>NC_060241.1:7366250-8030000 GCF_021155785.1 Neodiprion fabricii | reverse complement strand
TTTTCCCTTTATATTTCTTGCTCCGTGACGACATTTTACGGTTAATACAGACACGGTTATTCCGTGGACTGAAGATACTTATATCTATATCCTCAGCACTGAATTATAGAAAAATCCTCAGTCAACGAATATTCTGAGGATTTATACCTCGTTAGATTATTCACTAATAATGAGTTTGCACCACCAGGGTGTAGTAGTTGCGCAAACCATAAATGATTAGTTGCGTCTTCAGTAATCGTCAGCTGTAAGTACGGTGACATATCGCGACACGGTTTTGTTTTGGCTGTGCTACATATCCTGCAGGTGCATTTCGAAATTAGCTGGCAGCGCTAAAAACTCCCTAGAACGGAGGTAGAGCTACTCACGAACTCGACGACGCAAAAGAGATAAAAGATCGTTGATAGCACTGTGAGCTAATATCGGAACGCACTCTGAAATGACAGAGTTTAGTGGATACATAAGTACGATTATGGCCGTAGTGACGTCATTAGACCGTCAGAACATTATTTACCGAGCGCGCAAATCAAATATACTACGCAACAATGTATAACAAAAAAGACGATATTCGCGATGCAATACGTTTCCTTTGCCTACAATGACTGGACAATTAATTTTTAGTAAATGGGCTGAATGTTTATAGAAAGAGAACGGCACGAGAACGTCAGTACCTATAGATTTATGATACACAGTTTAGTATACGCGGGCAGGCCCTTAGAGAAGCCCAAACGTCGATGAGAGTGTTATAATCGAATTGCTAGGGAATGTATGAGGTATTCCACGCGAACTCGACAAATGATTTTCCATCGCCATTTTTGATTTCGTTCACAATTTTTTTTACGATTGTCCTAACTCTAAACAGCACTCTTGAATTGAATACACACAAATGCGCGTGGGCTCGCACGCATGTGTGTATTATCATTATTATTGAACATTAAGAAAAAACGTATATACAGAGATGAGTAAAATTTATATTGAATTCGATTTTTCACTATTTATACTTGTTTCATCTGTAGCTTCTAAACTAAAAGCTGGTCCACTTCCATCTTGGTCTCAAATTTTTGATTTATATCAAAGAATTCATGAGGAAAACATGAAGCCAATCGATTGGGGCTATTTATTATAAAATTGGGTTTTCGTCTTTTTGAGAGCAGTAAAAATCAAACCCGTGATCCAAAAAATCTGAGACTCGGTGAAAGATGTTTTTTGTCCGTTCTACACTATACCTAAAAATAAAAACAATCGCCCATGGTAAGGTTTATACGTATATTAATTGGTGTGGAATTCTTCATATATATATATATATATCTAACTGTGTTGAATATATAAGCATATGTAATACAAAGCCGAAAAAAAGGCTTGAAGGGTTATTCCACGTTAGGAAATACAAAAATGTGACCATGACCTCACCGATTTCAAACAATTTTTCACACTTGTTTAGATTACTGACAAACGGTAAATCTCAAATCTTTATCTCCTGGGGACAAGCCTAGCGCTTGGAATGGATTTTTTCAGATTTTAATCTAATTTCGAGTTTTTAAATTTAAAAAATCACGTCTTAGCTATACTTATTGCGTATTATAAGCTGTAAAAAAATACGATAAATGAAATAGATCGCAATTTTCCGGGGAACACGATCCCACCATTAGTGTTCCGATATCTCTGCGTGGAAACTCGCTCAATCGGAAAAACCGAAAACATTGGAAAATCAAACTTCTCAAAAATGTTTGCTTCAAATTGGCACAAATTTTCAGGAAAGATTCTTGCAATCAATTTCATATTTTGTAATTTTTTTTTAGCTGATAATTCGCACTAAATATAGCTAAAACACGATTTTTTCATTTAAAAATCCGAAATTAAGCCGAAAACCTAAATAGTTGATTTCGTGCGCTATAGGCTTGTCTCCAGGGGCTAAAAATTTGGGATTTACCGTTTGTCAGCAATCTGAATAAGTGTGCAAGACTTGGTCGAAATCGGTGAGGTCATGGTGACATTTTTGTCTTTCCTGACGTGGAATGCCCCCTAAGACTAATTACTTTTAAATGAAATGCAATATTATATATAGCCAGCTGACCTGTCCCTTTGCTTCTGGCCTTGGCGTTGTAAATTGGACCTTCGTGCTTCGAGTTTTTCGTTGCACATAAATTCAACTGAATTCTAAAATCATCAGCTGCGAGAGACTTGAATTCAAAATCAGTACGCCTGCAGATTATGTTAATCTCACAAGGGCTGCAAGTCCCTTCTTATTGTTCGTATTTTCGCAACATGTGCATAAATTTTCTATTTTCTGACCAAATACTGCAGTCTCGAATAAAGAACATAACAGTATAGAAACCTTTTGTTTGTTACGGGCTGAGGGTCACAAGGTTCAGCTTATCTTGCAGACAAAAAGAGGGTATTCCGGCATCTATCATCGGGTTACAAATCGCAAATGCGCACCCTTCTAATCGTAAGCGGTTTCACGTGTGAACCGAAATATCGTGTTACGTTGAGTAAGTCTTACAATTAATTTCGTCTGTGCACGCTGAACAGACTGTATCGCGGTTGACGGTACCGACGGAAAATGACAACGTATCGCGGGGGATGGCAGTCATTGTAACAAATTTAGATCGTCAATTGTACGAATGGTAATTGGGAGTAGACCATCGGCTTTCCTCATATAGATTATTCCCTTGTTTGACCACAGATTCTTAAGGTGCCTATCCACGTGAGAGTAAAATTTTCGACAGTCGCTCTCGAGAGCAGAACTCGCCTGCAGTGGACGCATTGCTGATTGTGAGTGTAACTCGTAAGCAGTAACGTCAAACTTGTCGATAGTAGACTCATGAGAGCTTGCATTCAAGTGGAAAAGTTCAAACATGCTATCTGTACATAGTTACGGGCACTATATCACTATGCACTTGGACCAAAGAAAATACGTGTGCATTAATTAACCGAAGAATATATACAAAAATTCATCCACCTTTTTTCGCAATAGTCAGCCCAACAAATTTTAACCGAACTGCAGTCATTCGGATGCGATTCCGAAATTGACACGCGCCCGCTATTTTCAATTTACATACAAGATTCTTTGTAACACCGCTTTACAGTCTCTGTGTTACCCAAGAATTAACCAGCCATCTCCTACTTTTCTGTCATTTTCGTCCTCATAATTTCCAATGCAACAATTATCGCTGCGGTAACTTATTGTTTATGAGACGCCATGGAGCAACTCTCAGAATTTACTCTCCGTAACTAGACACCTTTATACGATAAACTGGCTGCACGTGATTTCGTTTTAAGAAAGAGAGAGAGAAAGAGGAGAGAAACAGACTAGGAAAAGTAGAGCGGAGAGCGAAAGAGAGAGAACGTGTGTATAAAGAAGGAAGGCCTAACAATGAGCGACGCCCTTACTAATCTCCAGAGTGGGGAGAGAAACTGGACTGGCATTCTTTGCTTTCCGCGGGATAAAAGCATTACGTTCGTCTCTGACTCCGATTAATTGAGTTCGCTCCAAGTTTCTTTTTACCTATAGGATGATTTCATTTTGTTATAAAATTTTATTCTATGTTATAACGCGGCTAGATTCTTTCCGAATAAAATGTTATCTATGAGTTTGTTCAATCTAACTTCGTAGTCTACGTTGCTTGAAGTATATAGGGTGTCCCAATTGAAAAGACGCATTACGTTTCCAGCTGACCTAATGGTTCAATTGGAAAATGTAGCCTACAAAAGTTCAGAGGGGGACGCATGAAGAATTTTTTTCCCGGCGGTCCAGCATCATAGCTGGTGACGCTGTAGAGGATGGACCAGTTTTTTTTTAAATGGAATCATACATTTTTCTTCAATTAAAATATTCCTTATTCAAAAATGTGCAACTTTCTTGGGAATTTTTTTTTCATGAACATGAATAGTTCGTGAGATACGACAAAAAATCAAATTCTGCAATACACGAGGAGATTGAGTCTTCCGCGCCCCATACGTCCTTGTCGTGTTATGAAAAGATAAGACACAGAAGATTGTTATTGTGTCGTGTTATATGAAGGTCAGATAGGACGCAACATCAATGCATGCACACACACACACGGGGCGCGGAAGACTCAATCTCCTTGTGTATTGCAGAATTTGATTTTTTGCTGTCTCACAAATTATTCATATTATGAAAAAAAATTCCTGAGAAAGTTGCACATTTTCGTATACGGAATATTTTAATTGAAACAAAAATGTATGAATCCATTTTAAAGAACTCGTCCATCCTCTACAGCATCACCAGTTATGATGCTGGACCGCAGGAAAAAAGTTCTTTATGTTGCCCCCTCTAAACTATACAACTTTTGTAGAACAAATTTTCCAATTGAACCATTAGGTTAACTGGAAACGTAATGCGTCTTTTCAATTAGGACACCCTGTATATCTTCAGTTGACCTAGTCTAACAATTATTGGAATCTTAATTTAAATTCCTTTCCCGGGGCTTAAGGTACGAATTTCTATTCGTCAAGGCAACACGAATCACGATCCAATCTACGGACTTACGAAGAGCCAATCAAAAAACAAATCGTAACATGGCCAAACAGTAACGACATGTGTTCATGGTGACGACCGTGACGACATCTGAAAACGCCAAGTATGTACGATTATTTATCTCACTCACGGACTATCTCACTGAATTAGGCGGTATTATCCAACGTTGCCCGGAGTGTCGCGGAGAAAAATAGAAAATTACGAGGATTCTGTCTTTCTCAGATACACGTTTTTAATTGGCAACGAAAGAGATGGAGTTGGGAGGACTTCATCTCTCTTTCACTAATGGGAGCACATTTCTTTGTTCAACATTTGCGTGGGGACAGAGTGGCCACACGTGTTTTGTACACGGTGCGCGTTCCAGTATTACTATATTTCATGTATATCTATTCATATATGTATACTTTATGATGTATATTTGAAAGAATTACTGTGCATTTTATACTTCCGTTGTCACATGCACTATGATATACGTAGAATTTAGATTCTAATTAATTTACATACAGCTTATACGTTTAATTCTCTGTCTTCTTGATTACAATTTCACAATTCAAGTTTAATTTCAATTTTACATTGGAAGCATATAAATATAGTGACGACGTAAGCGAGTGTAATCAGTCGCGAAACAGTGTTGGTTGATTCAATACAAGTATGGTACGAAGTATAGTACGAGATGCATTGTAAACTGCAAGCAAAATCGCCTGCCGCCCGAACCACTCAATTATAACATAACCGTCTTGAAGTGATATTTTAGTTCAATGGCGTGAATGTTGCGAACTTCTTCCATTGAACAGTTAACATGCTACACGACCTTAACCTGTTGAGAGTGCGCATGAGTAACTTGAATTGAATATAGTAAATGGCTTTCGATTATTATAACTTGCACGTCGAATGTGTACAGATTACATTATTATCAACAATGTCCATTCTAGACGGGTCACGTCTTTTGTTTAGTCCAATTCACGTTACAGACGGATTTTAAAAATTCGCAGTCAGCTGTCGTCAATGCAGACTGATGTTTACAACAAAAATTTAGCTTCTGTCAAGATCACAGAGATGATGTTCAGTACGTTATGCTTACACCCCATATATGTTTACTTGCCATTTTTAGTAAGTCACAAGCATGCACACATGGAAAGCTGATTACACATATGTATGCAACAGAGTAGTAGCGACGTGCCGGCAAGTCTGCATCAAAGTGTAACTACGCACAGAACCGGGAGTGGAACTTGCGATTGCTTACGGTTCTCGGTAAATCTGCGGAACGCGACGAACCTCCAGCAGAAGGTGTGATTATAATATATATTGTGTATGCAATGATTGGGTTAAGTTACAAATAGTATTCCGTTAAAGTACGCCAGTCTCCTTCTGGACATGCACTGACCATCCAATGAAATCGACAGGTATTCAGCGTTACTCTGAATGAACCAGCGAAAAAAAGCAGCTCTGTTACACTTGCTTTTTACAACTAAAAATGGCGAGTGCGATTGATTGTACCGAACTACAGGCAAGTTGAATTTATTGTTAACAAGTATCCAGTTTTCATTCTGGTGATTCGAATAGAAATGTTTGAAAAAATTTTCAGTAAGTTTAGGCATGTGAGTTGGTTAGCGAGCCAGTAAGTGAACCAGAATTAGTTGCAATCACAGTGTTTTTATGGATGTAGAAAATTAGAAAAACAGAAAATCTTATTTACGGAGTGCCCTGGTCAGTTTCAATGTGACGTATATATTTCCAAGTATCGAACTGCACGTATCTGCAATCGCAATAGTAAATACGTAAGAATCCATGCCATTTCTTTATTTCTGCATCAAATGAAAATGTATCGGAGTGTTTTTGTTCAGAATAGTGTATAGAATAGAGCCGTTGTCCCTTTTTTATATTAGAGATGCATGGACTTTGATACTTTGAGAAATATACGTCAATGACGAAATCGACCAGGGCACCCTCTTGAAACCTGTTATTAAAAACAAAAGAACTTTATCATTTTTTCCCCTAGAGATAAGAAGGGTCCCAATTTATTTTTATTTTTTTTATTTTCATTCCATTGTGTTGAAATTTCTGGTAAACTCTTTTGATTATTAAGTTTGTCGCAAATATTTTTAATCACATTGATTACGTTTTTGCCATTTCATAGTATATGTATATGTTCCTCTTGTTAGTGAGATCGGTAGACTAGAAATTTGGAAAACACAAGTCTGGTGAAACATAATATTTTTTCAAATTACGGTTGGAAAAAAGTTAGTCTGAAACCAAATAAAAATGTTTATTTCTGTGTTTTCAATCACTAGGTAGTCAAGGAATTAAGAGGAGGGGGGCTTTTGTACCCTAAAAACATACCTGGAGATCGTGGTAATACTGCCATGATTACACAGATTATATTAATCATTCTACTTATGATGTGTAAGTGTGAAATTTATAAAACTAAATTAAGCTGTTGATCAACAATTACTTCTAAATAGTCTACTTTCATTTATATTTAATTGAATAGGGTGGTGACCGACCAAGAAAATCGGGAATAGTTAGGAAATTTCATCTATTGGGAAAAGTCAGGGAAAAGTCAGGGAATTATGATGGATCATAGGAAAAAACATACTTTCTTTATAAATCGTTTTCAAACTTCAACTATGCTTAATTAATTCAGTTAAGTTAATTTTCGGAAATGTTATTGTTCAATTTCTAATTATTTGTGTAATACGATGCAATACCGTGTGTTTTTTAGATCCGAATTTATATATTCAAGATGCACAACTTCTGGAGCTTTTGGTCATAAAATCTGCGCAACATTATCTAAGTTTCATAGGAAAAAGTCAGGGAATTCTGCATTTTTTTTATGGGAAAAGTCAGGGAATTTTATTTGAGCAAAATGTTTTCCACCCTGTTGAATAATTCTATTTTATTATGCATATTAATTCACTTGACGCTTCATTAGAATTATATGCGATGTAATGTCTTTTTTTTCAGTATGTGCTTACTATGCATCAAGGAACCGAGATTTAAATGATTACATTAAATACTGTGGTTAGTATAAGATGTAATGTTGATATAATCAGAAGTTTTCAGTAACTCTATGTAACTTATGGATTCAGATTATAATCCAATATTTATTTTTTACTCAAATTAACTCAATGTATATAATCTAAATTGACAAATGTATATTTTTTTTTCAAGTTTACTGCACTGCAAGTAACATAATTTTGATCTCATTGTGCAATTTCTTGATGAGAATCACGAATCTTTTCGAAGAGTTACGTCATGTCCATGCAAGATATGATGACAAAATCTTGAAAGTCTTCGTAGTTGCGCTGGAATACAACACATTATGTATAATTATCATCGCAGTGTGCATCTCGTGTTTGATTGTACGTAGTAATATTAAAGTAATGGATAATACATGGCTTAGTTTGAATTGTCTTTTCAAATTCAGAACAATATACGTTGTTTATAAAATAACTTAAGGGTATAAAGTATGGAGTGAATTATGAGTCTGTGAGCTAGCTTTTGGTGTTCATTACTTATACTGAACACACTTTCAACATGCTCAAATTATTACTAATTTAATGTTCTTGTTCGAACATAGAATTTCATTTTATGTCCTACTATCTTATCAGAGTTTAGTAATGTTACAGCAATCGACTGCTAAATTTTATTTAAAAATACGACTTTTGTGTACTTTTATCTCATTGTCAGCATTGCAATGATAGTAAGACCTGAAAATCTACCATTCATTTCGTTATAGGGCTATTCCGCATCAACCGGATCAGTCATCTCTCAGATATTTTTTTAATTTGGCATGTGGATTGTGTAGGGGGAGTTAGATTTTTGTGCCAAAGCACGAATCTCATAATGCAAAATTCGATTTTTTATTAACAATAACAAATTAGACTCCCATTTTTTTCAAAAATTCGTAACTTTGGCAAAAAATTAGATAAAATATATTTTTTTTTTTTCAAATTACGCAGAAAGCTCCATAGAATTTAAAAACAAATACGAAATGGTAAAAAAAAGCTGTTATCAATTGTTTATTTAACAATTAATTTTTCAAAGATTTTTAAAACAGTGACTGATACGATCAAAAAAATTTTTTTAAATTCTGACATGTTCCTTGAACTGTACTACAACCTGTGAATTAATTTGAGAGGGGTGTTTTTCTTCGTTTTTCAGTAAAAAATCATTAAAGGTGTCGATGCGCATGAAATTGCGGCGCGCCGAGTCTAAATGGGAGTCTAATTTGTTATTGTTAATAAAAAATCGAATTTTGCATTGTGAGATTCGCGCTTTGGCACAAAAATCTAACTCCTCCCACACAATCCACATGCCAAATTAAAAAAATATCTGAGAGATGACTGATCCGGTTGACGCGGAATAGCCCTATATCAGAAAAATTACTTCGAATAAAGAGGTGGAGAACAGAGATTTTTTTAAATGACTTACAGTTGTCTAAGATTTCCACAGTTCTCTCTATTCTTCATTAAATTTTATAGGCTATGATAATGGCAGTCGAAAATCCGATCATGTTTCTTTGGAGCCACGGTCCAGAACCGTACATCTGCTCATTGCTTTCTTCAATGATCATACTCCGCCTGATTAATGTTGTAAGTATTTGAGAAATAGTGCGCAAGGAATTACGACTTTTGGTAGAAACTCCATAACCATATTTTTACGTCTTTTCACTGCAGATGTACCTCATATGAATCAATATCTTCACAACGTCTATCACATTTTATCCCTGATTTCAGGACGAAAGTAGACTAGATACAGTTTTGAAAGTTTCACAAATGAAAGGTTTGGATTATGGAAGCAGTATGGCATACAGCTACTTCTACGGATACTTGAACATCGTTCTTCCTTCAGTTGGGGATGAGAAGAAAGGTCAAAAATACGTAGTTAATTTGAATTTAACGTACCATGGTTTTAAGACAAGACTGTTAGTAAGCCTGTTATCTCAATTTTTTTTTTTTTTACTATCACTGACATATTTCCAGGATTCACTAAGCCTAATCCAATAACCTTTTCCATATTTTACGATTTCTAAAACAGATCTATAGTGCGATATCTTTCACTTATAGTTTGACGGTTTGAATTTTGTTTAGCTCAATGTAGTATGAAGCTCTAAAAATAACCAAATCTCATCGATGGCTAGGATAAAAATTCGTTTCAAGACTTTTTTCTCATGGCTTCGTTGCTGTTACGCTGAAATTTTATGGTTTTCACAAGCTGATAATAATTTTTCCAATTTTAAATTTGTCATTAGGCTTATATGAGAACATCAAGGTATATGAAAGTCAAAATGGAGTGGAGGTACCAGTGAAAAAACTTTTCATTCTAATTCCTACCTCGCTTCACATTCCTCCAAATCTTGAAGAAGCTAGCTACTACTGGATGGAAAGTGCAAAGGTATTCATGAAGGCTTAAACCTTCTTTAATTTGAAATAATACACCTAAACAAGATACTTTGAAGATAGAAACTAGTAGCATTTTATGGGGGTGTCCTATCCTTGCTTTTATTGAATATACATAGCTGATAGAACGTGAAAATATTCGATAAAATTCATCACATGCAGACAATATTGATTGAAATTTTGTTATCTTCGTGGTGATAATAGTAGGCGAGCCTGTAAACAAAATCGTCTTTCATCGCAACAAGGATAAAACCAGGTAGAATCAATAATTTAGATGATCCTAGACAGGACTAGGGGGGTAGTAATCATCAGAAATCTTGCAAGGTCGCACAGGGTGATGTAAAAAAAAAACCAGATCATATTACGACGATATATCTGATATTGAAAATGTATGTAGATTTTATTAAATTAGTACTGAAAATAGTGTTTTCAGATATTTTGTGTCATGGGTTTGAGGTGCGCGCATTTTCAAGAATGTCGTAAAACTTAGCTGACTCGTATAATAGCAATTAACTTCAAATTTGTTTCAAATATTTTGTATGGCTAACGAAATTACCAAAATACTGTTGTCGGACATTTTTCATCTTGCCTATAATACTCTGATAGGGCCCGTGCAATACTTGATTTGTCTGATATCGGATTATTTTACATCTGGGCAACTTATTTTATCATGTCGAACAGTTTTCAGACGATTTTCGATAATATCAACTCGTTCAATTTTATTACATTTTTGAAATGCTTTCAAAATGTCCAGCAAATAGATTTTTTTCTGGAAATTAATTATTTCGCATCAATTAACTTAAATTTACTTATAAATATGATTTTCAGACACAATGCTATATATAGGGCATTCCACGCCAATTCGACCTGGGTTTTACACTTGACCTCTCAGATTTGGCGCGCGATTTTTTCTATGATATTTCTCACTTTGAAAAGTACTCCGTTTTTTTTTTTTTTTTTTCTCCCACTCAATTTGAATTCTCTACAATTTTAAGAAACTATTTTATTGACCGACCAAAATTAAAAATTTTTAAAAATTCCGAAAAATCCTTTGTCAGATATCAAAATTTTTAAGGTTGGAGCCGGAGTGGGCCGATTTTCCCCTCTTACTGGTTTCAAGCTCTTTCCGAGAAAAAAAACGTTAAAAAAATTAGAAGCGGAAGTAATTTTATTATGGATGGTTGCTGAAACATTTTTATATGTCACATTGGATATTTGAAAATTTTTTCAGATTTTTCGTAAGATTTTTTTTTCTTTATTTTGCCAATAAAAAAAAAATGCAAATGGTAAAACGATTCGAAAGTTCTAGCATTTTTAATGAAAAAAAATTTTTTTGCATGTTATTTATATGGGAAATTTCAAATGGCCAGCGACATTTTTTAAAATTGAGCTAAAAATTTTTCCAAACGGGAGGATTTATTTCTCAGTAATTAAATCCTTTTAAGACCATAGATTTGATAGGTTAGTTTTTTTTGCTCACCCTACATATATACCATACATATATATTTTTTTTTATCAGAACTGGTTTTCTGGCCAGGCGCAACGTGCCATTCTTGACATACATTCCGTAAATCAGACTTTTTTATATGATAGAATTGGCTAAATTTTACGACATTTTTGAAAATGCGCTCAGAGCAAACGAAAAACGTAAAATTTTAGAAAATCACATTTTTGGGCTTAGAATCATCTAAACTATCAATTCTATGTAGTTTTACATTTGGTGCGATAAGAAAAAATGTGGGCTCTCGCACTATAAGGATATCTCAACACCATTCCGACTATATATAACTGGCATGTATTGATACTATTCCAGAAACTCGAATCGGTTGTTAAACATCGAGCCGGTGTAGTTCATCGCACGTATCACAATAGTGTCTACAAGATCCATCCAAGGGGACAAAGAGGAAACGATAGTAAGGTATATGTGATAACTGAAGGTGCAACTCCTTTGCTGACGTTTTACGAAGTTCTGGAACATTCTGACAAGGATTCGTGTAAGTTATGTCTAACTTTAAAACTATTGAATCACAAGTTCATTTCAATACCTCTAACGACATGGTGATTGTTTTGTCACATTGCTACATACCAATTGTATGTTTTGATTTGTGTTGTAGCCTCTTATAAGGAATACAAGAAAGAAATTGCGGGATCTTTTTATAGAACTCTGCGGCACATCATTAGAAGTAAACCGGAATGCCGCGATTTGTGTGAATTGATTTATTACGAAGGTAAATTTTTATTTGGTCGGCTAATGTACCATTCACTTCAAATCTAACGTCTACGTGTCTATAGATGTTACTCATAAATTGCATGTGATTGGCCAATCTTAATTACAACTCCAGGTTGTTGCAAGTAAAATATTGACTACCAAAAGAGATAATTGAAAATAAACTGAATCTCATTACAGATTATGATTCTGATGGCAAAAAAGTGAACATTGCGGAGATCCTGCTTGAGAAAATCGATGAACAGACTTCTCTAGCTTCACATTATGGCCAGTAAAAAGAAAATTAAGAATACCTAATGTTGTCTTATGGTAGAACTTTATCCCACGATAATACTAGCATGAAAGAATTTTTGACAAGCCGTAAGGGAAAAATATAATGACAAAGTAAAGTTTCTAGGAGCCCTGACATTGGCACACCAACAGTTATATCGCTGTTAAATGAAGTGTGATCATACAAAAGATGCCAAAAAACATACATGATACATACAGATGTAAGGTATATCCATTTTATAAAGAGTTCCTTTAATGCGGTTTAAAATTTTTAATTAAAATACCCACTTGAAACAAAAGTAGGGAAAATTTAAGTCTAATCGTAATCGAGTTTTAAGAAGCTTCTAATCATGCTACACATTTATGTGATATTGTTTATCTATAGATTTTTTATACCTTAGCCTAAGTTTTTAAAGAAAAGGAACTATTCCAACAAATATATTTATTGCTAATTTTGAATATCATAATACCAATTTATTAGAGTTCTATTATGTCTAACCAGTACCAAAACCGATTAAATCATGACATGTTCAGCTTAAACAGATTTTTAAAATTAAGTAAAGTTAGCTGAGTATATTTAAAAATTGTAATTAACTGTGATTTGACTTAGTGCCAGATGCACTTAACTGTGCTTCAATGACACTGTAATGTCGAATGTGATAGAATATATAATATCCGATGTTGCATCTTTTTTACATTTCTTTACAAAGCTTTAAGTATAGCTTTATAGTAGTAAAGCGAAAACTAATTATGCGGATCTGAAAATTAACATTTGCCCACCCACTTACCGTTGAGTTTATACTGTAATTTCGACTGCAGGAAGAAGACTTACGCATTCATAACAAAAACCGTTTCATCCCGAATAAATAACATAAATCTGGATTGTTCTCACAGATACGCATCCAGCCAAATAAATATTGTTTTTGACAGATTGAAGTACTTTCAATCAAAATATATACGATATTACATAAATTTCGTCTGTGACTCCTTTCTTCTGTGAGGAAATCGAAACAACAGCGGCCTGTGAACTTGAATCAAGAGTCAATAAATCCGTTTCCATTTTTTCGCACCTGTATGTGCACATAACTTTGTGGACTGATTGTGAATTCCCAAGTATGATTTAGCTGTTATTTTCTTTAGTGTAAAATAACATTTGAATGACTTGTTATACGTCCCAAAGTTTGAATCCACGAATTAAATGTTATAAAAAATAATGTTTTGCTCAATATCGCGAATATAAAATTGTTGAACGTTATGTCACACCACACATTTTTATCAAAGGAACAATTTTTATGTTAAATATTCGTTAGTTAACTTTTCACTTCCGAAAATTTATTTCGCGGAAATCACTTTGCACATTAGGTACTTGCATACGTGTAGGGGCAAAATGAAACTGGTATGAGTGGCTCATTATACGAACTGTTTGTCTGTTCGAAACATAACTTTGGTAGGGCAATTGTTAAAATTTGGAAAGGTGCGTTGAAAGTAGTTTCATGACTTTTGTTATGGAGCCACGATGTTGGCAACTATCGTATTTAGCTTGAAATTTAGTTTTGATATGATATCACTGCTTTGTTATACCTTAAGCATAAACCGAACAGGTATAATACTGTAAATATGTAGGGATATGTCTTAACTAACAGTTTGTTCGATTTTTCACTTCAGAATGACTAAGAGTAACCCAAGTAAAAAGTATAACATTTTCTACAATAAATCTGATAGAAGTTATAAACATTTATTTGAAACCAGTGCTCTGAGTTATTCCGAATCACTGAACTGACAAATCAAACTAAAGATCTACAAATCATATTCTGTGGATAAAGACGTAATTCAATTAGATAATAACTACTATTACTTAAAAGTGTAATTTTTTATGCAATGATATTTTCCCTTGAGGATGAATTTGGAAATGATTTATTTCTCGTTATACTCTATTACTATTAATTACAAACTTGGAATTATATTCTTCCTGGTGTTTTTTTCATTTACCTTTCAACTGGGGCGATTGTAATTAGTCGAATTCAGTTTCCGCTGTTTTTTAATTATTTTTATTTCACTTCGAATGACTTTTTGACATACATAGAGAGCAGAACAACTCCAAACGTTGAAAAAAATGTGTAGTTATGCTTATCTTAAGCATGAATAATATTTTTTTATTTACGTTTTTTTTTTGTATCCTTTTTTTCACTTCAATTTTCATTTACGTACAATTTATTCTGCAAGTTATTACAGAATAATGATGTAGATGCATGTATTTATTTGAGGGTACATATCATGTCATCGCTACATACCTATTTTATTTTTTCTTTCTATTATTTTTGTCATCTTTCGTTTTGTCCCATGACTTATACTTCATATTTATACCAAGAAACATTCGGGCAAGAGTCTTTGTTTTCAGCCAAGGTACACATTACCCTGGCGATTTTAAGTGCGTTATAAAATAGTATTACATAAGGTAAGTTTAACGTTCCTCACCCAGTCCACAAATACAGATGTTAGATGTAATTGCAGGGCTCATAGTACGTCACTTTTCTCACTTTTAATCAATTTTTTCCACTTTTTCTTACCATTCAGCAAAAAGTAACTTTTTTCAACTATACCATAATGATCTAAATTTTTTTTTCTTATGTTTTGGTACTTATATTCTCTCTTTATTGGGATGGGGCGAAAATGTAAAATTTGTCAAAATTGATATGGCTGGGTGTGGAAATTTTGTGGGTACGCGTGTAAGTGCAGAAAGTTCATTGCTGCACTCCAAAAGTAAAGATCTTCAGCTATGGAAAAAATATTAAAGTTTTGGTGTTATCTACCAATCCAAAATACATGGTTTTTTCACACTTATACACATATGCACAATTATTATGTTCATTTCTTGGCATCAAATTGGAATATTCTGAACTGAACTGGAATACATGTCATTCTCGTTCATCATATATTATTGAAAAACATATAAAAAATTTTTTGCAAAGTTTTACTGTTTAGAAATAAAATCATTTTTTTTTCACATCCAGGCTTGGAACCGTAATAGGCAGAGTTATTTTATTTATTTGTTTATTTTTTTTCAATTTTTTCACTACTTGTTTCTAATTTCCACTTTTTTCTGGTTGGTTCAATATAATACTTTTGTACACTCATTGGCAAGAACCGTGATTTGAACCATCCCGAAAGTATTTGTACGGATTAGAAAATTGGGAAAGAACTATTTTTCCATTCACGCTTTTCCAAGAAACTGGTGAATCTCAAATATGCTCTTCTTTGAACAAAGTCACGAATAGTTTACTACTTCAATTTTTCGAGTAGATTCCTGTTACTTGGGCACTGACTGACTAACTAACTTACTGACGGACTGACTGACTTAGTGACTTAGTCAGTGCCCGAGTGATTTTCAAGTAGCGAATCACCCTCTACGAAGAAGAGCATATTCGAGATTCACCAATTTCTTGGAAAAGCCTGAATCGAGAAATAATTCTTTTCCAATTCTCTAATCTGTAAAAATACTTTCCTGATGGTTCAAAAAACAAAATGACACCAATTCCATTTCAATTCAGAATGTCCCAATTTGATGCAAAGATGTGAACATAATCATCATGCATGTGTGAATAAGTATGGAAAAAGCATGAATTTTGAATCGGGCTATAACACCAAAACTTTAAATCTTTTTCCGTAGCTGAAGATCTTAATTTTCAGGCTGCGGCAAAGAATTTTCTGTACTTACACGCATATCCACAACTTTCCTACAATCGGCCCTTTCGATTTACAAAAATTTTACATTCTCACTCCGCCTTGACGAACAGGCACTCGGTATAATAGATGTGAACCACGTACTCCGAAATTAAATGTATAAATTTTCCGAAACATGTCACTTTTTAATCACTTTATTGTCACTAAATGATCACTTTTATCACTTTTTCCGGTCACGGAGACCACTATGAGCCCTGTAATTGGATCAACTTGCCACCACATTTCTAGTTACTCATTCTAATCGAATTGCAATCGTATTGCTTGCAGTTTTTTTTCTTCTTCTGTTATTCTCAATTTCGTACTATGTTGTGTTTATCATATACCATCGCAACCAAGTGTTAAACACTAACTGTATATGCAACAACATCTAGGACCCATTCCTCATGTCAGATTATGTTGCATCGGATTTGAATAATAATAATAATAACAACAATAATTTCCAAATCATCCATACTCTTTCGGATATGTCCCCATAAGCGACCAGCTTGTACGGAATGAGGGAAGAATAAATTAGTAACCGTTATTATGCGGCTGCATCCATCTTAGAATGTTCAATAGAATTAAAAGAATTGAATTGAATATAATGCTAAAATGTTTTGTAAAAAATGTATCTCTACACATGACTGTAGTCTCCAACAATATTAACAAATTACAAGAAACTCAAATCAGCTTAGATCTGAAAAGTAACTAATTGTAAATAAAAATAAAATAAACTCCAAACATGCTATCTGCACATAGTTACGGGCACTATATCACTATGCACTTGGACCAAAGAAAATACGTGTGCATTAATTAACCGAAGAATATATACAAAAATTTGAAGTAAACATTTTGAAGAGGACTGGCTCAGCCAGATAACCATGCGGGATCGGTTATCGGATGTTTACGCTACGGAATAACTCGACTCGAGAGCCCCGAGGACTGCTCTCGGAGGAAGGCGGTCCTGGAGACATTCGACTGTTAGCCAGGACACGAAGCGCATCAGGCCGAAACTGAATTATTCTATACAATTTCAAATCTGTCAAAGTTCCTGTTCTAAATAAAATACCTTCTACATTTTCATGCGTAAGTGTGATTGATCAGTCTGAAAACTATGAAATTATTGGAAGTTTATAATAATACAGAGAGATCTAGTTTAAAATGTTATGACATCCTTTCCCAAGCTCTCACAGCTACCTTACATCCTTCATCCTCTTCTTATCATCACCTAACTGTCCCGGTTCCCATATCGTATCAGCAGAATGCTCCCTGTAATCCTAAACTGCAACCGGCCGGTTTCTTGCAGCCTTCGTCTCATATACATATTGACACTCTCAAGTCATCTCCCATTCGGACAACATCTAAATTCACCTCTCTTTCCTTTTTCCTCCCCCAAATCTTCTCATTGTACTCTCCATCATTTGTCGAATAAATCAATCATAATACACTGAGACATTCAACTCCTCAATACAACTTCCTCTCATATCCTTTCATCGTACTCGCCCCGCAAAGTGATAAGTGGAATTTTTTTTGAATCGTCATTTTGGGATCCCCAACCACCACCCCTGTACAAAACTGGTGGCAGCGGAGTCACTCAACGTACTCAGCTCACGACGTGATTGGTGGTTATTCTCTTGATTTTCAATACAAGACCCCGAACCATCTATCGCGCATCGTTCCGATGGCAACGGATCGCTTGTCGAACCGTCATCGTAAAGCGCGAAGTGGAACTTCTCTTGAAAACCAATCCAAATTCACAACTCACCCTCCGGCAGGCATCTATTGGTATCATTACTCCCCTTACGAGTGAAAAACAGGAAATTTCATCCCTCGCAGTGTTTCGAAATTGTACCAAAAGTGTTCAACTCCCTGAATAATCGGTGCAAATCATCCAGTGGACATCTCACTCCCCTTTGCAAAGTGAAAGAAGATATCATCCTCAAGCGTAAACAAAACTGCTCAATATTCAAAACTTAAAATGTATTTAACGTCTGAAAACAAGAGCATTAAACATCCGATATCATCGCAGTATAAGTCATTCCTAAAGGTTTATCATAAACCCCCCTTCCCCCGTACTGAGGAAAAAAATTAAGGATTTCCTGATAATTTCACTTTGCTGTTGATTCTACAATGTTGCAGATGTTTTTCAGGCTTTCTGCGGGTCCAATGACTCGAATAAGGGTTCTTCAAATCCATCACGAAGGAAAATAGTTTTGGCTCGGAAACGTGAAACAAAGCATGGTTTTTTCCGCACAATTTTTGCCAATTTTGGTAAACGTCGGAACCGATTGTGAGTAGGCTATAGTCGTTACGGTCAATTCCTGAAAACTTACAGCCGAAAAACAAAAGAATCTGACAATATTTTTGATGCGGTTTTCGTGTTTCTGGGAGGCCCAATCACGGTGCACCGTTACTTATAGTAAATTCTGAAAGAACGAGTTCATACTTACAAGATACGTAACCAAATCATGGCTGAGATTCCTTTCATCCAACTTTTACGAAGTGCCTGCACACGCGCTGCTACTATTCGAGGCACGTGCTTTATCAAAGTAATGTTGCGGTGGATAACAATTTTGGATATTCTATACAAAGATGCTGTGATCGATGCGTCGAGAGATACAGCTAAAGATCGTCAAAATTCTCCCGCATTTTCCACTAGAAAAACCATCATGACAGGCAGCGCTGAACATGGCACCGATAGACAATGTGATGATGGAGTGGCGATAATTTTATACTTTTTCTTAACGGCGAAACGTTACTATCTTCATGCATAAAAATTTGAAAACACATAAAACGGGAAAAAGTTTTCAGAAGAACAACAAAACCGTGTACCTAGTGAATCTATAAAAATCATGAATAGTGATCGGAAATAGCAATAATTTATACAACTTTCCTACCTGCGTGGGTAGAACGTCTTTACCATCACCAAGAATTTTCAATGCAACATGATGCGATTGTTGAACATTATGTTACGTCATGAAAATCGACCACAACAACAACAACTACAATAATATTGAGAAG
The DNA here is from genome assembly GCF_021155785.1 of Neodiprion fabricii. Lineage (NCBI taxonomy): Eukaryota > Metazoa > Arthropoda > Insecta > Hymenoptera > Diprionidae > Neodiprion > Neodiprion fabricii. The sequence continues at coordinate 8,010,862 of NC_060241.1, read as the reverse complement.
AAAAAGGTGGGAAAGAAAATAACAGAATTCAATGAATGCAAATTAATTAATTGAAATAACGAAGCGACTGGAAAATTTATTGCCATACAAAAAGTGGCGTGTTATTTTATGTCGTAAATCGGGAACGGACCTCTACGGAGTTCTTGCTTACCGAGTTTGACTCTACAGAAGTTTCTACGGCGGTTTATCTCTACATAATGATATTAAGACCGATCCAACACAATTATCTAAGATGTTTGTTTCCACAGAGAAATTATTCCAGATTATCTTGATTTACAGATTTTGGATGCAGGGGTTCGCTCATACAGAATTTGCTCGCGCCAGTCCGTTTCTATGGAATAATGTTATCATTACATGCAAGTTGTTCACCGATTCTTTTCCTACAAAAAAATTATTCTCGACGTATCAGTCCTCCTGGAATGAGCTTTCATTTCTACAGAGAAATTGGTTCAGGCTCGTGATACAAGAATGTCAAGGATTATGAAGACAACATAAATCAAAACGGTCTCCGAAAGAAAAAGAATTCTTTGTTAGCCTAGGTTGAGTTTAATTACTTTCTTATTTTTCATGCGCTGAATCAACGGGAAAATATATAAAATCCGTCGCAGTTTGCGTTTGTGTTTTTGGGAGAAGCTATAAGGATCTTACAATTTTGATAGCACAAGTTTACATGGATTTTGTGCCTGGCATCTGTGTACGTAATTATTACAGGTCAAGTGATACTAAACACAGGAAAATGAGGATTTTTCGAAAAGTTTGATATTGTATCAAGGACAAAACTGCGCCCTCTACGTCCCACCAAGGGCTGAACCTAAACTAATTCCCCCACCTTGTACCGCGCACCTTTTTTCCTTTCGTTCGTTGGAATTCATTTTCGACCAATTGTTCTATCCTTCGACCTTGATTTCCATTAACTATGACGAACAATGTTGTTCGTATCACGGGTACCGTTAGCGCATAAGAAAAATATGGTCGTACAACAATAACGATTTTTTTCAACCTGCAGCATTAGAAGAAGAAGACGTCTTAGAAAGGTAAAGTTAAAAATTCGAAATGATACGATACGCGTTGTTCTTAATTTGCATTAACTTAATTTGACAGATAATGAGATACAGAATTGCAGGAAACTATAAATGGGCAATTTCACCTGAAATTAGCGAGAAATGAACTTCCATTTTTTGAGTCAATTGAAACTTTTCTTACAAAAAATGTATGTAAAGAAGTGGAATCGCGTTTCATCGTATATAAAAAAAAAAAAAAAAAAATTTGTACGCTAACCACGAATTATTGCATTTTGCTGCAAAAGTGGCGCGCGTGTGGCTTCAAGAATTATTATCTCGGGTCCCCTCTGACGTAAAAATATGTTTAAAAACGTGTTTCGAACATGACGACAGAGGCATTTTGAAAAATTTGAAACACTCATAAGAATAACAAAACTACATTTTTCAGAAATTGTAAATTTCTTTCGAGATGTGTCTCTCGTTATCTTCAAAACGCGTTTTTGCACACCTCTCCACGGTAAGGGGACCCCAAATATTAATTTGCAAAGTTTTCCGTCCGCTATTTGTACAGTAGAATGCTATAATTTATAACTGATGTAACAAATTTTTCTGAACTGGCAAAAAAATACCGGCGCACTTTTTACTATGTACATTTTACGTGAGAAAGAGTTTCAATCGATTTGAAACATACAAGATCAAACTACACTCAAGATCCGCTGCTCAAAGGCGGAATTACCCAAATGCTATTCAGCCGAGTTACCGCTATCGCGTTTCATGTACGTGGCTGTCATCTCAATGCAGCTTCCTGTGATAACGGCGGGACTGCGAGCAATAAGTTTTGCAGTTGTTGACATCAAACAACGCTGGTTACTTTTTTCTCAACTGCAACAAACACTTGAAGTGGATGCGCACAAGACGTTTATCAGGAACCAAGTTTAGAACCAATAGTATATATCTAACGGAATGGTCAGAATGGAATAGATTCACTGATATGGAGTGTATTAAATTTATAATTATCCGTCATTAGATAGAATCAAATGGACTTGATGGACACTTGGCACATAGATCATCCGTATCCTGAATAGGCCGATTATTCCATAAAAAATATCAATAGTTTCGACTGTTGGTCACCTAATCTAGACGAAAATAAAGGACGGTAGAAACGACACTATCTCTTTATCACAGTATCAGAAAAGGCTCGGCCATCACAGGAATAGATGTAGCATGCGTAGTGACGCACAAACACGAATGGGAGGGGGACCTCTAGTGTTCAGAGATGCACGACAGACGGCGCGCGGCGTTGGAACTTATATACGGAGAAGTAAATTATCGCGGCAGTACAAGTTCAAACCTTGCGCGATTCTGTTGCATATTTGGCGGGTTGCATTGCAAAAGCTCTATCTTGTTCTACTGTCTTGTTCGGAGAAGTGCGAATGAACGTATCAACATAAAACTGCATCTGCGATATTTATAGGAGATTTCCAGGAGTGGAGTACTACACTTGCGATGACAAACAGACTAAGCGATTCAGGGGCAATCGCTTTCGACGTATTAACGAAAGAGAATTATCGAAGTTGGCGAGTGAAAGCCGAAGCTTTGTTGAGAGTATCTGATCTTTGGGATCATGTCGACAAAGACGAAGAATCATCCGCGGTGGGTGAGTTATGGATGAAAAAGGATGAAATAGCTAAATCAAAATTGATTTTACATATAAGCAGCGAGCTGCTTCTGTTGCTCGAAAATTGCACAACTGCGCGCGAAGTTTGGTCGAAACTTGAAAATGTTTATGATAATAAAGATAAAGACGGTGAAGATTCAACAGATGATTGTGAAGATAACGATGAAGATGACATTATAAATGCTATTGAAGATAGTGTTGAAGACTTTTTTAACATGATTAAGATATTGAGATTTTCAAAAGAGGAAACTTTGATGGATTTTAAGAAATTACTAAGCTCTTTTTTCACCAATGATTTATCCTCAAGATTAAAAACAAATAATGCTGGAAATTTGCGGTATGAAGAAAAGATCGTAAACACTGTCGGTGATTTTATCGATGTCATTGATAAATTATCCAATATTGAAATACAGGAACAACAGAAAGAATTGGTCTTCAAGTTTATTGATACTTTACTTGTGATATTTGATATTGAGCCACATAAAAATGATAACGATGAAGCAGAAAGTGATGCTGACGCAGCGAAAATACCATATGATAACATGAACGGTGACAAGAAGATGAAAAAAGATGGAATGACGGGTAAAGAGATTTCGTCACAGGCCTCTGATAATACGAATACCGAGTTATTCGGAGACGATGAGACAGATGATGAAACAGAGGCTGAGGCGGAGACTGAGACAAGAAATTTATTGGGAAAATTGGCTGATATCTGGAGGAAAATGTTGCAATCCAAACAGCAGGTCGATCATGAGGAATTTCCGTGCGAGTTGGGTAATTGCAGAAGTGACAAAGTATTATAATCGAATGAATGTATTTTATTCGTCTTAGATTCGTAAGTTTTAAAATTTAAATTTCCAGAAAACAGAGATTCAATACGCTCAGTGATGGATTTTCCCAATCCACCGCCTACACTGAGTCTTAAGAAGACGCGTAAATGCGGAGTGTGTCGCGAAGAAGGTATAAACAAAAAGATATTGACGCATAAAATCTGATTGACGATTTACTGTAAAAATTGTTTGTAACACCTAGGACACAACAGAACGACCTGTCCAATGAATAAATCAGATGCATCCAAGTCGATAATTCAACCTTCCAAAGTCACCAAAAGTCCCAAGAGATCATATAAGTGCGGAGTATGTGGCAACGAAGGTATTAACGAAGATATATTGATAAATAAGATATAATTCACGATTTGACGTGAAAATTTTTTCCAATATCTAGGACACAACAGAACGACCTGTCCAATGAATAAATCAGCTGCATCCGAGTCGATAATTCAACCTTCTAAAGTCACCGAAAGTCCCAAGAGTTCATATAAGTGCGGAGTATGTGGCAGAGAAGGTATAAACGAAGATATATTGATAAATAAGGTATAATTCACGACTTGACGTGCAAATTTTTCCAATATCTAGACACAACAGAACGACCTGTCCAATGAATAAATCAGCTGCATCCGAGTCGATAATTCAACCTTCCAAAGTCACCGAAAGTCCCAAGAGATCATATAAGTGCGGAGTATGTGGCAACGAAGGTATAAACGAAGATATATTGATAAATAAGATATAATTTACGATTTCACGTGCAAATTTTTTCCAATATCTAGGACACAACAGAACGACCTGTCCAATGAATAAATCATCTGTTTCCGTGTTTAAAACTACTGCTGATAAAGCCACCGAAACATCACATGAAGGCGGCGTACGTGGTCACCAAGGTATAACCATCACTGTCCGACAACTCAGAATCATTCCGAAAATTCGAAAATTGATCTTCAACCTTTGACCGGTATTGTAAATGGAAACAAGTCCTCGCCAGTAAAATAAATTCCATGTTCCTATTGAAAAATTGTTTTAATCACCTAGGACACGAGGGATGGACGTACTCACAGCTGGGATCAGTTACTTCATCACCCAAACCTGCTGCATCCAGCACTCCTGCGAGAACTCACGGATCGGGACTATTTGGAGGAGAAGGTACTAACAATGTATAATGATTCAAACATAACCGCGCAATGAGCACGACACACGCGGATGAAATATTAGCAGACCGAAAATCGACGAACTTATAATAAAAAAATAAATTTAAACCTCGGAGAAGAACATTTAACATTAATTATCATAAACTCCACAAGTCAAGTCAAATTCGAAGAGAGACGATTTAAAACGAAGGAACAACAAAAAACACTGAGAAATCCAAGAATATAGTCCCTCGACGAAAGACTACTATTTACACTCATTTATAATTTTAACAATATACACCATTTTTAAACAATATACAACTGAAACTAATGAGTTGTGGAATGGATGAATGAATGAATTTTAAACCAAATGACGGCTCGTGTTTTAATATATTCAAAAATAAATTAAATTGTACTCTGCTATTCGTACCTTATAAAATATACTCAATATTGATTACGCATAATTTTCAAATTTCAAAAAAGTCTTGCAAATTCAACTAGTTCCACTGATTTTGTATGAAATTTCGTGTTTTTAAAATTTTTCAACCCTCAGAACACAACAGATCAACACGCTCGCGCGATTCTGTGACATCCAGGGCTTCAACGAGAGCCACTCCTAGATGCAGTACCTGTGGCGGTGAAGGTACATTATTGAGACCATTTTCAGTGACTATTATTGGAGCTATGATGTTAGCAGTAAAGATTATGATCAGAAGTCAAGATGATGAGAATTAATATGTAATTTGTCTTCTCATCTCAGGTCACAACAGTAGAACTTGCGGCCGTCGCAGCACTTCGTCATCGTCCTATAACTACATGTTCACACCATCTCCTTCGATGTCATTCTCTGGGGGTGGTCGCAGTTATACGTGCGGAAATTGCGGTGGTTCAGGCAAGAGTACCCCACTCTCTAGAAATAATAGTTATATTTAGTATGATGTCGTTTCAATAGCATCTTGAGTATTTTTTTTCATTCACAGGACACAATCGGAGAACATGTACACAATAATTTGCATCCCAAGGTGTCGACGTATTTCTCAACATTACTTCAAATATGAAACGTGAACGAAAACGTCGACTTGTGCCTTCCATATTTTTCGTGATTATTACTTATGTATAACATTTTCCGTAACATCAAATAAATCTATACTTTTGTTTCCGGTCAAGCATACATACGAAGTATTCCATGCCGACTTGACGAACGATTGTTTTCATCCTTTTTTATTTCTTTCATAATTTTTACAGGATTGTCCCAACTACAAATAGCTTTACTGATTTGCGGTAAATTATTTTCTCCAACCATTATTTTTCATGAAATTGTAAACTCAAAACAGTTTTACGGGGAAGAATGCGTCGACTTCGGTGCGTGGTTACCGAAACCTACTCTACGCCCAACCAAGGTGTTATTTCGCTGTTTTACGCTCCGTACACACCGATTATGCACTTTCGTGACACTGCTCCTAGTGCAGAAAATGTATGAGAGAGGAAGAGATCGGTTTAAAAGGAGGTAGACCATTCGAATGGTATGATTAGTTCATTGATGATGATCGAGTAATCGAATTGAAAAGACCAACTCATGTCGACGCACATAGGATCGAATGATTCGGAACGGAATCGCGAAAATGTTAGATATAACGCAACCCATGCGAACTTTGAACAACACTCAGCCCTCCTGACGCTACACAGATTTCAGTCGTTGAATAGGATTTTCATTAATTTAATGCGAATGAAATTAGATTTCTCGAATATCGTCCTCTTCCTTACGCAAAAACGAAAAAAAAGAACCACTTACAAGAGAGTCTGTTCAATTGCATAGGACTGGTTTTATGATCAAAAAAAGCGCCGGGCGCGTTCGGACCCCAATCATGCGTTTGAAAAAAAAAAATCAAGTCATGAGTCGTAGGGTTAAAATTTACGGTTAAAAAGTCATAAATTTTGTTATAATCGAGGCGTTGATTACCCTTCAAACCTGGTACACTGCGTAAGTTCTTGTGAAATCTCTTAGAATATACAAGTCTTTCGCAATATTTACAACGATCTTAAAATCGTTCGACAATGGGATATCTAGAAATCTCATAAAGTCTCATAAAGTGGTCAACCCCTTGGTTTCAACCAAGGACGAGTATCAGGACGAAAAATGGATATGGATAAATGGAATTTGTTTGCTGCGTGTAATTATCAACCATACATAATTCATAATAAATATCCATCCATAATAAATAAGTTAAATGTGAATTTAGATGAAACCGATCTCAAGGCTGATGATTTTATTGGATATTGAACAATTAACGTTTGCGATCTAAATTGTTTAGGTGATTATATGGTTGACAGGTTTCCAGCTTCAAATATTCAATAACTGTGGGTTCTTTAGAAGACATGTATTCGTTATTCAATATTCGGATAATGCAATATGTCAGATGGAAATTAACGAGTAGCACGCATTTTGTTGTAAGTTAAACTTTCGTGGACCGGTTTCCCAGAAACTCTCTCGAATCAAGGAAGAAGAACAAGCTCGCGAAACGTGTGACCTACTAACGAGATTTTTAACGAAAGGATATCTGTGTCGGCTGGATTCGTCGGTAGATCATCGCAAAGAATATTCCATTTAAATTCTTCTGTGCTCATCCCAGTTCATGATAACCTTACTTTCCACGAAATCAATCTCGAAGCTTCCGTATAAAGACTCTTCAAACGAGTCATTAACATCTGCCATTGTGTTTTGCTTCTAAACGGGCACCAGTTGAGTAGCTTGAAAAAATCCCGCAATTTTCAGGTCGTACTTCGGCGAGGAAGGTAGTAGATACAACCTAGGTCGTGTGCCCATTGGTGTGTCCGATTTCTCCACACGAGCATATACTTACGACGACACCCAGAGTGTTGATACGCAACTTCACAACTTCAGCCTGGCAGAGGAAGATATCAAGTACAAAATTCCACTGATGCAAGAGGCTCTTAGAATGAATCGCGATCTAAGATTTTTCGCATCTGCGTGGACTGCTCCGCCTTGGATGAAGACAAATAATGATTACACGGGTTTCGGTGAGTACGCATATTGCAGTATTGCCAGTTCAGGGTCAACGATGTATCGATGGATATCGTGCATTATAACTCAAGTATGTACTTGGTAACTGTATTCCGTAGGGTTTCTCCTTGAAGACTACTACCAGGTGTACGCTGAGTACACTGTGAAATTTATGGATGAGTACAAAAGATATGGACTCAAAATGTGGGCGATGACGACAGGCAATGAACCGTCTAACGGTATCGTACCAGTGGCTGGTATTAACAGCATGGGGTGGACACCGAGTGGCATGGGCAAATGGGTGGCGGAAAACCTCGGCCCTACCGTGAGCAAATCCGGGCACAAAGATACCATAATTTTGGCTTTCGACGACCAGAAATTCGGCCTGCCCTGGTACGTCTCTGATATGTTTAGCAACAAGGTGGCAAAAAACTATACGGCCGGTATTGCATTCCATTGGTACTGGGATAGTATTGTACCTTCTTGGGTGATCGATCGAACCCATTATCATTTTCCTGAGAAGTTTCTGATCATGACCGAGGCCTCGGTTGGTTAGTTATGTCATTTTCAATCGACATATTGCATGCTAGATATTAATGGTCTTTTATAACAATCCGTTAGCCAAAATATCGTCTATTCGTACAGGAGATAAGCCATGGCAATTCGACAAAGTCATCTTAGGATCCTGGGAACGAGGGGAAATGTACATTACGGATATCATGGACGTAAGTATAATATCCGTTAACACGCGTGGCGAAAAGGGAGCATTCTTTTGCGAATGAAATGGCGGCAACTCGCTTGTAATGGATTCGTTGATCTTAAAGAATCTGCAACATTGGGTTACCGGCTGGGTGGACTGGAATTTAGCTCTTAACCAGCATGGTGGTCCCAATTGGAGGAGCAACTTTGTTGATTCTGCAATCATCGTGAATGCTGAGAATGACGAGTTTTACAAACAACCAATGTTCTACGGCTTAGCACACTTCAGTAAATTCATTCCCCGAGGTTCTGTCAGATTGAAGCTCAGTCAGGAGGGAAGGTCTACAATTGCTGTCGCCTTCAAGACTCCGAATAATAAGATTGTTATAGTTCTATACAATACGTGAGTTCAAGATATATTATAATCGGATTTCAATCGGTATCCAACAGACAGGTGAATTATCAGTTACGACCAGTTTTCGTTACAGTTTACAATAAATTGTCTACGTAATATTTGTCAAATGTCCTGTTTTGGCAATACAACTCATTTTTCGTTTTAGACTCACTGAAAATCAGCATGCAGTTATCCGTGACCAAGAAAGAGGAAACATCGACTTACAGCTACCACCGAAATCCATTCATACCATTGTGTATAAGTGACCACACACTGTTAATCGATTGGTCACTTCTAAGCAATTGCGTAAATTTTGTCGATTTGAATGCGGGCAAAAATGAGCAATAGCAGTATTCGGTACAATAGCAGAGGGTCTAAGGTATATTAAAACATTGTTGAATCAAATAACGTAATACATATCTTGTTTTGATTTCAAAAATAATTTTCGTCACAACGTCAATTTTTTGAAATTTTCAGAGATTTTTTGCTATTCAGTTAGATTTTTAAAGATATATAAGCCAAATAAGCCATCAGCCAAAAGCCATAAAAATCATGATTGATCTATTAATCTAGCTCTATAGAATTTATTTTATCACAATAACTGCAATTTTTTGCTATTTTCCGCAATTTTCAGGTTTTTTTTTTGCAATTTACATAAATTTCAAAAGGCTTATGCTTGAATAAACTTCAGATTTGGATTCAGCGGACCAAAATACATAAAAGTCACACTTGGTCTTTAGTTCCATATATTTTTTTCTGATCAAAACTGCTAATTTTTTGCGATTTACTCAAAATTTTGAGGGTGTACGAGAAAAACCGACTTCAGATTCGGATTCAGCGCGTCAAAATACATAAAGATATGTAGGTCCGGTTAAAAGTACAAACCACTTGTTTTTTTCTTTTTTGTGGGACGGTGTAATTAATAGACCGTTGGACTCGTTAGTAGAATAATTTTTTGATGATTATCTGACAGGCAATTCTTGTTCCGTGTAAAATATACTTCATACACTGTTTAAAGCACGTTTAAATGCTTTCCCATTCATTATCCCGATTATTTCAACAACTTGGCTCTTAGAATTCTGACATAAAAGCATCATTATTCCAGAAAGCCAAGCCATACTTGGTGTAATTTTTACGCGGCAATATCATTGTAGATGAAAGAATCCATATAAATAATGCTTACAGATCAATTCGTTACGGTTGAAAACTTCGCAACGCTGGTTCTGGTATTTTTCTTCATACGTTCATTCGCATCATGTGTCACGCAGTTGACGGTTTGTTTACGAAATGGAATCGTAATTACGTTTTTATCGACCGAGTGCGGGCGATCAACTCTTGTGCTGTCTCCGTAAACTTCCCCGATGGAGTTATTTTTTGTCCAACATGTTATATACATATACGTTACAAAAGTATGTCGTACAATTATTCGTAAATTAATTGATGGTCATTGAAAATTCTTGATCGAACCGACGATTTCGATGATCTTGGAAATGTGTGTATCGACTCTCCGTGCATCGATCGTATTGATTTAGGGCTTAAATGAAAGCTCTTAAAATATATAAGCGTATAAAATTTGTGAAATGTCGAATTTCATCGTGAGAGCGAACGTATATCTGATAATATTTTCGCCGGTAGTGCATTGGTTCCCACGCGTTTATTATTTTTTTTTTTTGTTTTTTTATAATGAACTTGGCGCTGATCTTGATACATGTAATATACATGAATCTTATTTTTGAAGCGTCTGATGAACGGCACGGATTACGGTGCGTCGTTTATTGGAATATGTCCGTGCAAAGACAGTCTTGCAAGTATCTTTATTCGCAAAATGGAATGCTCTGTATTTGCCGCCAGCATTTGTTTGTACTTAAGCTATTCCAGCATCGCACAAAACGTTGAATAAACGCACGCTAGACGCTTTGAATAAACTTATAAATGCATCGGGTATGTAACAGGTCACACGTCACTCATAAGTCAGACGTGTTCAGTTCAGTCGATCAATATCCCGCATGAGGCAAATATAGCCCGAGACTTGTTTCCAAAAGTAGCTACAATCAGAATCCAAGAGTTGGTAGCAGGAGAGTTATTCCCAAAAGCCTGCCGAGGTCGTTCGAGGTTCGCCCTGTTCATCGGAAGTGAAGATTCGCTTATGCTCTTTGAACTTCTCCTCACGGCTAGAGCAAACGCGAGGTACATGGTTCTTACGTCCCAGTCGATAATTATGGCTGTACCCTCTTTGTACCGTCACCTACCGACGTGCAATTACCATAAGACAGCGCCCATGCTCGTACCATAGCCTTTAAGATCAATATCGATCTAGATTCAGTTACTATCTTAGTGTGCAATGATTTCGCACCGACAATCTGCATACAAAATACCATCTGTGATTTCGCAAGCGAGCTAATGTTCATGTAATGCCATGCAATATATATATATATATATAATATTATATATAAAATTTACTTCATATCTTCAATTCCAACTCATACATAGACCATGTGGGTCTACAATCTAAATCCACGGAACTCAGACTCATGAACCCTGACTGACGAAACGCGAGCAACGTGATAAAAAAAAAAAAAGAGCAGTTCACAAAGTATCATTCTGAGAATTCAACCATGCATTCTTGCAACTAACTATCTTGTCGGCACCGCATCGATTAGCATCTTCAAGACCAATCGGCTTGCACTGAAGTAGCTAAGAACCAATCAGGAGTCTCTTCCAGATCTCCCACTATCGAAGATCCTTTTCGAACCAGACTAATGCAAAAGAGAATGACTTCGGACATCGAAAGAGAATGAACTGAATTGATTGTAGAATCAATTTAGACTCCGGACGATTCAGAATACTTTGAAATTACGAATATTATGGATCATTCTGAATCGTAGAACACTCACCTTCGGAACCTTCGAACTTCAGTATAACTAACCTAGTGAATAATAACATTGTAGAACCAAATCTCGAAAATCGATTCAACCAACATCTTAATGTTGATAAACGTGTATTTTGAATTGAATTGTTGTATAAAACGAATCATTCTCATCACGCATAGTGATAGTTGGCGCGACCCGCAATATAATTCCAGATCAAAACAGGCTGCACGAGAAATGCTACCGAGACCTTAACACCACAAGGTTTGTGAATCAAATTAAAGTCGAAAATCACGCAGTGAAGAAAAGATTTCTTGCGACGTTCTTCCCACAATGTAATATGGTGACAAATCGTGAAAGCGATAGTTCAGGTAAGTTTATCATTTCGTACTTTATTTTGTACTGATGAGAGTTCGATTTCATCTGATATTATTGAAATTAAACAACCATGCGTTGTGATTGAGATTAAAAAATGGCAAAACGCTCTGGGGACGATGTGAGTCGAGAATGTCGTTTGCGTGAAGCTGTGAATTATTTTGAGGATGAGAGCGAAGACGACGTTGATTTTGTAGTTATAAAATTTCAATAAATAGTTTCAAATCGAATAATGTTTATATTTCTTACCAAAACCTCCTACGCTTACACCTAAAAAAAAATTATATGTTCGTGTAAAAAGTAAGGGTTCCAATTTCATAAAATGATTTTGCAATATTTTTTCTCGAAAGGAACACTCTAGAGCTTTAATTTGCTTTTTTAACCGTTCAATTTCATATATTTGCCTCAGAGTTACGAATTTTTGAAGATACCAACTTATTTCAGGAGTTTAGGTGTTTATTGTTATTTGTATATGAATTATTTTAGAAAATTTCCTTGCTTCAGAATTTTTTTCAGATTTTAAAAAATACGTTTTCTAAGTTATTTGAATGTTTATCGTACCTAACTCGAAAAGGAATCACTTCTAAAATCACTTTTATTACAATTAACTAATGAGAAAATCAACTTTCGACTGTCCTGTTTCTCCGTTTGACTAAAAAATTTGAAAATTTGTGAATTATAGCTAACCGAAACTTTCGATCAATTGTGAGTATATAAACCGAGCATTGCCTCAAACCATTAGAAACTTGCAAGTGTCTATTACTCCAACAGCTTTGATTACACTACGCAGATATTGACAAAGAGGCCGTTTACTTCACTGACAGATTCAAAGTGTTGCAACATTGTCGAAGTCACATTCTTATCATTCACAGTGAAAGTCATTCTTTGCGCATCCCGGGACTGTGGCAATAATTGAACGGTCCGTATCTGCAACGCTACATATTCTGACAGCTACCCGGAATGCGCGGTTCCGGATTTCGGCTGCATCAAAATTTCAGCTGAGAATCATTCACCTGGCCCAACTTACGCCCGAAATCAGGATCTCATATCAGGGATCGAGAGACCTTGACAGTCTGACCTTGTTGTATAAACTTGACGTATTTCGATGTACGCTGCAGTTTCGGACATACCGATTGCCAAAGTTGATATGGGATGAAAATTCTTCTTCTTCTCCGCCCTTCGAGGGAACGCAGCTTGGGACCCATTGAGTTCAAATTCAAGAGAGCGGTTAATTTTATCGAAATCTCGCCACCTATCGAATTTGAAGTGAATCCAAACTCGGACTTAGAAGGAAAGAATTAATGAAATTGTTAGGCACCGAACGCTTCGTGGGACCTCATTACGTATCGAAACGCTATGGATGTTGAAATTCGAGTTTCAAAAAGTAGTACAAGCCGTGGAAATATTGCCAGGATATGTCGGAACGCGAATATAAAGAGTGACGTCAACCAATGTGTCATATTTTCCTTATTATAAAAATCATGCAGTTTCCTGCCATGGCACCGGAAACGCGAGCGGTCAGATAAAAAGCGCGACGGAATACTCGCAACCGCGAAAGATTTTTTCACTCCAAATATGGCTTTTGGACTTACCGTTGAAAGTACTACAATTTTAATGATGTATTTGTTTGACTCCTAAAAAAAAGCTCTTGGTGTGAAAATTTACATTTTATTCGTAACAACTCAATTGTCAGTCTTACTGCATGAAACATCATTTTTATTGTTCAACCTTTTCATGTAACTTGCGGAAATAAGAAGAACGTAATTCCAATACGTGAAGCCTTGAAACTTGAAAGAAAATGACAAGGGTTGTTTCCAGTTTGTTTTTATCTGAAAAATGATGAAATTCAACGTAATAACGTTTTTGAAAGAGGTAGGTCATCGCAAGGAAAGAAATATTAATTGCTTAAACGCAAGTACAAATGATGATCGGAATCGTTGGATCGTGTAGTTTCCTATAATATCGGCAGAGTCGATTATTGCGACAGCAAAATAACTTCCGCAGGCTACCGGAATTTATAGGCATATTGTTTGATGCCATTCGTGTGGAATAGTTGACAAATTTTGCAAGAATGCAAAACAAAATTTTCCATCATGCAAACAGTGGCGTATCTTTCGAAATAAAATGGTTTCACAAGAAATTGATTCGGAAACATATATTATTGTTCGGATCTCCCTGCGCCATTTTTTTTTTTCATGCGCCGCGTAGCTGATGGTCAGTCATGGAAAAATTTTCCTCCGGAATCGATGATGTCATGCAGCTACCGAGACCACATCCTTCACTGTTAGTGAGTCTGCTACGCACGTATTTGTAATCAGGGATCGTGATAAGCATACGCGGTGGTCTTAATCACCCAATTAAATTGCATGAGACTCGATACCTTAGGCGCAGAATTATGCTGAGAATCACAATAATTTTGTTTAAAAATCGATGCCTAAAGTTGACCATTAAAGGAAAGTTGCATTTCAACAAAAATAAAATCTGCGTAACCACATAAATGCATGCGTCGTCATTGTTACAAAACTTTCTGCCTTTTCCGAAAGTAGTTTGGTTGCAATTCCTGCTTTGAATCAAGCAAAGTCGATTGATCGTTTGGAGGAAATTTTTAGGGGGTGGGGACTAGAAAATAAAATCAAAAACATTCCAATTTCGAACAAAAACTGTGGTAGCGCAATGTAATTGTGATTTTGACGGTGTGACGCCGCCTGGTTAGTCACAATTACGCGCAATTAACATTTTTATATATTGTAATATATTATAATAATAATATACTGATACATTTGCAAGAATAATTTTATGCACCACGCATGCATTGCGCGCCTTTGATTATACATTTTATTGAAAAAAACATTTGTTATTCGATGGATTGTTTGTAATCTATTCGCAGTACCGTAATTGGTGCAGGAATTCGAGAATGGATTTCTGATTTTCATCATACTAATACTATGGTTTTCAATTTTTCTCTGAGGCTGCCGTATTTAATTTTCAATTGGAAATAAATTTACCCGGTGACGCTTCATTTGTATCTGTACGAATAAAATATATCTATTGTGATCTAATAAAAATAAACTTCCAAGTGAGAGTCCCATGTTTTTCATTCATTCTAACATATCTTATTTTTGAAAGAAAATTAACATCACAATTGTACTCCCAACAACCGGTATTATAGCGACCGCAAAATAATTTCCGCAGGCAACCGAGTTTCACAGGCATACGGTTTAATTGGCAAATTGTGAAAAACTCCGGCTATGTTACAAGAGTGCACTGGGTACAAGTTGTTCTGATTCATCTCAACAAAATTCGTCATTGTTTAGCCATAATAGAAAATAATGCGAGGCACGACGGGCTTGCTCCAAAAATGTCATAATTTTTTCATATCACTCAGATAACTCTGCATCCTTTGATTCTACCTGTATCGAAGAAATCATTGAACATATGTAGATTAACATGCATGTCAAAAAACATAATTTTTCGAAGCAAACGGCTTTTATCTAGAATATCATTTTTTTTTTTTTTGAATTTCTGTAATAGTACATTACGATACGAGTGCGCAAAGTAGGTCGTTCCCGCACCAGCGAAGTGAGTGCGAGATGACCTACGTGCGCACGAGTATCGTATACTATTTTTCCTATTAAGTTGCGCAAAGTTCGACCACTACAATTATTTTGAATAATTGAAACGTATAGAATGGTGGCGTTGGGGCGCTGGGACGGGGGGTTCGCGGGGGCGAAGCCCCCCCCGCTCCAAAAAAACAAATTATAGAACTGTTGTAAATTTATTAAATTAAGAAAAATCTGATTTATTTATTGTTTTCAAGTATTATTAATATTTATCGTAACGTTACAATTTACAAAATGAACGGTATATTTTTTAATGACTGATGTGGTTATAGATACATTTTTAATGGCTTTTGGTGCCTCGCTATCCGTATCACTTTGTACATTATTCATAGTTATTCACTCTCACTTTACTTGTTCTTTCCAAAGAACTGATGCGAAGCGACTGATACTTTGACGTTCGTCGTCCGTATTAAGAAAACGGCAGAATACAAAACACAGAACGCACGTTTTGACCGGTCCATTCCAGACGACAAAGACGTAAACAAACCGGCGCGCTGAGCTGAGAGCTGAGCGCCGGTTTGTTTACATCTTTAAAACTTGCGTTCTGTGTTTTGTATTCTGCCGTTTTCTTCTTCTTCTTCTTCTTTAGAAAGAACAAGTAAAGTGAGAGTGAATAACTATGAATAATGTACAAAGTGATACGGATAGCGAGGCACCAAAAGCCATTAAAAATGTATCTATAACCACATCAGTCATTAAAAAATATACCGTTTCATTTTGTAAATTGTAACGTTACGATAAATATTAATAATACTTGAAAACAATAAATAAATCAGATTTTTCTTAATTTAATAAATTTACAACAGTTCTATAATTTGTTTTTTTGGAGCGGGGGGGCTTCGCCCCCCCGAACCTCCCCGTCCCAGCGCCCCAACGCCACCGTTCTATACGTTTCAATTATTCAAAATAATTGTAGTGGTCGAACTTTGCGCAACTTGATAGGAAAAATAGTATACGATACTCGTGCGCACGTAGGTCATCCCGCACTCACTTCGCTGGTGCGGGAACGACCTACTTTGCGCACTCGTATCGTAATGTACTATTCCGTCCCAATATTATGTTGCATACTTCAATTCTATTACGTGCTAACCGCTAATTGCGGCTGCACCCTTTTCACGCTACTAATTACCGACGGGCAATCACAATAACAGCGTCTCACACGCTCTCACCGTGACTTTTCGGACCTATATTGAACTACATAGTTACCATCACCGTGTATAAATTACAGCATTCACAATTCTTATGTATCATACTATCTGCTACCGTGGCTGAGTAACGCGACGCAGAAGATATAATATGCGGGTAGACGTATTTCCACAGTCGAAGCGCATATCGTTTTTAATATTAGCCTGCTCACGGGCTGCATAATCTCAAATTCGGATTAATAAACTCTTGCAGGAGATTTTAGACACGATAAGACGAATAAAGGTGAAATTACATACAAAACACGAAGAGCGTGAGACAGGAGATACGTAGAGCATTTCATCATCCTCTATTCCTTGGATGCGAATAGACCACGTGTCGTGTCGGCGCTCACCGATCGGCTTCACAGAGCAATCGTCTTGCGCTGACTCACCTGGGAACCTAACTCACCAACGAAGACCCCTTTTTCAAACTCCTCCCACATCCAGCTTTTAAGAAATCTCGAAAAACAGGCATCAAAGAAAGAAGAACATAATCAGAGTTGAGATAATAACCTCACATTGAAGAATCATCTACTCAATTAAACTGAGAATCAATTCCAAATTCAAACGAAGAGCGAATGAATTAAAATCAAACAACCCTTTGATTCAGAAACACCAAACTCAAGTATTGCTGTTGCAACCGTACTTGAACAACCTCGCGAGTGAATAAGACATTGTTAAAATCTGGCGCTGAGAATTGATCGAGGAGAAATTGTTATTTGTTAATAAATGTGTATTTCAAATGACAGTGTTTGTGTAAAAGGAATCACTTCAATCGCGCGCAGTGTTAATTAGCGCGACACAAAATAACCGAATTCACAGACAGTGAAGAGCTGAAACGAGAATCCTGAACGAACCGAAAATCTGAGTTCACACATATAATCGACGCGACAAAGTTTGTTAATCTGAATTCGATCCTAATCAATCAGCGAATAGAAGATCTCTCGCAGACGTTTTCCCAGAACGTAACAATTCAACACATTTTAAGCAAGCCTCTAATCAGCAGCTGACGATATCACGAAACCATACGGTGCGGTTGATTGGACCACATCCTTTGCAATTAGTCAGTCTGCAACGCGTGTTACTCACCCAATTAAATTAAATGGCAATCGACATTGTGGAAGATAAAATTATGCTAAGAATGACTAATATTTCATTTGAAATTTATGTCTAAAGTTTCAACGAAATAATACAATATTCAACAAGGGAATGATAGATTTTTATCCCAGTGTGTCGTATAGGACTTTATTCGCAACTCAACTCTGGCCACATCATTGACTTGAAAGTGATTTATTTTTGAAGTAAACATTTTGAAGAGGACTGGCTCAGCCAGATAACCATGCGGGATCGGTTATGGGATGTTTACGCTACGGAATAACTCGACTCGAGAGCCCCGAGGACTGCTCTCGGAGGAAGGCGGTCCTGGAGACATTCGACTGTTAGCCAGGACACGAAGCGCATCAGGCCGAAACTGAATTATTCTATACAATTTCAAATCTGTCAAAGTTCCTGTTCCAAATAAAATACCTTCTACAGATCAGAAGTGGGATATACCACGAGCTACGTTCAAAATTGTGAAATCTGAAAGCCACAAGTGTGAGTTATCAAAGTGAAAGTGTTACGACCGGAGAATAGAACAATATGCCACCGAAGTCGAGCAAGAGAGACCGTGACGGGGAATCTAGAAGGACGAAGGATGACGATGGGCAGCGACTGAGATCGCCTTCGTGCCGCCCGAAACGACACAGTTCAGGGGCCAGCAGTCATCGCCGAAGCAGGTACAGGAAGCTCTCGGATCGCACCCGTCATCGAAGAGCAGCTTCAGGATCCGATAGCAACCGTCGGTGCGGAGAGCGCCAGCGGCGCACTAAGACGAGGAGCAGGAGTCGGTCGCCGAGTTACCTGACGCATGGATCTGCGAGTAGGAGTCCGGTGGGTGGTACCGCAGCTCAGGGTGAGTCCGATTTTGCGAAGCTGACTGAAGTGTTGTCGACTATCATCAAGACAGGTTCGAAACGGTCAAATCATTACGTGAACGAGAAGGTATTACCTGAATTTGATCCGGAAGAAAAAGATTTATCGGCTAAAGAATGGTTAGAGAAGGTGAACATGTACGCGGTAATGTATGACTGGGATGACCCGCACAAAATCTATTTGGCCTCATTAAAATTAAAGGGTATTGCAAGGGGCTGGTATGACGGGCTAAAGAGTGCTCCTATTAGTTGGGAAGCTTTTACGGTAGCAATTCTTAGACAATTTTCAGGGGAACAGAATTTTGGGGAACTACTTGAATACGCGGTAGCATATAAGAGCACGCCGGGTCAGTCTTTACAAGCGTACTGCTTTGAGAAGGTCAAAAGAATTAATCGAGCAAATCTAGACATCCCGGAGGAAAAGATTGTTGAATTCGTGGTTCACGGAATCCACAATGAACAATTAAAAATGAATTTGATTACTGCGAAAAAAGGGACGCTCGCAGAATTAAGTCGGTGTCTGGAATCCGTGTCGATTGGCAAGCCTAAAGAAACGAGATATGCAACGGACGAAAAGAGCACGAAGCGTCCTTTCGGGCTAGTTAAGTTTCAACCTCGAACCGGGCGTCTTGACCCCGATGCGTGTTATAATTGCAGAGGGAAGGGGCACCGCAGGGTCAACTGCCCGGAACCAAGGCGCGATAGGGTTAATAAAAACGAAATGGGACTGCCAAAGGACCCCCATCACGCGACCGAAAAAAATATCGGAGTTAGGGGGAGGTGCGGTTTTTGTCAAATTTTGGGGCATACTGAGACGGAATGCCGTAAAAAGCAGCGAAAGGAGAGAGACGAGAGGAGAGCATGACTAGATGGCAAGGGGACGGTCTCGCTACGGGGCGCAACCTCGCTTGACGTATGCCAGATTGCGGCAACCCGAGTAAATAAACCACTTAAGAGGTGCGTTCTAGGCAATCGGGAAAAGACCTGTACCGTTGATCTGGGAAGCGACTGCTCGATTATCCGGGAGAGTCTAGCGAGATCCTTAAATTTAAAATTTAGAGGTACGGACAAAACCTTGTCGGCATTCAATCATGCGATAGTCGTTCCGATCGCTCGATCAAGAATCGAGGTTCATATTGATGAG
This sequence comes from Neodiprion fabricii, assembly GCF_021155785.1. Classification (NCBI taxonomy): domain Eukaryota; kingdom Metazoa; phylum Arthropoda; class Insecta; order Hymenoptera; family Diprionidae; genus Neodiprion; species Neodiprion fabricii. The sequence goes on along the minus strand of NC_060241.1, from coordinate 7,990,945 downwards.
ATTCCATTCAAGATAAAAGTCTTTATTGTTGCCGATGACCAATTGTCGAAGGAAATTCTCATCGGGCGAGATATCTTACAAAAGGCCGGTACTAGGGCTATATCAGACGCGTCTGGGGTGACATTTACCTTGGATCAACCGGTTAAAAACGATAAAGTATTAGAAGTTGAGGCAATAGATGCCGAGCAAGCGGGAGCGGTGAAAGAGGACGATATTTGGTGCGAATACCTCGACGCGATCAACAGAACGAGATTGCTGAGGCTACTAAATAGTTATCGGCGGAGCATATCTCTGCAGATGAAGGAATTAGGTAAAACGGATGCCGCAGAGATAAAAATTGAATTAACGTCCGAAGTTCCCGTTTTTCATGGGCCCTACCGCCTCTCTAAAACCGATCGGGAGAAAGTGAGGATCATGGTAGCAGAATTAGAGGATAACGGTATTATTCGCGAGAGTACGTCACCTTACGGGAGCCCGGTTGTACTTGTCCGAAAAAAAAAATGGGGAGACGCGAATGGCAATAGATTACAGAGGTCTCAACCGCATTACCAAACGTATTCAATATCCATTGCCTATAATTGATGACCAAGTAGATCAACTTTGCAACAAACGGGTTTTTACATCTTTAGATTTAAAGTCCGGGTTCTATCAAATTCCCGTGCACCCCGATTCTATCGAGAAGACGGCTTTCGTTACGCCGGACGGTCAATGGGAATTCTTGCGAATGCCTTTTGGGTTAGTCAACGCGCCAGCTGTGTTCCATAAGGCCATGAACAGAGTCCTTAAAGATAATGCCCTCGTGTACATAGATGATATATTGGTCGCTACAGAGACGCTAGACGAAGGGTTTGAGAAACTAGAAGTAGTCCTTAAGGCTCTTCAGGCTAACAATTTGACGATCAATCTATCCAAATGTAAATTCTTCCAAAATAAAATCGAGTATTTAGGACGTGAAATCTCGGGGGAAGGGATACGACCAGGCACTCATAAAATTGATGCCGTAACAAAAGCTGGTTACCCTACTAATATAAAGCAAGTTAGGCAGTTCCTAGGTCTCGCGGGATATTTCCGCAAATTCATAAAGGATTTTGCGCGAAAGACGGCCCCATTAACGAACCTCTTGCGTAAAGATGTTTCTTGGTCGTGGGGAGCGAAGGAAAGCGAAGCAATTGACGAGATAAAGGCTATGCTAGTGAGCAGACCGATTTTAGCAATTTACGATCCCGAGCGTGAAACCGAGGTGCATACGGATGCGAGCGCGTTGGGCTTGGGTGCCATACTAATACAAAAACATAAGGAAGGAAAACGCGTGGTCGCATACTATAGTCGCAAGACGACTCCCACGGAACAAAAATATCATTCGTATGATTTAGAAACGCTGGCGGTATTCACGGCATTGAAAGCATTTCGGGTTTACCTATTAGGAATCAAATTCACCATAGTAACTGATTGCAGTGCCGTGCGCGCTACAGCGAGTAAAAAGGACATACAACCGCGAATCGCGCGTTGGTGGGTGTATTTGCAAGACTACAATTTCGATATTGTGTATCGCCCGGGTACCCAAGCAGCTCATGTCGATTATTTAAGTAGGAATGCGATTGATTGTTGTGTTATCGATATTACGGAGAGCGAATGGATTAAGGTGGCCCAATCGCAGGACCCAGACATAGATTTAATTCGTAGGATCTTGGAATCTGGCGAAAATCAATCAGAAACGAAGCAATATTATGACAAGTATGACCTCAAGGCAGGGGTCGTTTTCCGAAAGACAGACACGGGTAACAAGTGGGTCGTACCGAAAATGTCTCGTTTTAACGTTGTGAGATTATGCCACGACGAACAAGGGCACTTCGCTCTTGAGAGGACGTTAGAAAAGCTAAAAGCAAATTACTGGTTCAAGGGAATGAGGAAATTCACCTCGAAATACGTAAACGCATGTTTGAACTGCTTGTATTATAAGGGGGCGGCTGGGCGCAAACCGGGACAATTACACCCGATAGATAAAGTCACCATTCCCTTTCACACGATACATCTGGATCATGTTGGACCATTTGTGCGTAATAGACGAAAAAACACACAAATACTTACCATTGTGGATGGTTTTACTAAATTTTGTGTTCTCGAACCTGTCCGCGATACTTCCTCGAAAGGGGTGATAAAAGCACTGATTCAGTTGATCGCAATATTCGGGGTACCTGCTCGCATCATTAGTGACAGAGGGACGGCATTCACGTCACACTCGTTCAGGGCCTTTTGCAAGGAGTATGATATTAAGCACATACTGAACGCAGTGGCAACACCACGTGCTAATGGGCAGTGCGAGCGCATGAACCGCACAGTTTTAAGTTCGCTTGCAGCAACCTGTGCTGGAGGAGGAGAGGAAGCATGGGACGACAGCGTGAAGAAGGTTCAGAGTGCTATGAACTCTGCGACAAACAGGACCACGCGTAGGTCACCAACGCAGCTCTTGTTTGGTTATAAGCCACGTGCTATGGCCGAGGCCAAACTCCTTGCCGGGATCCAAGGCACCTTGGACCAAGTCGACCTGGAGGAGTTGAGGGATGCCGCCAAGGCGTCCACCGACGCGGAGCAGAGGCAGCAGAAGAGGGCTTTCGACATCCGGCGATTCAGGCCGCCTACGTATGCGGTGGGGGATGTCGTAATGGCGGCGGCGAGTCCTGTTGCAACCGGGGAGAGCAGGAAGCTGGTCGCGAAGGCAAAGGGGCCCTTCAAGGTGACGGCTGTTCTGCCAAACGATCGGTACGAGGTCCAGGATCTCCGAAACCTGAAAAAGTCGCCAAACCGATGGGACGTCGTAGCGGTGGACAGTTTGCGCAAGTGGGTCACGTTCGATGCCACGCAGTAAGCCGCAATGAGCGCAAGTGGGTCACGTCCGATGCCACGCAGTAAGCCGCAATGGTGAGTTACTCCCATCCTGGGATGAGGGCCCGCAGTCAGTAACCCTGAGATGCAATCCGTGGTCAAGATTGTTTCGTGCGACGGGTGCTGGCAAGGCTGGACCAGGGTCGAGTCCATTTCCCATGATCGAGAAGTGGTCAATCTCGAACAGGTGGGATTTTGGGCGGAGGCCGGGACCAAAGGTAGTCAGGAGTCAGACGTTCATAGGGCTGAGGAGGCCGGTTGCCCGCTCAGCCTGGCAGTTGGCGTCTGGCAAGGCTAGTAACCGTACACCCGACACATCCTAACTCCCATTGTCCTCCGAACTAACCACTTTTGGCGATATCTGATTATCGGTTGGCACTCTTGCGGGGACCTGATCACTCCTCTGCGGGGTGTAGATTGATACGCAGTTGTCGCCTTTCCCATGTCTTTAGCAATTGGTATGTAAATAAGAGAGGGTCTTGTTTTTAGATCGTAGCGAACAATACGTGCGAACGAGGGGGTCGAGGGCGACCCAGGATGGTCAGGGAGGCCGAATGAAGTAAACATTTTGAAGAGGACTGGCTCAGCCAGATAACCATGCGGGATCGGTTATCGGATGTTTACGCTACGGAATAACTCGACTCGAGAGCCCCGAGGACTGCTCTCGGAGGAAGGCGGTCCTGGAGACATTCGACTGTTAGCCAGGACACGAAGCGCATCAGGCCGAAACTGAATTATTCTATACAATATCAAATCTGTCAAAGTTCCTGTTCTAAATAAAATACCTTCTACAAATTCATCCACCTCTTTTCGCAATAGTCAGCCCAACAAATTTTAATCGAACTGCAGTCATTCGGATGAGATTCCGAAATTGACACGCGCCCGCTATTTTCAATTTACATACAAGATTCTTTGTAACACCGCTTTACAGTCTGTGTGTTACCCAAGAATTAACCAGCCATCTCCTACTTTTCTGTCATTTTCTTCCTCATAATTTCCAATGCAACAATTATCGCTGCGGTAACTTATTGTTTATGAGACGCCATGGAGCAACTCTCAGAATTTACTCTCCGTAACTAGACACCTTTATACGATAAACTGGCTGCACGTGATTTCGTTTTAAGAAAGAGAGAGAGAAAGAGAAGAGAAACAGACTAGGAAAAGTAGAGCGGAGAGCGAAAGAGAGAGAACGTGTGTATAAAGAAGGAAGGCCTAACAATGAGCGACGCCCTTACTAATCTCCAGAGTGGGGAGAGAAACTGGACTGGCATTCTTTGCTTGCATCAAAGTGTAACTACGCACAGAACCGGGAGTGGAACTTGCGATTGCTCACGGTTCTCGGTAAATCTGCGGAACGCGACGAACCTCCAGCAGAAGGTGTGATTATAATATATATTGTGTATGCAATGATTGGGTTAAGTTACAAATAGTATTCCGTTAAGGGATCGTCTCAGTGTGACCCTCCGAAAAATCACTGATTTTCGCGAATTTTTTTTTTAATGTTCAAATAAACTAATCGGTCCGGTTTTTTTTTCATAAATAAATAGGTTTATGAAGAATACAAAATGATTTATTTTAAGTTTATTTATTGAGTGCATCATTGTTGTATAAATTGTTGTAATTTCACGTGAAAAAAAAGGTGCTGCACGGTTTCCACGATGACGGCCGCAATTTTGATCTGAAAAAAAAATTTCAAAAAGATTATTGATTTGTAGGAAAGTCGCTATCGCGCTATGGACGGTTTTTCTTCTTTTTTCAAATTTGACAAAATGGCGGCGGTTTGAACAAAAAGTGTCGAATGTGGCCCTTTTTTTCGACAGTTTTTCGTAAAAAAAAAATAGGAAGTTTTCAAAAAAAAAAAAAAGCTTCCATAGCGCGATAAAGAATGACGTTTAAAATGTTCTCCCGAAATTGGAACTAGATATCTTTAAAACTCTTCCTTTGAGAGTGGAAACCGTTTTGAAAAACACCATTCTGAGAAAAACGCGTTTAAAGATTGAAGTTGGAAAAGTTTATATAAATCGTTTACTTACGATCAATCGGCGATGCCAGGTCTTGATTTTTTTCTTGGGGGTTTCTCTCGTACGTCTATCCGTGGTGGATGTCAAAAACGAACTGAAATGCTTGGACAGTTTATTCTGCAAGGTTATAGAACCTAAGCACCTTAGTACTCACGCAGGTAGAAAACCCGTTCCCTTTCTACAAGAAACGCTGTAGCGACCGTAATAATTTGAATTTCGATTTAAAAATTTGAGAGAATGTTTAGAACAGTGTATACTATACGATAATGCAAAAAAAAAAAAAACAATTTTTTGAAAATTTCACACTGAGACGATCCCTTAAAGTACGCCAGTCTCCTTCTGGACATGCACTGACCATCCAATGAAATCGACAGGTATTCAGCGTTACTCTGAATGAACCAGCGAAAAAAAGCAGCTCTGTTACACTTGCTTTTTACAACCAAAAATGGCGAGTGCGATTGATTGTACCGAACTACAGGCAAGTTGAATTTGTTGTTAACAAGTATCCAGTTTTCATTCTGGTGATTCGAATAGAAATGTTTTAAAAATTTTCAGTAAGTTTAGGCATGTGAGTTGGTTAGCGAGCCAGCAAGTGAACCAGAATTAGTTGCAATCACAGTGTTTTTATGGATAAAGTTAGAAAAACAGGAAATCTTATTTAAGGAGTGCCCTGGTCAGTTTCAATGTGACGTATATATTTCCAAGTATCGAACTGCACGTATCTGCAATCGCAATAGTAAATACGTAAGAATCCATGCCATTTCTTTATTTCTGCATCAAATGAAAATGTATCGGAGTGTTTTTGTTCAGAATAGTGTATAGAATAGAGCCGTTGTCCCTTTTTTATATTAGAGATGCATGGACTTTGATACTTTGAGTAATATACGTCAATGACGAAATCGACCAGGGCACCCTCTTGAAACCTGTTATTAAAAACAAAAGAACTTTATCATTTTTTCCCCTAGAGATAAGAAGGGTCCCAATTTATTTTTATTTTTTTTATTTTCATTCCATTGTGTTGAAATTTCTGGTAAACTCTTTTGATTATTAAGTTTGTCGCAAATATTTTTAATCACATTGATTACGTTTTTGCCATTTCATAGTATATGTATATGTTTCTCTTGTTAGTGAGATCGGTAGACTAGAAATTTGGAAAACACAAGTCTGGTGAAACATAATATTTTTTCAAATTACGGTTGGAAAAAAGTTAGTCTGAAACCAAATAAAAATGTTTATTTCTGTGTTTTCAATCACTAGGTAGTCAAGGAATTAAGAGGAGGGGGGCTTTTGTACCCTAAAAACATACCTGGAGATCGTGGTAATACTGCCATGATTACACAGATTATATTAATCATTCTACTTATGATGTGTAAGTGTGAAATTTATAAAACTAAATTAAGCTTTTGATCAACAATTACTTCTAAATAGTCTACTTTCATTTATATTCAATTGAACAGGGTGGTGACCGACCAAGAAAATCGGGAATAGTTAGGAAATTTCATCTACTGGGAAAAGTCAGGGAAAAGTCAGGGAATTATGATGGATCATAGGAAAAAACATACTTTCTTTATAAATCGTTTTCAAACTTCAACTATGCTTAATTAATTCAGTTAAGTTAATTTTCGGAAATGTTATTGTTCAATTTCTAATTATTTGTGTAATACGATGCAATACCGTGTGTTTTTTAGATCCGAATTTATATATTCAAGATGCACAACTTCTGGAGCTTTTGGTCATAAAATCTGCGCAACATTATCTAAGTTTCATAGGAAAAAGTCAGGGAATTCTGCATTTTTTTTATGGGAAAAGTCAGGGAATTTTATTTGAGCAAAATGTTTTCCACCCTGTTGAATAATTCTATTTTATTATGCATATTAATTCACATGACTCTTCATTAGAATTATATGCGATGTAATGTCTTTTTTTTCAGTATGTGCTTACTATGCATCAAGGAACCGAGATTTAAATGATTACATTAAATACTGTGGTTAGTATAAGATGTAATGTTGATATAATCAGAAGTTTTCAGTAACTCTATGTAACTTATGGATTCAGATTATAATCCAATATTTATTTTTTACTCAAATTAACTCAATGTATATAATCTAAATTGACAAATGTATATTTTTTTTCAAGTTTACTGCACTGCAAGTAACATAATTTTGATCTCATTGTGCAATTTCTTGATGAGAATCACGAATCTTTTCGAAGAGTTACGTCATGTCCATGCAAGATATGATGACAAAATCTTGAAAGTCTTCGCAGTTGCGCTGGAATACAACACATTATGTATAATTATCATCGCAGTGTGCATCCTGAGTTTGCGTGTACGTAGTAATATTAAAGTAATTGATAATACATGGCTTAGTTTGAATTGTCTTTTCAAATTCAGAACAATATACGTTGTTTATAAAATAACTTAAGGGTATAAAGTATAGAGTGAATTATGAGTCTGTGAGCTAGCTTTTGGTGTTCATTACTTATACTGAACACACTTTCGACATGCTCAAATTATTACTAATTTAATGTTCTTGTTCGAACATAGAATTTCATTTTACATCCTACTATCTTATCAGAGTTTAGTAATGTTACAGCAATCGACTGCTAAATTTTCTTTAAAAATACGACTTTCGTGTACTTTTGTCTCATTGTCAGCATTGCAATGTTAGTAAGACCTGAAAATCTACCATTCATTTCGTTATAGGGCTATTCCGCATCAACCGGATCAGTCATCTCTCTCAGATATTTTTTTAATTTGGCATGTGGATTGTGTAGGGGGAGTTCGATTTTTGTGCCAAAGCACGAATCTCATAATGCAAAATTCGATTTTTTATTAACAATAACAAATTAGACTCCCATTTTTTTCAAAAATTCATAACTTTGGCAAAAAATTAGATACAATATATTTTTTTTTTTAAATTACGCGGAGAGCTCCATAGAATTTAAAAAAAATACGAAATGGTAAAAAAAAGTTGTTATCAATTGTTTATTTAACAATTAATTTTTCAAAGATTTTTAAAACAGTGACTGACACGATCAAAAAATTTTTTTAAAATTCTGACATGTTCCTTGAACTGTACTACAACCTGTGAATTATTGCCAGAGGGGTGTTTTTCTTCGTTTTCGAGTAAAAAATCATTAAAGGTGTCGATGCGCATGAAATTGCGGCGCGCCGAGTCTCTACGTAATGGCGGGCGGCCGGTTGCCGTCCACCGCTACCCCGCGTTGGCGTCGCAGCGTTATTTTAGAGTCATTTTCACGATGTAGGACATGATTGAAGAATCTGAAAAAAATACTGTACCTTCACAAGGCCTGCTCAAAGCGATAAGTGAAGTTTCAGGAATGTGTTCTTCACCGTTTTTTTATTACAGAGATTCAAAATAACGGTTACACACCATGAGAGTGCACATAAATGATAATAATTACATAACTTGCTACTTATTTTAAAATAAAAACACATTCTTGAAACTTCACTTATCGCTTTGAGCAGGCCTTGTGAAGGTACAGTATTTTTTTCAGATTCTCCAATCATGTCCTACATCGTGAAAATGACTCTAAAATAACGCTGCGACGCCACCGCGGGGTAGCAGTGGACGGCAACCGGCCGCCCGCCATTACGTAGAGACTCGGCGCGCCGCAATTTCATGCGCATCGACACCTTTGATGATTGTTTACTCGAAAACGAAGAAAAATACCCCTCTGGAATTAATTCACAGGTTGTGGTACAGGTCAAGGAACATGTCAGAATTTAAAAAAAATTTTTTGATCCTGTCAGTCACTGTTTTAAAAATCTTTGAAAAATTAATTGTTAAATAAACAATTGATAACAACGTTTTTTTTACCATTTCGAATTTTTTTTGAATTCTATGGAGCTCTCCGCGTAATTTTAAAAAAAAAATATATCGTATCTAATTTTTTGCCAAAGTTATGAATTTTTGAAAAAAATGGGAGTCTAATTTGTTATTGTTAATAAAAAATCGAATTTTGCATTGTGAGATTCGGGCTTTAGCACAAAAATCTAACTCCTCCCACACAATCCACATGCCAAATTAAAAAAATATCTGAGAGATGACTGATCCGGTTGACGCGGAATAGCCCTATATTAGAAAAATTACTTCGAATAAAGAGGTGGAGAACAGAGATTTTTTTAAATGATTTACAGTTGTCTAAGATTTCCACAGTTCTCTCTATTCTTCATTAAATTTTATAGGCTATGATAATGGCAGTCGAAAATCCGATCATGTTTCTTTGGAGCCATGGTCCAAAACCGTACATCTGCTCATTGCTTTCTTCAATGATCATACTCCGCCTGATTAATATTGTAAGTATTTGAGAAATAGTGCGCAAGGAATTACGACTTTTGGTAGAAACTCCATAACCATATTTTTACGTCTTTTCACTGCAGATGTACCTCATATGAATCAATATCTTCACAACGTCTATCACATTTTATCCCTGATTTCAGGACGAAAGTAGACTAGATACAGTTTTGAAAGTTTCACAAATGAAAGGTTTGGATTATGGAAGCGGTATGGCATACAGCTACTTCTACGGATACTTGAACATCGTTCTTCCTTCAGTTGGGGATGAGAAGAAAGGTCAAAAATACGTAGTTAATTTGAATTTAACGTACCATGGTTTTAAGACAAGACTGTTAGTAAGCCTGTTATCTCAATTTTTTTTTTTTTTTTTACTATCACTGACATATTTCCAGGATTCACTAAGCCTAATCCAATAACCTTTTCCATATTTTACGATTTCTAAAACAGATCTATACTGCGATATCTTTCACTTATAGTTTGACGGTTTGAATTTTGTTTAGCTCAATGTAGTATGAAGCTCTAAAAATAACCAAATCTCATCGATGGCTAGGATAAAAATTCGTTTCAAGACTTTTTTCTCATGGCTTCGTTGCTGTTACGCTGAAATTTTATGGTTTTCACAAGCCGATAATAATTTTTCCAATTTTAAATTTGTCATTAGGCTTATATGAGAACATCAAGGTATATGAAAGTCAAAATGGAGTGGAGGTACCAGTGAAAAAACTTTTCATTCTAATTCCTACCTCGCTTCAAATTCCTCCAAATCTTGAAGAAGCTAGCTATTACTGGATGGAAAGTGCAAAGGTATTCATAAAGGCTTAAACCTTCTTTAATTTGAAATAATACACCTAAACAAGATACTTTGAAGATAGAAACTAGTAGCATTTTATGGGGGTGTCCTATCCTTGCTCTTATTGAATATACATAGCTGATAGAACGTGAAAATATTCGTTAAAATTCATCACATGCAGACAATATTGATTGAGATTTTGTTATCTTCGTGGTGATAATAGTAGGCGAGCCTGTAACCAAAATCGTCTTTCATCGCAACAAGGATAAAACCAGGTAGAATCAATAATTTAGATGATCCTAGACAGGACTAGGGGGGTAGTAATCATCAGAAATCTTGCAAGGTCGCACAAGGTGATGTAAAAAAAAAACCAGATCATATTGCGACGATATGTCTGATATTGAAAATGTATGTAGATTTTATTAAATTAGTACTGAAAATAGTGTTTTCAGATATTTTGTGTCATGCGTTTGACGTGCGCGCATTTTCAAGAATGTCGTAAAACTTAGCTGACTCGTATGATAGCAATTAACTTCAAATTTGTTTCAAATATTTTGTATGGCTAACGAAATTACCAAAATACTGTTTTCGGACATTTTTAATCTTGCCTATAATACTCTGATAGAGCCCGTGCAATACTCAATTTGTCTGATATCGGTTTATTTTACATCTGGGCAACTTATTTTATCATGTCGAACAGTTTTCAGACGATTTGCGATAATATCAACTCGTTCAATTTTATTACATTTTTGAAATGCTTTCAAAATGTCCAGCAAATAGATTTTTTTCTGGAAATTAATTATTTCGCATCAATTGACTTAAATTTACTTAAAAATATGATTTTCAGACACAATGCTATATATGGGGCATTCCACGCCAATTCGACCTGGGTTTTACACTTGACCTCTCAGATTTGGCGCGCGATTTTTTCTATGATTTTTCTCACTTTGAAAAGTACTCCGTTGTTTTTTTTTGTTTTTTTTTCCACTCAATTTGAATTCTCTACAATTTTAAGAAACTATTTTATTGACCGGCCAAAATTATAAATTTTTAAAAATTCCGAAAAATCCTGTGTCAGATATCAAAATTTTTAAGATTGGAGCCGGAGTGGGCCGATTTTCCCCTCTTACTGGTTTCAAGCTCTTTCCGAAAAAAAAACGTCAAAAAAATTAGAAGCGGAAGTAATTTTATTATGGATGGTTGCTGAAACATTTTTATATGTCACATTGGATATTTGAAAACTTTTTCAGATTTTTCGTAAGATTTTTTTTTCTTTATTTTGCCAATAAAAAAAAAATGCAAATGGTAAAACGATTCGAAAGTTCTAGCATTTTTAATGAAAAAAAATTTTTTTGCATGTTATTTAAATGGGAAATTTCAAATGGCCAGCGACATTTTTTAAAATCGAGCTAAAAATTTTTCCAAACGGGAGGATTTATTTCTCAGTAATTAAGTCCTTTTAAGACCATAGATTTGATAGGTTAGTTTTTTTTTCTCACCCTAATATATATATATATTTTTTTTTATCAGAACTGGTTTTCTGGCCAGGCGCAACGTGCCATTCTTGACATACATTCCGTAAATCAGACTTTTTTATATGATAGAATTGGCTAAATTTTACGACATTTTTGAAAATGCGCTCAAAGCAAACGAAAAACGTAAAATTTTAGAAAATCACATTTTTGGGCTTAGAATCATCTAAACTATCAATTCGATGTAGTTTTACATTTGGTGCGATAAGAAAAAATGTGGGCTCTCGCACTATAAGGATATCTCAACACCATTCTGACTATATATAACTGGCATGTATTGATACTATTCCAGAAACTCGAATCGGTTGTTAAACATCGAGCCGGTGTAGTTCATCGCACGTATCACAATAGTGTCTACAAGATCCATCCAAGCGGACAAAGAGGAAACGATAGTAAGGTATATGTGATAACTGAAGGTGCAACTCCTTTGCTGACGTTTTACGAAGTTCTGGAACATTCTGACAAGGATTCGTGTAAGTTATGTCTAACTTTAAAACTATTGAATCACAAGTTCATTCCAATACGTGAAACGACATGGTGCTTGTTTTGTCACATTGCTACATACCAATTGTATGTTTTGATTTGTGTTGTAGCCTCTTATAAGGAATACAAGAAAGAAATTGCGGGATCTTTTTATAGAACTCTGCGGCACATCATTAGAAGTAAACCGGAATGCCGCGATTTGTGTGAATTGATTTATTACGAAGGTAAATTTTTATTTGGTCGGCTAATGTGCCATTCACTTCAAATCTAGCAACGTCTACGTGTCTATAGATGTTACTCATAAATTGCATGTGATTGGCCAATCTTAATTACAACTCCAGGTTCTTGCAAGTAAAATATTGACTACCAAAAAGAGATAATTGAAAATAAACTGAATCTCATTACAGATTATGATTCTGATGGCAAAAAAGTGAACATTGCGGAGATCCTGCTTGAGAAAATCGATGAACAGACTTCTCTAGCTTCACATTATGGCCAGTAAAAAGAAAATTAAGAATACCTAATGTTGTCTTATGGTAGAACTTTATCCCACGATAATACTACCATGAAAGAATTTTTGACAAGCCGTAAGGGAAAAATATAATGACAAAGTAAAGTTTCTAGGAGCCCTGACATTGGCACACCAACAGTTATATCGCTGTTAAATGAAGTGTGATCACACAAAAGATGCCAAAAAACATACATGATACATACAGATGTAAGGTATATCCATTTTATAAAGAGTTCCTTTAATGCGGTTTAAAATTTTTAATTAAAATACCCACTTGAAACAAAAGTAGGGAAAATTTAAGTCTAATCGTAATCGAGTTTTAAGAAGCTTCTAATCATGCTACACATTTATGTGATATTGTTTATCTATAGATTTTTTATACCTTAGCCTAAGTTTTTAAAGAAAAGGAACTATTCCAACAAATATATTTATTGCTAATTTTGAATATCATAATACCAATTTATTAAAGTTCTATTATGTCTAACCAGTACCAAAACCGATTAAATCATGACGTGTTCAGCTTAAACAGATTTTTAAAATTAAGTAAAGTTAGCTGAGTATATTTAAAAATTGTAATTAACTGTGATTTGACTTCGTGCCAGATGCACTTTGCACTTATTTTTAAGCGAATTTACGTCCAATACATCATATGCGTTCAAAATTGGGCGGTTACCTTCTGTTTTAAAGTTTAACTGTGCTTCAATGACACTGTAATGTCGAATGTGATAGAATATATAATATCCGATGTTAAAATGTACTGTAAAGGTTTGATTTAAGTATAGCTTTATAGTAGTGAAGCGAAAACTAATTATGCGGATCTGAAAATTAACATTTGCCCACCCACTTACCGTTGAGTTTATACTGTAATTTCGACTGCAGGAAGAAGACTTACGCATTCATAACAAAAACCGTTTCATCCCGAATAACTAACATAAATCTGGATTATTCGCACAGATACGCATCCAGCCAAATAAATATTGTTTTTGACAGATTGAAGTACTTTCAATCAAAATATATACGATATTACATAAATTTCGTCTGTGACTCCTTTCTTCTGTGAGGAAATCGAAACAACAGCGGAAAAGAGGCCTTAAATCGGTTGAACTTGAATCAAGAGTCAATAAATCCGTTTCCATTTTTTCGCACCTGTATGTGCACATAACTTTGTGGACTGATTGTGAATTCCCAAGTATGATTTAGCTGTTATTTTCTTTAGTGTAAAATAACATTTGAATGACTTCTTATACGTCCCAAAGTTTGAATCCACGAATTAAATGTTATAAAAAATAATGTTTTGCTCAATATCGCGAATATAAAATTGTTGAACGTTATGTCACACCACACATTTTTATCAAAGGAACAATTTTTATGTTAAATATTCGTTAGTTAACTTTTCACTTCCGAAAATTTATTTCGCGGAAATCACTTTGCACATTAGGTACTTGCATACGTGTAGGGGCAAAATGAAACTGGTATGAGTGGCTCATTATACGAACTGTTTGTCTGTTCGAAACATAGCTTTGGTAGGGCAATTGTTAAAATTTGGAAAGGTGCGTTGAAAGTAGTTTCATGACTTTTGTTATGGAGCCACGATGTTGGCAACTATCGTATTTAGCTTGAAATTTAGTTTTGATATGATATCACTGCTTTGTTATACCTTAAGCATAAACCGAACAGGTATAATACTGTAAATATGTAGGAATATGTCTTAACTAACAGTTTGTTCGATTTTTCACTTCAGAATGACTAAGAGTAACCCAAGTAAAAAGTATAACATTTTCTACAATAAATCTGATAGAAGTTATAAACATTTATTTGAAACCAGTGCTCTGAGTTATTCCGAATCACTGAACTGACAAATCAAACTAAAGATCTACAAATCATATTCTGTGGATAAAGACGTAATTCAATTAGATAATAACTACTATTACTTAAAAGTGTAATTTTTTATGCAATGATATTTTCCCTTGAGGATGAATTTGGAAATGATTTATTTCTCGTTATACTCTATTACTATTAATTACAAACTTGGAATTATATTCTTCCTGGTGTTTTTTTCATTTACCTTTCAACTGGGGCGATTGTAATTAGTCGAATTCAGTTTCCGCTGTTTTTTAATTATTTTTATTTCACTTCGAATGACTTTTTGACATACATAGAGAGCAGAACAACTCCAAACGTTGAAAAAAATGTGTAGTTATGCTTATCTCAAGCATGAATAATATTTTTTTATTTACTTTTTTTTTTTTTTTTTTTTATATATCCTTTTTTTCACTTCAATTTTCATTTACGTACAATTTATTCTGCAAGTTATTACAGAATAATGATGTAGATGCATGTATTTATTTGAGGGTACATATCATGTCATCGCTACATACCTATTTTCTTTTTTCTTTCTATTATTTTTGTTATCTTTCGTTTTGTCCCATGACTTATACTTCATATTTATACCAAGAAACATTCGGGCAAGAGTCTTTGTTTTCAGCCAAGGTACACATTACCCTGGCGATTTTAAGTGCGTTATAAAATAGTATTACATAAGGTAAGTTTAACGTTCCTCACCAAGTCCACAAATACAGATGTTAGATGTAATTGCAGGGCTCATAGTACGTCACTTTTCTCACTTTTAATAAATTTTTTCCACTTTTTTCTTACCATCCAGCAAAAAGTAACTTTTTTCAACTATACCATAATGATCTAGATTTTTCTTTCTTATGTTTTGGTACTTATATTCTCTCTTTATTGGGATGGGGCGAAAATGTAAAATTTGTCAAAATTGATATGGCTGGGTGTGGAAATTTTGTGGGTACGCGTGTAAGTACAGAAAGTTCATTACTGCACTCCAAAAGTAAAGATCTTCAGCTCTGGAAAAAATATTAAAGTTTTGGTGTTATCTACCAATCCAAAATACATGGTTTTTTCACACTTATACACATATGCACAATTATTATGTTCACTTCTTGGCATCAAATTGGAATATTCTGAACTGAACTGGAATACATGTCATTCTCCTTCATCATATATTATTGAAAAACATATAAAAAATTTTTTGCATAGTTTTACTGTTTAGAAATAAAATCATTCTTTTTTCACATCCAGGCTTGGAACCGTAATAGGCAGTTATTTTATTTATTTGTTTATTTTTTTTCAATTTTCTCACTACTTGTTTCTAATTTCCACTTTTTTCTGGTTGGTTCAATATAATACTTTTGTACACTCATTGGCAAGAACCGTAATTTGAACCATCCCGAAAGTATTTGTACGGATTAGAAAATTGGGAAAGAACTATTTTTCCATTCACGCTTTTCCAAGAAACTGGTGAATCTCAAATATGCTCTTCTTTGAACAAAGTCACGAATAGTTCACTACTTGAATTTTTCGAGTAGATTCCTGTTACTTGGGCACTAACTGACTAACTAATTTACTGACGGACTGACTGACTTAGTGACTTAGTCAGTGCCCGAGTGATTTTCAAGTAGCGAATCACCCTCTACGAAGAAGAGCATATTTGAGATTCACCAATTTCTTGGAAAAGCCTGAATCGAGAAATAATTCTTTCCCAATTCTCTAATCTGTAAAAATACTTTCCTGATGGTTCAAAAAACAAAATGACACCAATTCCATTTCAGTTCAGAATGTCCCAATTTGATGCAAAGATGTGAACATAATCATCATGCATGTGTGAATAAGTATGGAAAAAGCATGAATTTTGAATCGGGCTATAACACCAAAACTTTAAATCTTTTTCCGTAGCTGAAGATCTTAACTTTCAGGCTGCGGCAAAGAATTTTCTGTACTTACACGCATATCCACAACTTTCCTACAATCGGCCCTTTCGATTTACAAAAATTTTACATTCTCACTCCACCTTGACGAACAGGCACTCGGTATAATAGATGTGAACCATGTACTCCGAAATTAAATGTATAAATTTTCCGAAACATGTCACTTTTTAATCACTTTATTCACTAAATGATCACTTTTATCACTTTTTCCGGTCACGGAGACCACTATGAGCCCTGTAATTGGATCAACTTGCCACCACATTTCTAGTTACTCATTCGAATCGAATTGCAATCGCATTGCTTGCAGTTTTTTTTCTTCTTCTGTTATTCTCAATTTCGTACTATGTTGTGTTTATCATATACCATCGCAACCAAGTGTTAAACACTAACTATATATGCAACAACATCTAGGACCCATTCCTCATGTCAGATTATGTTGCATCGGATTTGAATAATAATAATAATAACAACAATAATTTCCAAATCATCCATACTCTTTCGGATATGTCCCCATAAGCGACCAGCTTGTACGGAATGAGGGAAGAATAAATTAGTAACCATTATTATGCGGCTGCATCCATCTTAGAATGTTCAATAGAATTAAAAGAATTGAATTGAATATAATGCTAAAACGTTTTGTAAAAAATGTATCTCTACACATGACTTTAGTCTCCAACAATATTGACAAATTACAAGAAACTCAAATCAGCTTAGATCTGAAAAGTAACTAATTGTAAATAAAAATAAAATAAACTCCGGCGAATACTTAATTGGAAAAAAAAGAAGAACGAGAAAGACAATCGTGTTTCGATAATTATTTTCGTAGATCAGAAAAAATTTTTCTCTTGTTTGTGTTAAGTCAACAAGTATTGGCTCACTCAGCTGACGATCCACTAGAATAAGAATATGTGCAAGTAGTCTCTTGTGATAAGCAATATGTATCTTACTCCCATATTTACGTGCTCGCATCATGTGTAATTCATGAAAGAGTGAGGGAGTCAGATGGGGCAGCTTACAACAAGAGCTCAATGGAGCTACGAACATGTAAGATTAATCGTTACCTTGATTGACAAATTATGGTTATCAGAAAGTTTTTTGTTTTTGGTTTATGCACGGATGCTATAGTGTTTTATTGACATGCAATCACTTTATTTGTCAATATATCGTTTCATTATAGAAGCATTACACACCCTAGGGTCAGGATTGATTAAACATTAACATCAAGACCATCCACATATAACAACAAATGCTGAATGCGAATTAACTCTGTGCAAACAATATTTGATATAACTTTGTTTTTCATTTGTTTGTTTTTTTATTTTAATCGATTTTGGTATTCCTTTGCGACGCAAGTTTCAAATATTTCGCCAGTATGTATTATCTATTTACCATTCATTGTTCGTTTCCAATATATCAAATTAAATACTAACAATTTCAATCATAATAACAGTTGTACTAAATTTTCACAATCATTTCAAATTTAATGGCGTTTTACAGCAATTCTTTTTCTTTTTTTTTTTTATACACATTACATATCAATTTAGCATAAGTTTTGTAAATAACGAAAAATTGATCAGTACCAAACTGCACGACGTGTGTGAGAAACATATGTGAATATAAAATTCGTTACAAACAATTTATTAGAAATAATTGTCGAATTAACAATATTGAAGGAAGATTAAGAGATTTTAATAATAGATATGTATGCTGATATTGGGTACCGATCAATATTCAATTATCAACCAGAAAAGTATAATAAAAACAAAAAATAAATTATTATTCCTTTGAAACAGTGGCATTCTGCAGTATATATAACAAAATAAGTTTTCAATATTTTCGCGATGTATGTCTTATTTGTTTTCTTTTAAACTTTTACATATTTTGTACTTTCATGTTTTTATCGAAATGTCATATTTTTTTTTTTTTATTTCGTTTTTTTGTTTCTTCTTCTAAATTATTATTACTATCATCGTTATTTTTTTCTTCTCGACTGCCCGACTTTATTTTTCTAGCTTTATTTAATAATGTTATCCTTCCAAGAATAAGGAGGTACATCGCAAACATTACTATGTAATAGATATATTCAGGGCACTGGAGAGAGAAAGAGAGAGAGAGAGAGAGAGAGAGAGAGAAAAAGAGAGAGAGAAAAGAAAAAGATGTTTCTACACACACCGTACTATAATAATAAGAGGGTGGTATACAATATAAAATTGTACGTTATCGGTAGCCGTGAATCAATTGTCCGTACCTACACGTTGTACGCAGCAGGTATGGTACATAAGTTATAATTACAAAAATTCAATAAAAACTACAAACTTTGTGCAATCTGTACCTGGATGATCGTATTATCACGATGGTTTACAGTACGAGTTTTCAATTTTTGTTTTCGAAACTTCTTTCCTCAAATAAAAGACATTTTCAATTTATGCAAATTATTTCAAAAACTTGTTGTATATATATATATATTAATTAAAGTGTCACTACGTGCACTGTTGATCGCATGACAATAAAGTTAGTAGGATGTGTAGGGCATTTGCAACAGGCACAGATAGTGACCGTGCTGTGAGATCAATGCTGTTGTAAAGCAGCAGCAGCAGCAGCAGCAGGAGCAGCAGCAGCAGCTAGCAAATTAATTATCTTAAACTTAAACTCTAATTAAAAAGTATAAGTGAGTAAGTAAGTTAAGTAAGTACGTAATTAAATGTTGGAAGCGCATTAAAATTTTAGTCAGTATAATGACAAAAACATATTATCACACGATTTCTTTTTAAATATCAACATCAATTAATTAACACAGTCAGGCATAAAGAAATTTGTCAACACTCGTTTTATCCTTTACTACTACCACTACCACTACTGTTATTATTATTATTATCATTATTATTACATTTTTTGTCGAACTAAAAAACAAATCATTAAAGTTAGAGCCTAGCAAATGAAATAATATTACATATCATTTTCATATGTCCGGAAGGAGTTGCTTAAACTTATAAGCTCGCGTTGTGCTATCTTATTCAAATCGTGGAAGGGAACGGTGATCGGAATCACCGTGAACCAAAATTAAAAAAAAAGAAACAAGAAGAAAAGATAAAGAATGAAAATAAAAATAATCAAATAATGATAAATTAAGTACTTGTGATATATATCATAAGAAAAATTACAATTATTAAGACACGTTAAGGATAAGATTACTGACTGGATTCGGAGTGATATATTATCAGTTCAATTCTCTGCGTGTTGTAACTAGGACAAATTATTTTTTACGACACAAGTGATGATAATAATAATGTAGTATTTAGGTACATTGTTGCGATCCTTGTAAATCCTGTGTTGGAGGGGAAGATACGTATCTGTATTTTACATATCATCAACTAAGTATAACAATTACTGTAATTAAATAATAAAATTGAATCGTTTTTTTCATTATTTCTATATAACGCGCCCCTTGTGCAGAGACAATTTCTGCTGACAATGAGTTAAGTTCCAAAGTAAACTAAAAATTTTCTCACTTCAAGTATATTTAAGTCATATACGTATAGTATATGTACATATACATATATGCCTTTGCATGTAACTCAGAAACTTACATGTATTACGTTACATACATATTAGGAAAGATTATTCCCGAATCGGATTAGAAATTAATATTAACAACCTTTTCTTGCGGTACGTTACTATGCCGTGCAAATGCCCAAGTGTTTCATTAACACTTTTTTAAATTTGTTTTTTCATCAAATTCCTATGTATATACATGAGGGTAATAATACCGCTGGACAATGAATAATAGATACATATCAAACTATTAAAATAGGCATCTGGATTTCACCATTTGGCAATAATTAATTTATGGATGTAACGATCGGTATTATAAAGAGAGCATCAAGGCTCGGTAATAGCTTCTTTGAAGTTTCCTCAAGACTTGATTCGCTCTAATCAACTCTGGTCCGACAGTGAAAGGGAAGCGTAGCACTAAGCATGACGTAACTAAGCGTGAAAGGAGGTTTCTGGCTCAGGCCTAACGTAAGTTGACCAATTGTAACGATCTGTACAAATGTGAACACAAATTTTAATACACCTTTCTAAGTAAACACATCATTTATTAAATATGGTAATAGAAACTTTGTAATCATGTTTATCAAGAGGCAAAATTTCACAAGACATTCTACAGTGAATAACATGAAACTATATAGCTAACGTGAATCGCATTGGTAGCTCCTTGAAAAGTGAATATTAGTTAATCAAATAGGAACAAATATCATTCGAAATTCTAATGGTTGTTATTTCCTCAGTTTTGATAGTTCATTAGCTTCTTGTAACCCACCGAAGTTTCCAAACTTTTACGTTTTCACAGGGAACACCAAATCTATCAGCAGGGCTGGTAGTGGCTACGCCATTTTCAAACAATTACAAATTTATTAAGTATTTATTTAGAAGAAAAACCAAACCGACGAAATACCTTGTATTTTAATCATAAGTATAAAAAACGAACTACCCTGAGTCTTGCTTGCTTTTGAAGCTATCTCAGCATGACAGGAGAGATTATATATTTTTGTTACCGATTTTGGTTAGTGAATCTATTAGTGCAAGTAAAACTTCAAAGGATGTCATATCTTATAAAAATTATTCAGTTTTTCTGTTTACTGCGTAGCTACACTTTTATCAGTGGACGGACGCATTTCCGCATATTCTGATGAGTCATATTTGCCTGAATGAAGATTTTCATGCATGTATATTTATTGAGAGCAAATAGTGAAGGTGTTATTTCTAAATAAAGCTGAAAGTAACGCAAAAAACTTTTCATCTAGGTATACACAAGCTAAGTGTGAGTTTTTTGTTTATACAATTGTTATAACAGACGTTGTTTAATGGTTCTGAGAAAAGGACAAGCTTTGTCAGGAAAGGTATTTCAAGATTTTCAAATTCCCGACGCCTTCTAATCAGTGGAAAGAAATATTCAAGTGCCCCTGCACCTCTATAATCAACAAAATTTTAATATTTTACATTCCTCACACACTCAATAACATTACCAATATGTGATAAATTAGCATGAAATTATTGTTACAACACCAACCTTTAAATAAACCGGTGAAAAATTTATACATCACTCAACTTTTAAAGTTTAGCGTAACTTGGACTAAATTTGTCACTAGATTGTTCATGAAAAAAAGTGACGAATATTGATCCGTTACCAGCCCTGTACTGGCATTTTTTTTTTTTTTTTTTTTTTTACAACTATTAGAATTACTTGAACCAAACGAACATCATCGGCGAATAATACGATTGGAATTTAAGATGGGGTCAACTGAAATAAACATTCAACAAACGAAAATTTGTGTCCACAACGGTATGTATAGTAAATCCTCCCGACAATACTTTTCGCTGTTTAAACAATAAATAATTAATAAATTAAATGTCATGAGAGTGCTTTATATATACAAGTGAGATAATGTGTATATATGGCGATGATGGGTGCTATGATATATCCAAACTGGCTTCCCATTTCGAAGTAAAGTATCATCAAACAAAAAAGTTACATTTTCAACGTTTTGACATTAGTTTTAAAGAAAACAATTTCGAACCCCGCAGTGCAAATAAAAAATCAACACGACACCAATGAACAATTTGTGAAACCATAAACAGAAAACCAAGACTGTTGCCTTTTAAGTTTTAATTCACCTACTTTACTAATTTTTTCTAGTCGCGTCCGCCTGAAATTTCATTAAATTCTCCGTAGCCAGAACGATAGTTGAACCTTACTCTTTCAAGAAATCAGATACCGACCCAATTATAGAGTTTCATATTGTGCAATCTAAAGAGTTCTGCCCAAGGACAAAAAAGAACAAATTTCAGTGCCCCGTTCGTTTAATTTTACCGTTTACTGGTCAAACCTCATCATTGAATGCTTTAAACAGGTAGCAATAAATTGCACTTTATTTTGTATGGTTTTTTTTATACCTTCATCTTTGTGGTTGCAATCAATGATCATGTGATTTTACTGGCTTATTATACTGATGACAATAAATACAATTTTAGGGTGGACTAGCTTCAGGTTACGACTTAAATGAGGGTCAACGTTCTCACGAGTCATTATAAGATTATGAATACGCTGTGCGAAGGTTGCGAAAAAGTTTTCAAAGCAATATTTCTACTTCGCCGTTGGTACTGCCGCCTTAAGTTTACTTTTTCATTTGATCATTCTCATTGTGTTATTATGGTTATTCAAAAATGATTGGATTCACGGAATTTGATGACTCGATTTGTTTACGCTACAAATTTCACTCTCTTTCAAATTGGAATTTGTTTTGATTTAAAAAATATATAGCAGTCTTTACGTTACAGATGAATGGACTAAATCGCAATTTATCTCGATAATTAGGTAATCCTTTTAATAACAAACTTCGGAACAGCGTATGTAAGCAGTGCGGATATAAAACGCCAATTCATTCAGGTAAGTTCCGTTCCAAATGTCACGCGTACAGTTACGTCGTGTTGACAACGATCTGATGGTCTGTACAAATCATGTTTCAGGATAACTTCGCAAATAAAAAAAAATTGAGGTTTAGAGCTCGACTTCGATTGCATAATACTAAAAAAAAAAAAAAAAAAAATTACAATTTCGAATAAGTAATTTACATTTTGCATAAGAAATTGAATAACAGAGAAAATGTCAATATCCTTTGTTCGAACAATTGAGAAATAACATGTAAATTGAAATATACATTTCTATATAGGAAAAAATTTGTTTCAGCTGAATTTAACCTGAAACATGTTTGACGTTGGGTGGTCAAGTTTATTATTGGACTCTGGCTTCGTGGGGGCTATGATTTTGAAGTCGAACAAGAGGACCTCAAGCCTCTGTGGACGCGACCAAAGAACCTTTCGGCGTATATGCGGTAGCGTTTGGATCCAGATTGGATACGGTGCATCCCGGAAAGGGATTTTCATTCCCGCGTATTTTATTACCTCCAACTCGTACTTCGTTATTCAAACGAAGCTTCGACGTGGCCGAACTTGGCGCTGGACCAGGACCGAATGAATCTTGAGGCATAACTGCCAAATCTTGTGCAATCTTGGCTTTCAACGTCTCGATTTCCTTCTCCTGTGTTCTTATCAAACCTGAAAAAGAGAAAAATCGTGTAATCACCATGGCGATTTTATTTTCAGGATGTATACTGCAATCTAGAATTTAGATTTCAGGACTATTCCAGGAGTCTCCAGGACAATTCATTGAAAAATTCTAGAACTTTAATTTCGATTTCTTATGAGTTTTTAGAATAGGATGAGGTGGTTAGGAGTTGATTAAAAAAAATGTATACAACTGTAGATATTACGCATATGCTCTGGAGGCCTGATGACTTATACTTTCCATAAGAAAGCCGTGTATTACCAATGAAATATGACAGTTTTCAATCAAAACTGTATCGTACTAAATTTTTTAGGATGAATCAAATTAGTCCAGCACTTTTCCAGGACTTAAGGAGCAATTTTTGTATTCCAGGATAATTCCAGAATTTCAGGATATTTAAGAAGCAGTAGACAACCTGTAATTTGCTTTGCAAAATGAATCGATGTGTAATTACTCACTCTCTCTGATTTCCAGCTGACGCTTTGCTTCCCCAAGGGCTGAGAAAAGGTCGAGTTTGATTCGTGTTTCAGCGCTGAGACTATTTTCTAGATGAGCATTCTTATCCTGCAGAGCACTAAATGCTCCAAGCAGGATTTCAGTCTCACCATGGCTTTCCTTACATCGTGAAACATCCTTCTCAATTGATGCGTACCTTTGATTAAAAATTATCAAGGAAAATTATAATCCTACAGTAGTTTTTGGAGTTTTTAAATATTTCGTTTGGAATCAAACTTCAAGATAATGCCGAAAGTACGTTACGTGGTACCTAAACCAGCTATTCATAACTTCTCTTGTAGTTAAATAACAAAAAAATTAAAATTAGGTACAACACGCTGAATTCATCTCAAATCAAGAATTTTGAGAAATGTGCGTCATGCATTGCATGTCAAATATCAGAAAAAACCCACATTTATTTTGGGTAAGGAAGAACATACTTCAGTCACAAGCAATTATGGAATATGATGTACGCTGGCCCGCTTGATTTCAAATGGATTCAACCAACTAAAAATTAGGTGTTGCGAAAAATTATATTATGAATATGTAATATGCCTCTTATTACGGCCAAACTGCTATTCAATTCACGTTATCTGAATTTTCTGGTAACACATACTAAAATTAAGTCCTAGAACAAACGAATTTTCAAAAAGAATATGTCAATTTTTCAACATCCAATAGGTCATATCTACTGCAGCGTACCGTTCTTCTTTTGCTTTGAGTTCTCGACGCAGGCTCTTCAGTTCCTGTTCCATTTGTGCTCTTCGGGATTTACAAGCGTCAGTACACTCTTGCCTTACAGGTGGCGGCGGCGGCGGAATGGAACTTCGAGCTTCCTCTGCCACACGGCGTGCCCGTCTTTCTGCAGCTAAAGATGCCTCACAGGTACTCCGCTGCCTCCTCTCTTCTGTTATTCGTCTTTCCAAAGACGACATGGTCTGTTTGTCTAATTGACGCGCTGTTACCAGCCCGTGTAGTCTGACAATATCAAATCATTAAAAATTATAATGTATAACTGGAACTAATATATGTCTTAAAAACATTCAGTAATATATTATACTGAAGAGGTTTCTGTTTTGTTCAAGTATAAAACTATGGAATAAATTGCAGAACTTTACAGAAGAAATACCAGGATTTGAAGTTTAATTTTGAAGTGAGTTTGCTTTAGCTATTTTGAATTTTTTTTTACATAACGAAAGTAAAAGGGCTGTACGTAGATTTGTCACCCTTACTTATTCTGCAGCTGATCGTTATCGTGCTGCAGCTGCTGAATGTCACCTTTGGCTTGTCGCTCCCCAGTGACTAGCGCACTGATCTGCAAACGCAACTCCTGTTCAACTTGCCGACTTGACTGGAGGTCTGATTTTAGTCTTTTGATGTCAGCCTCGAGCCTGCGACACACCAGTAACCTATTTCATTGGCAATAAATTAAAATCGTATAGTAATAAAAATAGCAAGAAGATTCTTGCCTTTATAAAATTTTTGAGGTATCTTGATTTATACGCTATTTAAGACACCGCTGACCTGGCTTGTAAATATATATTTCGTGATGTTATAAGCACTTACAGCGCTTTTGGGCATTCAACGTTGAACTAAGGCCACTGATTTCATTGGCCTGTTCTGTTAGATTCGACCAATGAAATCACTTACAAGTCGACGAAGACTTCTTGTGGATCATGAGCACGATCATGAGCAGGCTCCTGTCATCTGAAAATTTCTTTGTCGAACTGTGCCATATTTATGTAAAGCTAATGGATGAAATAAGTTTTCCCAAATTACACGGGTGTTTTTATATACCTTTAAATGTCTATTGGAAGGGTAACAGATTCTGAAATCGTAGAAGCAGTGAATATTCAAGTCGGTGATTGTAATTGGCATAACAAACATTATCGGTGATCTACGTCAGCAATGACGGAGTCAGGGACGTTAACTTTTATTCAAGCTACGATTTAAAAATTTTCTTAGTAGGAGCCGCACCTCCATTCTCGCACAGTTCAATGAAGAAATTTCCCTGCTTCTGAAGTCACGAAATATATATATGAGACATCAGATCAGCAGCACCTTAACTACCAAACACAAAGAATTCCAAAGTATGGTCACAAACCTCTGACAATATTCATCTTGCTGTTTTTGTTGCTCTGCTACTGTTTCGACTGTTGATTTAGCTTGTCGGCCTTTTCGCTCTCGTTGACCATTTACTGTCGTCGAAGAGTCTCGGCTTTCTTTAACATTATTCCACTTTGCTCCGGCAGATCCATTTGACTGTATTTTAACAGAGGTGTGCGCAGAACCTCCCCCTTTCACTGATTTATCCTTTTCTACTTCGTTTACGTCAAAATCGTTCACAGAGCTGAATTTCAGAACAGAGACTGGTCTGAGAAAAGAGGCAATTCTAAAAATTGCTTTTGTTTCCTTAAAACGCTTTTACTTTGAGATTTTACATTGCACAATAAATATACACAGCATTTGACCAATATACTATTCATATGAAATCTGTGAAAAATGAATGCCGTTTTTATTTTAACAGTATTTTTCAGCATTGCATTAAATAAGAAATTAATTAGTACTTTGTGACGTTATTAGATTAAAAAAGAATAACAAAACTAGAATAGCTCTTTCATTGTAAATTTCTGAACATTTAGAGGAAAGTTTCGTTGCAATTGTTTGTTTAAATATCCTGCACAAATCCTAGCGTTGATTCTCATGTTTCAAACTGCGCAGAGATGATGAAATTTGGATTAACCAGAATGATGATTTCGCTTACCCAACCCTCTCAATAAATTGTAGGTCGTTGTGAGGCACTGTGGTTCCATTACTGTGTGCAAACTTCTTATCACTTTTGTCATTCTGTGAAACGTTTGTTGCATTCTGTTTGTTTTGTTGCTCGTCCTGTTTGTTATCCCCTTTGTCAAGTGACTTTCTGTGGCTGTTTTTGGTGGCATTTTGTGCTTGTGACGCGCTGTGCGTGCCACTGTGTACTCCACCATTTTGTATGCTCGATTCTGTAGTCACGCTACAACCACCTGTGAACAAATTCGACATCATTCAATAGATTTTAAGAAATGAAAAGAGGCAAGAGAAAACACTTCTATTATTTAAGAGATATGAAAATTATCACTGTCAATTAAAGGTAATGTGCGGCTCGTGCTTTAAATTATTATTTGATATTACGCAGGACGAAAAATACCAATGATAACTGGAGAGTAATCCCAATTTTTATCACATGGTAGTTTATTATTTCGATAGTTCAATTTCTTCGGCGCATTTATTACCGATTCACCATTACTAAAATATTCCTAAAACCTCTCAATACTACGTTTGCTAAATGAAATTCTTCAAAGTTGCTTGTACAATTGAAAAGAGACTAAGACTGGTGTAAGTTTCTGAACTCCAAATCTTCACAAGTAAACACAAATTTAGGGAAAATGTGAGAATCCTTTTTATAGTTGGTACAATGGTATGAAAATATGGATTATATCAAAGATGGTAAAGATAAGAAATTAGTCCAGTTAGTATAGAATTCCCGATATATATGTAAACTACCTCTACTCTTCTCAGGACTTGTGTTGTACTGTGGATTGTGCCTGTGCAACTGTGACTTTGTGTGTTGCTCCTGAGGGGCAGAGGCTAACTGTGTTTGCAACTGAGCCTGTGGCTGAAGCTGCTGCATAGTTGCAGCCTGCTGTTCGACGGGCAGCGCTTGCTGTAGCAGCTGAAGGTAAAACTCGTTTTCCTTAGCTACGTCTTTTTGTTTTCTCTGAAACGGTGAGATGGTAAATTATCTTCCGTTCCTATCATGCTATATATTTTTTTTGCAATGGGTAGAAAACGAAAAAACAGTAAATTCACATCACCTGTCTCATTCTGTAGCCCACGTAGCTTTTGAAACCAAAGCCTAATGTGACTACAGGATAGCCAATGCTGAAAGTGATAAAAACTTGATTAAAATCAGCAGATTTGAATAATTAAAACCACATTCTTAGGAACAAGTTGCTTTTTTCTTTTTTAAGCAGGATGAGTTATTCACGTATATAACTATTAACCGTTCATTTTGAAGGATTTTTTTTTTCGTCTTTCAATATCTGTTCTGGATAGCAAGCAGCTAATTGATTAGATTGGCTAAAGTGATACTGTCCAACCTTAAAAGTACACTCGGTATTCCATGGTCTTTGAATCGATCTCACTAATGTATTTAATTTTCTTTTCTCACAATTCCGATATTTACTTTAAAAATTAAACTATCAATAATTCTGACCAGAAGTATAAAAGAGATTAGCTACCACTTGTCTTATCGGTAAAGGGGTAATTTTTTGAGAATTAATTTAAAGGGAAGTATTTCGTGAACTGGTCCTACTGCAGTAGTTTACCGGTCTATTGGAATATAATTGTTTGAAAGTTGTATTGCAACGAAACTAAAAGTAATTAGCATAAGGTAAAAACTATGTTGTTTCACAAAAATGTTTTAAATCTTTTAAAAATATTCTAAACTGATCGCGTTTTACAGTACGGCAAAAATACGTGGAGTGTAATTCAATCCAAGAATAACAATGTTAACAGTACAAAAATTGTAAAAATTAACTTAGCTTTAGAATCTGCCTTCCTATTGACTTTATTCACTTATGAAAGGCGAAGTGGGATCCTTTTCAATAAAGTAGATGGACCATTTAATAATGAGCATAAAATTCGAATGGAATGATGCAATAAGATAAATCTACATAGAAGTATAATTAATGTAATATAATGTATGTGCCAGTGGTTTCAAACCAAATTTGATTACCAGAAGTAAAAATATAATATATTTCCCAACATGCCAAAACTACTAACGTCTGCCACAACATAGCTACTCGAAAGTTGTGAAGTAAATTATTTCTTTTCACATCGTAACTCGGATGTCAATACATAAGTTACCGTATTAAAGTTAATTAATCGAGATAAATACCAATGAGCAGCAAAGGGCCTACAGAGATCCAGATGAAACGGCATGTGGCGCAGATCACGTAACCGTACTGCTGCTTCTATGTAGAGGAACAGGAGCCACAGCATCACCGTTGGCAGGCAAACACCTTTATCTAAATGGTAATTTTATATGTTACAATGGTGCTAATTCATTAGTTTACACTGTAAGTAAGTAAATGGATTGACATACCTGTATGCCAGACGTATTGAACCCAAACATATGTGCTAGCGGCAAAGAAGAGCCAATGCACAGGGATGAAGAAGAAGCAAATCATATCTGACGTTAGGGCGATGCAAATAAAAAACACGGAGAAGGCCTGTGAAGCAAAAAAACGTTAGTTCATAAGACCTGTTAATCTTCCATTAAAAGTTAGAAAATCTCTGAATTCAAGGCTGTATTGTATTAATTAATATTTTTGTGTTACAATTTATCAAACAATGCATAAATTGCATGTAAAAAAAAAAATCGAATTGTAGTCTGAAAACAAGCGCGCTATAACCAATAACTGTTGTAGTAAAAGATTCGTTGAAATATTCAGAATCCTTACGAATCGAGCAATAGGTTTGTAGACACATTCAAAAACGATAACAAGATTGAAGGATGAAAAAAAACGCTAGTTAATATTATCGTTATTGCCGAGGTACTTACCAAGCCTTGGTATTTGAAAGAATCGTAAACACTTCGAAGGAGAAGCCAGAACGGCCAGAGGAATTCAAATCTGAACTCTAGAATGAAATCTGCCAATATCACCATCGCCCATAGCAGCAGAAACTTCAAGTAAAGCAGCGTACTGTAATAGTAAGATAAAAAACCTCAAGCGATGCGAGTTCATTTTTTGATCCCTGTATTCTTAGTCTATTTGAAGTTTTTTGAACGGTAGAAAGAGAAAATTTGGTACAGATTTGGATAAAACCACAAAAATGCAGATAAAATTATTGAAATATAAAAATTTGTTTCTTCTATATGTTTTAATGTGATCTTGCGTTTCTGCTGTCCTAATGTATACGAAATTTTAACCAGGGAGAACGTCAAGCAGGACTGGTGGTGAAAATATCTGTTTTGTTTTTTTCCCTCCGGTAATTGGAAATTCTTAAATCGTGGTGAAAGAGTAGGTCTGGGGGCGAAAGATTGCGGGGATCAAGTAAATTGGTACAACGGGGTGAAGGGATGAGTGAAAAATAAACCTCGATATATATGATGAGGTTTTTGGTTATTTTTAAGATCAGCCATTGTGATGCACACATATGGCGACCAGCAGGAACGTTTACCTTCCGTAAATTCCTTCCGTAATTTTGTTTCGTTTCAAGGGCCTCCGAAGCTTGCCGCACTCGGCATTTCTTCTCTTCATATTCCCCGACACTTTCACCACTATGATACAAACTTATTTACCTTGTCAACAGAAGGAAAATGTGTTAAATCCTTCGTAAATACGTATTCCTATGAACCTTCCTAACTCTATCAATCTCTTTTGTTGTCATTCGTCTGTGGATAGATTATTCGAGGGCTCGCAGCGGCACGTCGTGCGTCTGATTGGTCCATCCCGAGACATGGCGGTTAATCAACTTTTAACGATGTTCGTTAACAAAATCTTACTATTATTTTTCAAACAATTTAAACACGTGCCATCATCCTAACGCGCTCATTTCTCTTCGCTTAAAAACTATTCCGGGTTCAAGCCTTTATCGATCGCAGACGTCATGGACACATCATACTTGTGTATACATCCACCAACCATCGAGGTAACGAAAAGTAACGAGAAGTGTGCTAACATCGGTCGGTCGACTTGTGCCACGAACTAGACATGTGCAAAGATTGCCAACCTTGAACACTTTCTGCCGATACGAAATTCCTTTTTTATCGTTCGAGTACTGTCGACGTTACCCCGTTTTAAAAATTCTATGACATCTTCATACGTCGACTGCCGATGATCTTCAGTCAACTCTTGATATTACATTGTTTTCTTATATATTTTTTTTAACGTTTTAAAAATATTCGGAACTATTCATCACTCGGAAAGAAGGAAGTCTTTTAAATGTCTAAGGCTAAGATTTCGTGGGTAGCAAACAGTAGCAGCAGCAATTGACTGGAAGTTACTAGCAAGTTATTACTGCTTGAAGTTCATTCATCCGAACAGCAGGGGCTCTATTGTCGAGTTAAGGACCGCATGCGGGATGTCTAAAATATCAAATGCGATATATGTAACTGTATTCTTGATCTTCGGTTAAGTATTCGTGTACGATAATTATCGTCCATCGTGTATCGACTGAGGCCGTGTTCGAAAATTGACTGACAGTACTGTCAGCAATCTTTTATTTCTTTTGCGCTGCCGAGTTCATGGTCAGCTCTGTCTCTGTCCTAGGGAATTTTTAGTACTGGCAATAAATTTACGAACACGGCCTGAGTAAGACCGTGCGATACTGCAAATCATATGCGATAAAGACCCGTTGGTTCGAATTATCTTTTGGTTCAAATAGAAAACTTGTTATATGGTCGTTATTAAATGAATAATTAAACGAGGTTGTATATTTCATTTCATTTCATTTATTCAGAATGAAATTACAAAAATACCATTAAAATCGGAAATTTGTTTCTTCTCAGTTATCGGCAATAATATTATTTCTTAAGTGACGAAGTAAGTAGCTCATTATTCAATCAAAATTAATTTCAACCTCTTCTTATAATTGCACTGGTGTATTGCATTATAACATTCCAGACTGCAATCCAATAGTTGTACTCGCTGGACATATATTTTTGATCGTATTTATTCAAGGTTGAAGCTAATATAATGGATCTGTAGGACGCTTCACGCTTCCTCTCGATGCATTGTTGGGAAGAATCGAAGAACAAACGAAGAATACTCATTGTTACGATACTTTACGGATTTCTCTTGTAAACTAAGCAATGATTGGCTGTTGCGAGATTCTATCACGCGGCAACACTGCTGGCTTATCGCGTTCGGAAATTATCGCATATGACAACACGTATGCGACTGCGTGGTATTAGAGAATACCAAATTTGAGTCGTATTTGATTTGGCTGCGTAATGATTCTCACATGCGATAGTTATCGTACGAGTTTGAGAATAGGCCCCCAGTCGATAAAAGGCGAACGAGAATTATCGTATTCGATTTACTAACCGAAGCTCGAGAATAGTTTCATATATCGCATTCGATATTTCAGATATATCGCATGCGATACCTAGGGTCCTCAATTTGAGAACATACTGCTGCTGCGTCAAATTACTATACAGATGTTAGTAACATCTAGTAAGTTACTGAACTGCTGCCGCTTTTTGTTGCCCATGAAATCCCACCTTAAGTATGAGTGATTATTCATTAATGTTTTATGGTGCCATCTCATGTAAGGTTGGATCGCTGGAATCCGCAATGAGAGAACGGAACGGAAATGACATCCACTGGATTTCCATGTCCGTTGCGGGCACGGTCTTATAATATAGACAGGGGGCTCATTACGGTTCTCGAGCGAGTTTACTCACTTCTCACATTTTCATCTCACGTGAGTTTGGTCACTCTGGGAGCTTTCCAGCAAGGAGACACAGTGTGACACTGTGTTACACGGTCGAACACTGTGCCTTGGTGCTTGTTGGAACGCTTTGAGGCTCTTAATTCAGTCACTAGAGTCCGCTCATGCATTATACGAAACATCTAGGAACACTGAGCGCTCCAGGAAAAAAAAAACATTTGTGAAACGCGTGTAGATTATCATTGTATTTAATAAATAAATATAAATAATACCATGCGTCGAAAATAAAATCTCTAACTAAAAAATTGGCAGCAGTGAATCCGACAAAATGTTCAATCATGCTCCGCAGCTGTGTCCGACTGTGTCGTCCTGTGTCGTTGTTGGAAAGCACCGTGTTCGACACAGTGTAGCTCTGTGTCGTTGATGGAAAGCTCCCTCTATTACGGATCTCTGGAGTGAAAATGTGAAGTAACTAGGCAGTTCCGGTATAGGGATCTCATATTTTCACGAAAGTTGACGCCATTTTGTCAGATAACCTATAAAAGTTGTTGTGAACTTCAGAAAGAATTGTTGAAGAAAATGAACGTGACAGAAGTACAATATATAAAATATATAATAAATAACACAAATATATCTAAGTTATATTGAATGGGTCTGTGGCATCGCGTAGTGTTCGTCGTATTTTGAGCATTTGATTTTCCTGATTTTGCATAATCACGATCACTAAATTATTCATTGTACAAGTTCCCACGTATCAATAACTTTTACTCTTTAACCAACAAATATGGAGTAATCTTCGTTCTTTGATGAAACCGATGGAACTTTCAGGCAAATCCAAGCAAATTACGCTCACGAGCATACGCAGAATGATTCTCGTCACCGAATTTCGTGTCGAGTTTATTCACGTCGATAATCTCGTTTTTTCACCTCCAGCCACGGTCTTACATACAGGTCTGGTAACTCCGGCACTTTTGAGTGGTAAGGGGTGTCACCGTTAGTGAGGCACACGGTCTTGTTTCCTATCTGTCCGCTAGGGGCGCCATTGGCCCGGGGTATGATAGATATAGATATATACCGATAAGATAACCTGCTCATCGAAGTTTTTGACAGTTCATAACTCAGTGTAAAGTGTGTAAACGGTGGATCATCTACACAAGATCTCAAACTGTCTCAAAAGTTGTGAGCCCTCGCTTGATGTTTATGGATTTTATTGACTTAAACATTTGAAGATTCCGTTGAAATAAAACAATTATCACGCCCGCCATGGAATGCTAGTAAACATCTCAATCATTTTTTATTCGCATCTTTCTTTATTTTTGAATGTTATTCACGATTGTTGATTCCGAAAAATCAGCTGTTCGGATCTGATTTATGATTGGCTCACCCCGAGGGGGCAGTGCTGCAGATGGCGAAGACGAGAACCACGGTTTTGCCTCATTATCTGAGTCATTCCCCACCCTATTAGTTACCAGACCTGTATGTAAGACCGTGGGTGAGCCACTCACTTTCGTCATTTTCACTCGATTCGAGAACCGTAATAAGCCGCCAGGTCTGGCCACTCCAAGCCCCTTCCTATATAATGCAGCGTGACCGCTTGAAGCCTGTGTTTCTCAATTTGTGCACCAAAGACCGGAGCGCTGCAATCTCCGAGGCCGGTGTGCAACAAAGAAAGGAATATAGGGCAGCCGTCTCTTTCTCCGTGCGCTTGCGTGCTGAGTAGGCCTCTCCCTTACTAGCGCTAGCGGCAAAAATTCAGAACATCGGCTTCATTTTCAAACACGGTTTTAGCAAGTCTATGGGTTTTACAGCCGGAGTACCCAGGCCTGTGTATACGACCGTGGTTGCAGGTTACGAAAAGCAAATGGTCACTTTTATGTACAATGTCAATACCGAATGAAATAAGAGTTCCAGCAATTATTCACTGTAGAACGTGCTTTAGACATATTCCGCATACAGTAGGGAAACCTGGGAATTTATTGACATTTTTCGTTTACTCGGGAGTTGGACACAATAGCAGAAGATAACGTTTTATCTCATTGTCAGTCCAAAAATCTTAAACATCTGTTATTCAATTGATCTCTTTGATTACATTTATCTGAATTTGTACATACGCTGAATATATAGCAGTTCTAAGTATACAATTATACACCTTAGGGACTAATCAATGGATGAAGAAAATAGTCGATTCTAAAAACCACAATATTTATTAGTATTATTCAATATCTTAGAAAGCAAACTACAAAAAAATATAAACGTGTGGTGAAACCTTAGTTAGATTCAACAACGATAAGGCATGTTTGAGAGTGAAAAATATTCTCTCTTTATGTGTAGTTATTGAAAAAATATCTCGTCGTGAACGTTCATTCACAGCCATCAAGATGCTAGAGAAAAAATGTAATTAAATGAAGATATTTTCCCGTCCAATTCTGCTTGAGGCACGTTCATAAAGATGGTAATTAGGTAATTAAACTAATGTCCTTCTGAACCACGAGACGTGAACAGACACCGCGGTCATATGCTGATCGTATGAACTTTTTTTTCTATTTTCTCTCCTTCCCCCCTTTACCGTCCCGATCATCACATATCCATTTCAAATTGCTCCGGAGTTTCGTCGATCACTGGAATATCTGAAATAATAAAAATAGATGGTTAAGAAAAGGAAAATTTCTCAAATTATGAAGCAAAACATTTGCTGAGATAATAGTGCACGAAAAATAATTTGTCACAACCGAGAATATTTAATAGAATGAAAATATTTCATTCTTCCGATCAAACAACTTCTTTTTGGACGATAAACAAGTGGCATATATAGGTCCAAAACTCTTGCGAGAATCATTAGGAAAATTATCTTCGTCGCGACAGAAAAAAGAAGAAATGTTAGTCTTACCGATTAGGATTTGCTGGTACAGACCAAAAATACATTTGGGTAGTAGAGATTGGCGTGAAGGTTGAATAAAAAAAGCGAACGTATCTCAAGTGTTTTTGATAGATTGATGCATAAAAAATTAGATCTTGATCTGTTCGAAGTGTGATTTAGTTTATTTTTAGTCTGAAAATTTTTGTTCACGTACCTTTTATCGGTGGACTAGGTATGGTCGGAACTACTAGCGTACCCTTCAAAAGATCGGCCGGAATCGCTGGTATATTTCGCGGTGGAGTTCTCGAAATAGGTGAATTCCTCAAGTTCATTAAGAATGCTCGCTCGTAAACAATGCGGGTACCTGCAGCAGATAGATAGCATTTTTATACGTATTAAAAATAATAGAACAAACGTAGTGAAATTTCAGTATGCCGAGAAAGACAAAATAAACTCTCCATAACTTCCTGACCTCGAAGCAGCGATGGTGGATCTTACCTGTAAATCGTAAAGTCAGAGTTCAATTTTTACCTGACCTGACAGCTGCGTGTGATTGTAAAATATAACATCTAAAGTTATTTTGGTTTAATTTTTTAAATAATCTTGTGTATCGTTTAAAATTGGACACCCCGTATCTCTACTTCGTCGACAAACCAATTCGGTCAATTAGTTTTCAATAAGTGATTCTCGTGATCGTAGCTATTAGAGTATAGGCATAAGTTGGTCGTTATTAGACAATCAGTGTGGCCAGTTGAAGCCTAGTGCAACTATAGTTAGTTACAGTTTAAATATTCCATGAAAACCTTTATATAAGATTAGAAATCTGCACAAATCCTCTTCAATCTCGCATGGAATACATGGGGAAAAACAAATTACTGATGATATAAGTATATATAATTTCAGACTGCAATTGCAAGTTATACTTGATTCAAATAAGATTCAGTTATATATGGTAAACTTATCTAAACTGATAAAGTTCCAGTTGAATCCGTTGAAAATTCATTATCTCGTATAAATCTACTATAGATTCAACGAAACCACAGTTAAATGAGGAAAGGTGTAATTGAATTAACTAAAACTAGATAATATTGAGTTTTCATGATTACGTCGGCCAGTGAGGGATAAGTAACTACGAAATTTATAATATAGGGAATTGGAATGAAGTATATGAATACATGAGTACATTTTTTATAAGGTAAATTTTCAACATCGTGCCACACAAGATTCCTCGCTCAAATAATTAATTTTTAAATCTATTGATCGTTTTTTTTTTTTATCTGTTCGAAGAACTTTGGCAGTCACTTTCAGCAATGAAAACTAAGAGTGCAAGCTGTTTCGTGACCTTCTGAGCTCATTCGCTTACAGAAATATGTATGTATACAGCTGTATCTTATAGCTCGGTTGGAAAGATCGCGCGGCTGTATAAAGTTGAATATCTTTGCCTGCAAATAATCGAACCAAAAGAAAATTATTGAACGAAGGGGGACAATTAAACAACATTCGAACAAAGAATTGAGCCTCTATACCTGCTAATGACTCGTTTCGGTATACATTGATAAGCTTCTTTTTGATAATAATCGCGGTATAATCTTTCGTTATTGAGGTTGAAAACCTTTGTCTACCGAAACCGCTACACGGGGACGCCAGCGCGATATATTCGTGCCATGGGTGCGTATGGTTAATTATACACTCGCTCTAAAAGCGACAACTGATAAGCCTGTCCTAGTTTCAACGCGGTTCAATTTGCCAACATTAAATCTTTGCACACATAGTACCATCCAGTTCAAGAACCTCAAGTGGCTTCATAATTACGCGATGAAATTGAAGATTATTCAATTTCAAGATTCGACGACTACCGATATATGGACAATAACAAAGTCTATCCACGTCAGTGGGGCTTAACGGTAAATCAGATTACAAAAATCAGATAACGAATTTATCAACTGCAGGGTCGCACTTCTTTTGCGCATAAGTCTATGGTTTAAGACGTCATAGGGTGACAGGCCGGTATCAAGTCAAACATTACAATTAAACCAGTCTTAAGGAAAATTTTCCATCAGGGCTATTTAGATCGTAGTTTTATCACAACTGTATTGGTGGACGATTACTAAAAAACAGAAATCCTGATAAGTCAAGAGCCAAAGCATATGAAATTCCAGAGTTTATGTGGAGTGGAATGCACGCAGACGCCGTATAGTATAGAGAATAGTACGCATGCGTCATAGATCCTATAATCTGCTTGTATGACTTGAAACACGTAGGATTCCGGAAGCAGTTAACAAAGTACAATCGCTATAGAACATGTCACGCAGTTTTTTTTTTCATTTAGCTTATAAATCCGAAGAAATACGCAGAATGCAGAGATTTTAGCGCAATTTTCTATTGCTTCATTGTTATGTAGCGTGGGAACATTTTTGCGAAAAACTTTAAATAAATGGGCACGTAAAATTCAGGTATAAAATTTTGTTATTGTAAACAGTTGTTGATCGATAAATAGAAGGTGGGTGGGGCGGGGGGGGAGGGGGGGATGTTCAAGGCCATTCGAACCGGCACGCGCGTGTTTCCAGCTGGGATGGTATCCTAGGATTGAGAGGTAGAGACTGTGAACAGCTGAAAGTAGTCAACTCGAGGGTAAAAAACGAACTGACCTCCTGGCGTGGTTGAGTATAAGGTGCCTCCAGGCGTCGAAGAGTAATCCGCAGGTAGTTGGTTGGGATCATTGATGAGGACCCGTTTAGATGGAATACTTTGACTCTGAGTCGCTTGCCTCGCGATGGGAGAAGCCGACATATTTAACTACTTATATGAATACTTATTGTCTCTGATTCGAATTGTCACGTATAAAAACAAAATGGCAAATGCGGTTCACACAATGTTGCATTCAAATACAGAACTATATTCAATCACAGAGGCTTGGATCGTTCGAGTTCGACGATTTGAAAAACTATATTGTATCTTGAGGTAATATGTCCCAAGAGAAACGATAGAACAGTAGCAACGATGAGCGATCAGTTGCTCGCCGCACTCGCAACTAAAAACAAAACGCCTCGTGGCGACGGACGGAGCGCGCTATTGATAGCCGCTGCTGGTTTGCTGCGCAGTGCTGTTGCACGGTTCAACAACAGTTTTGGATCTCGCACGCTCTAAACTGCCGGTGATCACCTTGATGATTAAACTGTAATACCTGTCTGTCGATCATGGTATCGTAATATGGCAGAAAGAGAATAAAGAATCCGGCCTGCACGTACGACTTTACTTATTTCAAGCCTTTATTTCGTCACCAATTTTGTCATAATATCGGTACAATTGCGCGTTAGTCTGTTTTATTGTATATATCTATAGTTAATTAACAGCTGTGTACACATCACGGTGTCTAGCATGTACATTGTACATACAACACGTGCTTGTTGCACTGAAGCCGCACGTACGATGAAATACATAATCATTATACATGTAATATCGACATTGGGCTTGATTGATTATAGGCATCACGTTTATCACGTTTTAATCAATCCGATTATTATATGACAATTATAGCGAGTCTCCGAATCACGTAAATCCGTTTACTTTAAAATAAAAACACCCTTCGCAAAATGTTTTTATTTGAGTAAAGAAACACTTTTTACACGATTTTCAAATGTTTT
This sequence comes from Neodiprion fabricii, assembly GCF_021155785.1. NCBI lineage: Eukaryota > Metazoa > Arthropoda > Insecta > Hymenoptera > Diprionidae > Neodiprion > Neodiprion fabricii. The sequence goes on along the minus strand of NC_060241.1, from coordinate 7,952,057 downwards.
GGACATGTTTCAGAAATTGTGTTTATTTTCAATATTTGCGTCCTACTCGCAATGTGACAATAATTCTAAAAACCAAATAATGGCAATCAGTTTGTCAGAAAATTTTCGCCCTATTTCATATACTTGACAATTATTTAATACGCAGTATATCACGAGAAGATCGTAAAAAAAACGAAGATCAAGATTGTATGCACACTACAGTGTGCAAGAAAGCGAATGGGTTAATTGCAATCAGTGCAGCGGACAACCGGGAAATTACTGTAATGAAACATCTTTTTTAAAATCGCCACCAACAAGCAATCGGTTTTTTTATAGCAGAGGGCCGATAGTCGCGTAATTCGCGAAATTTTTTAGTACAACTCACCGTGTAGAAAATATATACATTACATATACCTGTCGCCTTCTGCGTTTACTTTGTATTTTCCTGCCTATAATACTTATATTACAGCGCGTGTAGAACACAGATGGAACCGCGTAGCCTTGCGAATACGACGATTTTGCCCCTTCCATTTATATCTTCGACCGTAAATATTATCGCAGAATTTTTTATCTCGTACACATCCCAGCAGCTGTAGGCAGCAAAAGAAATGTCTTTTTTTCGTTAATTTTATAACAAAATTTTCCATACAAGACAGGTCATAATATTGTGATCGTAACATGTGTATATTATTACTAAATAGTACGAATTTGTTTATGTTTACGTTGACGTTGACGTAACACACGGACATCAACACAATTATACGTTTACAGGTGGGAACATTCCTGTTGTATCCGCGTGTTATTTTATACGCACATGCATACAAATGAGGCTTAAAACTGCGCGGGAGTCACGAGGCGTAGCACTTGATTTTTTGTCTTTTTTTTTTATTGATAGTTTGTATAATACATCAGAGGTATGCGTATGCAAATAGTGTATTCATGGCATACTGGCATATATAGTGAATCTGTACGAACGATTTTCCGATTATATTTATTAGTGTGATAATTCGACATTGTATATCACGTGTATAACACTGCAGGGAAATTCTCGCTTGCTTGAATACTTAAGAGTCGTAGTCGGATACATGATCTATATATAACTGGCATACAATTTTGTTTATCAAGTATTTCGCTACTTACAAACAACCGAGACTGCGAAATATATCGACGGTTAAATATATATACTGTAACTAGCACGTGGGATGGCATTTACGGGCGGGACAGAGCTTGGCGAAAATCTACCGGTACGACGAACATACACACTTTGCATTTGGTAAACAAGAGAATTCGAATAGAACTTGCTAATTATTCAGCCAGCGTAAATACGAATACCGATTGATGTGTCCTTGTTTACGAATAACCATACACTCGGTATATACGTATATTCATATTACGTATCTTATCCGTACAAAAATGACCAGGATGAGAAAATGAATTGTAAACAATGTAAAGTGAAACCAATAAGTATACATTCATCATAAGTGTGGACATTTTTTATGTACTGCGTCTATATCAGTGTAAGCGTGCATTTTATATCCTAAGAAACCCATTTTTCACACAATATTATAGAGGTCGCGTACATTGCAAAAGTGTTGGGAGAAATTAGGAAACTATTTGCTGCATTGATTGGTAATAATACCACATAGCAATGGGAGTTATACTTATATCATATACTATACAGTTTGTAAAAATTTCTTGAATCCAATCCAATGCTCTTTGTATGGATAAAATATAATCTCGTTTACGATGATTTATCCTGCTTGATTATACGGTCGAAGAGCTCCCACTTCCTTTAGTCATGCTCTATAATCTGTGGGCGCTACTTCCGCCATATAAGCGTCAACATACTGGTGACTACGCAAATATTATAGCCACTGAACTATTATAGCATGTACATATGAAGAATGCCTGAAGTGCGTATGATGCGTTCAAATTTCCTACCCGTTGGATGAGACGGATCGTCTATCCCTCTTCCTTTTTCTATGACTTCACCTAACTGGTGGGGGCTTTAAACGTATCTGCGCGTAGGCGCAATAACTTGCAGTACTGATAACATGACGTATGTTACGTTTGTCCGGATCCTGAAACCGATGATAATGTTATGCTTAAAGCTTGTGGTTATTGTCCCGAGTCGTAAGTGTATAAACATGTTATGTTTTGATATTATGTAACTTGGATTATACGCCTCGATCCAATTATCATGTATATCAAGTATCATATTTATTTTACTTTTTTTAGTACACTATACCTCAATGTGTATAATGTACGTTCGGTTTTGCGTAAGTACCACGTAACATTACGATGTTTTTCAGAAATATCGTTTACTCATCATCATGTCAATGACGTTGAGCTCACGCGTGTGGTGGAAAAGTGACTCTGCTATTTAATCTTAATAATAAATTTCTGCAGCTTCTCTTGCAATTAAAACAATTGACACGGAAAATACGTCAAAAGTGTGAAATTTTGCTGCAGATTTTTTGGCATGTTTCTTCAATATATCTTTATTAGTTTACAGTATTTTTTTTCCACTCATCGCTTTTCCAAGCAGTATCGATTTAATAAATATTAATTGATCCAAATAATCCATGCGTTTGCATAGTCCTGAGAGCACATTTATTCATAACGACAATTTCGGTAATTTTTAATTTAAGAAATCCGTATTCAGGAACAATAAAAAATAATTTGAACGAATTAAATAGAGACACTGAGCAGCATAACTCACTGAGTTGCTCTTTTGTTTTGATATTTTTATCCAAGTGCTGCATGCTTCACTCAAATGTTTACAAGGACCAATGGGGTATTCTTCCGATCAAAGAAGATATGGCATTGTACAGAAAAAACTAAAATCGCAATGACTAACCCCCTAAATTAGATTAAATAAAATAAATAAAAATTTGCTGGGTTACATGATTTTTTTGAATTTCTTTCAGTACGCTAGACTATTGTTATTGACTGCCACCAAACAAATGTAGTAGCGTTACTCCAAAATAGTTTTTGGAAAAGATTGTTGCATCAAAAAAACATAACCCAACAAATCGCATCACATATGGTTAGCAGATTCGCATGAATCTAGAAATAAATATGTACTTGTTTCAAATAAATTAAACTCAACAGCATATAACATTCAAATCAATGCATCAATATTTTTGTTTCAACTAAAAAGTAGTTGTTCTGAGTGAAAAATTGTTCGAACAAAATAAAGTGGAATTCAACAAAATTAGTTGTATGGTTTGATAACTTTGTCTCAGTTTATACGTCGATACTTGGTAAGAAAAAAATGTTTTAACTACTGATTTTGAACTTTTTTTTTATTAATGTACAGGTACGCAGTATATTACTAGTGGGTAGGGGCCTAACAATACATCTAATTCATAATCATATGTCGCTTACGCGTGTTCGACTGTGGAATGAAATACCACTTAATTTCGTGGAATCAAATAGCCGGAGAATAATTGAATAATTTTCAGTAATTTCTCCCATTTTCAGTTCTAGTTTAGGATGTTGAACTTCTATATTTAGGAAATACAGAATTTCGTAATGTATTTTGATCGGAAACAAATCTACATAGAATATATGTAATATGCTACATATAGAAATGCGTATCTGCAAGATAGACGCATAATTGCAGCGCACTGGGTCGGCAATTTGCATCTGTTGCCTTTCTCCACGATTGACTTGTGCATGTACGTAGAAATGTATACATAGTATACATAGAAGTTTTTTTTCAGCATAAAATTAAATAATGCATGAGTCTCAACCAGAAATCAGCCATGATATAACTTACATGAGTTTTATTTTCTATGACTATAAATTATTGCAAAAATTATACAATTCTCAACCGTACGCCGAGAAAAAAGAATTATCGAACCAATCAGCTAATTTATTTAACTTTCAGATTATTTGATTCGAACAATTTCTCACTCACACCAACCACTTTGCGATGTGATAGGTTATGGTTTTATTCATCCGACCATATTGTCAAAAAAGTATCTTGGAGTGACGCTATAACGCTCATTTGTTGGTAGACAATAATATTAGCGTATCGTAATGGACCAAAAAATCCGGTAACCCAGAAATCTCTCACTATATTTACATGACATAGAGCGGTACATTTACCTGATCGCAGAACTGGCATAACACTTCAAAAAAAAAAGGATCAATGAATTAGTTAATTGCATGTTTAATCCAAATAGAGGGGTTAGTGTGATTTCAGTTTTTTTCTGTACAATCCCATATCTTTTTATAGAATAAGAATATCCCATTGGTCCTTGTAATTATAATTTGAGTGAAGAGACGATTTGTTTTACATGAAGCATGCAGAGCTTGGATAAAAAATATCAAACCAGCAGAACTAACTCACAAGGGGAGGCTCAAACTTTTCTCTTACCGATTCGATTCAAACTCATGGTACATAATGTTCATTAGACCTGTCCTTAAGAAGGGCAAAATCGAATTTTAATGGTCTTACCCCCAAATTGGTTCGAAATAATTAAAAAAAATATAATAAAAAAATAAAATAAGAGTTTGTTTTGCGGATGAAAAAATTGAACAAGAATGCATAAATTCCCTACTGTATGGCTCGTATGGTAACAGTACGTGCAGTGTTACGCTACTTGACAATTTTCTGCTGACTTAACCTGGAGTCGGGTATAAGAGGAATTGCTAACTGAATAGTCGTTTGCCCATGGTTGTATAAATGTATATTATACACGTGTATCTAAATATCTTATAATATAACCTGCATTGCTTGAAGTTTTTCCGAGATGTTTTGTTGTGGATTATTCTCCACGCCTCGATGGAAACCTCAAGGACATTTTTTTCGCTTCAAATACTTCACGGATGGAAAGGATTATATGAGTCAAGTGATATTCGTTTGATTTAACTAAATGCCATAGTCAAATGCGATGAACACAATGCTGACTTAATTCAACAAAATACTTTTGTCGGACCAAATATTTGTGACAACTTGATATAGAATTGAGTCAAGCCTTTGAATGACCATGCTGACTATAAATTTATTCAAGATAACACGGCGCAAGTGCCTTGCAAAAATGTGAACTTTCTATCAAGATAATGTGTGATTGAAATGACTGAAAATCTCGTTGAACGTATTTCAATCGTGTTGTTTTAAGGATATGAAATTTTTGTGTCTAAATGAATTGAGCTTGTTTAATTACATGTTTTGTTGAGTCAAGAATTCAATGATTGAAACAGGCAATGAAATTTGTTGTTACAGAAATCTTTTGCATGAGTATTCTTCAATTGATACTATTTTTAAATCTGTTGAATCAAAATTTTCAGGGAACTTACCCGATATTTAACGGGTAACACCTGACAAATTAATTCTGTATGTGTGAAGAATCGATTGAACATGGATCAATGAATATGATCACTTGCTGCCTTTGTCAATTCCGATATCTGGTAACTCAGTTTTTGTCATTTAATGTGATAAGACTGACGACACATTTATCACTGCGTTTTGTTTATTTGATATATTAGCTCGGTTATAACTATCTCTGAAGCTACTTCCGTAGCGAGAAGAATTACCGCCTAGTGGCCGTTTACAGTACTAGTATACTGATGTTCACGATGAATATATTCTGTCCTTGTTTCGAAGCATACGGTGTTTCTTTTACCTTGCAAACAAAGTAGTGTAACTGTTTCAACTAATTACGCCAAACAAGCTCCAGTTAGATCAATAAATTATAGCATTCTTATTTTATTTGCAGTATTTAATTGCGTTAAAAGGTTAAGGGTATCGTTTAACTAATGAAGGGTGTTTTCGATTCTTTAATGAAGCACTTTATTCTTTAACTTACAATACATTATTTACTGACGGAAGACTCGATTCACACACTGATTCTGTCAGCTAGCTCCCTGCTCTCTTATATATAGGGACTGACTTCGGTCAAAGTAGTGCCGCTACCTGGTAAATTCAATTACGAGGGTCCTTAGGGGTGAAAGCATCGGAGTACCTCTTTTCACTGCTATGCGGCGCAGCGACACATCGCTCCCGCGACAATAGTTGTGTGTTCACAAACTGAAGTACTATTCTGACAGCCGTTGCCAGTATCGCTTCTCGGCTCTCTGAGCTTAGATTAAAGTGTAGTACTCATACTCATTTTATATAGATGAATAAGAGGAACGCAGCCTCTGTTATTGAGGAATTTCTTAGAAAGAATTAACAAATATTCGCAGAAATATATTTCAACTTCCCCAACCACTTCCTGCGCACCGGGCGGAGCACCAGGTTCTGCGACTGGCGCTTCGTCCACCGGGCACGACTGGGCGTGCTCCCGCTGAACGCTTGCAGGAGGTGGGAGACCAACGGGGACAAGAGGTGCCGGAAGTGCGGCTACCAGCAGGAGACCATCCCTCACGTCCTGGCGCATTGTGGCGTCCATTCAGCAGCGCGACAGCGCCGCCACAACAACGTCCAGGACCGGCTGGTGAAGGCCGCCTCTCGGTGCCCAGGAGTCATCCGCGTCAACCAGTCAGTGGAGGGCGTAGACGGCGAAGCGGGCACGCTGCGCCCCGACATTGTGGTGCGGGACGAGGTCAACCGCACCATCACCATCGTCGACGTCGCTGTGCCGTTCGAGAATGGCAAGATCGAGTTCGCCGCCGCCCGTGCACGGAAGCTTGAGAAGTACGGACCGCTGGCGACTCAGCTCGCGGCCGGCGGCTACGCTGTCAGACTGGACGCCTTCATCGTCGGCTCACTCGGAGGCTGGGACCACCACAACGACAGCCTGCTACAGCACCTCCGAGTGGGACGATACTATGCCGGGATGATGAGAAAATTCCTGGTCAGCGACACCGTTCGTTGGTCCAGGGATATCTATGTGGAACATGTCAGCGGGAGGAGGCAGTACCAATAACATCGTGTATTGTGACTTTTATCATTCTTAGACCCTTTTCTCTCTTCTGTAAAAACAAGAAAAAGATTGATCCTGCCTCCTCCCTCCCCACCATCATCCCGCATAGTTGAATTAATCATTTTTATTTTTTTTCTTCTCTATAGTCAAATTAATTCGTTACCGTCTTTTTACCTATTCTTTTTATACTTCTATATCTCTTCTCTCTACATTCTACTTATTTCAATGAAGGGCGGTGGCCAGTGGGGGCTAATCCCTGTAATTTTAATCTTCTACAAACGAGTGTATATTAGCCACAGATTAGCTTTTCTTTCAATCCGACATTTTACCTCTTTTAACCCTATCTATTTTAACTATACACCCCTTTTAAACCTAGTCATGTTACCCCTCTTAATCTTATCTATTCTAACTATTCACCTCTTTTAAACATATTTATTCTACCTCTTTTAATCTTATCTACTTTAACTATACACCTCTTTTAAACCTATTTATTTTACCTCTTTTAACCTTATCTATTTTATCTATACATCTTTTTAAACCTATTTATCTTCTTCTTACTTCTATTTTATTTATAGACTGTCTATTTCTTTCCATTTTACCTATCTGACTCAGTCCTTTTATGTCTATACTGCTCTGTTTTTAAGTTTTAGCAAGTTGCACGTACCCCAGCTTTTTATTGCTTTTTAAACCAAAGACTCTAGTCTGTATATTCTACTTCTTTTCTCTTTTAGTCACTGGAATACATGCAACTTAACAATTTTATAGTCATAGCCAAAGATGTTTCTACCTACTCTATTAACCAATATGCCCATACACTATACAACCTTCTTTTCTTCTTATGTGTATAGTATATATTTTTATATCTATATTTAAGCCACCGCCAGGGGCGGAAGATGTATCTAAAGCACCCCCGGGTGAACAATTGTAAGCCCGGGGGAACATTGTTTGTTTTAATAAACGCCCTTTAATCTGTTCTTATCAGCTTAATATCTGATACGCTCCCCATTGGGGAGCCAGAATATTAAACTGATTTTTGGAAAGTGACGGAGAGTTTCTGAAGCTTGCTTCGGCTCCGCCGCGGTCGTCCCTGCTTAGCAGTACCGTGGGGCACGGCCTATTATTGATTCAAAAGTACAAATGTGCCAGCGAATTACGATCATCATCGGTCAAGATTCCATTTGGTTTACACCGCTGTCGGAGTCCCCCTGGTAGAGCTAGTAAGGAGCTAGCCATATCCGGCATTGCATGCGGATCCTGAAATCAGCCTTGTATAATATTACCAATCACTAATATTTTACCTTATAATTAATCCCGGTAGAGGTCACGTTTGGACCCTAGACTTCATATATATCTGAATGTAAAATATCCCGTTCTTTCTCATTCTGGCACCAAAAAGAGAGGGTTCAAAGTTAATCGCGAAATGGACCTTGAAGACATGACCAAGTTTCAAAGTCAAATCAAAGGTCACGTCGATAAATCCTGTATCATTAATTACCTACGATACCTTGGTAATTTTTTTTTACCGAACCATCCGAGGCTTCTAGCTTTTTCCTCACTTTATATTCATTTTTATGTTATGTCCTCCAGACTTCATATTCCTTTCCCACAGTCGTATGTCATTTTACACCCAGCATCCCCTCATTGTCTTCACCGAGGTTCATCTCTAAACTGCAACTAGCGAGTTTTCTAACTTCTCTAAACTCACCTTTCCTAGCTTTCGCGCGAGTCATTTCTCATATCATATCTTTCTATCCGAATCCAAGCCGTCTCCTTTATATTGGCTACTGTAACAATTCAAGTATTTGATCATTAACAGTACCCCAATTATATACCATTTAAATCGTGTTCTTAAAACCGATCCCTTTTCCCTACCTTTATCAATTCCTACGCATAGGAAGTAGACACGTGAGTGATGAATTTTAAATTTGGCTATTTTCGACTCGTACAACATCGATTAATGCACTCACGTGTCACTACTACTAGGTTCAACAGGTGGACTTACTCTCCCTGACATGCTCGGTTCACACACGGAATCTTGAACGAGGAGTAGCATATTTTCGCTGGAATATGTGTATTTTGAATCAAAAATAGGCCGTGCCCCACGATACTGCAGAGTAGGGACGACCGCGGCGGAGCCGAAGCAAGCTTCAGAAACTCTCCGCCACTTTCCAAAAAACAGTTTAATATTCTGGCTCCCCGATGGGGAGCGTATCAGATATTAAGCTGATAAGAACAGATTAGAAAGAATTTATTTTACAATAAACTTCCCCCCGAAGGGGGTACAAAAACTCTCCTCTTAAGTAAATCCCTAGCTAAATACTTCATCGCTTCACTTCACTGTATAAATATATGCATTTTCCCTAGCTGAGAGTGAGACTAGTTTGCATCTAGATGATTTACAGAATAATTTAAAGTAACTCATTTTGGGGGAAATGAGGGGGGGAGGGGATTTTAGCTGGTAAGTATTTTAATTTAATTTTAGTTTAATAGATTCTAGTCAAATTCTAGTCAGAAGTAGACTGACTTGATGAAAGAGAAAAGAAAGACTAAAAAATTTAACCAAGTTTTATATACATATTAACATTATCATAAATCAAGTTCAGTCTCCGATGATGTAGTTTGCTAAATTACGTATTTTAATACTAGATAAGAATTAATTTGACTATAAAAATAGGTACAAAAATAAATAATTCAGCTATGCGGGATGATGGTGGGGAGGGAGGAGGCAGGATAGATATTTTTCTTATTTTTACAAAAAAGATCTAAGAATGATATAAATTACAATAAAAAGTACACGTTGTTATTGGTACTGCCTCCTTCCGCTGACATGTTCCACGTAGATGTCCCTGGACCAACGAACGGTGTCGCTGACCAGGAATTTCCTCATCATCCCGGCATAGTTATCGTCCCACTCGGAGGTGCTGCAGCAGGCTGTCGTTGTGGTGGTCCCAGCCTCCGAGTGAGCCGACGATGAAGGCGTCCACCAGCCTGACAGTGTAGCCGCTGGCCGCGAGCTGAGTCGCCAGCGGCCCGTGCTTCTCGAACTTACGTGCACGAATCTTGACCGATGACGATCGTAATTCGCTGACTATTTTTGTAATTTTGAATCAATAATAGGCCGTGCCCCACGGTACTGCTAAGCAGGGACGACCGCGGCGGAGCCGAAGCAAGCTTCAGAAACTCTCCGTCACTTTCCAAAAATCAGTTTAATATTCTGGCTCCCCGATGGGGAGCGTATCAGATATTAAGCTGATAAGAACAGATTAAAGGGCGTTTATTAAAACAAACAATGTTCCCCCGGGCTTACAATTGTTCACCCGGGGGTGCTTTAGATACATCTTCCGCCCCTGGCGGTGGCTTAAATATAGATATAAAAATATATACTATACACATAAGAAGAAAAGAAGGTTGTATAGTGTATGAGCATATTGGTTAATAGAGTAGGTAGAAACATCTTTGGCTATGGCGATAAAATTGTTAAGTTGCATGTATTCCAGTGACTAAAAGAGAAAAGAAGTAGAATATACAGACTAGAGTCTTTGGTTTAAAAAGCAATAAAAAGCTGGGGTACGTGCAACTTGCTAAAACTTAAAAACAGAGCAGTATAGACATAAAAGGACTGAGTCAGATAGGTAAAATGGAAGGAAATAGACAGTCTATAAATAAAATAGAAGTAAGAAGAAGATAAATAGGTTTAAAAAGATGTATAGATAAAATAGATAAGATTAAAAGAGGTAAAATAAATAGGTTTAAAAGAGGTGTATAGTTAAAGTAGATAAGATTAAAAGAGGTAGAATAAATATGTTTAAAAGAGGTGAATAGTTAGAATAGATAAGATTAAGAGGGGTAACATGACTAGGTTTAAAAGGGGTGTATAGTTAAAATAGATAGGGTTAAAAGAGGTAAAATGTCGGATTGAAAGAAAAGCTAATCTGTGGCTAATATACACTCGTTTGTAGAAGATTAAAATTACAGGGATTAGCCCCCACTGGCCACCGCCCTTCATTGAAATAAGTAGAATATAGAGAGAAGAGATATAGAAGTGTAAAAAAGAATAGGTAAAAAAACGGTAACGAATTAATTTGACTATAGAGAAGAAAAAAAAAATAAAGATGATTAATTCAACTATGCGGGATGATGGTGGGGAGGGAGGAGGCAGGATCAATCTTTTTCTTGTTTTTACAGAAGAGAGAAAAGGGTCTAAGAATGATAAAAGTCACAATACACGATGTTATTGGTACTGCCTCCTCCCGCTGACATGTTCCACATAGATATCCCTGGACCAACGAACGGTGTCGCTGACCAGGAATTTTCTCATCATCCCGGCATAGTATCGTCCCACTCGGAGGTGTTGTAGCAGGCTGTCGTTGTGGTGGTCCCAGCCTCCGAGTGAGCCGACGATGAAGGCGTCCAGTCTGACAGCGTAGCCGCCGGCCGCGAGCTGAGTCGCCAGCGGTCCGTGCTTCTCGAACTTACGTGCACGAATCTTGACCGATGACGATCGTAATTCGCTGACTATTTTTGTAATTTTGAATCAATAAATAGGCCGTGCCCCACGGTACTGCAAAGCAGGGACGACCGCGGCGGAGCCGAAGCAAGCTTCAGAAACGCTCCACCACTTTCCAAAAATCAGTTTAATATTCTGGCTCCCCGATGGGGAGCGTATCAGATATTAAGCTGATAAGAACAGATACTACACTTTGATCTTAGCTCAGAGAGCCGAGAAGCGATACTGGCAACGGCTGTCAGAATAGTACTTCAGTTTGTGAACACACAACTATTGTCGCGGGAGCGATGTGTCGCTGCGCCGCATAGCAGTGAAAAGAGGTACTCCGATGCTTTCACCCCTAAGGACCCTCGTAATTGAATTTACCAGGTAGCGGCACTACTTTGACCGAAGTCAGTCCCTATAGCTATATCTTCGGTCGGCGCAAACTATTTGAGATGCCAACTGTCGTTGAACTATTTAAAACCGGCGTAAAGTATCTTTTCAATCATTTCACGTGAGTTTCGTACTTCACACAGATCGATTACAGTGATTACACGGTAAGTAAATGTATCCTGTAGTGGTGTCAATCAACGATCTACATAAAAGTGAAGATTGAAAAAAAGAACGAAACAAAAAAAAAAAAAAAAAAAAAAAGATTGGCCATATCCCAGGAAACAAAAGTTTTATCACGAAAATGGTTCCCTTCTAAACTGTAACACCCATGGAAAATTTGACGATAACCTTTCGGCCGTAACTTTCATATAAATTATTTTTCGAATCACTGTATAATCGTATCACTGAATTCGGCACATACAGATACATTCGTATATATTTGTTGTTTCGAGGTCATTACGAAAATAAAAATATCAAGCAAATATTTTCACTTCAAAAAAAATGTTGAAAAAGAATAACCTGAACGGGGGTAATTATGGCGCAAAGATTCCAAGATATGAAGAGCTAGCCATACCCAGGAACAGAGTTGATCACACCAGTAAACATGAGCCCTTCAAGGTATAATGAATACAGAAAATCGAATTAATATTCCACGTGAAAAAAAACTATACACGGTTAGTCGTACACTCGCAACCGGCGTAACAAATCACAAAACCTATCGGTTCGTAAATGTGTACAGGTAAAGAGAGGGGCATTGTCCTATCAAATAACCGATTCGATGAACAAACTTGCCCAGCCACGACGCTTGTACTCGGGAAAAATTGATAAAAAATGAAATAGGACGAAAAACCGCAAAATACTCCAGGAACTTGAATCCAGAAAAGGGTATAAATTCCGATATTAGTGCGAGACGCGTCGCCGATTGAACCTATCGCTTTAGATATGGAAACATGGTTAACAAGATTGGAGATGGAGGTTTCAGTCGAGGAAAAATTGAACTTTAATTTTTGAAATAATTTATGTGGATTATTAGGTTCATAAAAATAATAGATTTGAAAACCGCAGGTTTCATTTCGAAGTCCCCATAAAGAATACACAGTCCGAGATTTCCTGACAGTGGATATCCACGCAAGTAATGCAGCAGTATAACTGCGCTTGAAGTTAAGCAATTTATTGTACGTTCTGAAGGACTGGGTATCATCGTCGGCGCATAACGGCATGACTCAACGGTAATCCAACCTGCTGTAACTGGGAAACAAAAATCACTTGTTCATGATTCCATAATAAAAATTATCTGGATGGACCTTGTTTGCTTCCTCATTGCCACCTAATCTAAATCACCGTTAAAATCTGTATCAAAATATCGATCTATTTTTCAGTGTCGTGAAAATAACTTATTTCCATAAGCTCTACATAGTGTGAATCATCTATAACACGTGAACGTGCTGAATTCGTACATGCAGTTTTTTGTCACCATGTCAAAATTTTCCAGACTATAATTCCTTACTCCTCAAAAAAATTATTATAAACGCCGTAAACCTGCCAATATACACAAAAAAATACCCGCCTAACAATAAATGCAACGAGGTCTTTGCGCAAACACACTTTGCACAGGAAATTGTGTGCATACAAGTTCACAGTGTGTCTGGACTAACTGAACATATTATTATCATCGTAAAGATACAAAAAAACTTTCAACATCATCAAGAAGATTCGTATATCAGATATGTCTCACACCGTGAATGTCATCAGGAACACAATGTCAAGCGATTCGACTCAAGCTTCAAGCTCAAGTTCTTCTTCCAAGTACGCAATATTTCACATATCATTCAATAAAAGCATTAGGTTACTTGTCAGATAATGAACCGATAAACGTGTAGATGATCTCTTTTAGTCGGAAATTACAAATTTCATGCTGTACAAGCAATAGCTTCTAGTCCTATATTGCTGTACAATGTGGCAAGTATATTTTGTTGGACCTTAAAAAAACTAGACAATTTTCAATTTATAGTAACGGTTTTCTATACGGGGCACTCGCGGAGGCTCAGACACAAAGAAGTCGACAAATGAAGATGAAACCAAACTGGAATTGTCCGAGGAAAACGATTAAAAGTGTCGACTTAATAGGTAGAATTGAAGCAGGGCTGAACTTGGAATTTAGGAAACTCCCGACAAAGAAAACTGTGTTGAAGGCAATTTTACATGATAGATATTAACCCCGTTAAATATCACGTCAGGTTTGGTGTGCATTGTGTAAAATATACGATTGGATGTTTTTATCGTCCATAGAAATACAAGAAGAAGACGACTGAACGTGTGAAACGTTACAAACGCCTTCTCGAGCTCGCAAAACCGAAATCAATTGCATCCCAGGAACGCCCAAATTCTACTACTTCCTTAAAGGTAAGCGGAAGACTTACGATTTAATATTACAATTTTAATCTTGGATCTTATCAGATCTTATCAGATCTTATAGCCTAACAAGTAGCAATTTGAGTTCAACTGCCTTGTTCTTTTAATTATTTAGCCAGTGAATACGAGAAACGTCGAACGTTTAGATTGCTCACCATTATCTGAAATGACATTACGAAACTTTGGCGTTTTATTTAAAAAAACTGCTGTTTGTCCTTGATACGCATATCGGTCGGTGAGATAAATTCGTTAAAATTTAAGTGTCATGCCTTACCAATAATCGTATGCAAAATTGATAGGAAAGTTTGGCAATTAAAGTAAAACCAAACTGGTGATAGTTTCATAGATTTTGAACACATAAGCAATCGTGTCAATTTATATAGTGGAATATGAAAAAAATTATGATAATATTGACAGAACCCGGTGGAAAATTTATAGACTGGACATAAAGATTATATTTACCACCGCATGATCAAATCATATCAGAAATCATTAAATTACAATATTATTTGTTGTACTTGTGTATATATTACAACTAAAAGCGTTTTTAACCGTTTCTGAGTCCCCGGAAAACTTTCGAAATCGTATTTTCGTAAGTTCTCTGACTTTCGTTTTATCTTCTACAGCGGATAAAAAAATCAAACTTCAAAAATGGCGGCGCTCTCAAGCAGTTCAATTCGGCAAAAGTTTTGGATGCAACTGAAGATATCAAGTGTGAAACTCTCCCAACAAAGAAGTCAGTGCTGGGATACAAGATAAGCGAACGTACTGCCAGACTGGCGGAGCCGAGAATACGCTTCGAAATGGGAATCCGCTCACCAGGAACGGTGCAAGAATCAGCGTTATTCGCCACAGGTTCGATTTCGATAAGTTGAAACATTATTGGAGCAAATATTTTTAGTAAGATTTTCGAAAAATCGAGATAGCTAGTAGATATTATACTTTTTACTTTTATTTGATTTTGACAGCACTATTAATTCTTCGCGTCGATGATTGGAACCAAAATGTTTTGCAGCTTTCCTATTTCGGTAGATAATTTTAATTCATACGGAATAGAAGTTAAAAAACACTTAAAGTTTAAACCCGCCGTCATCTCGACTCTCTGTAATTTCATAATACTTATCTTAATACAGCATCGAAAAGACTCATCGAGCTTGCGACGCCAAAGAATAGTACGCAGCGAACAGACCTACCGCAAGGAAAAAGTCCAAATATAATATCTAATTCCAGCGTCAGTCGAAATGCTCTAAAAGCCACCTGCACCCCAAGGATCGCGAAACTCTCCGTACCTAAACACTCCAAGTCGCCAATTAATGCCAATGAAAATACGAAAGCCAATCATGGTGATACTACTGCCATTCCAATAAAACCTCCACTGGCCAAAGAAGCTTTTGAAAAACAGAGAGAGAAAAAACACTTTGCTATTCACGGAGAAATGAAATGAACAGTTGTTAGTTTTGGGAGAATTTTCGAAGAATTCGAACGTACCACATACCGATACCTAATAACAACGGAAAAACTTGCGTTTGCAATGAGAATGCTTACTGGCATCATGTTCAAAATAGTAAAAATAATAGTTTCTTGTCCTTCATTTTATACTTGTATCGATTAAAACATATACCGTTCTATGATTTTATTTGTCAAACTATTTTTATATACACTAATATTATAAGTAATTGAAACTTTTATTAATACATAAAATCTCACTTCTACAATGTATTTGGCTAGTTTTTCTAGTTCATCCAAGCTCACAAAAACTAAAAGATCGACTTTCTAAATTGACTTTGATATAAGAGAATCTTGAAAGCTTCAGAAACGAGTTCCGAAGTTTGGAAAAACAAGTTCTCAAATATTTTTGAAATCAAGACATAAACTCTCAGCATTCAAAACATCAATTCAAGCAAATAGTTTCGGTCAAATGTTTCATTTCGATTTCCTGTACCTAAAAGTAGTTTCTGATAGTTGGTTTTCTAATGTGATTGTTCAAATATTAAAACAATTTATACGGACCGTAAGTTCCACTATATATTTTTGTTTTGTAAAAGTTGAAATTATAACAAAAGTCTAACGCTGAAATACCGAAAAGAACAATATAGTTATCAATCGGTAAATTGTATGAATATAATACAATAAGAGATGCGACAATGGAAAATTTAAAAATAGGCTTGTTTTTATTACTTTCATACACATGAAAAAATGGAGGCTTATACTATGATATATTTATTCAAGGCACTAAAGATATTTGCTTAAGCATCATACTGATGATCGCATATAAAAATGTTACACATATAAATCTAGATAAAGGATTGCATTTTATCGTAATAATACAATTCTATATTTGCATAATTGTACATGCATAATAAATAGCTCTTACACTATGTACAAAAATTGGACGGATTCGATTACATTGCATATAGACGAGCATTTTAGTTATAAAATATCGTTTACGTTACATTCAAACGGTCTTGTTTCAACTCACTGTATGGTTCTTAAAATTCTAATATATATTCTGATTTTCGTTTCTAATAATAAACATTAAGTAGAGATTTATAATCATTGATGAGTTATTTGTTACTTTATTTTGATATTCGGCGAGATAGAATTCGTAATAGACAGAAGATAAAACGTGAAACAGACGCTCAAAAACGTCACTAATCCCTGGTGTCGTGGTTGTCGGTAAAACTTTTCTTATTGAATAATTTGAACACTTGCTTATACATATATGTAAGTGTGAGCTACCATTTCAGACTTTATTTTTTAACCTTTAGTTTCACCTAACAAGTGTAATTGCTTTTAAGTGAAACGCAGAATTGAAAAAAAAAATTCATTTCAACATTATTAAAAAAAACGTATTATAATACGAAATTTTGTATTCTTTCCAATTGTCTTTAAAGGCACATAAATTTAATTTAGAAAAGCAAAAGACTTTTTAAGATTTTACAACAATCAATACTTATTTCTAGCTTGTAAATCAAAAGCTGATTATGGTCTTTATCTAAGGCTTGGAAGAAAAAACGTATGAGTAAGAAACAAAGTTTAGAAAGTGACATATACCTTCAATTTCTTTTTTCCCCTGAATTGGATGTTTTAGTCGCAAAAAAACTAGATTTGTTTCTAGATAATCTAGTGTACCATACAAATCTTGAATTCCGAAAAATTAGTAATATTCAAGTCTTTGGAGAATATTATCGATACTTCAAATCTGTGCAGTCCTTGGGAATTTCAGTTCGGCCTAAATATAATGTGGAGTAGGACTAAAAATCAAAATATATAGTGCGAAATAGAGCTGCCCTAATGTATATACCGTATTATATGATAACTACAAATAAATTGTTAGTCATATTTTTTTTAACAAGTTAAAAAATTCGTAAATGAATTATGCTCGAGTATAATTGATATTTCAAAAGCTGCCTGTAAAGTGACCGAGGTATTCACATTAAATTAAGCTGCCAACCAACTCTGCCAAATTCTCTGATCTTTCCAGGTTTCCTAGGCTAAAAATTCATTTTCTCCACACGATTTTAGCAAAATCGTTTAAATACACTATGCACACTGATCTGTGTATATAGAGATCAGTGACTATACAGCAAAATTTCGTACATGAAATAAAAATTGCTCACATTGTATTACCAATTTTCTTACAAGTACAATCGAATTTTATGAAAAAAAAATGGTCTGTAAATGGTAAAATAAGAAAAAACCTAGCACAATACAATGTCTATAAAATAACTCTTTGTTACCGAAGTAGAACTATAGTTTCAAAAAAAACAAGAATATGTAAATTTCAGGCTTGTAATAGACTTTACTGACGTTTCCAGTAACTCGAAAATTTCAATAACTGCTATAGTTTTCGTGATACTTCCTGGAACTGTGAATGAAAGCATAGTTGTGACCCAAGCATTATGTACCTCAAACAGTAAAAAGTATAATTGTAAATGAGATTCAGTTGCATGAATTGACGTGTACTCAGTCTTTGGAGTTCGGAAATCGGAAATTCGTAATATTTGTGTCATTTGCACAATACGGTACGGGTGAATAAAAAAATTAGATAAAGACAAGCTAATGGTAAGATGATTTTGATTTTAGCTGCCTAGTAGTATAGCCAAGAATCCCATAGCGATTGATCCGCTGATAGTATACTGAATAGCAGAGGCACCAGCGTTACAGTCAGTGATTCTCCTAGCCCTCATAAAATCAGGTCCCACATACGCGCTAAATTGTCTCTTCTCAGGTGGGATAACGACAAGCTGTTGAGCAGCATCTTGGAAAATTAGATCACTATAAGGTGGTGGGCTGTAGAACATACTGAAACTGAACTCATCGGGATCTTTCCTGCCATAATATTGCTGCGCATAAACAAATAGATTGATATAAGCGTTGATTTCGGTTTCATTATACCCGTAATATCCGCTTCGTGCTACGATTGCATTGGCGGCAACCTTTCCGAGGTTACATTCCATGTACTGTCCCGTAGGTCGTCGCGTTCCGTCTGGACATAACAGCTCGAAATCTTTAGTGAACGTGTTTCGAGCCCAAGTTGATCTGCGCTTACCGTCGGTATTTTCGGCGACTGTTGTATGCTTGACAAAAGCAACATTGCCTCCACCTTCGACTAAACATCTGAAGGCACCGGTGTATCCAAAATAATCTTCAGAAGCATCTCGGCGGCAGTATCTGAAGCTCACTCCGTGGCACAAGTCACACATATTATCGTACGGCACTCCGGTATTATATTCGGTGCTCAGAGCACCGGGTATACAAGATTTAGTAAAATATTCTGCAGCTGCGCGCACCGAATCACATCCATAGCCTCTTATCCAGCCGTTTGAAATCAAATAAGCCAAGGGATAGACCCAGCCTGCTGCAGTGTTTATTCCGGGATGACAAGTGTATTTATTTTTCAAATATGTCAAATCCGTGCTTGGATCTTCTTCCTTGGCTACAGCCACAACGTAGTAGTCAGGGCTGCCCAGATTATAGACTTCAGAAATGAACGGAATGAGTCCGTATCGCAGACCCGCTGTGTAAACGTCACTAGCATCCAGCACTGTCACGTCGGCATCTCTGGTAAAAAAAAAACAACAGGAAATTGAACAATATTATTGTTAGTTAAATTTATCACGAAAATTTTGTTACTTTCTGTTGGCATTATATGTTCATCACAAGTTAGATTTCAAGTAGATAATAGTTGTGTTGTCTATTGTAGACTCAACCACTTAAGTGCCAAGGCGTCATAGCAGTGTCAAGCACGCCTCTGACATTAGTGCCAAAATCGCGAAATGGCGTCGTGAAATAATTCAATGTTTTTGGTGTTTCAGGTGAATATTTACTTTTGAAAGCACGGGTTTCAAATATTTTCGAGGTCAAGGAATCAGATTATTACCATAAAAAGATATTTTTCCCTAGCATTCATAGTTTTGAGGCCTCGAAAGTTGACGAATTTTTGATCATTTTCTCAAATGGCATCATAGAAGAAAAATATAATTTTCTTTTTTCAGAATGAATTTTTTTTTTTTTGAAAAACACTGAACACTATTTTTCAGTTCAATTACGCAATTTCAAGAATTACCGAGTCAATGTGAAATTGCGTATTTTGATTGCGTATAATTATTTTATGACACCATATCGCGATATCTGGCACTAATGTCACAAGCGTGCTTGACGTCGCTATGACATTGTGGCACTTAAGTGGTTAATACAGTATGAAATCGAAGTATAAAAATTTTTGTTTGAAAAATCAATTCGTAATTATAAAATTCATTTTCACGTTATTCTTGTGTTTCTATCTCCTCAGGTTGATATTCAATTTGAAGATCTCCGAGATTTACTTACCCATTTTGTATAGCTTGCATGCAATGTATCTGACTGTGACCCTTATAGCAGACCATTTCTGGTTTTAACAACTGTGCTTTCAACGCGATCTGGAATCAAATGTTTTTTATAATTATAAAATATTCACATAGAATAATTGAATTCATTAATATTTACCCTCATTTTAATACACTTTTCCATTTCAGGCTCAGAAGTTACACACAAAGTCATCCTGTTCACTGGACAATGTCTAACAGCCAAAATATCATTCAGGGATTGTCCAAGATATTGTGGATAGTTTTGATCCTTTTCAGCTAACGGATGAAACTCTCTGGTAGAATCCTGATGAAATATAATCATTGTTAGGGGAAATAATGGTGGCATGAAATTTAAAATAAAGACTCTTCAGACAATAAGTTCAAATTGGCAATTACCGAAAATAACAAATTATGATGTTCTCCGTATCTTGGAGATGATTCGAACAAGTCGAAATTCTCCAGAGGAAGTATGTCAGCTATATTAGGATTCCCCGCTTGTCTGTTCGAAGGGTTCGGTCCGTAATTGTTTCCTTGCTCAAAATTGTTGTCCGTTCCATTGCGATAATAAAAATTTCTGTTACCAGAAAAGTTACCGTTATAATTACGATCGTCGAATCTATCATAACCTTGTCGGTTGTCAAAACCGGGTCTGTTCTCGTAACCATCTCGATTTCCGAAGCGATTGTCGTTCATAAATGAGGAATTTGAATTTGAATATGACTTGGAAAATTCCTGACTAGCTGTTATCAGAAATTTTTGATACAGTTTACGCATGTTCACATGCGTCGCGGATGAAGTAATAATCGCTCGCGACGGTACACTACCCCAATTACAATTACGAAAATCGTCAACTGGCCTCCGACTTCCATCAGTGCATAGCAGTTCAAATTGATCCTTGCTAGGTGTATCTATAAAATAATCAATTAATCAACACTTCATATTCAATATCTTGTCAAGGTGATGCCACGATAATTGTTAAGGATGTTATGAGACTTAAATTTCAAAAATACAAAACTTTCGTGTATTGATACTTGAACTTACTCAAATCAAGAGTATTCGAGGTCATCTCTTGCACTGTTGTATCAACAAGGAATGCTATGTCTCCAGCTTCAAGTAAGCATTTGAAAGCACCTTCGTATCCAGCATATGGATCTGCGCTAGTACATTTTCCACCTGGTACTTTACCTATACAGAGCTTACACAATTGATCGGAATTGTCACCTGAAAAATCATAAAGATAATTGAATTTCTTCCGATGTTCATTGAAAATAAATATTCTATATAGGAAATATGAATATTTGATAGTAACATTTATATTGCCAAAATGATATTCATTTCAATATTATAATAAATCAAAGCTCATCTTGTTACAGGAATCATTGCTACTTACCTAACGGATTATATTTATCAATCAAAGCATTAATGGCACAGCTTGGACCAAAGTAATTTATCGTTGATTTCACATGGTTGTTGCAGTCAATCACTTCCATTCCACCTTGTTCCATTAACTGAAAGTACAAATTATGATCGTTCACTGATTTTTGATTTTGTCCACATACATGGAATCACCACAGAGAGAAATTTCTAATTACAGTTGCTACACAGTCTTTAACTATTTTATTTTTCTACCATAAATGAAAAAATATAGATTTGGGTACAAAATGAAAATTAGTTGTGTAGCTGCAACCAGGAAGTCTGGTATGTGTCACTATTCTTCTAGATTACAATCATTCATACTATATTTTTTTAAAAGTAATACACTAATTTGATGTTGACGCAACAATGAATTAATGTTAACGCCTTATTTATTTACAAAAATATAGTAAACTGAATAGGTTTTGTTGCAATAACTAGAAAATGTAGTATTGATAACTATACAACAATATATAAATAACATAATCACACTAAATAATTTCTTGTACCATATTGTCTTGTAATTCCAACTGAATTGAATTTTTTCTCATTATCATAATGAGATCCGTAAACTAGAGTTTTCTAGTATCTACGAGAAATGATGTTTTTCAGTAATTGAGAAAGAAATGACAACTAATTACAGAGACAGATGGTACCAATCGCGTTACATATTAACTGATTATGAGTGAACATTTTTGTTTCTGTGCGTCGTAAGCTAGTAAAACAAATCATGACATACCGTGTGTATCGGAATGACCCAGCCAGCCTGGGTTCCTACTCCTGCAAAGCAAGCCTTTTTACCTCTGAGATCCCTAAGGGAGAGAACATCAGGCAGTGAGCCTTTCTTTACTACCGCTACCGCATACTGATTGATTAATCCGCTAACGAGTTTTTCTTGCATAATCGGCAGAAGACTGTGGTATCTTCCAGCAATGAATACTTCTCCGGGATCTAATGTGGTCAGGTGTGCTTTTTCTTCGTCGAGCATGGTCATGCAGGCCTCTTCGTTGAAGGCTTGTTTGCATGATAAAGCTATATCCCTGGCTGTAAAACTGGATATCTTCTGGTCCACCGCTTTGGAGAACGCTTCACACTTTCGCTGTTCAGCATCCGATACCGTGCACCAAATGATGGTGTTGTTAATCAATAGACCTGCAAGGACAGGTTATAAGGCATATTTAGTACACCTTTTATCCGAACATATCACAATTGAAAATTGATTAAATAAAGATTTAAATTTTCAACAAATGAACTAGGTTTATTCATCTTAATATGATTGATACAATTTTATCTTAATAAAGAGCAAATATTGAAAATCGTAGAGTTTGGTTGAGAAGGTTTAGTTGTTAGCAATGTAAAGCAAATTAGATTAATGCCAAAATCATCTAATTCAAATGCTTTGAGAACAATTGTGCAGACCTCAGAAGAATGATCATCGAAGACTTAACCCTAATTAGTCAGTGCAAATTTACGGGTTTTTAATTTTTATCTATACAGAAGGGATATTTTTGCAATCAAATTCAATTTCATTAATTTCAGTTGAACCTGGTGACGTTTTCTTTTTTTTACTTCTTAAATTGCAATAATTTTTTGACTGATACAACTGACAAATCACAAACCCTCATGATATAAAACAAAATCAGATAATAGAGTTGAAAATTATTTTATTCATGATTCTGGAACAGAGAATGAGTCACGCGCGACCGAACGTGCGTACAATGCATACGGCGAGAGTGTTAAGCCACGCCCCATAAGCGTAATTTCTAATACGGCTGATCTGGAAATTGATCTGTGAAGAGCGTAAAGGCTTGACGTTCATTTTCATAAGAATTTTCATAAATCGCATAGATCGATCGGAATCTATCATCGTGTATGACAGCGCGTAATGATATAATATTACAATCGGTCACGATGTATTGAGTAGCATCCACCATTGACACGAAACAAGAAACAAAACAAAACAATAACGATATCAAACATAAATTGAAGTGTTAATTGTCGCAATTATTTTTATATACGAGTTGAATTCTAATTCTTCAAACGCGCATGACAAAAGATGAATCAACTCTGCTCGAGGATTATGAATCAATTTACTACTATGAATCGTTTTAAAAGTAACGGTTTCGCAATCATCCGGTGTGCGATTTACTGATACCGATGTTTTTGTTATTAGTAATCGACATTGGTGCGCATTAAAAAAGATGATTGTTATATCGATTATTCATGCGTGGGATTATTCGTATCGTTTTATCTGATACGAGTCTCCCTTAGCTATCATTTAACGCAACGTAAAGGATGGGCACCACATTCACTACTCTGAGACAACATATCAGTGACTGGACAAATATTTGGACGGAGATAATTCTGTACCATTTGCAGATTGGAATATCTGATAAATCACAAGCAAGCTGATTAGCATGCACATCCTCGAACCGCAATCCATTCTTACGTTCAATTAACAACACAACATTAAAACGAACACGTAACTGACAACACCCAACATCAACGACGCGCTGTACAGCGCTTCAGCTGTGGCACGCTGTCGTAGTTTATTCGGATTTTCAGTTATTCGGTGAGTTGCAGATAACCACTGTCAGGTAGCAGCAGCTTCGTGTTATATATACCTTGGCAGGTTTCTCTCAGCTTCCATTTACATGACTTTGGTGTCGACGACGGTCTTACATCATAGAGATATAAGAATAGAGTACGCGAGTTAGCCGCGTTAGCCGATACGACCAGCACGCAATAGAAAGAGAGAGGGCAACTAGGGAGTCTGGTTGTCGTTGTCTAATCACGCATGCGCAGCAGGCGAGTTTGAGGCCGCACTCAATACGAATTTCACGCTCGGCCGACTATGGCGCTGTAGGTTTCTCTGTGTTACCAACATAACTGTCTAGTGGAAGAATTAGCCGTCTCAGATTCATCGTTCACAAGTGTACCTTGGTCATGAACCTAGAAGAGATAATGAAGAGGTTACCTCGCTGAAATACAGTAGTACTGGAACGCTCGCCGTAACGCAGCGTTGCCCGATAGAGTGTCGTCGAGTAAGTCCGTGGTCGAGAAGGATGGAAAATTGGGAGAAATCTGTCTGTCTCAGATACTTGTTTTTGATTGGCAACGAAAGAAATAGGGTTGGGAAAACACCACCTCTTTTTTCCTAATGGAAGCGTATTTCGATCTTTGTTCAACTTTTGCGTGGGTATATACATTATAGTGGCGATAGACGGGCGACATGTCTGTTGCACATGGTGCGCGTTCCAGTATTACTATATTTCAGTGGTTTCCCCAAAATACTCTGAACCTGCTCGGAGTACGTTAAAATGTTATAATCGAACGCGGCCTATCACTACAACGTTCGATTTATGGTCGAATTTGAATTTGAATTTTAGATTTAAATAATGTTTTAACTAACAAATTCAAGTGTGTAAAAGATCATACTATACTATTATATCATGCGTTGTTACGAATTCACCGACATTGACAATAAATTACTAATAACAAATAGTACTTTGAATGAATAGCGTTGCTAGAGAAACGTAAATGTATGTCATAACGAATAAGTGTAGTTTCGACAGAAACAATTCGACCCTGGCACTGATCATTCGCAACGCCAAAAAAATTTTAATAATTTCAAAAGTCTTGACAAAATTGCAAATATTTGATCGAAAGATGTCAAAATCTTCAAAAACGTCAATACGAAGCTTCAGAAAATATGGATTGAGGTATGCAAAGAAATGTTATCAAGCATATATGCATGCTTTATTGGAGGTTATCGGAGGGATCAGTGGATAATTTTTAATAAGTATAAGTCATATACGTCATATCAATTTATAAACACTTTAAAGACGGATCTGTACAATTTATTCATTTTGAATGATAACATGTTAGTTCATATATATGTATATATATATATATATATTAGACCTGTCCGTAAGAAGAGTAAAATCGAATTTCGATGGTCGCACCCCTCCAATTGGTTCGAAATAATTTTTAAAAAATGTATTTTTTTTCTCCATATTTACCCACCCCTAGAATGCCTTACTTTTTCTTATAAGAAAAGCATTAATTTTTTGAGGTTTTTAATCAAAAGTGCGTAATGAGTCCAAAAAAAAAAAATCGTAGATAATTTTCTAAAAAAGCAAAATGAATATGAATTTGTCCCCTTTAAAACGCCGCTTGGGAAATTTAGCTATGTTTATTTTTGACTCCGGTATCTGACTTTTGGTGCTGCAGGAAATTTCAAGCAGCGAATCCAAATTTTTGAGCGGTCAAGGAACTTACCCTCACGAAAAAAACCCCAAATTGGGTGTAAATTCGTACCCCTAACTTTTTTCTTATGGGAAATCAGCATTATCTATGAGTTGGGGGTACGAATTTACACCCAAGTGGGGTTTTTTTCCGTGAGGGTAGTAGGATTGGTCTTAAAGAAAAAGGAACTTCTTGACTCAAAATAATAAATAGAAATTCAAAAACTTCGATCACCTCCTCTTCTTTCTTATGAGAAGGGGGTCGTTTTGCTTTTTTAGAAAATTTTTTACGATTTGTTTTGAACCCAGTATGCATTTTTGATTAAAAACTTGAACAAAATCATTGCTTTCCTTACGAGAAAAAGTAAAGCCGTCTAGGGGTGGGTAAATATGTAGGGGGAAAAATACATTTTTTTAAAATTATTTCTAACTAATTTGAAGGGTGCGACCATCAAAATTCGATTTCACTTTCCTGAAAGAGAGGTCTAATATATATGTATATATATATATATATTATTTTATATAATTTATATATATATATATGTATAAATTTATGTAATGCATATTAACAAGGTCATTCAAATTCTTGACATTTTCTGTCAAAAAATGTCATCGTTTTGAATTATTCCGTTGGTTCATAGGTATAACCATTCCGATTTTAATTCGAATTTTTATAAGAATAAAATAATCTCGCATGCAACTTTGTTTAAAACAGGAAAAAAACTAAGGATCTTAAGAACCTTCTAAAGCCGTACAATTTCTGTTGCGATATCAACAATCGCGACGAAGAGATACGCTATGATAAGCGAAATCTACCGTTCTCATCTTCTCTAATGGTGTTATCGCCAATTCAAGAATCTCCAACACTCAAGTTCCGCTATCAATTTACCGAACCAGCAGTAAACGCACGACGAAAAAGTAAATCGAAACTAGAAGAATCGGAGCTGGGTGAAAACCCAGGCTCGAAATCATGTGAACCATTGTTATGGTATCAAGAGGAAGAAATTGAAGTAGCCAAAAATCAATTTTGGTCTGAAAAGAAAAAGTTGTACAACGAGCAAGCAGATAAAAATGCACTCATTGGAGAGAAAAAAGGTATACTCCACGTAGGGATCAATTAATTGTAAGGCACTATACTTTTAGTTAGAGACAATTATTCATACGTGGTGAAACAATCTTCCGAGATAATACCCAAGCAGAAAATCTAAGTCTTAATTAAGCTTTTAATAACGTTTTTGAATAACGGAAAGACGTCTCGAAGTGTTGAAAAAATTAAAAGTACGGTATGATTAGTAGGATATAAGACCATTTGCAGATGTGTTCTGAAAACTTTTTCTTTCCTTATCGTTCTTTGCTATCTGGAATCATTGTTGATAACTACTACAAACATTTAACCCTTGACTCCCTTGTTTTGTTATGTGAATGTTCGTTGACGCAAACATACAACATATTTCTTTCAATAAGCAAAGCTCACATAAAAGGAATATTCATTCTCTGAACTTCACCTAATTCGAAACCTTATCCTACAGTCAAGGAAAAGATGGGTTTAATGAAGGTTGCTACTGGTCCAAGATGGTATCAAGATCTCTCAATTCCACAAGTATGAGTTACAGTCGCTTATTTTATCACCTAATTACTTGAAAGCCTATAGGATCATCAGGAAGTAAGAATACCACTGATAGAATATATTTTCTAAATGGTATAAGATGAAACAAGTACTGGCACTCGAAGCCACCATGACTGCTGATTATGAGGAGACGATAACTGTTAGAACACAAAAAGCTCTTGCAATCATTGGCGCAACGTCTACCTTCTGTAAAATTGATCCTCCAGTTATAAAAAAGTTGCAGCGCAGAACTCAGCTTAAGCCGGTTCAATTCTTGCGAGAAATTTATAGAAGAGTTACTGGGCAGTATTTCGAGGAAGAAGAATATAGTTAGTTACGACATAATATTTCTCAATGCTACAATTTTGACTTTAAGTATCAAAAATAATACTTGCAGTTACTGAATAGATAGAAATAAAATTATTTAAGAACGATGATTATTTTTCTAAGTAACATACCTAGAAAGCATACATTTTCATTAAATATTCGCCTATGTTTGAAATTTTATAAATATTGGAAATTATTCGAGAAAACGATAACTATTTTCAGAACAATGATTTGATTTTAGAAAAGTCTTACGACTGTAACGAGAGAATTATCCTATCAGCAATTGCATTGTTGGCACTACCTGATACCGTATTGGAATTGAACAACAGGTTACCTCCCATTTCAGAATCAGTATTTCCTCCAAAACGTAAACTATTTTTATTTTGTACTATATCACAAAATTGTACCACACATAGTATAAAGGATCGATCTTTCAATCTTGATTTTGAAAACACGTTTTACAGCTCTACCACCTCGAACGCCACTGCGTGGTTATAAAGTTTATAAATCACCTTATATGGAGCCGCTCTCCTTGCCCCCTGACTGGGTAACGTATAGGAAATGCTTGGATAAATGGCGTGCAAAGTGCAAACTCGTACCAAGACCTAGAATAATTTTACCACAATTGAGAAAAGATAAACCGAACGATCGTCTCGACTTTGGGAATAAGAAATACAGTCAGGCAAAGCTTGAGGATGTTGTAAGCTCGCAAAAAGAACAAATACTGGGAAATGAGGCTAACTTAACGGAAGCTGACGTGAAGGGTGTAAAAACACTGTTTGATTTCTCTACTCCAATATTCCCGGAGAATGATAAGCAGACGTTCGACTTTACACTCTCGGGATTGGGAGAAGAACCTGGACCAGTTAATTATGAAATATGCGGTATAAGATTTTTAACTCAATGTTAAGTAATAGTTACTAGACCAAAATGTGAAATAGTTTATATGCCGGGTAAATGTTCGTAACACGAGACTCTAGATCATTATTCAATACTATTATAGGTACTCTGAATCCATCTTTCCCGAAAAGAAAGTCATGGCTAGGAGAAAAGGAAGCTCATTATATAATATCGGGTATATCGGAGCACGAGAATCCCCCAACTTGCCCGGTTACCTATGTGATGACAGGAGTTTCTTGCGTCACTCCAAACAACAGCGACGAACAGTTTTTCGCGGAATTAAAACTTGGTGATGGTCCAAAACGAGTTTACCCTAGAGGTAGAAAAAATTTATCCAAAAACTGGCAAGAATGGTTACAAGATGCAGATGAACAGTTTTTGGAGGTTGAAAAAGAGGCCAATAAGATCATAAAAAGTGTAGAAGCAACGATGAGACTTGTCATTCCGAAAGGACGTTGCGATGCTTGTTGCTCTTGCAGACAAACAAAAAAGACTGATTTGAAATCGCGCGCAACAAAAACTCCTTACATGGTGATTGACAGTATTGCAGAAGGTGACAATCAGAACAGATACATTGTCGGATCTCTGGCCATGCATTCTCCGGGTCCTAGTCCCGCAGAGTCAACGGTGAACCTCTTAGAAGTGGTCGCGTCTAACGAGACGGTGCAGAAAAAACTTTTAATAAACGGCATCACTAGCGAGAGTGGAGAAACAACATATTATATTTCGGGTGTCACACAGGAGACTCAGCATATTCCGAGAAAAACAATTATCACAGAACATTCTCCGAAGCCGCTACGGAACGTTCCGCCGTGTGCTTGTACCATTGAGCAGATGTTTAATGAAGGAAAAACACCGAGCGGAAGTGGAGATGATATACCTCATACTAAGAAGGAAGGCGTTTGTTGCGGGCATAAATACCGACCGAATGAGCTGCCTGCTATCACGTGTAACAAATATCCTGGTGACAGGTCTTGCAGACGCAATCCGTTCGATAATAAGCTGAAGAGAGCTATGCTATCCAGAACCGAAACCCCGTGCTGTGATGAAGCCGATGGGTCGTCAAAAGAGAAAAAAATGTTCACTTTGCCGGATTTTGCGCCATGCGGGGACGAAGACGGTATGGCAATTTGCGGGGGACCGTGGGGTGCGAAGAATGTTCCCGATCCGCAGGTCGTTGCTGCACGAGAGGCTGAGGCAAAGCAGATATTAAAGGCACCTCCGTGTGGAGATACACCTGGTAGAGCAGTTTGCGGAGGTCCTTGGGGCGCTATAAATCCTTCACCAAAGATACGTAAGTCGGGTGACGATGAAGAAGAAGACGAGGAGGATGAAGATGAGAAGAGTGAAAAAAACGAGCAGTTGAGCTCGAGGGAGCAAGCAAAATTAGCGAACGAAGCTAAAGCCAAGACAGAAAAGTTGAGAAGGGAACAATTAAAACGTGATAACCTTTGTTCGGCTAGATTTGAAGATGAGCTTAGTGATAAAGCTGATGGTAAACGATTCATGGTGAAAGAAGCACCACGCGTCTATTGTGATTTTGATAATGAATGGAACAGAACGCGTACTGCTCCCACCACAAATCCATGGAACAATGAGTATGAAAAGTCTCTGAAATTAACACAAGCAA
Organism: Neodiprion fabricii; assembly: GCF_021155785.1. Lineage (NCBI taxonomy): Eukaryota > Metazoa > Arthropoda > Insecta > Hymenoptera > Diprionidae > Neodiprion > Neodiprion fabricii. The sequence goes on along the minus strand of NC_060241.1, from coordinate 7,921,934 downwards.
TAAGAGAATCTTCCGACGGTCACAAGATCGACAGACGAGGTGATAAGGAGGGAGGAAATTCATTGAAACGAAAACAAAGAACGGAAGGTAATACTGAATCAAATTGTTTTGGCAGGAATCAATCTCTAAAAGAGGATACAAACAATATGAGGTCCAATATTAAAGGATACGGCGTAAAGACAAAAGATAATGTTGAAATGATTTACAGTGGTAAACAGGCGTCAATAGGTCAGCCTCGCTTAATCAATTCGAACGCAGTTACCAATGGTCAACAATCTAATGCCAAAAGCGGACCTCTGGCAAGTGACCGTGTGAGAACTAACTCGCCTACTTCTAACAAAAACCGAATAGGTTCTTCGAAAGAAAATCGAATAACTCGGAAGGCCGAAGGTTTAAAAAAGGCCAACGTTTCTTGTGCAATCAAAAAATCACAACCAACTAAAGAATTTGCTAACTCCAAAAAGGTACAAGATGTTGACAAACTGAAAAAAAAACGCACTCAGAGTTCCGAAAAACGTAAAGACGGTAGAAGCAAACCATCGATGAAAAATAATTGCAGCAACGAAACAGATAAGGACCGGTTGAAAAAAATTACAAAGCTTCAAAAATCATCACCCCAAAAATCTCTCAGGCATGAGCGTGACGTCACATCCGAAAAACATAAAACTGAAATAACTCCTGGCTCTTCGTCATCTGCTCCACAGGCTCAGGCAACTTTGAGAGTAAGCAAAAAATCTAATCAGTACAAAGTAGAACCTGCAATAATTCCAGATGAACCACGTATGCCTTGCCAAAGACAGGATACACAATCCGACAGCGAGTCGGACAATTGCGGGTGTTCAGACGAGGGGGAAACTAGTATGAACAATAAAATCCTTGAAGCAAAAGAGGGTCCATTTGGGTGGAGAACTATATCCCAACAAGCACTTCCACGAGAGAAGACTTTGGTATATCTTGTGGAACCACCTGATCAAGTAGATATGGTAAAAGTACGAGAAGGTGGGCGACCATGTAAATGCAGAGAAAACAGAAATAAAAAAAAAATTCTCATTTATAATATTGGAGGAGCAGTTAGCATTTCAAAGGGTGGCAGAAGAAATGACCGGCCCCAGCTCATAGAAGGAGTAACTTATATAACACCTCCGCAAAGTCCTAGAAACAGCAGTGAATACATCCCTGAGTACGAACTCTTTGAATCCCCCTACAAAATGTGCGAACGAAAAAGATCTGACCAGGATCTAAAATATATAGATGAAATCTCGACTCCCCAAGGCCTGTCACCAAAGAAAGAAACTAACGTGGAATCGTGTGCGTGTCGCAATGAACTTGAAGAGTGTACTGTAGAAAATTTACCTACAAAGAAAACAGAGCAACGCACAGATGGTCCAAAAGCGAAAAAGCGGTCTTCAGCTCTGAAGGATGACGGCTTGATTGATTACTTTACTAGTTGTCAAGACGCGGTACCTTGTTGGTTGAAGTGCGCAAAGTTTTCGAAAGCTGGTTGTTGCGCAAAGCCAAAATTGTTACAGGTAAAAAAGCCCGTATGTGAATGCCGGTATGAGAGACGGGTAGTAAGAAGGGAAGAAGAGAAGCAAAAATGGTTTGATCGCCAACAGCGTTTAAGAACAGCCAAAAAACAGCCATACATGCAAGTCGCAGGAACATCGAGGCCAATGGGGCATGATACGAAGCTCATCATTTCATCAGTAAAAAAAGTTCTGCGGGACGGTGAGTTCATTCCAGAAGCCCAGTACTGCGTTAGTGGAGTGGCTGAAAATTATGCTATGGGACCTCCTCAGCATATTGTTCCCGGTATTACGATGCAGAGCCCTTTGGTCACCCCGGAACCTAGCAAACCAGATATTCTTTGCATGTGTGGACACAGGCATTGGTCTCCGACAGAAATTAAAGCAAGTGAACTGGCGCCAGAAGGTCTTGCTGTACGCACAAAGGGCGACTATCCGTGTAGAGGAAGAGAGCAGCGGAAGGAGATTCCTAATGATATTAGTAAGAGCATGGAGGAGTCACTGGGCATTGATGCTAGTGAACCTTATGTGGCCTACCATAGCTGCGCTGATGGTGGCTGGGGTTGTAGCTCGATCGCTGACAACGGTGGACAATTGGATGAGATGAAGAAACGGAAACTGCAGATTAATATAGCTGAAAATGAAGTTCGTAACTCAAATCGTAGTGTAAAAAAAGCGAAGTTAAATGCGAAAAAAATTCCTCAAAGTGTAACTGAAAAAGTAAAAACTGAAAATACCCAAGTGAGCACTAGTAAGAATAAGAATAAAATGAAAAAAACGATTATAACAAGAAATGAAGAATTTGAAAATGCGGAAAAGCAGCAATACCATTCACAAAAAATTGCCTCATTAACAAATAAGACCCCAAAGCTAAATACAGACCCTACTCAAGGTAACTCGGAGCAGGATAATTCAACTTCAGAAACTAAAAGAGATTTACATGAATTGATGAAGGTAGACTATGCACAATTTCTACATTCCTGCTTATTGTTAGACACGATGAAATTGAAGATAAAATTTCTTGAAAATGAGAAGTTGTTGTGGCCAAACTGATCTAATCCTAATGAATAAAAAATATTTCAGGTTGAATTGCAAAAGATGGCAAGCGAAGATTTTATCCTAGCTAAACTGCCCGAGTGTTGGTTGATACCTCAGTTGAGATCCTGGATTGAATATCGAGAAGGAAAAGTTATCACTGACAGGATGAAGAGTATGATATTTATTAAATATCTTAATCGTGTTTAACCATCACAATAGTGGTATTATATTACTTCTATTATTCTCAGACAAATTAGGTGACATTTCGAGAAAAAGGTGGGGCATGATGCAGCAAATCAAACAACACAGTGTTCCGCTACCATCACTGCAGTTAACTCCGTTTGAAATTGCTACAATGACTTTTGATAGAGCGGTAGAAATGAAAGAAAAGGTATGGCTACTTTTAACAAATAAAATACTATTTTAATGCTAATGCTAAATAAATGAAGCCCCATGCTTATTACCATTCAAAATCATTCACTTCTACGTAACTAACTACGTAAGATGCGTGGTTGCGAAGCCCGTTGGCTGACAAATTGTTAAATTTAAATTGTTATAGTTCGAAAGTAATACTACGTAATCTAATATTTTTATCAGATTTCAGTCATCAAAAGAAAGTACTACAGTCAACTACGCAAGTTGCGTGTTTGTGAAGCCCGTTCATACTGGCCTACAATGGAGTTTGGAAAGTTCCCGAGCCTTAGCTTTAAAGAAGCGTTCTTCACTTATATGGCTGGGAAAGAGGCCGATGGACACGTATTCAGGCCGTGGAAATTAGAAGATTCTAAAAATCATTAACATTAATAGTTATCAACTAGTATAACGAAGCAGTACTCTTACTTCCTAACCGAATATAGTATTTACTAGAACTAAATAAGTGACCATATTATTCATACACCAACTAATAAGCTATGTATACGTAATTCTCTTACAGTTTATATTGCTCCAAATATTTGGTGAATTTTTCGAATAACTTTACCTGTTGTCACATGAGAAGTGCCTGTAAATTTTCTGTAAATGATCCCATAATCTAGTGATTGTAAATAAGTACTCCACGAATCTCCAATAAATGAAACTGATACGAAAAACAAAAACGACACATGTGAAGATAGACAATTCGTCAGTTACAACTGGAGGGGTTAATCTGCACTCTTGAAATCTGGTAGTTTGTAAGAAATCAGCATTGAACCAGATTAACTCACAATCAGATAATAAATGAAATGTTACTGTGGCTCTGCATTCGATGTGTAACACCGAAGTAATCTAAGGGGATAAAACAAGTGTAAATGTTATATCGAAAGGTTGAGTCGTGTACATAAATAATTTTAAAAAATGTTATTTCAGGAAACTTTTTTCTGTTTATCTTTCACGACAAATTTTCAGATCCTGGTCATCCTGGACATTTGTCATCATGATCGTGTTGAAAAATTTCCAATAATCGATCACTGAAATTTTCGATACGACTTTTTTACGATAAGTTTAAACAAAGCGTTAATTCCCCCTGAGAATAGTTTTCTTCGATCCACATGTAGCGGTTTGGTGAATTGTCGACTGTTAAAGAGAACTGCCGGAAACAAAATTGATTAATACGGAGCAATGTTTTTTTAGAACATTTTCTAGTTTAACGTGATATAAAAATCGTCATGGAACTTCACAAATTATATATATATACCACTATGCTTGTATTTTCTGGGGCAATGATCGAAATATCAATTAGATTAAAAGGCCGTTGGCCGATAAGTATATCGAATCGGCCCCAGAAGAGTATCAGGCTCATTATTTCAGGGAATGTTGGTACTATTGAGGTACTTTTATTCTGCAAGTTTCAGATCTCTATCCATTACTGTTTCTGAATAAATCGAAAAATATTGAAAATCAGGGAAAAATTGTTATTCTCAGAAAATTATGAATCGATTGATCTGAATACCGGATATGTTTTAGGGGGTGATAGTATCTTCTGGGACAAAAAATAAGAGCGATATCGGTTCATAGGATCCTTAAAAAAAACTAGTTTTTTTCTTTAATTTTAATTTTTAACCATGTTATGATTACGGAACAATTATGGGCTTTAATGCTACTACGTGAAAAATATCACGTCATCAAACCATGCAATCTCAACTTGCACATCCTCGGAGTCTGACTTTTTTTCTATTTTTTGGAAATTTTAATCCAATTGATATTTCGATCACTACCCAAGAAAATACAAGCATAGTACCTATATAATTTGTGAAGTTCCATAACGATTTTTATATCACGTTAAACTAGATATAAGCGATATATGTATGTATTTAATAAACAAAATCGCGAATGACATAAAGTCGAATCAAACCGATATCACCCCACCTGAAGTATAAGCGTTGTTATGTTTGATGACATAGAACTTGGACCAAAATCTTAAATGACAGACGTGTAAGGCGAAATCACGTCGGAACTACGCCATTACTCAATAAGAACAGGGAACTGCGGATAGACAGAAAGGCACGTCAAGAATTACTCAACGCCGATTATACAGCTAATATGAGTGTGATATTAAGAATCGGACAATATATCGGGTGTATTCAATGGAAAGAAGAGGGTTTTGCGTGAAAAGTGTTTGCACATTTTTTACTGTCCCACAAATCAGTAAAAAGTGTACTGAAAAGGCATAAGTACAATCAAATAATCTTATCGAAAATTTAAAGATACAAGGTTGTATGTAGGAGTTTCCTTAGAAATTTCCCGTGAAAGTTTTACGAAACCCATAGTTTCCTATAAAAATCTCACCTAGGAATTGTTAAAACTCCCAGAGAGGTTTCACTCTGAAACTCCATGCAAATTCGCAATACGTCATAAACTTTGCATAAATTTTCCAAAGTACCATGACAAACCCATAATTTTCGCGGAGAAGTTCAGTACCCTGGTTCAAATAATTTTTTTTTAGATATCCTCGACAATGCAGCAGGCACAGCAAATTTCTAATATAGAGAGGCATAACAACGGGAGTTTGCATGACTCGTTGCATTTTCCGAAATAGTTTCGTGAAAGCTATCGTACCAATTGGAAAATTTTGAGACCACAATTGTAACATACATCGATAAACTATCACACATTTGTAAGTATAATTTTGTTTTATTCATATATTTCATTTTCCAAAAATAAAAATCACTACTTTTCGTTTGGTTAGTTTTTAGGGAAAAATTAATAACCAATGACCATAAGGTTGCATAAAGAAAAGGAAAAAGTAAACCTATTACTCTAGTTTTAGTTGTAGTTGTTAAAAATACATAAATGCTTTATGATGCAAATCAATATTCACATTGTTCATTATGTATTAAAGAAAAAAAAGCATAAGCAATAACAATTGTAAAAAAGTAATGATGAAACGTATCGTTTTAGGCTTAATAGAACAATTGATCATCAATAGTTGACAAGAGAAATAAGTATGGATGTATCACTTTAAGCTCGATTTTAAGCTTGATATAGTTTTTAAAAAGATATATAGATGCGAGTTAAAATTGAATTACTTATCTTATGTTAAAGATAAAAAGCATAATTCATAAACATTGGAAACCAATAGAAAGAGAGGAATAATTAAACATATCGTTTTACGATTGATATTCAAATATCTAACAATCGTTAAAAAAAAGGAATAACTCTGGATATGTTGTTTTACAGTCAACACTTATAGCTGTTAAAAAATACGTCAAAGTATTCCAATGTGAGGTATTAATCTGTTTTCATTATATGTTGAAAAAGAAGAATAAGCAATAACTATTAAAAAACAAGGAAAAATTAAACGTATCGTGTTACAGTTGACAGAACAACAGAAGTGATACCTGTTAAAAAAAAAAAAAACAACTGATAAACAAACGTATCATTTTACGCTCGACAGTTGTAGATGTTAAAATAATACGTCGATGTCTTGGAATGTGAGTTAGCCTGAGCACGTTCTTCGATTATGTCCTAAAAATGAAAGTAATACACAATTAATACAGTATCTTACCGACAATATTGAATTTCTGATGATGAAGTAATTGATAAGGTACTCATACCTGAACCACCACAATTGCCACACGTATAACTACGACGACCACCCCCGGAGTAAGATGGTGATGGAGATGAGTACGACAGTGAAGGAGGTGTGTACAAGTACGAAGGTATGAAAGCGGACGTTAACGAAGTGCTGCGACGGCCGCAAGTTCTACTGTTGTGACCTGACACAAAAAAGTAAAAATAGATTAATTTTTCTCATCTTGATTTGTGATATTAATCATTATCAATATGATAATGATAGCGATAGTTGGTGAAGATATCTGAGACTATACCTTCATTGCCACAGGTGCTGCATCTGGGAGAGGCTCTTGCCGAAGGTGTTGGTGTTACAGAATTGCGAGAACACGTTGATCTATTATGACCTGCAAATAAACTAAGTTTTAAGATATTAATTGTATACATGATCTATACATTATCATGAAGAACCTTCTCCTCCACACAATCCACACGTATATGATCTGGCAGGAATACTCATAGCAGCAGGTTTGGGCGTTGAAGGAACTGATTTCGACCATGGGCATGTTGTTATGTTGTGTCCTAAGTTTACAAAGCAATTTTTTATATACATTGCAAAATCATACCTCGTTAATCAATATAAGTTTGATTATACCTTCGTTGCCACATCCTCCGCATTTATATATCTTTGGAGTTATAGGGGTCTGAACACTAGATGTCGACGCAGAAACAGCTGATTTATTCATCTGACAGGTCGTTCTGTTGTGCCCTTAAAGTTAAAGAGAATCTTTCCGTTTTATCATTATTACATGTTATTGACTGATTCGACTTTATTTATACCTTCTGCACGACATATTCCACATTTTCGTGATATCTTTGGAGTTTGAATAGCTCCAGCAGAAGACTTCGATGCAAAAGTGACAAATTTATTCAGTGGACAAGAAGTTCTGTTGTGTCCTGAAATTTAAAACCAATTTTCAAGTTACATTGTTAGTTATATTTTGGTGATCAATTTGTCTAATTTTTTTATACCTTCGTCACCACATGCACCACATCTGTATGACCTTTTGGGAGTTTTAGTGATTCTTACGAATTTTGGTACGGAAGTGACTGGTCTGTTTAGCAGACACGTTGTTCGGTTATGTCCTGAATCATTAAAAAAAATTTTTATTTATTGCATCAACATTATTCATTTCATCTGATAAGTTTAGTACCTTCTTTACGACAAACTCCACACTTGTACGTTTTTTTAGGAGTCGGAGTCGTTGGTGGAGTGTAAAGATGTGTTAATGGATGCATTGAATTCTTGTATTCTAAAAAAATTCTATTATTAAATGTACTATTCTTGTGTAATTATAATATATTCGTGTATTCATATTTTGTTACCATGTTGATCGTCTGATGCATGGGGCACTCTCTCATCATCAACCTGCTGGTTGGAAAGCAGGAATTTATTGTAGATCTCAATCGATGTTTCTAATTTATCCTTTGCCATTACTTCCTTTAGCACAGTTTTTTCACTCTCATTTGTCGCAATATCAGGAGTATCTAATGGAATATCTTGGCTCCTAATTCCATCACGTTTTTTCTCTTTCTGAACATTATCATTTGGTTCTTCAGTTTTGACAGCATCACTTTTTGCTATACTATCGTCATTTTTATGAGGATTTATATCAAATTTTACCAGCATAATATCAACGAGTTCACAGCTCAATTCATTCGTTTGTTCTTTTATCTTAATATTGGGTAATTGATCAATAACATTGATGAAATCACTTACAGCGTTGATGATTATTTTTTCATCCAGCGACTTTTTAACATTATTTTCCTTCAATTGTGAGAGTAAATTATCTCTAAAAGTAGCGCTCAGTGATTTTTGATCTTCCAATAGTTTTTTATCGGATGAATTATTGATAATATTAAAAAAATCTTCGACGCATTTTTCAATAGCGTTGATGATCGCATCCTCATCGTCAGCTTCAGCTTCATGATTAATTGAAGCTGCGAGTTGTTCATCTTTATTGCCGTAAACATTCTCAAGCTTTGACCAAATTTCACGAGTAGTTGTGCAATCTTCGACCAATGGAAGCAACGAACTGCTGATATGCAATATCAATTTTGATTTAGCTATTTTATCCTCTTTCATCCACAATTCAGCGTCCTTCAATGATTCTTCGTTCTCTTCAACATAATTCCAGAGATGAGATACTCTTAACAAAACTTCGGCTTTCAGTCGCCAAGTTTTATAATTGTCTTTAGTTAATTCGTCAAAAACCACTGCCGTTGAATCGTCCATTTTTCTCTTTGATACACAACTGAAGAAGCTTATTCTTGGGAATCCCCGAACACAATAGATACCAGGTCCGAAGAAGCACCTGGTCAGAGTATATGTATACTGCGTCACAAAATGTGTACTATATATGTATATAAGTTTAACGGTAATGTAGCGCAGAGAACTATTGATATGAGGGTATTTGCACGTCACGATGATAATTGTGCATGTCGGATTAGTGTAAGAATTATGGGTAATACCCGGTCTACACGCCACGTTTAACTCGGTAATATCTTGTCTACATGCCCAGGCCAGCCCCCTGACACTCACCACTACTAGTATGCTAAAGAATTGTACGCATTTTGTCCCCGTTTTTTAGTTCCTCTATGTGGCGCTAGTAGACTTCTGACACGCTCGTTGCCTTCGCTGATCGCGCGCGAGCTTGTCAGACAACTACTAGCGCCACTAGTGGTGGAGATTGGCGGCAGAATTGAGGGACATTTTGCGAACCACTTTTAGCAGCGTGTGTCAGAGGGCTGGCCCAGGCTTAACTCTGTCGACCACGGACTAAACAACAAGTATGCTTTATTGCTTATCAATCAGGCTGTACTTAAGTATCGATAGATATCTGAATAAGCTGTTTTTATCACTTATCTTTTTACAAATCGAAATTTACACAATTTTTTTATCACCGTCTTACCGTGGCAAATAATTATGATCGACCAATACTATCGATATCTATCGATTTTACCAAGGGGGCCTGAAATAAGTCCGTGCTCTGAAATAAGTTTAACCTCCGCGCGGCTCTCTATTTTGTTTTCGGTATTGACAACTAATCGTTCCATTCAGTATTGATTTGCGGTTTCCAAAAATGCGGCTTTTCGCTTGTTACTGGGGCAGCGATTTCTCCTGCAACATTCGACCAGATGACCGATAACTTTTCGACCGACGTCCGGAGTAGCCGTTGTCGTTACCTTCACGATTTTTTTCTCCAGGGCTTCTTAGAAATTAGGTGGATCCTTGTATGTACTTCAAAGTCATGCTCTACACGAAAGAATTCAACGGATTCACATCCGCTGATCGTAGTGGCCAAGCGATCGGCGTCTACGGCATATCTTATACCTGTCCTGAAATCTGTCATTCACAAATTACCATGATTAACGAATATCTCTGCTCTACGTTTAAGTAGACGATTATTTAGCAGATCTGGAAGCTTGTTTTTAAGAAACTTCAAGTAAGTTCTTTAATACCATCTTGCGCGTAAAAAGCAGAGACCAATCTGTCGTACGAATAACCCCGCATTGATTGAATGTATAATCAACCCATAATGCTCGCTGAATCATTGATTGGTCAAATATTCCATATGAATTTTTCCGAACAGTCATAAAACAGGTCTCCACTTATGAAGTTCAAAATCAAGCCAATGTGATGATAGGAATTTATGTCTGTATTGAAGAACTATTAAGCAAGCTTTCCAACTCGTCATCCAACATGCTGCAAAAACACATTGATAATCCATCGAATTTGATGGCTCGACTTACGAACATTGCGTGGATTTCATTTAGCCCAGTGATAAACGTTGTGGACGTTTAACATTCCGTCCAGATCGAAATTCTACTAATGTGCAAACAAGATATGAAACATGAACAGCGGTTCCGCTTTATGCTGCTGTAATGCGTTGTCGCAAGAATTTATTCTTTCCGCATGGTCTGACCCATACAGTGATTGAACCTTTGCTAAGAATGGAAGACTAACTGATTAAACCCAGATTATTCAGAAATAATTCTTCGAGTACTACTTTCCGGGTAACTAAAAATCTCAAATGAAGCTGATTGACCACAAATTCAAAGTTGCAGTGCACAGAAAAAAGAAGAACGGAAAATTCACAGTTTTTTTATGTAACGTAGCGCTTCGAAAGCAACTTGAAAAATCAAAGTTTCAGGTGTAAATTTTACATTTCCTGTCGAAATTACATATTAAAAATGTGAAATTACATTTGTAACTGTAAGAATTCATTTTTAAAATTGAATTCATAAAAATGTTATCTCAAACTGTAATTTTTCCAGTTTTATTTACGAAGCGCCACTTATTACAATTATAATTTTTCCATTTTTTCCGTTTAGTTACTCATTATTCAGATCATAGATTAACGACTTTCAGACATTTTCAATATATTCTGCTGAAGTAAGTTCAAAGTCTTTCATTTTCAATCGAATTCGTATTTATTTTATACCCGTTGTGTACGGAAAGTCATACGGCTGCACAGCAACTCGAGAGTCAATTGTTACAAACAACGCGCTTTGACCAGGGGGAGTTCACTCAATGCTTTTAGATGGGACCGAATTTTGGCAGGCTGCAGGACTATACTGTACCAACACAATATTGAAAAATTCGCAGTTACTATATTTCTATAGTTATTTCTTGCTAGAGCAGCATTACTTATGATGTTAAGAGCGCCCTCTACCGAGTAATGTGATTATGTAATCGCAGACCACGGTCTTCTAACATAGGATACAAGAATGGCGGAATATTATTTTCCGGCTGCACATGTGCACATTATTATTATTAGCAGTTCTACCACTCTAAAATATTCACTTCTAGTAGAATTTTGTTTTCGTAACTTGTCGCGCCCTACTCCTGCAGCCTGCCAAAATTGCTTAGAGTGGGGGTAAAGAGTGAACTCCCCCTGGCTTTGACTGGCAACTGGCAAATTTTGCTCATATTGTCCAGGGGGAGTTCACTCTTTACCCCCACTCCAAGCAATTTTGGCAGGCTGCAGGAGTAAGGCGCGACAAGTTACGAAAACAAAATTCTACTAGAAGTGAATATTTTAGAGTAGTAGAACTGCTAATAATAATAATGTGCACATGTGCAGCCGGAAAATAATATTCCGCCATTCGTGTATCCTATGTTACTGTGATTACATGTGTAAACATTGGTTATCTTGAATTTTTTTGTGATTTCGAGCATTATTTGTCATTTACTATTTATTATTGATTTGTTATTTTTATTTAAAATTATTTATTTTTGGTGCTGACTTTTATTGCTATTTAACTATTTACAACTGCAATTTTTAAAATCATATTCTCTTTCATTTAAACTTCTGCGCTTAAATTTTCTCGAATCACATTACTCGGTAGAGGGCGCTCTTAACATCCTAAGTAATGCTGACATGTTACTATACTCTAGCAAGAAATAACTATAGAAATATAGCAACTGCGAATTTTTCAATATTGTGTTGGTACAGTGTACTCCTGCAGCCTGGCAAAATTCGGTCCCATCTAAAAGCATTGAGTGAACTCCCCCTGATATTGTCTTCGGCATCGCTCGAGTACAAATCTCTTTACGATGGATTTTTCAAATCGCGAGATGTACGATATGGTGCTGATGATGGGAAGGTGTGACAACGTTGCGGGGGACGCAGCTCGCGAATACGCGGACCGGTATCCGTTGAGGCGCCATCCGTCCGCGAAGGTCTTCCGCCGCTTGGAACGAAGCCTGTGCGAAACTGGCAGCTTCGTCCCGGATCGTTCTAACGCTGGACGTCCGAGATCCAGACGGACGGTGCAGTTCGAGGATCGTATCCTCGACGATCTTGACAGAGCGCCTACTAAAAGTACTCGGGGTTTGGCGGCGGAACACGAGACTGATAAGTCAACCGTACACCGGGTCTTGCGAACTAACGAGCTGAAACCATTTCACTCGCAAAACGTTCAAGCACTGCACGGTCCAGACCGTGTGGCAAGAACCGCTTTTTGCGAGTGAATATTGGAGCAGCATCAAGCAGATCCGATGTTCATATTTAACATCTTATTTACGGATGAGTCGAATTTTGATCGCGACGTGGTTTTCAACACCCACAACATCCATCATGGGGCGGAAGAAAACCCGCACAATGTTCGGGAATCAAGCCACCAAGTTCGCTGGAGTATCAACGTGTGATGTGGCATGCGAGGCGACGAGTTGGTAAGCTTGTTTGATAATGCATGGAAACAGATATAATTTGCTACAGTTTTATTGCTTGACTTTGAAAAGTGTCATTAAAGACGTGTTTTATTGCTTTTGATGAAAATAACTTTGTTGAATCACTACAGTCAAGATATTTTATCAATAATTATAATATTTGAGCAATCAGTGATAGAGCAAGGATTATAGTTTAATTATGCAATCACACAATATGGGGTAATTTTTTACACAGATTGGTCCCTGCGTTTTACCGGCAAGATTGGATGGAAACTCGTACGGCAAGTTTCTCGAAAATCAGCTTCCGGAACTGCTAGAGGACGTTCCGCTCGATCGCCGCGCCGCCCTGACTTTCCAGCATGATGGTGCTCCAGCGCACTACAGTGCCCGTACGTGGCAGTTCCTCAACGAACGGTTTCCGGGGAGGTGGATAGGCCGTGGGGGTCCCATCGCCTGGCCACCGCGATCACCTGACCTGAACCCTCTGGATTATTGTCTGTGAGGCTTGATCAAAGAATTCCTGTACAAGGACCCACCGAATTCTTTGCAAGCTCTGGAGGCTAAAATCGTGGAAGCAACAGCGACGGTGACTCCGGAAATCGTTCGTGGAGCGATGGAAAATTTCGTTAGACGCTGCAGGCTTTGCATCCAAGAAGGTGGCGGCCATTTCGAGAACCTGCGGCCCCTGTAGCGAATCGTCACACTAACCCGATGAAAAACGGCACTTTTCAGAGCCACCAAATAATTTCGCAAAGAACGATTAGTTGTCAATACCGAAAACAAAACTGAGTGCTGTACGATGTTTCTCATTTCCTAGTAATAATAACACAGAATCATGAAACATGATTGAAATTATGTTTCTGGAATTGGAGTACATCGATTTTTTGTGACTTTGAATGGGAAAAACATGAGAATTTTTTTTATCCAATAACATTTGTAGCGCCGTAAACTGATTTATGGAACAATTCAGTGTTGCCGAAAACCGTGCGAATAAATCTATGTAACATGAATTTTGTAAAATTAACCTTTTCCGACTAATCAATAATTTATTTAGTGAAATAAGGTATGGTATGACTCACTTATCACTCAGTTGGTTTATCTAAATTTTCATGTCTTTGAATTCATTCCTTCTTTGCCGTGAAAAGATATTATGCCCTAAAATGCTTCTCTCTGTCTACATAATCGAAATTTCTTTCGGAAATTTGGCAGTGTCCGGGTATAAGAAAAGATGTTTCCAGGTAAAATGAAGCATTGTCGAAATTGCCAAATCCCATTTAATTCAAGCATTAATTTGTCTGGATATAAAATACATTTTTCGTCGCAAAATAGGCTGCGAAAGCACGAAGGGATACTGAGACTAATCGCTTTTCGATTTTAAATTCGATGTTTCGAAGTTTTTTTTTATGAAAAATCTTGTTGGTATCCCCCCTCATCGGATATGTCTTTGATTGAGATAATTTTTAAAAAAGGAAATTTACATATTATTGAGAATGGATTCACAGATTTGAATGAAAATTGGTGCCATGAGGATTTTGGGGTCGCTGATCACGAATCTGGGGTTAGATTTGAAAAATTCGAAATGGCGAACTCACATGGTGAAACAAAATCTTAAAATATTCGGATTTTGATAGAAATTGGTAAGTGGACATTTTTCCGGTCACCACTAACCGATCCAAAGTCAGGTTTCCAATATTTATGATGGTCGATCCATTATTAGTGGTTCAAATTAAAAAAAATCGTAATATTTTTTTATGTAATATGATATGCGAGGGCTTTTGAATCGTCAATCACGACTCTGAATTCGTAGTTGGAAAATTGGAATTGGATATTAATATTTATTTGTTCCATGAACCTTGAATTTGCAGTGTGAAAACAGGAAGTTCGAGGGCTGGATCACGGTCAGCCTTAAACCGCTTGTTTACTCACACGAACGATGCAATACAGTATCGATGTATGTGGTTTTAAGTATCAATTACTCAAAATTTATCAAACTTAAAAATATTTTGAATAAGACTATGAATTATCAAAATATCTCTTCTGATATTAAGACTACACGCAGAAATTTACCAAATCGATTAATTTTTACCAATTCAATCGAGCCGTGTCCGATTATTTTGTTGAAATCGATTAATCGATACATCGATTATTCTCAGATAAGTGGCCATCACTAGCATTGATCTCAACAATTTCAACGTTACTTGCCACTCCAGACCCACATTGAATCGACGAGGAAATAACTGGGAATTTGAATGACACCATATTTTTTTGAGTTGAATTAATTGAATTTATTCATGTAATTCGACTTCATTTTTCTATTCCAAATAATGAATATTATTTTTTCTCAAATTCGGATAGATTTATTAAATTCAAATTGCTTCATCTGAATTCAGGTATTTGGAAATTTTCTTCTTCTTGATTTAAAATTACTTTTTTATTTGAATTTAATTATTTTTCTCTCTAAACATAAAATTTTGGCACGAATCTAAAGTTATTCAAAGTAACTTGACTTATTACAACTCTTCCTAATTCAGTTATGTCTCCAATAATTCTCATGATTTCGGTTATCATTTTTAGTGATTCAGTGAATTCTCATTTATTCAGTTATTTTGTGTTAACTCAGGTGAATCGTAATTGATTTACAAACCTATTGACACGTCAATTCAGCGAGTTATTTTTCCCTCGCATTATTTAAAAATCGGGTGTCAATGATGAATTTCAAACTAGTGGAAAAATTATGTTGCAAAGACACAAAAAATGTTCGGAAAGCATAATTCAGATTGATTGAATGACTAATTATGAACCCTAATGGCATATCAATCATCTAAAATCTCTAGTTTTATGCATACATCGATGGTTGGAAGTGTTTTATAACATTAAATCTTAAATCCGCTGATTTATTTGGAGATTTATTTTTATTTTCACTCTTAGATGTGTGTTTCGTAGTATTGTATAGCTGGGCATTCGCTTATTTTCACACACACGAGTGTGCGTCCCTGGGTGTGCGGCCGGCAGCGTGTACCGTGGCAACAATACCGAGGTCAGCGCCCGAGAAGGGGTACAGCAGGGAGAGAGGGGAGGTGCCGATATTTAATTTGTAAACGAATAATAATAATTCACCCAGCGAACAAAACAGCAATTTCCGTGGCGGCAAATCCAGATGAAATGGTGCACTCTGATTGGCCTAGCGCTATCGCTTGTAATTCAAAAACTATGCATCGGACGAGCTTCCGGTAAAGAAATTCTCGCTTGGATTTCAGTCAGGTATCACGCTGGCTGGTCGGTGTCCCCCAATTTAGGGACATCCTGTATAGCCGGGTATGTCGATTTCTTAGTAGAGAATATCTAATAAAAAGCCGAGGTTATGTTTCTATGTATCACTTTAAATCATTTTTTAGATCTGCAACAATGAACGACGGCAGAAAAAAAAGGAAGGTTTTCGATAATAATGAAACCCTTTTCTTATTGGAGTCGATTATTCCGATATCTATCGATATTAAAGTACAGCGTGTAGACGCAACAAAGTATATGGTTTCGCACCTTTCGCACGTATACATTATACAGAAAGTACGACGGAGGAGTGAGAGAAAATGACCCGTTATAATCTATCTCTCTCGCTCTACACCTGGTTGGCCAGCCTCGTGTTGATCTAGATTGCACACAGTTTATGGCCGGCCATGAGCGCCTCTTGCTATTCCTCCGCAAGATTTGTGAAAATTTGTTAAATGTTATATGTTTTTTTGTAAACATCAAACACACAAAATGTCTAGTTACGTCCTAACAAGAAGTTTCGTTGGTGCGGCAAGTACGTTGTTTAAATGTTGGACAGAAAATATTTACTTTTGAGAATATTTGTTAATAGAATATAACCTACACACAGAAATTTTATTTTATAGAAAAAATATTGTGGCGTACTTTGCATCGACCGATACACGAAGCTGCTGAAAGTCATCAGATTTCAAACGAGGAAATACAGGCAGATCTTGTAAGTTGTCTCAATCACTATCTTCGTATTCAATGTACCCTAATATTTTGTTCAGTTTAGAAAAATTAGAGATCAGAAAAAACAAGAACAAATTTTTTTTGTATACTAACATGGTCTCTTTTTATAGCCAGTGCAGTTGGAAAAAAATCCGTATGAGAAGCCGCGAGTCAAATGTATTTTGTGCAAATACAATATAGAGCCAGATTATAAAAACGTAAGACTGCTTTCCCAGTTCCAGAGCCGTTACACAGGACGAATTTATGGACGCCACATAACTGGCTTGTGCAAGAGTAAACAGGCAAAAGTTGAACATGAGATTCTAAAAGCACAAAATGCTGGTTAGTACCATATATTGAAATACCTCATATCATTATGCAAGATTATTAGCGCCTTAAATGCTAAGGATTAAATAGTTTCAGTCTTTCTCAGATCCCTCAAAAACCAAATTCCAATTTTTCTAGATTTTCTGATATAAAAATTAAACATGAACTGTAAAATATATCAAAAACTATTAAGTTCCAAACTGTTGAAATCTAATACTCCCATTTATTCGTATTGTTCATACTAATGAAAATTGACAAAAGCATGATACAGATCGTGATATAACACTTGGCAAAGGATATATATTCCCTAATGTTTCAGAGTTCTCCAGAATTAGTTTAGCTTGAATAACCACCTTGCATTATACGAGACTGAAGTTAGTAACATTAACATAACGAATCATCAGGGAGAAATTCATTATTGTGCAATTTCAGAATGACTTTTAAGAAGTTAGCTTTTCCAAATATAAATATGTTTTGAGTAAGAATTTCTTCTCTGCATGCACGATGTAAGGAGACTGTAGTGTGTAGATGTTATGTTTACCCTTTTTGCAATGCCGTCTAATAAATGAGATGCGGGGGTGCAAATCATTAATCTACGAGAGAATTTTGTTGAAAATATGTAAATTCACCAGTTGTTCAAATTTACATATTTTCAACATAAATATGTTTTGTTTATTATGATTTGCTAAACTTCAGACACTCCTAAAGGTTTGAAGCAATGATTTTTCCTAAACATGCATCGTTACAGTAGCCTTACTTACTTCAACCTGTTTGAATTATTAAAAACCCAATCGATTACTTGTGTATGGTAATATCCTTCCACATAAAATTCTTTTTTGTAACTATGTCAAAAGTTCCTATGGAAATGAACATACATACAATATACACAATTCGTGGCATTTTTTGAGATATGTCCGTTCTAAATTAGCCGGCGAAATACATTCTATCTATCCAGCCCGCCAAAATACGTCTTTTTCTGTAGGACACATTGATGTATTCAGTAACATAGGCTCAAGTCGATTATTTTGATTAGCAATGCTTTATTTTTGCAATAATTTGATTAATATGTTGATGGCTAGCTTGACATTATATACTGTTAATGAATATATCGTAGTAATTTATATTAAGGGTACTTTGTGGTCCATCTCTGGTTGAATTACATTTCATCTATTTCGATTATCTCTCCAATTTTGCTTCAGTCAATGAATATAATTCTATATGTTAAAATATAGGTTTCATGGCTTACTACTTCAAGGATGTGACGTACGTGAAAGACCCCCAGCTCTTTGATCCGGATCATCCATTTAGGCCCCATAATTATTGAGTAATACTTGACTTAACTTTAAGAAACTGATAAACAAAGTTTGTCAGTTTGTACGAAAATATGTAAATAAATAATGTTTTTGTAGCACAATATGCTGCTGCACAAGAACTCAATACAGTCGACAGATTAAATTAATGATATATAGTTGGTTATCGCTTGAATATATCGTTCACAAATGTTCTCATCCTGACCATTTTATGGATACAAAGAATCTCAACAATCAATGTCTGTCTTTACACCACAAAGTCGCAATCTTCAACTGAATATTGTACCAATTTTGGCGGAATCCCTAACTGCGCCAAAAGCTCTGGCATGCTTACAGCAGTTCCGCTGTGGTAGCTAATATTTTTCTGGAATTGCATAAGCGCTTCTTGACACCCTCGCAGCCATCTTTCCGTAAGATCATTTAAATCATGTGCCTCGTGCTAAAAACAAAATATGCTTTTATGTCTATACACATATTATTTACCTATTTCAATTAATTATACTTTGGAATATGTACTTCAAGTTTGGATCATTTCAAAAAACTAACCAAACGAATTGCCTTAGAAATGAAAGGATATAATAAACTTGCAACCATTACAATATTACGTTTTTCAAATTGTTGGGTAATGTGACTTATTCCAGATAAGCTTTCTTTCAAATAGTGAAAATTTCTAAAATTCCAAGACATATTTTTAGAATCGCAAACACGGCAAATTTTTTTTGGTTCTATTAGCTACAGTTGACCTTTTGCAACTAGTATAGTATATGTGTACAGTATCTGCTTGGCTGCGACCAACCCAAAGAATTAAGAATATCAACGGGCAAACACTTGAATACTGCCAAAAACAGCATGAAAATATTTTTCAATCGTATCCCTTTTTCAACAAAGTAATAGGATTCCAAAATCTGACCTTTTTTTCGTACAACAACTGACGTTTCACACTTTCTAATTGTTGTTTCTTTACGCAGATTCTTTCTTTGATTTGTTTAAGATCATCCTCAGTAATCGATCTTTCTTTGTCGCATTCTGATGGAGCGTATTCATTTTCTAAGCAAATTTTTTTCCCCATTAAACACGGCTGATGACTAATCCTCTTCTTTGGGGTCCATGAACTTGAATTGTAATAATAAAAATGTTATAAATTAGGGTTGACAGTGACAGTTAACCACAATGTTAACTCTCAAACGTCATACAGATCTAAATTTGAAGAAATTGTATTTTAAAAATAAGATACGTATGTACGCATCACAAAGATACGCGTATACCATGAACTGTGTTATCCAATTATATGATATTAATTATCGGAATTTTTATCATTACTATTATATGAAACAGTTGAAAAGATGAAATTTGTCAATTGATCCAAATTACATTTATGCTTTTAGAAAGTTGCAATTCAAGTGCAACATTCAATGATTATTTGCGATGTATAACATCGACAAAAAACTTACGGAGAAGATCTAACGTTTGAAACCTTGACACGCTTTCCGTTGAGATTGACTTTATCACATGGGCTGAGAATAGTATGAAAGGGTGATCGAAAGGGTCGATTCGCAGCCGTGCTATTTCTCAACGGAGAAGGTGTATTTAATCCGTGCCGCCTGTCCATAATAACTAATCGTTACTTTCCTGCAAACCACATTAATTACGAGTAATAAAATATTGTCTCCCCCTTTTATAGTAAACCCACTGCAACAATATAAACAACAAATTGCAATAAGACTTCACAAACTAGACAGTCAAGACAATACATCGGCAAGTCTATATACCGAATTCCGTTCGATTTCGCAGCTGACTGTTTTTTGTATGTTGCCCGTGATCCACGATGTGACAATAATGATCAAAACACTTCTACCACGTGGGAAGTAGGTTTGTGTGAATTGCGTGCATGTGCCTGCACGTGTCGAAATTTCAAGCGTGATACTTTTTAATCTTCATTCTTCGTAGTTCGTGGATCAAGAAAAGTGTGCGAAGCCGTTGCGAGGTGCACTCGGTTCAAAATACATTCCGAAATACAAGGCTGACTTGGTAACGTCAACAAAACTAAACACCCGCGAGATCATCATTATTGCGCAATTTTATAATGACTTGCAAGGAGTCGTCTTTTGAAAATGAGAGTGTGTTTTGTTTATCTTGGTTTACTAAGTTACAAACACTCCTAAAAGTGAGAAGTGAGCGATTTTCCCACTGATCTCGATTTTCCCTAATATACATAGTTACAGTAACCGTCGACTGAAGGCATATAAAGACTGATAGTCTTATGGGACTTTTCGTAATGGAAAATGGACGAGATAAATTCTTCGTCAAGCAGCGCTCTCTGCGTTCTTCCTCACATGCGCAACTCAAGTCGGCAAGCGGTCGGTACGTAGAGGCGACAAGAACTGATGTTACCATCGCTCACCGCGTGTACCCAGATAATACAGAGTCGAATATTGTTATGCCTATGGAATGACGAACGGGAGCAGACTGAAATTTTCATATAACTCCGTGTGAACGCCGTATGCTTTTCAATTACGCAAATTCATTTGAGCCAAATTCAGCAACGTCAATATAACTCCATCGGATCGACAAGAATAATACTATCTAAATAGATTTGCAATTAACGTGCTCCTGGGTTACAGTTAACAGAGCTCGAAACCTTTTCTTGATGCCAAGAATGGGAGATGTAGTCGAAAAAGTTAATCAAAGGATGAAGATATACAGTTGATCCTGTATGTACCGTATGTAATTTCTGTGCATATGTTTAATACTTAACTCGTACCGTTAGCCGAAGATAATAATATGCATCTTGAGTCAACGCTCATATCTTCATTTCGAAAGAAGATGCAGTTGACGTGTAAAACTAATTTCTGACCTGACGTTAAATTTCCGTGGTTTTTAAAAAATACAGTTTGCTTGCAGCGAAAAACCTAGACCTATTTACACGAAAATACTACTTGGAGATATTTTTTGGAAATTAGGTAAGACTCGATTGTTACTAATGTTTGAATCGAATGCTGTAACAAACCGCGATAAATCTCAGACAACCATTTTCACAAAAGTGATTTTAAAAAAATTTGAGGACGATCAAGGTTCCTCTTTTCAACTTCTACTCACATTACCTGGTTAGATTGCGACTCTGTCCGCTAACCCCCTAACATAAGATTGTTCAGAAAACTATTATCAAGTGTCCCAGAATATAACTACTCATATCTGTCCACTTTATTATACGTTTACGGCAATGCCCGCGTTGATTGTGAGGAATTTCGAGTTTAGAAATACGTATTCCCGACAAAATCGGTACTATTTTATCCGAAATTTCAGCACTTTTCCGGTAACTGCTAATAATGATATTACCCACAGGACCCAATTGTGTAATAATACAATATATAGGATATCAGAAACTAACGACTGATCTCACCTAGAAATAGATTTTTCGGATTCTTTATAATCAATTTCTCATCAATTATCTACGATATCTCGGTCAAGAAAAATACAGATGGAAGGTTTTGCAGACTTAGGTTATAAAAGAAGAATTTCACGAAGTGAAAAGGAGACAATGGTAGAACGTTAATGAGTTACATTATATATGTTAAAATTACAAGATACTTGTTAGGAATTCATGTAATCATCCAAGAAATATGCATCGTTAATGAGTTATTGGAACGGCATCGGGTTCCGGTGGTGGACTGATTGTCCGTTTTGGAGAAATACGTAGGTCCGTTAAATTCCAAGCGATACTCTTCCTGCGAAGATCACCATCCAACGATGCTTGTACTAGTCTTTGGAATTGGTGACGAGGCAGCCAACTTATGCATAGAACGTTCAGATATTGATGCATCATTTGTTTCGCGTTTTACGAATTTATCATCTAAAAGTCCGACCTTCCGTTCTGTCGAAAGTAATATGATTTTATGTGTTTAATGTGACAAAACATTTCGTAAAGTGAAAATTTGAGCGATAGGTAAATGTTCGGATGTTCAGAAAATGACGTCACTCAAAATTTTTTTTCTCTTGACGTCATTGATTTATAGTAATCGTCGACGATCAAAATCAGCTAGCCGAATTCCTCAGTCCAGAAACAACCGCGCAGTAGAGGGGACGTACGAGAATCGCGCTCCGCAGATTTCGAGTACCGGGTTCTTTACCTCCTGGTTCCTGCGCTTCAGGTCCGTTACCTGGTGAAACTCGACTTCCAGGACAAGCGCTCCGTGGTTTTGGCTGTCCAGGTCTTTGACCTGGTGACTTTTGACTTTCCGGACTAATTTTCAAGTTTACAAGTTTGATTATTGAGAACGTGGGTTTTGTATAATCAAACAAATATGCATGCTTCAGATAACATTTTGAATCCGAAAAAAAACCGAACAACCAGGATCAACAAATTGCAATTGGTGAGTAGTTGGCATAGTATGCATAGGAATACATGACAATAACGTCGTTCAATTAGAGCTAAAATTGCTGTGCGTTGTTTTTAAAATCTGCTAGCACTTAGCTGATTGTTCTATGAT
This sequence comes from Neodiprion fabricii, assembly GCF_021155785.1. Classification (NCBI taxonomy): domain Eukaryota; kingdom Metazoa; phylum Arthropoda; class Insecta; order Hymenoptera; family Diprionidae; genus Neodiprion; species Neodiprion fabricii. Next base: position 7,899,046 of record NC_060241.1, on the reverse strand, counting down.
ATTTTTTTACGAAATTCGTTTTCATAAAATCACAATACGTTATACTTACATGCATGTGTAAACGTGATTTGTAGCATTACATAGAAAAAATCTTACGGGCAGATTCGGTTTAGATCACATGCACAAAGACAGTGTTCATTCGTTTTAAACCTAGTTATTTTTAATTCATGTACCATATTATTATCGGCGTACCAAAATAACCCAAACAACCGTGATATCATATCAACCCTTTCGGCCCGATCGGTGACCATAGTCACCCAACGCCCGACGCTCGCTCTGTCCGAGCGGTGACTATAGTCATCCAACGCCTGACGCTCGCTCTGTACATCAAAACATTTCATCCACCGCACCGTTTCATCACACGTGGCTTGAGGAGAAATGCTGCATCCCCGACCAGAAAAAAGGGCACTTCAATGTCTGTCCCAGGGAAGAAATTTGACGGAAGAACTTGTGGAGATTTTTCTGCCAGGCGTTTTCCATCTCTGAAATCATAAAAATACCACCATCGCTTTGCGATTCTTCCACTCCAATATCGATGATGGTGAAATTGTAGTTAGCATCGCAAACAGCCAGCGGATGATATTGAACGTTTTTTTGTAATTGAAAAAATAAATACTTTGATACGCTTCCGGAGCATAGATTCGAAAATGCTTCCCATCGATGGCTCCACACAGTGCGGAAATGCCATTGGTTCCAAAAGCCACTCGCAATATTTCGCCAATTATCTTCGGACAACTGTGGTACCAAGTAGAATGGCTTCAACACCGTAATCAAAACTCGAGTAGTTTTGCTCAATATGCATGATATGCTACTTTGGCCACACCGGTAAGCGAAACTTAGCGTATCCTGGCTATCTGTAGCGGCAAGAAATCTGAAAGGTAGTTCGTTTTTTTTTCATGTTTATGTACAAATGCTCAGCAAAACGCAAATTGAACATTAAATAATTATCTCGTAGCACTGGCATTTTGATATCACGAGCAATGTCACGAGTAAAACAAAACGTCACTCATGACCACCGTCATTTAAAACACCTGCGCCGTCGCTACTTTTTGAAAATCCCGCTTCACTACTGCCATACCATTCTAGTTCCATTCCGTTCCTTTCCGTTACGTATCATTACGTTCCGTTCTATTAAGTTAAGTTTATAGTGATCCCGGCTTGATAACTCCTATACCTATATAACTCCTATACGTATATAAGAAGAAAATTCCTATACCGAAGCTTCCTGCTTCAGCCCTTGCCTAGTTTCAAAAAACCCCATTCAACTGGCTGTTTTTAGTAATTATTAGGCAATGCAAGAAAGCTAATGTTTTCAGCGTGATATCGAGCATTTCAAATCACCCAAAAACCCTCCAGAAGGGTATGTAACAATAATCAAATGTCACTCATTTGGATAATATTATCAGGTAAAACTCGCAACTGGCGCACTTTCATATGCAAAGCTGACTACAATTAATGTCTAACAACATTTGGTCTTACAAAACAATAATATGAGAAATTATATTTCTGTAATTCTATTGCGACTTATTGCTGGAATAAGTTTTCTATCATTATTCTCGTATGAAACAAAAACGTTCGCTAATATTTTAGCTCGGCACTGTAGATAATTTGGCTTTGAAAATAAGTAATACCTTACTCAGTCGGTAACTACCGACTACAGCATATTCTTTCAATTTGACTCGTTTGGAGAGCTAGTTCCACCACTTGATATGCGATAAACACGAGTTCTTTTCACTCGCACCTCTCTTCCTTCCTGCAGTTGCCATACGTCATATATCTCCATGATTGGAACTCGTAATATCTAGATAATGCTAAATCAAGGAGTGGGGTCATCATTCATACGCAACGTTCAACCCATGCGTTCAACTCAAATGGGTTCAACATACTGCTTCCTGCTGGAAAATATATGCTTGTCGCGCGGCAAGGGGGGGGGGCTGTTCGTGTGGTTAACGGTGTGTTTGCCTAAATAGATGAATACGCGGCACACGTAGCCGTGTGCGTGGAGAAAACTCGAATACCGAAGCCTGCTACTTGACATTTCTCGTCCGCACGAGTAACACTTACCCGCTTTCTAAACATTCCAACATACGTTACAGCAAGTTCATGTACATACATTCAATTTTTTTTTATTTATATTTTAAGAAGTAGTAAATCTGTTCGGTTACCGGCAAGCGAACAGGAAACAAGGGACAATGTCTTTTGCAACAAAAAGTGAGAAAAAGAACGCCGAGTTCGTTTTTAAAAGCCTTGTTTCCGGCGGTAAGTCCTTGCAACTGTCAGATATTGACTGATGAATATTTGAAAATACATCGTACGTAACTGAATAATCATCATACGAACTTCAGTCTAGAACGTCACAAATGATTATCGTGTATAATCTTTGTACGTATGTAATAATCATCTTGAGGATCACTACTTGTCTGTAGTAGCAGTCTTGTTTTTAAATTTACAATTTATTTGCCAACAGTAGATTTCTACAGCAAAATGGATTTTTTTTAACGTAAAAAAATAAACAGTCTGTTGGGGTTCTTGAGATCTCCACAGTTGCATGTTTGTATCATAACTTTGGTTCAGAATTTCTAAGGAAATTTGCATTATAATTCAAAAAATCCTTCCAAAGAGAGAATATGTATACCTATGTATTTCCACAATATTTGACTCAGCCCCTTTCGAAACTAACATGATGTGAACTTAAATTAATATGTATCATGTCAGCTTTGCTGATCATGACAAAGATTGATGTTACACTGAATTTTGTATTTTCACAATTTGCTTTTTTTCCACATTGCTCTTTATGTAATTTTTCAAGTCCACAGGTGTCGCAGGTATGTGTTCGAAAACTGCGGTTGCACCATTAGACAGAATAAAAATATTGTTACAAGCACACAGTCAACATTACAAGCATTTAGGTAAAGTATTCGCCAAGTTCAATTACAGAGAATCGATTTTGTGTAACAAAGTACTTATATGTCAAATATTTATCGATAAAATAACAATTCCCTGTGTGTATTACGTTTCAAAAAAAAATTAGAAACTTTGTTTGGCAGGTGTTTTTGCTGGACTAAAAGAAATAGTTCAACGTGAGGCTTTTTTTGCCTTATATAAAGGAAATGGTGCACAAATGGTCAGAATTTTTCCTTATGCTGCAACACAATTTACTGCCTTTGAGATATACAAAAAGGTAATGTCTAATATAAATCTATGAATTCTTGACAATTTTTTTTACATCCCATTGTGATTTTCACTGTCCAGTACCTATTATTTTCATCTGCATAAAGTGAAATGATGTATGAAATGTTGAAAATAACCAGGTTTGCAAATAAAATTTCTTTGAATAAAACCTCATACGTTCTATACATTCCATTTAATTGAAAAAAAGGTTGTTGAATTAAGTAGGACAAGATTCTTTGAAAAAAAATATTTTCACTTTCGGATTTTTTACCATTTTCGAACAAACTATTTGAAGAACATGGTTAAATTAGTTGGAAAGAAATGAAACAAAATTCTTTAAAAAGAAATTGAGGAAAATGCTGCAGTGAACTCTGTAACAAATCTTTATCAATATTCTTCACGATATATAACATTTGAAACGAACGAAATAAACGTTTGAATTATGTAACATGATGCGCACGGAATAACAACTCTTGACAGTATTTAGGAGGATTACTGGGTAGTCGCACCCAATTAGATAAATTCCTGGCTGGTTCAGGAGCTGGAGTAACCGCTGTAACTTTGACGTATCCACTCGATACCATAAGAGCACGTTTGGCATTTCAAGTCACCGGAGAACATGTTTACACTGGAATAGCACATACGGCCGCTAGTATTTTCAAGCAGGTAATAAGGAGACTTCTGCATTAATTAGTTTACAAGATAGGTGGCAAAAAATCAGTTTTCTTTACAGAAGAGGTCTAAGATTTTCGCAATTCTTCACCATTGTAAAGTTCTAGTTGCTATGTCTATCATTCGGAACTGCCGTTAGTAGAATAAAAGTTGAATGTCTTAATTACGATCTAAATTGATGCTTCGATGCATCAAAGTTTGTTGAGGTTTTTTTAAAAAAAAGAAGTGTGCAGCTTAATTTTTCCCAAGTGTCCCTATAAATTACAGTACTTTAATTTTGATGACAAGGAAATATGTTGAAGTTCAAGTTTTTCAATGAACTTCTAATCTGCATGCAACTATAAATAAATTTAATTTTAGGAAGGTGGAATCAAAGCTTTATACAGAGGATTTATGCCTACAATATGCGGAATGGTTCCATACGCAGGCTTGTCATTCTACTCTTTCGAAAAGTTTAAGTTCTTCTGTATGAAGTACGCACCAAATTATTTGTGCAACAAATGCAACAGAAATACTGGTAAATGTTTCATTTTAAGGTCTCAAACTATTGAATTCCTCTGTTTTCATCAATCAATATAACTCCATTGTTCCATAATTATTGATTTCCTATACAAATTTGCACAAGTTTATGTAAAATTATTGCAATCATTTTCTCATTGTTATAGGTGGATTAGTCCTAACATTGCCAGCCAAGCTGCTGTGTGGTGGCTTTGCAGGGGCAGTTGCTCAAAGTGTTTCCTATCCCTTAGATGTAACTAGACGGCGAATGCAATTAGCTATGATGAATCCGGCTACCCATAAATTTGGGTAAATATATTTTATAATCGATACAATGAGAGTTTTCAAAGATAAAGTTAGCAAAAAAAAAAAATCAAACAGTGGCGCATAAAACATTACCAATTGATAATATACACGAACAAATATTATATTTAAGAAAAATAAAAATTGCGATCTATGTGATATCGTATCTACTTAGTAGGTTATTTACATTTTATTGCAGGTCGGGAATGGTTGCAACAATGAAGCTTATTTACCTAGAAAATGGGATCATCAAAGGACTTTACCGTGGAATGAGTATAAACTATCTTAGAGCTGTCCCCATGGTAGCTGTAAGTTTTGCCACGTATGAATTAATGAAGCAATTGCTCGATCTAGATACAGGTATGAAATTATAAATAAAAAGTGTTAATTAGGGAGACTGTAGAATAACTGATTATTGTTGTTGAAGTATATTTTTATATTTTGTATATTACAAAAATGGATGATACATCTGTGAATAAGTACATCCACGAAGAGTAGAACGATATAAATGAATGTTAATGTGAAAAGCACACTCGTTTACGTAAATTTACTGATTTGCTTACAAAAAGAATGATACAGCAAAATGAATAATATCTGAAGAGTCACGTGCGTGAAATGTATCAAATCTAGATTTATGGGTCTGAAAAGATTGTTGATGAATGTGAATATAGTAATAGGAAGCAAAAACTTACTGAACGAAAATATTCAAGCTCTCTTTTCATGTGACAACTTTTCTGATATGTCAGACTAAATTTTTTCAACTACATTATTCAATAAGGTTTTACGTAACTATCAAGTCAATAATGCTGCACAAGTAATGGGGTTTTACGACTAAGATTCCACAGTTGTGATTTGGGCAATATTATGAGCGAATTGTTATTTGAGTTGTAACTCAATAACAAAACGTTACTTCAACATTGCCAGAATAAATAATGTACCTGTTTAGTTATGCAGGAATTCTATGCTAAGAGAATTTGACAGCAATGAAAATGGGCATTAATTGTTGTCAAGTTAAATAAATAATCATACATTACCTAAATCGCAAATTGACGATTTTTCTTTAAGCGTTAGAATTAAATCTTTATAGAATAATGGATTAGTATTAATGAAGGAACAAATGCTGCTTGAACTTATAATGTCAAACGTCTGTCAAGCGGGTGTTTCAATATGTCAATAATTTATTGAAATAGGATTATAAGTAAGATACAAAATCGAATTCCCAAGTTCTTGCCCAACCTGAAGAGGTGAATAATCATGACAAATTTCGAGGTCTTGTTCCACTTGTTATTGTACTTATCATGTGGAATTGCCACAATAATAAAACTGACTCAGATATTACTGAATTATTATACCATAGACGAAGATAAAAATTATACAAACATCTATTTGATGTATCCAAATTCATATTGAAAAAAAAATTTTAAAAACTGTTGGTAATTACAAAAATTAGTATGTAGATAAATTATTGTATGCTATTTGTATTTGCCGATCACTTATATTATACGGAATCTTTTTTATTCATATACATGTATATATTCTTTTCGATCCCTTTTCATTCCTCTTCTACTTATTGCCGGAGACTGAAAATATGTGTATAAATATAAAATTTTTCGAGTGCAACATCTATGCATTTTACGAGAGCCATATGTAACGAAAAACAAGAAAATTGTGAATTTTTCACGTAAATACCTAAATCTATTGTAAAATTTCACCAGCTATGCCACTTTGCTAATAGGTTATATAAATTTAATAAAAAATAAATCGAATCTTTTGAACGGCTACGTCAGTACAAAAAGTAATTATAGTTGACAAGGGATTGTGATATTATAAGAGACTCCATTCATTTTGTACGCTTTTTTTATTCATTTCCTAAATTAAGAATAAACATGTAAAGATTAATGAGAATGAAAAGTAAAAATGTGAAGGATGACACGCTAACATCAGGTCCAAATACAAGTTTCAAATTTTCATCATATCGATAGCGCGTAACAGTCAGGTATTAGTATAGCTACAAGTATGTGTGGCATTTTTAGTATGCCCGAAAATAATTAGGAGCGGAGGTTGTTGTTTCACTTCTTAGTTAAGTGAATAAGATGAAAATATTACTTGAAAGTGTGAATAAGTGAAAATTACTACGTAGAGAAAAGCTGATTTTCAGCAGGTTGACACTATTCGCGAAATTTCGCACGATTACTAGAACTATGTATCGGTAGTGCCAACAGCATGCTTCTCTCAAGTGCAGTCAGCTAAAATTCCTGAAATTACTTCAGTTCTTATGCCATTTACTTACATTAAGTTGCAAGTATGTTTACAACAAAAAAACTGTTATAACAATTAATTCAATCAACACCGTTCAAATACTGTTGGCAACTAGTTAGCAGCGACTTCCTTTTATTTTGAATTATTTTTTTTTCTTCTGAAAGAAAAACTAGGCTTGGAAAGCCGTAAACAAGCGATGATTTTCACCAAGCACGTTCATGTAGTCAATTAGTCACTTTGCAAATGCATCTTGTGCAAATATCTGTAGCATACTTATCCGTTGGTCAAAAAGCAGAGTTTATTAAAGGAAGATGGAGAGAAAAAATATAAAAAAATTCACGTGCACTTGTCGCGATACTTTAGACGTTATACTAAGTTGTTTACAGAGATGTATGCAGATTAAGAGATCGAATCATTGTTCAACTTGACAAGTACACTGTATGTTATCTAATTGGGAAGTGAGTGAAAAATGTATCTACTGACTCGTATTCCAAGTAGATTTCAAAACCATTTTAAATTCAATAAAAATTCATACTCTCAGCGTCTGTGTAAATCCCTTAATAATATTGCTAGCAGTACCCTTCATGTAGTAATTTTAGCAAAAAATGTATGATTGATGAAAAATGAAGAATACAGTGTCGTCTAGCAGCCACAATTCGTTCTTATCGTACATACGTACTTACATGTATATGCCATTTTGCTAATCATTTGATGATACTATTGGATTCTAACATCTACTATTTCATTCAACTGCAAATAACTGTTGTATTATTACCATTTATTGAATGTGTTTTGAATATAAAACGAGAAAAAAAATGCTTATTCTGATGTACAGAGAATTGAGTTATTGGACTCAGGTCTTAACGGGGCATGAGAAGAATCGTGTGCTACGTCTCATCTCTCGCTCTTGGTTGAACTATTTACCAAATGTCTTGACAAATGACTAAAAAGTGCGTATTCTAAAGACTTCACGTTTACTTGATCATTGTATAATAATAATAATAATTATAATATGAAAGCCACCACTCTAGGAGCACTACTATAATAATTAATTATGAAGTTATGTATACTTGCAATTTGCACGCTTATGCCTACGAATGAATATATCTGCGTGTGTTTTCTTTCAAAGTTGTGTGTGATTCACCGATAAATTTCGTCAAACCGTACAGATTTTTGTCAAATAATCTGGTGTGGCTCGTAGCTGGCGCGTACATACTTTTATTATGTGGCATGTGGCTGTGTTTTAATTGATCGACGGTTAACACGATACATACCTAGCTATTTATTCAATTCTTTGACTATGTTTTCAATTATCAATTAATCAATTAATTTATCAGACATCGGAAAAGCATCGTTTCATTTGATATCATTAGTAAAAATTTCAGCGTCAACTATCTCGAATATAACGTGCCACCTGTCAATTATAACAAGGCTGGCCAATACGTGCGTTTACATGCTTTATGTACACACACACACACACGTCTCTCCCACTTTCAACTTATCTTTTCGTTTCCTATTTCTATGTATAGATATTTGTTACACACCAGTCGTGACCTTGCTGGTCACTAAATACGAACAATCGTTTTTATTTATTTAGCATTAATGTGCCAGTTTCTAAATTTAAGTCAGATAGTTGTATATTCGGTGATTTGCCTGATTTATACAAGTTGCACGAATCTGTTGTAATTATTATCAGAGTGCGTATATAACATTTCTAACAACCGGCATAGAAACTGGCTACGAATTGCTTTATAATAAAATTACCCCCGTTTTCTTTTCACGTGCGTTTTGAGGATTTGTTTTTGTTTATTACAGTTTATTTCATACGTTTCTTGTCCATTTATTTTCATTTATATATAGTAAAAATACAAGCGTTACATATTGAACTTGTAAAACCGAATGTATTTATAGCTAGGTGAATCGATTTGAGATGTGTAGGATTTGTTTATTATTTAGTTATTTACTTATTTTTCTTTTTATTCATTCTTTTTTTTCTTTTCAGCTCGCATTTCGTAAGTGTGAGATACTTTGAAAAGACTGTAACATAGGTAATACGCGACATTATACATGGCATGTAAGGTTTGCTCCAAAAAGCCCTACAGTCACACCGATCTTCCTATTATAAAGTTATGTTAGGGTTCTTGGCATATTTATAAAGCCAAATCCATTCTGTTCTCCTACCTTAACAACTACCTCCAGTTTGTCGTGAATTATTTCCTGCTCTATCTTTTCCATTCCTTTTTGTGTTTGGCTGTTTTTTTCTTTTTTTATAATTTCTTTAGAGGAAGTAGTCTGGCGTCCGCCTAGTAACGTGCGGCTCACCGCGTCTCGGTGCTGGATCAAACTGAAGGCTGTAACAAAGAAATTTATATTTTATTACATATTCTTTTTGCATTTCCAATATGTCAAGAGTTTACTCTCGAAGCTATCGACCCCAACTGCAAAATAAATTCTCCAGATTTTTCCATAACTTTCAATGAGAAAAGTTTCTTCTTGTTATTGAAATGCTGGTAAACCTTGTATACAAGCCAATTCAATTTTTTTTAGAATCTTCTAACTAGTATGGCAATCGTAAAAAAAGTGATAATATTTTCATTCTAGAAATAAATTCTTTTGCAGCAGTGTTACTTTACATAACTCTTATACTCACAATGAATATTTCAATGCATCATCCAGTTCCATAATCGCCGCTTGATTTCCGCAGCGATAGCAATAGTTGGGCGCCGAAAAAATAGTCACAACATTACGATCGTGACACCTGGAAGAAAAATTTTATAGATTATTAAATAATCACAAATTGGTTAGTAGAAATAACAAAAGTGATATTCAACAATCAGAGAAACGTCTTATCAACTAAAGCAGGGTTCGTATATTTTTTGGAAATTGAAATCCCCTGACTTTTACAGGTATTCCAGCCTGAAAATCGAAATTTTCCAGTAACCTTCAAAAAATATGCCGCCGATTGCTCACAATTTTTTTTTACATTCAAACTAATACCTTCAATATTACCTAGTAACTATGTTTATCTAATAACTCTATCAATTTACACACAACAGCCGGCGAGTTTTCATAAGAAGCAAACGAAAGAAAGTTTGGTACTAAGTAATGTATGTACAATGTATAGTGATGCAAGAAAAAAAATTTTGAGTGCAACTTTCTTTTTCTTAAGTACGATACTACTTTGTATAACAACAAGTTCATTTCTTCGACAGACTCAAAATTCCAGTGATATTTTCAAAACTCCCTGACTTTTCCCTGCTGTAAGAAATTCCCCGAGTTTTTTCGGTTTTCCCTGTGCATACGAACCCTGGAAAAATATGTGATGTATATTCATACAGTTCAGTTATTATTTAAGAATGAATTTTTTTATTGAAAGTTTCCCAGCCGATGAACTGCTCTCAATGTATTATTCGATGTATAATTTGTCGAATTGCTAATGTGGTTAATGTGGAGACAGAACTTATTGTTAGCTACAAAAGGAAACTCACCAATTATATCCTTCCATTACCAGCTGATGAGCTCGCGATACAAGAGTTAGACCATTAGAGTGATTGAACGTCTCAGAAATGTCTTGGCCAAAGGTGTATCCTGCTCCACGAGGCGAGATACCCCATCCTCCTCTGTCATCGGGGTCTGACCAGAGTAGATCGCACATTGGACCCTGGAAATCATAATTTTTTTTCCATTTTTTATTACCAGAATTTGATACTGTTGTTATTATAAAAAGGCTCCAAATGGAACAGTATATCAGTACAAACCTCATGCGGAACTTCTTGAAGACGATCCAATGCTCTGATGTGATCGAGAGTATCGATGGAAGGTGATAACCCTCCATGAAGACAGAATATCTGACCATCGACCAATGCGGTGAGTGGCAGATAGTCAAACAGATCGGTAAAGAATTTCCATACATTCGCATTTCCATACTTGCGCAGACACTCGTCATAAAATCCGTAAACCTGTGTAATCTGTCTAGACTCGTGATTACCACGCAAAATCGTTATTCTTTCTCGATACCTCACCTGTTAAATGGTTTACACAATCTTGGAATTATTACTTTTCTTTTTACCATAATCACAACACAATAACAATTATAATCACAAAGATTAATCGAACAGTTTTTAAACTTTGATGTTACCTTGATGTTACCAGATTTTCACTTCTTTAGTCTTAAGAAAGATTACTAGTGTATAAATCTCAAAAAAAAAATCTGGCTACTTTTTAATATTGAAGTATCAAAATACTCTTTTCTGCATTTTTTACCAAGGCTTATTGCTAATTACAACTAAGCGCAAACAGAAAATATCTTCTCAAATAAATTGTTGAAGTGATTCGTTACTGTTTAACAATTTCACCTTAAATTCACACTGCTTGGATCAAAGTGCTCATGATGGAAATACTGAGTGTTGTTTGTTTTACTATGTTTTCTTTCTTTATCATATAGTTTTATGATCGAAACTGCACTCCACCATTCATTATTATGAATATATTTCTCAAACTCGTCTAATGAATGTCTGGTGATCTTGTACCTTGAGCGCAACAAGGAGAGTAACGGTCTCAACAGAATAATATCCACGATCGACGTAATCCCCCATGAAGAGATAATTTGTATCAGGTGATTTGCCACCTATTCGGAACAGCTCCATCAGGTCGTGAAACTGTCCGTGAACATCTCCGCATACCGTCACAGGACATTTTACCTCCTGAACATTCGACTCCTTGGCCAATATTTCTTTTGCCTGAAAATTAAAAGACAGACTCAAATTATACTCCAATGTTTACATGCTTGCATAGTTATTATTATAAACACGCTTCATTATGTCATGACTCGAGTATGTTTTAATAATATAACGTAAACTCTGGATGATAGATTTTGAATTTGCAAGAGAAAAAAAAATGTATACAAAGCTGCTCCAAGTTTGAAAATACAACAGGCGAGTGGAAGTTTTCAATTTTCCCCCTTATTATGTGGAGTCTATCAATGTTCACTTCGAATAGTACATATAAAATTTCTGACTGATTTTTTTTCTAGAGTTTAAAAACAAATACTCCTGCGATAATAAAAAACTGCAGACATTGTAGAAATACTGCAACGATGGCCAAGTTGACATTATTACAAGATGCCGATCTATCACTAGCTGATCATTAACATAAAAATGTTTTAAATTCCAAAGTTCCAACAAGTTTGTTTTTGTAGCTTACGCCTATGCTTACAGTGCTGCTATAAAAAGCATAAACAGTATAGAACAACTTGCGAAGCAGCTCACATTACCGATCGAGTTTAATAATCTTCAGCCAAATAAACCTTCAAATAAGTAAGGATTGATGTGAAACTATACTTTCAAAATTCCAGACATATTTCTACACAATATTTGGTGGAATTATTAAAAAGGTCAACAATTATTAATTGCAAAAAGTGGCAAATCACACAGTTTTACCCATGTCGTAGTTTTCTCTTAATGAAAAATTCAAATTTTATCTAACAAAGAGAGGCGTTTTTATGACCAACCAAAGCTCAGGAACTTATCATTTTACTGTTTTAACGAACTGTTGTTTGGTTATGTTTATACAACAATCATCGTCACGAAAATGTAATATCTTTAGAAACTAATATCAACATGATTAGATCTGGATATTTTCTCTAATTCTCAAAGTTTATTATATATTATATACCAGTCCACTGAATTCCAAGTAAAACTTGTTTTGGATGATCGTAAAACATACGTTAAATCCGGTTCTGGAATTGAACCGAGTTATAACTAAAGAGTTGAGAGATGAGAAAAATTTCTTTCTGTCATAATAGCTGACTAACTTCTTCAAATTATCTCAACACTGCATTCTGGACACTTGATAATCTGTTAAACACCTATCACTACAGAATTCGAAGTTATCAAAGTGGTTCAGCAAGGCCATACAACTTGTTTACTTATTTCGTGTTTGCAGGAAAAGATTCTTCATTTCACAAGATCAATTTTTAATGTACAAAGAATGATAAGGTGAAAGTTTGTAACGTTCAGGTCATGATCCATTTTCCAGGAAAAATCGTCATGTCACAACTTTAAATTTGTCTGAAATATAGTGAATTAAATAAATATTTTTAAAAAAAAGTAGAGATATTTCTGAAGCTTCTAGCAAGAACATTAAAATTTTATAAAACTTGTCGGAGCTAGCTGAAAAGTTCGCTGGCATGATAAAAAAATGTGAACAAATCTGAATTGACCTTCATTGGCATTAAATTCTTTTTAAATTTTAGGGTCATGATGTAATATTTTTCAGCATTAACTCTGTTGAATGCTGTTTGTTCTACGAACCTTAATACTATAAAATAGTTCTAATAAACCTTGAACTTGATTCGAAAAACATGTTACTTAATTATGAAACAAGGTATTCAATAAGATTTGTTTCTGAAAGTTCAAAGTTTTTCCTGAAATTTATAAGGACTCTAGAATGAGGATTATTAATTACATAAGACCATTTTCAACAGGTAACGATTACAAATGATTTCTATCATTCTTGTCTAATAAGAATTCTTTGATTATTCAGACTTTCGAACTAATAATCTACTGTCCCTGAGTGTTTACGAGTACAAAATTAACTAATGACTATTAGGGTTGAAAAATATCGGAATTTTTCCGCAGTTAGACAATAAGAAACAGTGGAATATCTGAATTTTGTAACACAGTAAGTATCCCATGAATTTGGAAAAGGAATAATACAAATAATTCTTATTTTATTTGCTATAAAGTCTTTCGTCCTCAAGTACGTAATAATATTATTCAAAACGGCCCAATTGGTATTTAAATGATCACAGTGGAGCGTACTAGGGATTTGACCTAAAATAATTGTATCCAAGGTATCAAATATCTTCTGAGCACAGCGTGGGAATTAAAACGTCAAAGTATTCGCATTTATTTTGACTGTGGTCAGCTGTGAGCAGAAGGGTTTCACAGATACCGACCTTTGAAAGATTATGTAGAATAAAATATTAGTAACAAGCGTTGATGAAATTGTATTGCAGGAATGTTCTTCGTAGATCTGCTATTCCAGAGAAAATATTGCCCGACGTACAAAATACCGAATATGTAATCCGCTACTGCTAATCTACTAATGCTAAAAATAAGTTAAACTATTGGAAGCGTGAAACGAAGTTGAATTCATTACTATTTGTTTAAAATTTATCGCGACATCGCAGAATGACGTAGCTCGATGTGTTGTTCGACAAACAAAAGATAAAAAGTGTAATAAAAAATCGTCAGTACATAAAATATACATAGAGAAATAATAAAATCGTTTAAAACAAAATTACTCGTTATTACAGTGTGCGGAATATAACATGTGATTTACAGGGCAAATGAGCAGCGAGTAAGAGGAAAAAATTCGCGGTGTGGAAGTAAATCCGATTCCGTGTAAAACAAACGGCGGCGTGGTTAATCGTTGGATAATTTTATCCGCCGTGTATTCGAGCTCGGCGAACGGGGGACGTTGGTCGTTAGCCGTAATTCAAGGTGAGTGACTATCAATTTTCGATGACATATCGGCCAATCGTATACGCCTAAGAAGACGTGGGACGATCGGTGATAGAAAGGATTTGGTGTGAAATGTTTGGAGAAACGAGGGTTGTGTACCGAATAAAATGCTGGATAAGGTTTTTTAGCCGGGAGCCGATGTCGAGGCGCGATAGGCGTGGATAGAGATGCAGATTGTCGGCAGGGAGGAAAGAATTTAGGAAAGTCAACGGGGAAATGAAGAAACTTGGGGTGAAAAATCTCCGGCCAGCTCACCTTTTCGCATAAAGTTTTAACTTGACTTTCTGTCAGTTGTTTGCACTCGTTCAACTGTTCGATCCATTGGTCAAGCTCTTTCAGAGACGTCACTGCCTTCTCCTCCATCGTTTGGATCTAAGCAATGTTCAATACCCGGTTGACACTTAGCACATGTAACGCAACGGGAAACTATCTTATCAATAAACTAAATCCATTCGATTTCGCTCCGGTATTATTTCAACACAAATATCTCAATCAACCACACACTCACAAAATGGCCGACAAATAGTGATGATCGGGTGACGTCACGTTTAAATTCTTCCGCTCGGCATCGCTCGCCGAGATTCGGTTTGGATCGACTAGGCTGTCTCGCTCTGGCCAATCGTAAAGCATTTTTATTTCGGCCCGCCAATCGGATTCAAAGTATACTCTTGTGGCGAAACTTTGCAGTAAGTGTCACGATCATTTCTTTTGCCCTTAATTATTGTAATTAAATCGAGGGAAGTACCGATATCCGTCAACTTATGATCAGAGTCTATGAAAATTAATGAAACTTCTTTTCATTTTGGTCTGTCAGCTATTGGCGGAGCTTCAACTCTGCAACGGTTCGATGGGGTGTGTCGTTTAGATACTATTATGACTACCTGTCGCGGGAGAATTTGAAATCAATTTTGACACGATATGAAATTGGACTACGAAACTGCTTCCTCGAAAATATTTATTACGTTCTCTAATGAATTACAACTGAATTTCCATCTGGTAACCTGTGTATATGATTGTATATCATTTCCTAGAAAATTATTTATTTGGTTATACACTTACCTGTAAACATGTGATGCCGGCTCGCGTCTGCATATGCTGATCGCAGTTGGTGCTGCCTCAATTGGTATTTTTACGTTTTTCGTAATTGAATTTAAATTTTAAGACAGTTATGTTCGATAAAACGCCACCGTCACAATTGCTTGCCCGTAGTCATAATATGGTTACTTAATGTCACGATGAACTGTACAAGTTTCAAATAATGCTACGCTTGATCTTGCCTGGGTAGCGCAGTACAAAATTTAAAAAAGTTTGATCATACTTACAGCTAAAAGATTCAGAAATTTGCTTTATTTTTACATATGTATAAAACGGCTATATAAATGTTTTGACCATATAAATGTAATGTCTCATTTATTTAACATGAACAACTCTAAGAATTAAAAATTATACAGTCATATTGAATTGCAGAATTGGATATGTAGGATCGAGGATCTATGGAATGCCTACATTGCGGTACATTTTTTTCATTATTTTTTCTTATAACTCTTCATCAGTTGATTCCGTTCGTCCAGAAATCATTGGCATTCTTTGACTACTTCACGAGCAATTAAAAAAAATCTGAATTTTATGGCGATTGTAATCAAAGTTGGATAGATAGTTCAACAGAACATACGTTATCATAGAGAATAAAAATATCTGTTCCGAAGTTTCTACAAGCGATTATCCAATAAATGAAAAAATATTGAAAGGTATTAAAACAGATTCATATTGATGTCTACCAATCCGAAATTTTTAAAAAAACGTATTGCCTATTGAGGAAATCAATCCGAATTGAATTGAACCTGTGCAAATGTTTGGAATCTTTCTTCATGGATTGACGAGGTTTGAAAAAAGAAAGAAACCAATAGAAAATTATAAAAGCGCTAATCTTGGTAATCATCTTCATTTGAGGTAAATTTCAATTTGCACGTAAAATGGAATAGAAATGGATTGGCCTATAGAATTTGTATATCACATGACGGGTAAAATTAAGATTCCGTTACAATCCAATCTGAAAGAAATGGCAACAAACTAAATTGATTGATGAATTTTCAAAATAATAGTAATCGGTTTTCTTGTAAAACTCTGATTGGTTAACGTCAAAACGAACCTGTACGTTTTATTTTTCTCTCGTGTACTAGGCGGTTTTCTTTTTTTCTGCAGTAATTATTTCGAATTAGTGGCAAGGCGATTAGTTACAGATACCGTAAAAAATTCTGAAAACCACAAATATTTTATCCGCCAGGTATTATAGAAGCAATACGTGGGTTTATCAACCAGTTTACAGAGGCTGTAAATACCTATTCGATAAATAACCATCAGAACTGTTATTCGAACGACCAAGTTGTAAATCTCATCATGCGGTAGTGAATATTTTCAAGAATTTTCGGCTGCAGATATATTGATTACCGCAACATGGGGGAACATAAAAATTAACATCCCATGTGGAAGATTTCAGTGTAAACTCGTGAATAAACTGATTTTATTTTGGTACAGAAAGAGTTGAGATATTTGATCATCTTGTATGTAAATATAGCTAGACAATGGAAACACGTAATAGCTAGACAATGAGTTTCGTGAAAGGGCGGCTTAATTTCCCCCTCCACACACTCCCTTCCCGCTAACTTGTGGATGCCGCGTGGCTTTGCTGCTCGTATATCCTGTTTGCCTTTTCTGTTCAACGCCGCGTTGGAGGCGGTCAGTGATATCGAATCCAAGTGATCCGTTCATCAAGGAACGTTGAAAGTACGGTAAAATGTCGGAAACTTTGCAACTCAGAGGGACCCTTCGGGGCCACAATGGATGGGTTACCCAAATCGCAACCAACCCGAAATATCCTGATATGATTCTGTCGTCTTCACGCGGTAAGTCTTGACTGCCATAATGTATCATTCCGACAATATTCTAACATCTGAGATCGTCACGCTGCAAAAACAACGTGTTAATCGTGCGACATTCCCACCTCTCTTCTATTATTATCTTTGCTTACAAATCAATTTTACAGTTTATTTAATGCAACACAAATAAATACCTGCTACTTAAGATTATTGGCTCCTGAAAAGTGTCTTCGTATGTCTTTATTTGTTGGAGTTCCACCTTTTGATGTTGTTCAGTCCGTATGTGTATGATTAAATTGCTACTTTTCATGCCTGGTGTATGTTTAGATGATTATCATGTGTGGACATCCAAATATAACTTGTCCTTAGAAAGTTTGCCACTTTAACATAGGTCCAGTGGAAGTATATTTCAAATAAAATTGTATGACATCAATTTCACAGACAAAACTTTGATCGTATGGAAGTTAACACGTGATGATGCCAATTATGGTATACCACAAAAGCGTCTTTATGGTCACTCGCATTTTATCAGTGATGTCGTGCTTTCATCTGACGGTAACTACGCTTTGTCTGGATCATGGGACAAGACTCTGCGTCTTTGGGATTTGGCTGCGGGTCGCACAACCAGGAGGTTTGAAGACCATACCAAGGTGTGACTAAACCCAAATCCATCTCGAGAGGGGGAACAAATATTGTGAAAAATGTACAAACCACTGAAGCTTTTTTTTTCATATTTTTTTTTTATTACTTATGCTATGGCCGAAGAATCTTCGAGAAACAGGAATATACTGAAGCTTTTTTGTATATATTTTTTTTCATTCTTTGGTATTTAGAAGAGGTGGGATGATGTAGCTATATCTCTGCGCTGTGAGTACTAGTTGTAATTTTGAAATTGTCGATTCTGATGCGACTTGGAAAAAAGTGGATTTTAGAAAGATTTTTTTTTATTATTTTCCATCATATCTATTGTGTAGAATTTTGTGTACCGCAAACTGTATGTACATTGATTCTGAACGAAATTTTCAATCGGTTCTTTCATACTTCATTTGGAACTAAATATTGGAATCTTACTTCATTCAACAGGATGTCCTCAGCGTCGCATTCTCTGTAGACAATCGGCAAATTGTTTCTGGATCTCGAGACAAGACTATCAAGTTGTGGAACACACTTGCCGAATGTAAATACACCATTCAGGATGATGGTCACAGTGATTGGGTCAGCTGCGTTCGATTCTCTCCTAACCACTCCAATCCCATCATTGTTTCTGCTGGATGGGATCGCGTTGTTAAGGTAACTATGAATTCCAACTACGACTTTTCTGCAGCAAAAATATTTCTGTTTGCAATTTTTAATTTGATAATATGAAATTCAATTGCTTCATTCAAAGTACAGCAAAGGCTCTAACTATTATTTTCTTTCCAGTCATGTCTTGTGAACTTTGCAATTCAAGTACATTATGTCGTATATTATTTTTGCATGTAATTGAGAACTTTCAATGCATCCACAGACCAAAATATTGATCAGAGTAATGTAAAATTATCGACGATAATAAGGCATTTTTTTAAAAATTCATAGACATGGTTTGCAAATAATTTGAACAATTTTTAGTGATTTTCATTGTTGGAAAAGTTTGATAATATTTTGGTCAAAGCATTTTTATCTTGTACTTACAAATTATAGAAAATTTAAGATATTCTAAATGATGTAAATCTTTGAAAAACATGAATTCTGTGAGTGTTAGCGGATATGGGACTGATTAATTGTTCCAAAGTAAAACATTTAATAAATTGTTATGCAATTTTCCCTTACAATATTTCCCTTGTTATCATACACAGGTCTGGAACTTGACGAACTGTCGTCTAAAGATCAACCATAATGGGCACACTGGGTACCTTAACACAGTAACTGTCTCTCCAGATGGTTCCCTCTGTGCTTCCGGTGGCAAGGTAAAAATTTATAATATTTACTTATATTTGATTATTCATTCTACACTACATCTTTTCTTTTTTAATCCATTTTTACCAATAAAATATGATGCAAACAACTAAATTCATGATATCCATGAGTGTTTACGGATATGGGACTGACTAAATATGAACCAATCTCTTACTGACTTTCACTACTTCCGGGATTATCACTAATACTCTTATTTGCTTACCTTTCTCATAGGATTGCAAAGCAATGCTGTGGGATTTGAATGATGGAAAGCACTTGCATACGCTGGACCACAACGACATCATCACCGCCTTATGCTTCAGCCCGAACCGTTATTGGCTCTGTGCCGCATTCGGGCCATCGATCAAGATCTGGGATCTTGAAAGCAAGGAAATGGTCGAGGAACTGAAACCCGAAGTTGTGTCTGCCACCAGCAAGGCTGAGCCCGCTCAGTGTCTTTCTTTGGCTTGGTCCACGGACGGACAAACGCTGTTTGCCGGTTACTCGGACAACACCATTCGCGTTTGGCAGGTGTCTGTGTCCAGTCGATAAATGCTTTGTACTATACTATACTGAATAAAGGAGCTGAGAAATTTTATCAAATTTTATTTATTTGATTAATTCCAAGCCTAGTCGCCAATGCCCATTACAGGATGGTCACACACCTGGAAAACCTGGAATTGCCAGTGAAATTTTATTTCCGTAATTGAAAAGTTTGAAAATATTAATATTCTTAAATTTGAATTAGAAATGATTTTGTGAAGTGACATATCTTTAAATTATGGTAGTTAGTGGTCCTATACATTGTCGTTTTCATCGATATCATTGCGTTTATACTTCTAACTGAACTATCATTATAACCCTCCTCCTTGTCTTTACTTGAAGGTAAGTAATTTTTTTTTCAATTCGAATTGAATTTGAACAAAATGTAGAGGTAATAAGCTGGACGATTTAAGACTTGTGAAATTTTGACTGAAATTTTTTCATTCAATTTATTTCCTAAAAATTTGTCGTCCTGTGTCATCTTTAGTCAGGACAAAACACTCCGATAGTTTGGCAAGTATTTACCAGATTTTTATGTGTTAAGATTAGATAAGACAAATATCGTCAGGCATAGAGATGAATTAAACGAAATAACTCGTTTCAGTCTTTTAATGAATTTCAACAAATATTAAACTACATAAATTCATACCTCGGTCTAATCTACTATTGTCTGCTGTTTACAGAGCATTGAAGAAATAAAACAACAATTGAACTGGTCACTAGAGTTTCTATGCGAGTAAGTAGAGGTTTTATGAAAAAAATTTCCTGCTTGCATGAAGGTATTATAAACGTAATCTGGTGATATTCCCTGATTTCCGTAAAAATGATAATTGCTAATATTAAATTACAAATATACTTTAGCATTGATAACATCACACAGTAACTCCTTCAACCTGTTGTATCTGCTTAAACTTTGTTTTAAATGAAGAACAAAAAAATATACCAGCATTATTTGTCCCTCAACTACTGAAATATGAAATAAAAACATTTAACGAAACTTCCCCATTATCACAACATATTTCAACGAATAAAAACTATTCTATTTACAAATAGCTGTTACATTTAGATATGAATATCAGTATTAAGTATATTACAAGATGCTATTCATTCTAAAAATCAATAGAAGTAATTTCAAGATCTTTTGCTCTAGTGTTCGTTACTGGTCTTGCTTGTCTGAATCTTTGTCTCTAATTTCTCAAATTCTTCCTTCGCTGCTCGATCTGATTCATCTTCGACTTGTTCAACACCCTGAACTTCAGGAATATAAAATTGCATCATATTTTGCACACCGTTTTTCAATGTCACTACGGAACTGGGGCAGCTGGTACAAGAACCTTGCATTTTTAGCTTTACTATCCCATCTACGAAACCCTGTGGCAATAAAAAGTATTTTGTAACTTCAAATTGAAAACAGTTGATGGTTGAAGTAGAAAGAAATGTTTTATATCCAACACTTCATTTACGTACCATGTACACAATGTCTCCTCCATCTTCTTGGACTGTGGGCCTGATTCTTGTGTCAAGAAGTTCTTTTATCATTTGAACAGTTTCATCGTCATCATCCTGAATCTCTAATTCAGAAACGTCAATGAATTACAATTAGGAATAGAAAACAATGGAGAGTAATTGTTATAAAAGATCACATGAAATTGTCCAATTCATTTACTTGTATCTAGCGATGGCTGTGCTTCAGTAAGAACAGGCAATCCGCTAGCAAAAAAATCCATTATAGTAGCAAATACTTCTGGCTTTATGAGCTTCCAATCGACGTCTTCGTCAACTTTAGTTACAGTGATAAAATCAGACCCAAAAAATATCGACTTCACTCCTTCAATTCTGAAAAGCATCTTTGCCAATGGCGAACAATATGCATCTGATCCTGTAGGAAAATCCATTGTTTGTCCTGGTTCGAGGACGGCAACTCCAGGTAGAAACTTCAAACTATTGGGATTTGGCGTGTCTTGAGTTTGTATAAACATATTGCGTTTATGCAATTCGTTGAATCTGGTGGTCGACTGCCAAAGGAAAGGCCTTTGCATGTAAGATTTGCTACAGTTGTGAAGACGCTTAGCATTGTTGATAGTCCTGCCATAAAAGGAGATATTTTTGAAGGGCGTTCCATACACGTATTAGAAAATTTGACTCCATGTCTAGTGGATACGACAGTTTACAAAAAAAATTACACAAAATATTGCGAATTATAAGGAAAGAGAGAAAGGAAAATCTAAAGTTGCTCAACGTTTCGTAGAGTACCAAATTGTACAGGAATATCTCACGGTTACCGTACGTTAGATTAGGTTATAAACACACGTTAATTTCATCAGTAAATAACAATTTGTAATTCATACCGTAAACTTTGTCGTGCAAAAATTGACCCACAGTTTATCGAACGACTGAGAACTGTTGTTTTTGCGAACATTTTATTCCTCAGAGTTATTCTTTACTTTTGCGTATTGCAATGTCGTACTGTCAAAATCATCTGTAATTTTTTAAGACCACCGTAACAAAGCGATATGATACGTTAGTTCCGTTGGATCAAATGATTATTCGCCAGGTGGATTGATCTTTGCGGTCCAAATTCATGGAGATTTAAAAAGTGTTTCCCAAATATACGGCAAAAAATTATTCCTTCGGCGAAAAGCTTTGACGTGAAACAAGGTCCGACAATTTTAGATTCTCATTACAGAGGACAACATTGTCTTTGATCATCTTCGTCAGAAGGATTCAAACAAAGCAAAATGTCCGCTGTTACAGTCAACGGTGGGTATTTGAAATTAAAGGAGCATCTGATTAAAAACGATGGAATAACGAATTTTGTTTGTCCCATTTGGTGGAATTATGTGGTAATTGTGATCTTAATAAAAAAAAAGAAGAAAATTAGATCACGGTTAAAATCAATGACGACAGTGATGACGACCCTGACTTATTTTTCCAGTGTCTATCTGACTCACAACGAAACTTTTTACTTTCAAAAAAGCCGGCATAAGGCCAATTTACTATTCGTTTTCCGAACATTGACTGCGAATAATATAACATTTGTACAACGAATTATATCATTGATGAATTTTTGCAGATACTTTACTGTGCGTTATGTGGTTTGAAATCCAATTGACACGTCAATTGGATCCAGGATTTATATTACGTTACACGTCCATCAAACGTGTCAACGGTGTCAACATGATAATGAATTATTAACAGTTATACTTGACGTCTTTTCAATATTTTTCGACGACGATAAGGAGTGTTAACATTTTTTCTACGCACAACCGGTTATTCTCATTCTTTTTTATTCATCTCTCATTCATCATTTGACAAAATCGTATTTTACTCGCGTGGCCAACTCCAGCTACCCGCAATGTTTCTTTTTATGATATATATGAAAATGAAATATCGCTGAATGCAACGCAAAGGTTTGAGGTTAAATTATCTTTACTGAAAATAATAACAAATAAAAGGTTCTAACCTAAAAGTACCCACAATGTCTTACTCTGAAAACAAACACTTCACACAGTGATCAACGAGAATCATACAACATGCCGCGGCTATCTATGCTCCCCAGGACTTCCAGAATCGTTGCATTATGTTCTGCTGCAAATTTCATCAATGCAGCTGACAGGGTAATCATGCCGATTGCCATCGTTCCTATGACCGACCAGTACAGATGGAATCTTCATTGGCAAGGCTGGATCTTGTCGGCGTTTGCATTTGGCTATTTTACAAGCCAGGTAAATCTTGACGATTTCTCTCTTATTATTTCCACTCTATCGAGCCACAGCAATCCTTAATGCTGCGATAAAATTATTCTCAAAATCCTGTTCATAATAGATACTCAAGCGCTTCATGTGTCTTCTTTGAATGGTCTTTAAATTATCCTAGTCACTTTACAAATTCAAGGAATTTCTATTGCTATTGAAACTTCTACCTAGTATCAGCAATGTTTCAAGTGGTGAGATTTCCAGAAAAAAAACAACTTAGGCTAGAGCATTTTATAATTATGGTACAAAGTTTGATCTTTATATGATATGTCGAACAATTAGTACGAATATTGTAAAATTCATATACCTAACGTTACATCTTTTTTCAATAATTGAAAAAACACCCCAAGCATATTTTTCGGATTCCTTATACAGCTGCAGAAGCACTCAAAAATATTAAATTACGTTTCTCGGAGAAATATTACTTTCTTGAAATAACTCCCGATATGCAATGTCATATAATTAAGTGGGTACAAAAAACAATTTTGATCAAGTTCGTTTTGTGTATATGTAATAAACATGATGTAGCTTGTGATGTTTTTAGGTTATCGGAGCAAGTACGGCTAATCGATTTGGTTGTAAAACTGTTTTGATGTCGGCAGTTTTGCTATGGTCAATTAGCACGGTCATCACACCTCTATTGGCCCATTCGATACCCATGCTCATCATATGTCGAGTTATTCTTGGACTCGGAGAAGGTTTAGGTACGTTGACTGTGCTCTACTTATTGCCATTTAGTATAAAAGTAAGCGGTAAAATTAATAACACAACAGAAAGCATTAAAATATTCCAATCGAAAGTATTTTTACAACCAAGAAGAAAAAATTTGACAATATGTAAAAATGCAAATCAAAATATAATGGAAAATGAAGTTCTCCACACATGACAATTATTACTTATTTCTTGGCTGTTGGAATTATTTTTCAGGTCTTCCAGTTATATTTCACCTGTTTGCTCATAATGTACCAGTTGAGGAGAGATCGCGTGCATTTGGGTATCTTGTAGCTGCGGGATCCGTTGGCCAAGTAGTAGCGTCGGTTGTAAGTCAGAATATGATAACTCCAATCTTTAACTGAAAACAATTAAATCGTCGTCAAATTTAAAGATTATTTAAATTGTTTGTTATAAAATTATTATATAAAATTGATTAAACTTTGCCTGCTAATTTTTATAGATTTGTCCGCACATGTCCTGGCCAAACGGATTTTACTTGTTTGGGAGCCTCGGAATCCTTTGGACTTTATTGTGGATGTTACTTTATAGAGAGTCAAACACTCAAGATGAAATACCATTGTTTTTACCCAAAGTATGCAGATCTTTATTTCAAATAACTCTTAATTGTAGCTCGTTAATTGTTTTATCTGGGCAATTTACATTTCGGATTATACTCAGTTAAAACCCTGAAGCTGGCAAAATTTCGAAGTATCATTGACAATAAGTAAGGTACACTGTGTTACGAAGGAAATATGCTACCACTTTAAAACTAGCTAAATACGTTCTAATATTTTTTCAAATACTCAGGTGGCTCAAAATCGAAATATGCACTGGACAGAACTGATAACTCACTGGCCTCTTTGGGCATTGTATATAGCTCATTTTGCAATGAATTGGAGCAACTACATAATCATGCAATGGTTACCGACTTATTTGGCACGAAATTTATCTGCCTACAAGGAAAGCATCAGTTTAACAGCTTTGCCGTACATTGTAAACTCGCTTGTCGGTATTGGTAAGCCATTTATTAGATACGTTGCAATGAAAATTCTATTTTTGAATTAAAATCTAACAATCTGATAATCCAATAATATACTTTTCATTTTGTAGTCGCTGGTCACAGTGCGGATAATTTGATTCAAAAAAGGTGGTCAGTCTTATCTGTAAGGAGATTGATGACTAGCATCGGCTTAATCGGTCCAGGGGCATTTTTGCTCGCCTTTTGCGCCGTTGACAACTTACTTGCAGCTGTGATGTAAGCTTGAATTAAACCGATATTATATCAAGATGTATTGAAATTTTTTTAAATCCATTGAATGGAACAATGAATCTTTCACTTTTTCCTATACTTGCTTTCATATTTCGTATTTCTAACAATGTATGATTTTAAACTTGCGCACTTTATACAGATTTGTGTCAATTTCGATGGGACTTTGCGCCTGCAATTCGGCAGGTCATCTCAGCAATCACGCTGATGTAGCTCCTAATCATGCTGGCATAACTTTTGCTATATCAAACACAATAGTAAGTAAAAAATAATTTACTTTTTTTTCTTCATAATAATGTACAATGAATAATTATCATATTTAATACGTACAGTAGGCACTCATCGATTATTCATTTGGCAAATAAAAATACAGTGATTCATCCTTGCACATGTAAGAAAGTATTTAGATCCAAAACTTTTGTTCACCAACAAAGATAATTATTACCAACTACCAGGACTTTGTATTGAATATAAACAAAAAATCAATTATAGAATGGAAATATTAACTTATTTATTTATTGCAGGCTACCATACCTGGAATTCTCTGTGGTCCACTGACTGCCGAATTAGTGACAGCCTCGCAGGGTCGATGGATGCCAGTCTTCGTTCTGGCAGCTGCAGTGAATTTTACTGGTGCGATAATCTATCACACACATAGTTCTGCGCTCCAAGTGTTATGAGTACTTGGATCGTTGTATGTGGGAAAATGTGATGAACGTGATACGAGGTATGACGATAAACAATACAAATGAGTGACGATAAACCAAGGGTGTTGCAAAAACGTAAATATTATTGTATAAAATCGAAGTATTTTATCACCTTCAGGCATACCAAGGTATGTATAGATTTAATCTTAGATCAAAATTACATAAATTTATGACTTGAGATGAGAATTCGTACGATTATTACCAATTATTTCCATACGTACACGAATGTTATTACTATTTTTTTCAATTATTATTCTGAATAAAAGCATATATACTTTACGTAAATACATATATTAAGATTTTCAATCGATATGCAAAGAAATGGGTTTAAGTGCAAAAAAATTCATTTTATAAGCACTGCTGCGGCTGGCCTATATTACTTCACAAACGTTATCTAATATTTTAGAGAATCTTCTTTTATAGTCTTTTTCCGTGCTTGAAGCTTTCGTCCGATTGTTTGCTTTTCATGCCTTTCATTGTTTATATTAACACCATTCTTTACGGGACATCATTCCATGCCAATTCGACCAAATTTTGACCTCTCCATTTGTAATGTGGTTAAATTTTTTTTAGATGATTGTAGCATTTCTAAAATAAAATTTTTGGATTCTCATATGCAACTGTTTTTAAATTATGAACATTCAAATTTTTCTCAATTTCAACTTTTTTTCACAACGCTCAAAATATTTTTTATTTTTATGTCGCCTAAGGCAACTGCGTCATTTCCAAATCACCAAAGATGGATACTTTTATATTACAAGGATGTCTCCAGATATTTAAATTGAATGGAAGGTGAAATTGACTATTAATACAATTTTTGTAAATTCGATGACAAATAGTATAACAATTATCTTTTACTTCTACGTGATTTTAACATACTTACCATAGAGTTTGACTGAAACACAGAATTTTTTTAATATTTGTAAAACATGTATTTTTGTAGCTTAAACATTATCAGTGTCTTGAGAATAATAGAAAAAAGAGATTCCATCATGGGTCCAATCATAATATAGTTGGTTCAAAACATCAGATTTTGTTGTTTTGTTTTGTTCAAAAATTGCCAAAATGGTGGAAATAAAAAAAAATTGAGTATCATTACTCTAAAATGGTAAATTAAAAAATAAAGTTTAAAAGTTCTATTATCAAACGAAAAAGTTTCAATTGCGTTAATCAAAACTGCTGAAGTTAAAACCTAGTCAAGCTTTCACGGAATGCCCAATGTATGTATGTAAGTAACACAATTCGATGATTACACAGCAGTATTATTGAAACTGAAAGCATTTACCAAAACAGCCTTCGTCACCATGCAATCTGCAAATGTAATGATTTGCTCCTGATCTTATTCGTGGCTTTATCTACTGGGTTTAATAAAAACGCTCCGTAACCGTTAACGGTATATTCTGTGTAATACTCTCAAAATACTTACTAAAACATCTACAATTTTTTTGGTGGTTACGCACTTTGCAAGTCTCACAATGTGTTTCAAAACTTCGGATGTCTTCGTTGACTAGCATTTGCGAATGCATTATCTTGTTTTCATTGATTAACTCACAAACGAAATTATTTCATCTTTACCTTCATATTTCATCTTAACTAACACACTTTCGCCGTGTATTTGAATCAAACTGGCTTACACTTTTTCTAAATTTTCAGTTGTCAAGGGACTGAAATGAACCTCCATTAGCGATAAAAAAAAAAAAAAAAAAATAAACAAAAAATGACAATTGTGACAGGTTTTGTGGCTTAAACTTTCTTTTTTACGTTTTTCACTGTCTCTGTACTGTGAGCCTAAGCAAATCATAGTATGTGATCTTATGCATAGTGTAGGAGATTATTCGGACTTTAAAAACTTTTTATAGTACAAAAATAGACTTTCAGAAAGTAAGAATAATGATAGTAGTAATTATAATAGTACTAATAATATCAATAATATAAGTTTTTATAGTCAGTATTTTGTAAATTTTCTTGTGTAAAGTGTTATTTAATTGGCGTAGATTTTAGCCCAGTTCACTAATTAGCAAATACATACCAAAAGGGACTGACATGGGACTTGTATATTATGTAAACAACTATACTGTATATAAATTATGATTACCATTTAATCTTATAACATTAGATATTTTTGGGCAATGTACACTCATAAGGGGATGCTATGATGCATGGGTCACCAATTCGATCTATCTTTAGTACACATTTAGGTCCTGACCAGGAGTATAACAGGTGCAAGTAGGAAGGCACGCATCTTAACCGTTTCCGAGAAATAATAATTAAATTAATTGTCAATTAATTAATAATCAAAATAGAAGATTAAAATTAGTAATCAAAATTTCAGTGCATTCATCTGTATTCTACGTAGAGCTCTACTTCAGTTACAAATCAGGGCTCTTTCCATCGCGCCACGTGGTCGGTAGCTTTTCGTTAATGTAGAATGTACATGAACGGAGCGAAATTTTGATGATGAATTTTAATTTTCTATTATAATTGTTAATTAATTGACAATTAATTTCATTATTATTTCTCGGAAAGGGTTAAGGAGCATGTCTTAGTACTTGCACCTATTATACTGCTGGTCATGACCTACACGTGTGCAAAAGGTGGATCGAATCGGTGACTCATGCATTATACCGTCCCTAGTCAGATTTTCTTCGGCACCATCTCAAATTGTATACTTATATTGCATTAACTAAAGATATATACTTCGATCAACGTATATTGTGAAAAAATATCTATTATTCAGTTTGTAAGTATTCGCATGGTTTTTTTTTTTGACACGAAGAATTGTGTTTTGCATAGATTATTATTTTGTTCCTAACGAAAAGGTCGTCCAGGATAAGTAAATAAAAAAAGAGACATATATTCACTGCTCCATAACAAGTTTCAATGGAAGCCAAAGTTTATTACTTATCATGTACATTATAGTGAAATTCAAAAAAAAAATTTACCATCATTAACGGCAATTTCATGTTTTATTCATTTTAAGCCATCAAAAATTATTTTTATAGTAACTGCTGGTTAAAAGAGATTCGGATATTTTGTATGCGCTCACAAAATGCTGCTATAATTTGTACAATATACTTTATTGTTACGCAGTTGCTAGTGAAGGTTTTGAGTGATTGAAATTGTTCAATCAAATCAAATTTACGTTAATTAAAAGTGGTATGCTTATTTATTTTCATCCATATTTAATTGAAAGAGGTAAATAGATTCGTATCGGAGTACAGAAAAATTTTTTTCTCATCTAGCGAGCTCTGCCATTTGACAAATTTGGTAGTCCATTTACCAAACTTGGCAAAATCGCCTGTAATCGAGGATTCTTTAATATCTCGTTTTGGACTGCTAAGAACTTTTGAACAAACGACTGTTTTTTGATGTTGACTAATTTTTTCTTATCCTTCCTGTTTTCGGCCAATTTTTTATCTATTATTACATGCAGTTTTTCACAACTGTTATAAAACTTCAATTTATCCATATCCTTCAAAGGTTTTTCCTTGTTTTTTGTGGAACAATTACGAATGGTATTTGCTACGGTACGCTGTATCTTTTGCATCAGCCATTTGTCACTATTATTTTTAACACCGAATATGAATTTTTTACTAGAATTTAGAGGGTTCCTAAAATTTACAGAATCTTGATACCATTGTGTCGGATGCAATGATAACTCTTTGCTTAGAAACTTTGACTTGCGGATCTGATAGCATGAGTACTTTGGTATCTGTCTTTCTAGTGCATTCAAACCGATTTCAATAAAAGGATTGTCATATTTGACTGCAATTTTATCATTTTGATTTGTGTTGCTACTTTGTTCAACAGTAGATAACTGTTTTCGATCTTTGCTTATCATCTCTGATTTGCGTATCGGCATTTCTGTATTATTTACTACCTCATTGCTGTTACATCGAGCGTTGTTCATATTCTCATTACATTTTGCTGACATTATCTCTTCTGGCAATTCTTCTTTCATCTTAACTGTTTTTCTACCATTTGGAAACGAGTTTAGAGTTTCGGCAATCAACAACTGCCTTGAGTTTTCACATTTTTCTGGATTCATACGAACATTTATGAATTGTTCATATCTCTCCTCGTCTATGTGGAACCCAGTGTCGTAAATATTTAGTTTTTCTAACATATCAGCTACAGCCTCAGAAGTTGGACATGATACTGTCTTCTGGTTATTATCGCTCCTATCCTTATCTGAGATTAAGCCGCACTTATCCAAATACTTCTCTGCTTCGGATTTTATTGCTGTAGTTCTATCGGTCTTGGAATTGGTTATCGTTTTCTTACCTTTGTTTTTATTTTCATTTCCTGTACCCGAGTAGTATGTTTTTTCAAAATTAGTATGACATATTTTAAGAATATCATTCTCCGTATTTATGCTGCGCATACATTTTAATGATGCATTTTGAATCAAACTATTATCTTTTCTTTCAAAAAAAGTTGGTTTCAACATTTTCTGGTCCTTCATGGTCTTCTTACTTGGATTTAATACTGAATCTGAAAACAGAGTTTCAGTTTCTTTATCGAATTTACTTCCAAATCTCGATTTCAATGTCTTACTTGTTGCTTTGTGTGGAAGATAACCAGCCTTTTTATTTCTTTCATTGGACATTTTTTCTAACGTTTGATAGAGTTTCTTCGTATGCTGATCGTTGTTGGCATTCTTTGGTTGATTCCAGTTTCTCGTTTGCTTCAGTAACTGCCAATTAGATTTAACATTCGCTACTTCTCCGTTGACATTGGCAATTGGCAATTCTGGAAAAGAAAAAAATGCATTTTTCTAACAGTAAGCCTAATGGAAATTATTTTTTAAAAAATTGCTCGTTGTTGAAAATTGTCGGATAAATTTTTAACAATTAAATGGAAAGTGTCAAAGATTTTTTCAAAGTAAGATTTCTTTTAAAAAAACAATAAGATTTCGTAAAATTGACTGGTTCACAGTCGAGCTACAAGAATTTTATTTTTACATCTCTTTCTAATCAGCAAAAAGAAACTATAGTGTGGCTCAATTAGTTTCTTCAATTTTTAACAAAAAATTTGTATTGCATTTGTTTAAAAAAAGATGGAACCGCATATGGTATTCACCAATTCAAACGGATTGAAATTATTGCAGGATTTCAATTGAAGAAAATTGATGAACCTGAAAATTGTTAGATGTTTTAAATTATAATTAGTGCAAATTCCGGTTTGCTCATGAGGAATGAATTAGAAATAGCTAGTACAGATGTTTCTTTTGCAGGCTGCATGATTTAAATTTCATTTCAACTATTTCGAATATGATTGATTTTCCATATCAGTTTTACGTCAACAAAGAAATTCACCTCATTAATTATAATTTTTATACATTTACCCTTACTATTATTGATTACATTCTTCTGCAGTTGAGTTTTTTTCGAACTTGAGTTCTTCTTTCGAGGAATATTGGGTAGTACTGCCATGCTACCATGTAAATTTCTGACTGGCGAACAATCAATATTGTCAGTTCCCAGTTTGGTATAACTTAATTTTGGTAAAAGTGTTACGGACTTCGGTGATTTGTGGCAATGCACCTTTTTTCCATCCGTTAGTTTATACTTTCGCAATCCTAAATAAGACGTAAATCTTTATTATTATTATTTTATTCTCATTTTCCCATGTTTAACATCAAATGACATTGTTACTCACTGTTATCCGTATTAGATAATACTGGACTAATGTTAGTAGCAGTATTCAGTTCTCTTCTTCCTTGAATCGATGGTACACAATGAGTTTTACTATTTTGTAAACTAGTTGCGTCCAGAGCTCCAAACTCGAAGATAAAGTTGTTCGTTGCCATTGTCCTCTCAGCTATAAACTTGATTGACGGTAAACGTTTTTCCAATTTCAGGAAACTCGAGTTTGACTATTTTGTGGTGAAAGCATTTTCACATTTTGAGATGATTGTGGTAAATGGTAATTTTCAATGTCTAATTATTTGAAGCTATTTTTCTAATTGTTTGCAACAGAATCGCACCTAATTTGAAACTTCAGAGTCGAGGTTCGAAAGTACATTGTACATTAATAAGAAACCAATGAATCTAATTAGCATGAAAACTAATTATTACTATTTTTTTGTGTTTTTGAACGGATCTTTTCAAACCTTGGTAGTTCGTAGAAAATTTTCGCTGAAGCTATTGGCGTTCAACAATTTTTCTCCTTCTGGATAGTTTGTTTCTACAGAAGCTGCCTTCTGAATATTGTGCAACGCAATAACTGCAGCAGATACTCTTTTCTTGTCTACTCTTTCTAGACGAGTTCTAAATACATCAATCTTTCATTTCATTTGCAAATCGTCTCATCCTAATTTTCATTAACATCATCAATGGTTACCTGTTATACACGTAGACGTTTATATACTCTGTCACCAGTTCTTCCGGATCAGCAAAGTGCCTGAAGTTGAAAAGTGACCTGTCTCCATTATTTGAGTACGATTGACGTGATGGCGCGGTGGAATTTGCTGCGCTATTACATTGACTTTGCCTGAAAAATCAGCCGATTAACTGCAATCCGTTATCGGAACTGTTTGCTATGTAAACTGGATAAATCTAATCCAAACGTAGCCCATTTTTTTATTTTACATATTAAATTCAAGTACTAATTTATTCTGCGTCTTACTAATAGCACAAAAAATTCCGATATTTTGAATAACTAACGCCTTCTGCTTGTCTTGCTCCAACGGATCTTCAATATTTTTCTTTAGCTGTTCCGGTGCTCTAACGAAGAAGGATAGCTCCTCGTTGCGTTTGATATTAGTTTTGAAACAAGCTGTTCGAGGTTTCTTTTTATGCTTATGAAGATCGGTAAAACAGTTCGATGATCGGGAATGTATCTTAGTATCCGTAAAGCTGGAAAATCCTTTGGAAATCTTTGAATCTGTAGCCTTCAGAATTCGGTTATCGTCTTGATGATCACCGCAACACCAATTTACCAATGATCTGTTAAAACCCATGCACAACCGGTTACGGTATAAACTTTCAACTCGATGCTACTGCTGAGATAATAATAAATTTTTTTCGTCTGTCCATTTACTGTTCAGTTATATAAATGAAAATTGTTGAATCATTTTAATTGAGGTTTGACATTACTTAGAAAATTGGCATGCGTTGCGCAGGTTCACAAAACTGTGACTAGTGCAAAGTTTAGGTGGTTGTACCAAGTCATCAACGTTTTTGTATTTTTTTATCTTATCATCTGCCATCAACTTGCGAATTGATCATTTTATTTATTTGTCTTCATCCTATCCATTTACGAGTTTTTTTTTTCTTTGTTTCTCATTCAACCAGAAGCTTGCTGATTAACTTTTCATATTTCCCAGTCCTACTTGTATCTGTGTTCGTGATTATGAGGTAGGATATACTCCTCATAATGAGAAAACAGAATATGTAGGCTCCAAAGTCAGATATTCAACGTCGTGTTGGCCTTGGTTAATTATTCAATATTAACAGATTTGTGTTATGTTAAAGCTCGCATGTATTGTCAATTTTATTCCAGCACTGATTGTTCGGGTGTTATTATATTTCTTAGGAATATCGTGATATTGTTATAACACGTGTGATACATGGGTCATAAGAAATAATCTATGGTCTAAACATTTTCAAAAATGATTACAGGAAGTCGCTAGAGTTGATGAAGATGATTATTCTTCTAATCGAAGAAGTACACTTACATACACTTGAATGAATTTTGTAGATATTGATGTAGAAATTGTAAAAAAAAAATCCGATCGAATATTTATGACCAGATAAATTAATACATATTTCACGTGATACTTGGGCAAGATTATTGTATCTTTGGGTTATTGTTGATGAAAATGGATGAACCCGTTGATGTTGGAGAAATAGTATTTGACGAGTGAAATATTTGTATGCCCTAGTTGAGTAAGACTATATGAAACTTTTTAGTTCTGCTATCATTCTCAAAACTTAGTATCAGAACTCGCGAAGCACGCGGGGCTGATTCTAGTTTTGTAAAAAAGAAAGGATAAACACTAAAAAAATGGAAATCAGGAAATGCATTTTGAAGGCATTTATCAGTCTTTATTTATAAAACTAATCAAGAGATTAAAACATATTTTTGTGGACGCTTTAACAATTATTTATTTAACATGAAATGAATACAAATCATTAGATCACTTTATCATTTCACAAACACATCCCAATTTTTAGCGAAAGAGAGAAACAGTAGAATACTAATTACATTAATAATTATCTATCGAAGAGGATGCCAAGGCCAGCTTGATCCTCATAATTTAACAAATTATATAGTTCAAAATTTTCATCACCAAATTAGTGTCGATTACATAGCAGAAAGTGGTATCAACACTATGCTAAGAAATTAAAGTTATAAATTTATTTCTATCTAGTTAACTTATAGAGCGCTGAATATATTTAAAGTTGCGTATCGTAGCTATATTTATCCTAATCAGTTATTAACAAAGCTGATAGAAATGATCAGCTGGTTCTTCATAATTCGTCATCGAAGTGATTGTAATTCCTATGTTTTTTACATCATAATAATTTAGATTGTTTCACATGTGTTTTAGACCCCTGAAATTAATTATACTATTACATTCAATTCACTATTAATACTCAATAATTTTTTACCACGTACTAAAAATCTGTAGTTTTCCTCTACATTTGATCCATTTACCTAATCTTACTCGGTTTTCTTTCCCATTTGTCATAGGTAGCATAACAATTTCACTAAAAGTGTTAGTTTGAATATTCGTCTCCTATGTTTTATTCACTGAATTCTTGTTCGTCATTTTCATTGAAAATTGCAGTTATGATTTCCAGCTTTTAGACACGTATCTTCATGTCCCTTTACATGATAATTTTTGACAAATTTCATTTCACTCGGATTTTCATACTTTCATTAAATTCAAGCGTTTCATGCACCTGAGTATCACAAACTAACAAGGATTATCGATATTATGCTTTCACACAAAGTTTAAAAGATCATTTACAAATCGTCGCTTCTAGCATTTGAAATAAATCATGTAGAGCAGTTTCAAGATTCAAATTCTTTGTACACTCATCATCAATATAATATTCTAACAATAAGTGAAAGCGTTATAATGTGCACAAGTTTTTCAGATACAGTTACCTGAAAAATATTATCATATCTATAACATACGATTATTGATGTTTACTTGGTATTAATGTTGCCGATCATTTTGCTACCCTGGTAAAATATCTCACTTTACATCAATGGTTTCGAGGCCTCACTTGGAAGTACGACTCTTTTTGTTAGTCGTGGCCTTTCGGCAGGCTCTCTATGGTGGCTAGCTTCTTTCAGATCTGACGAGTTATCGGGTATCAAACACTCGTGAATGAACGTACAGACAATGTTGATATAGACCTCCCGATAAGCAGCGTAATGTTTGACGTGAGGCGAGTCTGTGAATCTGACCATTTGTACTCGGACTCCTCTGGCAGCGCGCCGACTAGCAAATTTTTCTACATCCTGTTCAAGCAAAATGCAACACATTTTTAAAGTGACAAAAGTCGTGAACTTTGAAAATCATTTTTTTGAAAAAAAAAGTAGAGTAAAATTTCTGCATCGAGGCAGTTCTCAGAAAAAGTCACATACTTTGGCTGGTATGAGGTCGTCAGTATTGGAATAAAGAAACAGTTGTGGCCAAGAGTGCGTTTCTTCAGCAAGTGCTATGGGATTCGTCGGGATTGGGCAACCTTCCTTCAAAGATTGTGCGATGACCTGCAACAGCGTGGTGATGAAATGAGAATTTTGTTATGGGAAAGAACGTTTTGAGACGATATTAAGAGGATTAATATTTCATAATCCATTGCGTAGTGATGAAATAGACTTCTCTGAGAATAAAAGTGAAGACTAGAGTTAGATTTGGATATAGTGAAAATTGAAAAGATCTAATGTGCTCGTTCATGCCCTGTCCCACTGAAGATGTTACAGCCTAATATTCATCGTTAGTTCAGAATGATGTTACAGTCTGTGCAATAAAACACACGATCTCCTGGAAATTAGGATTGTGTAGAATTTCATAGTATTATTTAGTAGAACACCGTATCACTAAAATCATTAAAAACATTGTAGTCCATTAATTTTTGACATTCTTGTCAATTGATTTTCGTCATTCATGTAACAAAATTTGAGTGAATTTCAAAGCCCTAGAACAATATATTTTCGAATATCATCAAACTATACAGAATTTCATTATGTCTCACGTTATTTTAAATGGATTCCAGAAGTAGTGTTTCTTCAATAGAATAAAAACATATACTACTCTATGAAATATCATCTGTGCATACTTCGAAAAGCCACAAGATTGAAAGGAAGATTGTGATGACGAAGGACATCGGTATGTTAGTAAAGGGATGTCCGCCAAGAATGGCACTGATTGCCCGAAACAAGGAGCTTATTCTTCGTTCGCCCGGCGCACTATCGAATATCACACCTTTCACCTGAGACAATGAGAATAATAATTTACGAGATTTTCATACAACTGTGACGTAGCTACAATGCTTATTTACCTTCAATGGTGTTTCCAGCTGCTGCATAGCGAAGCTGACATGTTGATAAAGAAATGCACCCCCATTACTGAACACATGGAAGAAGATTGGATGCTCGTGTAAATTCATATCCGCAATGACTTGGACGAGCCTTCTCCCTATATCCCTCATTCGATAACGCTTCCAGAACAAACATTCCACCGGTGCGGTATACCTAAGGGTTACGCAGCTGAAAAATGATGAATTACACAATTACTATAATCTGTTACTGCCAACTCACAGATTTAAGAGAATAATCGTTTCAGATGTCATTGCACACACTTATGTTTAAATTTTATCATTAAACTACTACTGTTACGATGTAATATGGCTACAATCTTACAATTGAATGTATAAAAAATGCTATCGGTTATACCTGATTAAATGTTATTCTGTTTAGACGAGGTTGCTCTGAACATACATCTAAGGGAATGATCAGATCACTATGTTCATCTAGTTGTAATTTTAAATTATCTATATCTATGTTGATGGCTTAGGAGATAATAATATTATCTTTCTGAGGCACTCGCTAAGACCACTTTTGTGACGCATAAAAATTCTAAAATTTGAAATTGACATTGAGTTTCGTTTCACTTGTCAAACGCATGTCATTGTATAGATTTAGCAATAGAGATTTTGATGATACAATAATTGATCGGATAAAAATGGAAACAATTATTTTTTTCTCAATTTGTTACCGAGAGTAGATTGTAGCTAGTTTGTTTCTCATTTAATCTACATTTTATCAAAGCGACTATAGATGTCTTTAAATTCTAACCGTTACTAGTACTGCCCCCAGTCTTAATAAGTCTGATGCAGTATCATCAAATACATAAAAAAAATTAACCTTTTGTATTGTGTTACGAAGATGTACCTTTTTTCTTCGTAAATCGCGCTGTATTTAGCGAGATATTTGTCCTGGCAGCCGGCCCATCCTAAGAGGATGACCACTGGTAATTTGTCTTCGTCGTATACGAATACAAATTCCTCATGAGGCTCTGCGGCAGTGTTTCCGGATGAAGGGTCCTTCGGAGCCGGTGGATAAGGTGTTGGGAATTTAATATAATACTCGAGATCATCCTGTTCAGACATCGTGGGTATAATACCTCACAGCCCGGAATCCCCAGGAATCCGTTTTAAAACGGAAGTGATAGACGCTGTAGGTACGCGTGTAAAATATTCTGAGTTTGCGTTGTGGGAACCTAGTCGTTGTATTCGGGAGATGTCGGGGAAATCAATATAACGAAGCTTACGTGGGTCAGAAATAATAGTAGGGCTTGAATACCCAGAAACGGCGCCAATATGACTACGCACTACGACTTCAAACGGTGCAGAAAATTATCATTCAAATCGTCGTCATCGTCCAGTAACTTATGTTGCACGTTGATTTTGAATTTAAAAAAATAGAATGCTGATGTACAACTTATTCGTGTATTTTCGACTGCTTCGAAATATTATACTGACGTGTTTTTATATGTACGTCGGTAAAAGTACACTATTCATTTAATTTAGCTGTCGGAAGTTGGATTCGTGATTTGACAATTGATCTCTTCGATATTACCGCCGTGGTTCATTGCTAATTGTTACGAATAGATTATATACCCATAGAGGTATACGTTATATACCGTATCATGCACTCGTTTTGTATACATACATATACCTATAATGTATACTAGTATGAAATTCATGCTAAATATAACACGAATAACCATACTACGTCAAATTTTACCATCTGGTATATACTTATGAATACATATTACGTACAAATAGCAGTGGTTATTTTCTCTGGGTCAATGGGTCGAATGGGACGGTATAAGTAACAAAGCTATATTGTCGAATGAAAATTTTTGTCCTTGATTAGTGCAAAAGTTTTTACGGATTACAGATGAAATAACAGCGGGAATCTAATATATTATTTGCAACATTTTTCCCGACTTACATAAGTTAGACACTGTGTTGAGAAAAGCTGTTACATGTTAAAGAAAGATCAGCTATGACGTTACGTTACTCTGCTGTACCGGGAGATTCCTATACACGAGTCTTCAGTATTATATGTTCAAATTTTTGAAACAAATGATGTAAACAATTATATCTAAGGGTTTTCTAGCATGAATTGACCCCCACACACATTCAAATATCGGCCAGAGACATCCGTAGGGTAAACAGAGAGTAAAAAAAAATGATTAGTAGTGATTAAGAATGACGAAAAGTTTGAAGAAATGCAAGCTGTTACAGACATTTGCAAGTCTTTGGAAATCATTATCGTGCATATTGTAATTCAACGGGTGTGTCATTATAGTGAAGAAAAAAAAATTAATGTCGAGTTATTGAGAAACAGGAGCAGCATTACGGTAATACTGTTGAAGAAAACTGGGAACAGGGTTATCGTACTTTTCCCTGTGGAATTGAAATAACATGTTTATAGCATTTTCAACTTCAGCACGTGATCTAATTTTGCTACAATCTCTCAATTTCCTCGCTACGCATTGAAAATATATAGCACAATCGTTTTTTCGTCACGGATGATGCTTTAAAACTTTGAAAGCCTCTTCCAGTTCCGCATCGTCCTTCCTATCAGACGCTGTATTGCGTTATGCTCTGTGGGAACTGCAGCAGTCGACAATTTTTGTTCATTTACTGCCGATTATTTGTGATTAATCCCCTCCAACAAATACATTCTGCTCAACATCCAAATTTGGTTTTAAGAAATTTGGTCAGAATCAATTTCTTACTTTTCGTTACCCTTTTGAATGTTTTTATTTTTATATTTTCGTTCATATACCGTCGATTCGAACGGAGTGGCTCGCAGTTTCACAAAAGTACGTTATACATATATTACTTTGAGCGAAAATGTGATAGGCAACGAAACCATTCTCCGCTACATACCGAAAAAGCTCAGTTGAAAGAATTTTTAACTGGTAATAATGAAACGATTTAGCTACTTCCACTTCGTAACATTTCTCGAAATAAACACTAAGCGGTCAAAGAATTCGAGACAAGATCAGGAAGCATTTTTATTATAACAATGGAGCTTTGGTATGAATATACCAGGCTTAAAAATCAATGTCTAGTAAATAACGTTTTTGTATTTATCACAATTTAATTGCGCTTCATCATTACCCAATAAGTAATGCATTCTCTTCATTTTATTTTCATGGTAAGTTTGCTTTTCTGAGAAACGAGTCATCATTGATCTTTCACCTCGAGAGTAAGCTCATTTAAAGGCGATACGTTGAGCTCTATTTCGAATTTTTTCAGTAAAAACTTTGCAATCATCGCTATTAACTTTACCTATATTCATTTACAAGTGTAGATAGACAGTTTAATCAAATTATAAGTGACTTCGTTACAATGTAATGTTAATTAGTCATTGTAGCGGTGGTTTGACGCCACATAACGCTACCTGGTGATCTATTCTGATCAAACAATTAGGTATAATGATAAACTTAACGATTTTCTAGGAATCCATCGCGAGCCACTCCTCGCAATTGCACCCTTTCTATAGTATTCAATATAATGAATATAACGCAAATTCTGTGTAAGAGGACTTTCATATTAATTAAGATATGGAAATCCGATGACAATTCCATACGTACGACCGTAACCAGGTTAATTCAACAATGATTTAGTTGCAACTGTTATACTTTATCCTTTTTTGAAAGAACCTTTGTAGTTATGCGCTGCAACAAATTGGTTGGCAACTGTTTTTGTTTAATAATAAAATAGTGAATATGAATAGTAGTTTGTACTGGAGTTTAATAATGATAGGTAATATTAAACTTATCAGGTATGAATACAATAAAATCAGTAGTAGTATAATCATATTGATAGTATTTTATAGTAATAATAGTCAAATGTTCTGTATATAGAAGAATAGTCTTTGAATACTAATTTGTGCTGAAGCTTGATTATAGATAATATAAACCTTATCAATTAGGTCCGAGTACAATGAAATTAGTAACGGGGTAATCATGTTAGTAGTATTTTATAGTCACGATACTCAAATGTTTAGTGGAAGAACAATTTCACGATGCTGCTGACTGAATCGCGATTTTTTGAAACTATAAGATCATGACATCATAACGACGAAGATTTCGACTTAAAATAATAGATTAATGTTATAATTCACTTAAGGAAGGAAGTGAAATGTCCTTCCTTCCAATTCGATGCAACGGTTCGCACGGCGAATCAAGTTTCGTCGCGCATTCTCCAACATTTCGGGCTTTACTGTTTTAATCGCTTCCTCAATCTTGGTTTGCAATTCTTCAGCCGTCTGTATGGTGTCATCGTAAATGTGGTTATTCAGGTGAACCCAGAGAAAATAATCTACTGGATTCAAATCCGGGGACCTCATTGGCCATCCCACGGTACCGCCGTAACCGATCCATCCGCCGGGGAATTTTTTACGCAAGAGGGCTCGCACCCGTTTCGTCTGATGTGCCGGGGAGTCGTCATGCTGAAACCACATCGCTTTGCGAACGGACAGCGGTAGATCTTCGAGATGTTCGTGCAGCTGGTCAGAAAGGAAAGACTCGTAGTTCTCATCGTCTAGTTCGTCCTCCAACACAACTGGGCCTATCTGAAAGCCAATTGATTGAAGTATTATTTTATACCGAATATACATAATTGGCGGAGTTTGCATAATCTTGAAAGTAAGAATCGCGTGATTCTCTTCTGTTTTTCTTTCAGTCACGTTTTTCAACTCAATATTTTCGTCTGAATTTTGTTATTCGGAGGTTTTTTGGGACACTGATTACAAATCTGAAGTCAGAATAAGATAATTTCGATATCCAATATGGTGGATGTAAGATCGAAAAAACTATCAAAATTCGATGATTCTGGAAGACAATTGTTAAACGGGGGGTTTTGAGGTTATACGAAGAAACAGAGATCATTTGAAGTTGTAAATAAATTGTGATAAGGCTAGAGAATGGAAATTTTTGAGGTGGGACGCTGAGCATCCCACTGTGACTGTAAGGGTTAAAATGTATCAGTAGTTGAACCCTATATTTCTAGCATCACGTTGAGAATTTGGAATCACCCACAAACAGTTAAACCAAATAAGCTAATTGTACTTGGTTGATTTTTTCTTCATGAAAATTAAAGAAAAAATGCATTTCAAGTTCATACCAGAACATCGCCAATGATTCCTGCCCATAGCCGCATCACTCCAACCGGAACCCTCGGAAGCACAGGTTCGTTAGGGTAAATGTTGTGAGCATGGTAGCTGCTTGGGCCCCTCCGGTCAAAGTCGCATTCGCTCGTAAACAAAATATTTTTCGTAAAATTTGGGTCCGCTTTGTGCCGGCGCACCAACCAACGGCAGAAATTGCGACGCCGCGGGTAGTCTCCAGGGACAAGCGCCCTTTCCATTCGAATGTATTCATTCGTGCTGATAATCTGCTCGCCCGGTTTAGCGAATCGCCTCGATCTTGTAATGATACCTTCCGTCCCGTCGCAAGGTGGAACCGTCTTCCCAGTCTTCAACGCTCGCGTTGTCAAAGCCGAAATATCGTCGGCATCAGGATGACGCCGCTTTGGATACCGGGCAGCGTATTCTTCGGCGGCACGGACTGCGTCTCGTCCAGCTGCTCCGTAACATATTAACATGTCGCAATAATCGTTTCTTGAATATTCCATATTGATGATCAATTAGACTACGTGAAGGCGTTCGTGAATCACGGGCAACCAGAAATAATAGGTAAAATGCAAAGCAAGATACAGAGCACACGAGGAAGCGACGCGCGACGTTTCACTGTTCAGTAAACAAAACA
The DNA here is from genome assembly GCF_021155785.1 of Neodiprion fabricii. Classification (NCBI taxonomy): domain Eukaryota; kingdom Metazoa; phylum Arthropoda; class Insecta; order Hymenoptera; family Diprionidae; genus Neodiprion; species Neodiprion fabricii. The sequence goes on along the minus strand of NC_060241.1, from coordinate 7,856,505 downwards.
TAATCGTCGATAATCGAATGCGATGATCGAGTTCTCATTGTATGTCGTATTTTGATTCCCCGTGATTTGTTTATAACCTCGAGCGTGCATTGTGCCGGCGATGCGGTGCTTCTTATAAATATAATACTGCAAAAACCGTACCGAGACACAATTGAATATGTAAAGCTTACACATGCACAATACATGCAACGATTTCTCACCGCAAAAATTTCCTGGATTTATCATGTTTCGTCACTTGATCATTTTTTATAAGAACTTTTATATCGGAGTCAGAAAGCGACGTCACAGCAGAAGTAACATTCCTACTCTTAATTAAGCTATTTTATATTCTGGCAATTACAGTAGCCATAGCTAAGAGACTTTCCAAGATTTGATCTAAGCAAGTAATGGGAAGTGAAATGATGTATCATAGCACTATTTTCATGAAATATTCAAGTAATTAAACTACGATTTACATTTACAGGACTGTTATCTTTCACGCTATATTTTTTCAAATGTTATTAGGTGTTTCATTTATTACATGGAAAGACAGAATTCAATACCCAGTCAACACGGTTTTTGGGATCAACGTTATGTGAAAACGTCGAGTCGTAGACGTCTGATAAAGTTCTAACTCACACGTATGAAAACCTTTTTTTTTACGTCTTTCGATCAACGTTATTTTTATAAAAGTCGGTATGACGCTATAAATTAGACTTATTGTTACAACGTTTTTTTGCCAAAGTCGATCCGACCTTGAATCTGAAAATCGTTTAAAATAGCACCAGAAAATATATTCCTACGGAATTAGTGCAGGTGATTCAATTATAGCAACACATTTTCTGGAATAATTGTTACATAATATAATTCTTTATTAATTTACCGTTTCTCTGCCTTCAGAGCAAAAAAAAATATTTATTGTTATCGCCCCGAAAGTTAAAAGTTGAGATATCACTATAGATCTCGACGTTTCAAGATCTAGAGAATCACCTCCGACCATTTTCTGCTGGAAATCTGTATGTAGGTATGTATGTATGAATGTGTGTGATTAATTTTTTATCCGAAGATATCTCCGGAACGAGTTATCGGATTTCAGCAATTTTGGTCTCAATTGACGTGGTTTTTTCAAACCTAGAACAGATTAGATTTTGGCTTTGATCGGTTCAGTACTGTTTGAATCATTTAAATAACAACATTCTAAAAATAAAATAAAGATGATGATACTTTGAGATTGGACGAATGGATTCGAATGAAAATTGGTACCGTCAGGTTTTCGGGGTTGCTGATCACGAATCTAAAATTAGATTCGTGAAATAAAAAATGGAGAATCTAATATTGTAGAAAAAAAAATCTAAAAACATTCGGATTTTGGTAGTAATTAGTAGCTGGAGGATTTTTGGGTTACCGATAACGAATCCAAGGTCAGATTTCAAAAATTGATGTCATAGTGAATCCATTGCATTGGTTCAAAATAAAATCCTAATATTTTCATGTAACATGGTATCCGAGGGCCTTTCAATCTCTAATCACGGATTTGAATTTGTAGTTCGAAATTCGAATTTGATATCAATATTTTTTTGTTTTGTGAACATGGAACCTACGCTTTGAAAACCGGTAGTTCGAAGGCTGGCTTACGTTCAGTCTAAAGCCGCACGTTTTTTTTTTTTTTTTATTTTAATATTTGTGTTCGACATTGCATGTATAAAATTGCTGTGATTATAGTTTAAACTGTCACATCAACGATGTGTAGACTTTGATAATAGGAAGAAATTTTCTTGACCGTGGTTCAGTGATATAGGAAGGACAAAAAGTCTTACTTATCCTTCCTATATTTGATAATAAGTATCGCAAGTCCTTTCATTTCATTACATAGTTTATTGGATCGTTGCATGATAGAATACAAACAAGTCACTCTGTACGATGATCTCAGTTACAGTTATCTATAGATATGTTTGGTATGCATCTTTCGGTGGGCGTTTTGTGCAATTCTGACACGGCTTCGTCGCGTGTTCAGTAACCTTTGTGGATATCATACTGTTAATATTACCAAATGCATATTCTGACGTGTACCCCCTCTACTACACGATGCTATTACGTATATTACGTGAGTGATTTTGAACAAATCAAACGACCTCAGACGTAAAGAATCTTTTATTATGCATGTAACAATGATAAGGGAAAACTACAAATAATTTTTACGTTTCAGACACAAAATTTTTCATTTACTGTCGAGTAAACTTTGCAATATATGTAAAATTTATTATTTTGTATCTGTGTAATCTGTGGATATAATTGTTATATATTGAGAACAATACACAAACTTTAATCTGATTTCTGCACTACCTCCGTCAACGACTCGACTACTTTTTAGTTTTTGAGTACTAGTGCGTTAAAGTCGACTTTTACGCACTAGTGCTTTAATAAAAACTACAAAGTAGTCGAGTCGTTGACGGAAGTAGCACAGAAAATAGGATTTGTGGCATGTGCGCATATATACCGAGAAAAGAAGTTATCGAACCAAACAACTAATTCAGTTGACCTACAGTTTATTTGGTTCGAAAGATTTCTCACTCAGAACAACTACTTTTTAGTTGAAACAAAAATATTGATGCATTGATTTGAATGCTATATGCTTTCGAGTTTGATGTATTTCAACCAATTACATATTTATTACATTGAATTAAACTAAAAATTGCGGAACGACAACTTCGCTTGAATCAACAAACCTTATTTACTTCGTGAAAGAATAGTACTTTCACCGCTGAACACATCGATTCAAAAGTACCGAGAGATTAGAAACAATAATCCCACGCTTACTGATATATTAACGTTATTGCCAGATAGTATATTTGACTCAATCTAATATTTGTCCGACATAATCAATGATAACTACAATCAAAGAAATGTACAATATGTTGAAACAAAAATTTGTTTCACAAGACAAGTTTTAATATTCATTTAAGAATATTATTTTGTTCATCAAGTTATATATATAGCAGCTTCAAATAAAAAAAATCATTCAAGTAAATGAGGATATGTTTGAGTGGAACCAAGAAAGAGTTCTTGAGTTGCTATATGTACTACATTTAATTCAAGTTATCGACTAATACAATGAAATATAACTTTTCTCAGTTTGAAACAATCACATGTAGTTGAAATCTGCAAATATATACTTTCAAATTGATTTCAAGAACTCTCGATACTTGCATACGCGCTCGAAACTAATGAATCATTGTTTCTACGAAATTAACATTATTTCATTGAAATAAACTTTTTGTTGATTTGATAGTCTTCTGATTCTTTGTGTGCATGTTTCGTGTTTTTCAACCGAAATGATAAATTCATTCGAAGTGGTACCAATTTCGGTCAGTAGTCAGCAAGCTGTCGCGTTTGATAAGTAGCTTCAAAGTTTTTCATATACCCGAATCCTTCGCATTACGAATCTGCGAACCATATGTGATGCGATCTATCGGGCTATGGTTTTGATCCAATCATGTTTTCCAAACACTACTTAACTTTGGAGTGACGCTACTACAACTTGTTTGGTGGCAGTCAATGACAATAGTATATCGTATGAAGAAAATATTTTAATTTATGTCACCCAGCAGCTAATTAACACTACATTTACATGTATATCCTAGAGCACTGCATTACGTGTTCGCAGAACTGGTACAACACTCAAATATTGAAGGAATCATTGAATCAATTAAATACATTATTAATCCAAATATGGGTTAGTCGTTGTGATTTCAGTTTTTTCTATACGATGCCACTTCTTCTTTGAACGGAAGAATATCCCATTGGTCCTTGTAAACATCATTTGAGTAAAGCATGCAGCACTTGGACAAAAATATCAAACCAAAAGAGGAAGTCTGTGAGTTATGTCGCTTAATCTCTACTTAATTCATTTAAATTATTTTTCATTGATTCTAAATACGTATTTTTTAAATTAAAAACTACATGAATTGTGTCGCTTTGAATAAATGTGCTCTAAGTACTTTACAAACTCATGCATTATCTGTATCAATTAATATTTATTAAATCCAATAACGTTTTTTTTTAGTCTATGGATTTCTTGACTCGTATGAGTTTCGCACTTGCCTTTGGCTTGTGCGGAACTTGACACTCTTCAAAGAATCTCTATTTATGCGCACTTGCCACGAAAATAACTAGTTTAGTTCAGTTGCGTTCACGCGCGATTCCTTTTAATTCTGACCGTCGGAATTTTCTAGAGGAAGAAATAAAATTAGCCTCGGCGACCTTCAACATAGTACTCGCCCCAGCTTATTCCTGACCCGCTGAAACATTTAAGGGCGGGGTCAGAATCGACCGTATTGTACGTCTCTGATGTACAATACACACCTATTTGGAATAGGTAGGAATACATATACTCGTATGTATAATGCTCGGTCTTGGTATCGCAATCGCATGGCTGACTGGTGGGTTCCTAAATCTGTGATGATGCCGAGTTTAAACCGTGGCGGCTAGACATGATGCGTCAGAATGACGTGTCTGGTATCTCTCACGCAATAATCGTAATCGAACATGTCGTCATGGTGTGCAATAGAAAAAATCAACATTAAATACAATAGCTGGATGCTCACACAGTTCCAAGAGGAATGATATTGTTTTATAAACAAGTGAATTTTTACAAAAGTGAAAGTACACGGCAATAAAATTTATCAAAGGATGGAATAATTGCTAAATTAATTCATATTTTATTAACAATATGGTTATACTGTTGTCTAATCAGCCTTATGCTTGCGATATTCGATATCGTTTTTCCACTGTACCCAAGCTAGGTAATCATATGCGGTGCGATCATTGATGAATGTTATAACGTTGTCATTCTTACACATAAACACATTACATGAAGAACGCACACATGAACATTATTTTTCGCATACACGCGCATTCGTATGCTTCTGAAACCGGAACCTTACTATACACGTCTTACAATTAAGTCATGCTTGTAGATAGCTCTATATAGCGCTGGCGGAGGGTATCCTTGAGACTTCCCACCATGCTTGAGGCTGCGGTCTCATGACGAGAAATGAGCATAACGTGGTCAAATAATACAGCCAATCATTTACAGTCTTTTACACTGAGGAATAATTGGCAATTGGTTACTATTCATTCCTTTGCATGATACAACGAATCCTCACAAACAAAAGCTTCCGAGTTACAGAAAATGTGAGAGTCAAAAAAAATTTATTTTCCCAATATGTGCTTTCTCCTTATTTTCAGGAATCTTGCAATGCAATTAGAGAAACTAATAAATATGTTCTATTGCTAATTCGTTTATCAGAAACATCGACATATTCAAATTCTTGATCAATGAAGGGGGTATAACTGTGGAGATTTTGTGATGCGTAAGATATCAAAGTCCAAAAGTTTATATAAATTTATGTAAATGAGAAATATTTCTTTTGAATGATACTTGTAAAAAATTTTAATGATATAAAGTAACGATATTTTCAAGATCATACATGCTGTGTACGTGAGGAACAATTATTAACAATTCCTGTATGATACAAAAAATAACTAGCAGTCTTAGCTGAATTCGAAGAATGTTTGAAGGAATAGAAAAATTCGACAATACTTTCGTCGCGCGACAAAAATTCAACAATGTGAAATTCAAAATTTCTGAACAATATCGCAGAGCAATCACACAAAATGCTCTGTTCCAAGTTCACAATAATCCGGAAAGATCGATCCATTCCAGATTCTATGGCAAAGAATTATGCAAATCGTAAAAAATGAAAAATATTGCATTATTATTCGGAAATTCTTTTATTCTTTTCAGTTTGATTGTTCCATCTTTCCTGTAGATATACAGTCTGCATTATTCGGAATTCTAAGTTCCGAGTAATCGGTTAACTCGAAGGGAAATTTTTTCCGGAAGATATTGCAACAATTCGGTCCCTCGGTCATTATATGATTCACAATGACGTTCCCGCTTCCACATATGAAAAATAATAATCAGACGAAAGTGTATTGAGAGTGTGAAGGAAAGGCACTGCAGGTTCAATCCCAAATAATGAAACCGGAAGTGACACCGTTTGAAATAGTGATCAGGAATCGCTGAATGTTTCACGAATGTATTGTACATCGATTTTGTACTGATAACAATCCATTTATCGGTTCGGGTTTCTTCGGGAATTTCCGGAGCCACCTTCCACTACCACGTCGTATCCGCGACAGTGGCGGCACCGATACTGTGGCGGTATTCGTCGTTTGATCATTGGTCTCCACTCCCCAAGTTTTGCGTTCACTTTTCAACTGGGCAGTTCAGGTACAGCCTTCCAGTGCTTGTATATCGCGAGTTAGTACGAACTTACCAAATCGAGTGATCGCATCGCGAAGTACGCCGCAGGCAAGCAACTCGTTCATCGTTAAAAATGGTTCTCCAAATTACTAGCTCGGTAAGTCCACTCCCTTTAACAATAAGTCAAAAATCGAAAGAACGCGAGAGAGTGAGAAACAAAATGAATACAAGTGACATGTTGAACGAGAACACTAACCAGATGAACAAGTTTAACCTAAAGATTATTACGCTGTTGAAGAAATAGGCGGGCGGATAACCTTGATAAGAAATAGAGAAGGAAATAATTGCTGCGTGGCGTGTTAGTTGTAGCTGGCAGAGTGACCGATGGACGTATGTCTTATTCCCGAAGTTAACCAAACTTTAAGACTGCGCCGATTTGTAAAGAATATCACACTCGGTTGAACGCGTTCGTAGAGTATGCTCTCAGTGCATACAGGTAGAAACTTTAAAGCCTAAGTACGCATTAGTACAGCACGTTTACGCATCCGAATTGTTTATCTGTTGATAATTGACCAACTATCTGAGCGATATCATTTGATAAAATGTCGGCACTCCTCTTCGCACTATTGCCTCATCAGGCTCACATACAACTTCGGCATTTTTGCCGCCTCTTTTTGGCCTCTTTTATCCTTCTCTTCGACTTTCGCTCCTCGACCGCCCGTATCAGACTTGCTTTTGCAATATTGATCACACCAGAAATCGCGAGCCAAATAATTACGAATCCGAGAAATGTGATTCTCATTATGCAACACTATGCTCCGACACTCGTTTTTGTCTTAGAGTACGTAGTTTATGCAGTACACTCTACGCAATCTGCAATTCATCGGCGTAAGAACATGTAGGTTTATCGACTATGTAGTACGCAATGCTCGATGCAATGTGCCGGAAATACTTTATTGATAACCGGCAAACAACCGTCGCTGCGGTTACGAATGAAAACCGGCGTGATTCTCTAATTAACTGAACTGGATGCGTCGCTGATTTATCATGTTGAAGTTGGTAACGTTATCGTAACGATTCATGCGATTCATGCGAAGGAAAAACCGTCATAAAACAAAACATAATCATACTTCAAGACATTGTAAAAATAAGAAAATAGTGATTTTTTCCCTAATGTTTCCTTAGGAACTTCAACCTTGTGATAATCTTGATTTTTAATGAACATAATCTAGCTCTTCGATGATATAACTTGGAATGTAGGCAGATTAGGAGTCATATTCGCTTACGTAACAAATGACGATGAAAATAAATTCAAATACTTTCTTTATCACCGCAATGACGAAATCTATGTTAGATATATGTGCAGACGGATTGCAAAAAAGCGGAAAGACGATTGTGTGCGTCAGCTAATTTTCGCCCAGATATATTGTAACTATTTGCTATTTACCGAATTTTCCATATTTCGGTATCGGTATTGACAGAAGGTTCCCATACCGATACATTTCGAGCAAGGAGATGCCGAAAAAAATTCGGTATACCGAAATACCGCGCTCCCCTAATTGTAACATGAATTGGCTCACGGATTTGTTTGGTTCTTTACTTTTCTCGTGACCCGGTGATTTGATGCACCTTTTAAGGAAGTGCCCTTTAGTCGATTTCGACGTTGTCGTATATATCTCCAAATATCGAAGTCCACGTGTTTCAAACGCGAAAAAGAGCTTAACAGCCCAATTCTATACACCATTCTGAACAAAAACACTCGAATACATTTCACAATACAAATGGCACGGGTTTTACAAAATCGAAGAAATCGTAGAAATCATACCATTCCTTTATTTTTATGTTAAATGAAAATATTTTAGAATGGTTTTGTTCAGAACTGTATGTAGAATGGGGCTTTTATGCCCTTTTTCCCGTTTGAGATACGTGGACTTGGATAATTTGAGATGTATACGATAATGTCGAAATAGATTAGGGAACTCCCTTAATTAAGGAGATGTAGGAGTTAAGAAACAACGATTGAAACGATTACAGCGTCACCGTATTCTGTTACACCGATTTTGTATCCATATTCTACATACAGTAAGTATCGAACATCTCTTAATTAATAGCGGGCACATCTTTATAACGGATGTTCTTAAAAAAATTTCCAGCAAAATATAATAGTAATAGAACGGAAATTCTTCCGAATAGCAGATGTTGTCATCAGCGGACAATACTTCCATCCCCAAATAGGTTTCCGCTATCGGGAAGTTTCACTGTTTAATTCGTGTTTTAAATCATGGTTTAAAAATGTACTCAAAAATAAAAAGACCTATTGAATTTACCGCAACAAATCCTTTCTCCGTGTAGTATATGATGGAAACGTAGTAATTACTTGATATTCTCCGCCTGTCTTACGGATCATGTCAATCGGTTATTTTGGGCAAGGAAAGTTGAATTGTATAAATACTTTGTTCACGAAAAATTGCATTTTCTTGACTACGTGGTAATATAATCTGTATCTCATGGAATACAATTCAATACTATTCATATTACGTCAGGTAAGGAGAATTTACTGCGGGGAACTAAATGTTTTCAACACCGCAAGAATGACTTGTTGGAATAGCGTTAATCAAAGTACAGGTCAACGAGATAGTTTGTTGTCATCTCTTTGAGCTATATATAGAGCATGCGTGTACAATGTTATATACATCTCAATTAAGAGTAATACATTCCGCGGTCTACTGAATCTTTTTCACAAACTATGACACTTCGCGCAATTCACAAAACCACGACCGCGCCATATTCCTGGGGGGGGGGGTATATACATATATGTGTGTGATGTAATTTGGTTGGCATAATCGTCAAATCTCTTGACAAGGATTTGGAGCAGTTTTGCCAAATTTTCGAGTATGAAATTTGCCAGATCTCTTGGAGATGTTGTACAATTTTATCTGAAATTTTGAAGAGACTTATTACATTTTATCGAAACCTTACAAAAGTACGCAACAAAATCTTGTACAGTTTACCGAAATTTTTTAAATCTACGAATAGGATTGTTTCATTGAATCTCGGTAACATTTTGCACAGTTTTGTGATATCGTATCCTATTGAAGGTTGGCTGAAATTTTTATCGAATTTTACGTTATCTTAAAAAATTACATGAAATCTGACTTCGTATCACGTAATCTTGTCATGTATTTAGGTTTAATATCTAAACTTGATATAAAGTTTGAAAAATCGTATGAACTTTCAGTAATCCTGCAATCGAATGAAATTTTATGATGGTCTACGCAATTGGTCCAAGTTTTAATGTGTAATACTAGGAAGGTCGACCCCTTCGATTTTGATCTAGTTCATATATGTTGTTGTTGTGCACCAGAAACTGAGAGACTCATATATTTTTTTATCTGCTAATAAACGGTTTAGAGGGATACAAACAACTCCCAAAGATGGGCACTTAACGGGGTGATTTTTGATGCGCTTCATGGATTTGAATGAAACCAGCGGTGAAATGTTTTATTAAGGAATCGAAACATTTCAGCATTGGTTTCATTTAAATCCATCAAACGCATCAAGAAATCACACCCATTGGGTGCCCAATTTTTCTAACGTGTCCATGACTTGCAATAACGATGTTTAGTTTTCAAAAGTCTGCAATTCTGATTATTCAAACCTGTTAATATTACAAAACATTTTTGAGAACATAGATAAACAATATTTGATTGATGAATAAGGACATCACTAAGGCAATTGTCAATTGTTGCACTTTAAACACATTAGCAAGTGTCTAGTATCTAAAAAAGAACGATAACACATACTTTTTATTTGTATTGCCAGACAGAAGTATCTGGGTTGTCAAAACTATGACATGAAATCAATCGATTCTAATGACTGTGAGATACTGTTATATATTTATGTGCGATAGAATTTAGCAGGTACTGAAAAGTCGAGAGGTATAAACTATTTATAGGTTTTGTACACTAAGCCGAGGTTTTAGAGTCTGACAAAATGAATATATTACATGCACAATTATATTACTGATAAAACTGGAATAATTTGTGAGAGGAAATTCAATACCTATACATACCTATTTATACAAATTGAGACGCCACGTTATACCCTCATAAATTATTCCAGAACTCTGGCATAATAAATTGTTTCGTGCAGAAGCGTGTTTTCACGTAATATACTAAGTCTAAATTACCTGGAATATTTATACTAAACATGTCATTTTTTGCCATTTAGTAACAAAATCGATATTATGATTGAGCTATCTTCAACGTTCTATAATACTATTAATAGGACTACAAACCTTGATTAACATACCCCACGACAGAGTAGGACTTGGCCTTGTTTTTCCTGGTTGCCGTGACAACATTTTGTACATATAAAAGTTTCCTTGAAGAGAAACAATGGTCATGTTAGTTCTTCACTGTTGAATCAGCATATTGTCAAAGGTGAATTCTATGACCCATAGTTGATATACCACAATATTTAGTACGCAATTCATTTAATTGTCGTCTTCTGAGCTCATCTTACTTTCCCAATTTTTTTAATACACTCGACTTGCATTCTTTAGTTGAAATTAACTGGCAGTTTTATTAGGATTATGTATTAATATTCGCTTGCACGTTTGTATACACATGTTTAAAGTCCGCACAATTAGCTAATTTAATGTTTGTACGACTTTGCCTGCTTAAATTAATTACAACTTGGGATAAAGGAACATTTGAAAAACAGTGGTTTACTTTCGTCGAGTACAATTGTTTCGAGAATTTATCATGTTGAAGTTAGTAACCTTATCCTAATGATTCATGCTAAGGAAAAACCACCATTTCGCAATTTTGTTATTGTTTTCAATTCAACGAATCATAATAAAACATAACAGACTCATATTTCAATATCTTAGTTCCTTCAAAGTCATTGTAAAAATAAGAAAAGAGTGATTTTTTCCTCAATGTTTCGTTTCTATAACATTATTAACTTCAACCTCGTGAAATTGAATATTGTTCACGTGTTAATATAGTATAGCGAGACGACTCTTTACAGTTCAGTTATCATGGTGTTCTGTTCATGAAAATAATTCATTTCTTATCGAGCACTTTTTTCTTAATAAACTAAATCAATTTCTCTGCTCTATTTTTAGGCTGATCTCAAGGCCAAATTGAGTGAGGCTGGAAATACGCTGGTCGTCATAGATTTCTTTGCTACTTGGTGCGGACCGTGCAAAATGATTGCACCAAAGCTCGAGGAATTGTCCAAGGTAAAAACAAAATGCTAATTGCAGATGGACATTGAATTTTTATACAATTCCATTTCAATGTGAACTTGTGCAAATTTATTTTCCTGTTTCCTCTCCAGGAACTCAATGACGTTATCATCCTCAAAGTTGATGTCGACGAGTGCGAGGATATTGCCTTCGAGTATGAAATATCCAGCATGCCCACCTTCGTTTTTATAAAAAATTCTGCTGTGGTAAGAAGTTTCTCACATTATTTTTTTCTACTCTGAATATTTTCTACTTCCGTTTGCGCCGCAAATTATATGCTGCGTGAAATATTTGTTAATTAAATATCGCAAATTATTGTTTCAGCTGGAGTCATTTGCCGGTGCTAATTTTGACAAACTAAAAAACACCATTCAGAAACACAAGTGAAAATCTGTGAAAAGAAATCTATTCCATTATTTTTAATTGTAAACAATGCTAAACACAAATAATTACATACATATATATGTATACGTATGAGTATATACAAATATATACATTTATATATATATATACGTATGTATATGTATATAGAAATCAGAAATTGAAATATTCCGCTCATTTTTAAGCTTATTGTCAGTGCGTCATTTGTCGACGAAAAAATCCAGTAAAAAACTGTTCTGCTGTGCCGTCGCACAGATATATTATTATTACATACCAATCTGTATACAATAAACAGTTTAATGTTCAGTTTTGTTATTACTGAAGTAGAATGAAAATAAAGGAAAGGAAACATTGGAATTTAATCATTGATGCTGTAATTATGCACTTGTATCATATAATCATACTCATCAAGTATTATGATTATACAATCATCAGTAATTTTTCAGCCAAATCATTTTCATTCGCTTTATATCGGCCTTTTTATAAAATTCATTGCAGTACATAACACTTCGATTTAAGTTGCTATCGAATATCTGTCCGATTTGTCTACAAAAAGCAATTGTATTTTATGATAGAATACAATACAGACGGTAGGATATCTTGGTAATATAAAATAGGTGTCAGATTTAGTTGATTAGTTATGACTGCGATAATGCTAATTAAAATATTTTCTGTCACTGTGTTAATGTAAGGTTACAAACCAAGGAGAATCCATTTTAGAACAAGTTCAATCCATCCGTTTGTTTTCAGTAATTTAGTAAAGTTTTCTTAAAAAAAAAAATTGATAAATATGTGATTATAAAAGTTACAGAAAGTGTATGATCTGTTTTTTAGTATATTGTACTTAATTAGTTGACAATACGCGTTGATTAACACGAATCACAAGCTCCAGATACAAAAATGAATTGACAGATAAATGAAAAAAAGAATACTGTTATCGCAGCAAATGATATAATTTATAAATATGATGAAAAAACTCCATGTAAATCATGTCGACTGCGGTTAAAAATGACACACAAACGAATTCGTAATAATCTGTTTATTTTTTAATTGTTCAGGTCTGAAGAATATTTGGACCCAATTTTACTTTGATTAAGTAATTTATTTCATGAATTTCTGCTCTTAGTGGGCACATGTTTGTGATTGTGTAAATATAACTTCTACTCTATTGGTCACTGACCCAGAATGTACCTTTCCATTCTATGCATCAAATCAAATGATCCTGTTCCGGATTTGCAAGGTTGACCGATAATCAAGCGACTGGATGGTGAAACAAGGTCATCTCGTTTGTCTGGAATGAATAATTGTAGTTAAAAAAAACAGTGAAAGTTCGACTTCACTGTGAACGAAGAAACAATCTTTATAGAAATTTGAAACGACTTTCATTTCATTATATACCGTATTGTTCCGAATATAAGTAGAGACCGTTGAGAGCACTGACCGAAATGGTCGTTGTCTTATTCGCGGGCCAGTCTCATTTCCAGTAACTAAGGGAAACACCCTGAAATATTGTCTTAGAATTGGGAGTCTTCTTATCTGCAGGGCCCGCTTATATTGTGAACAATACGGTATTTACTTTCCGATTTTCGAAGGATTGAAACAAATTTAATAATACGACTGCTTACTATGGAGCGTAGCATTTTTCAGGAAGGTGAGTGAACTCTCAAAACTAATTTGCTGGAGGGGAGATGCAGAGTTCTCCATTCCTTTACGACTTAGCGGTTGGAAAGTTCCGTCAAAAGTCATGTAGTCGGCGATCAGAAGTAAATGTCGTGGATCAACAGTAATTCCGTACATTTTAAACACATCCTTCACTTCCTTTACTATAACTCTATTTGCTGCTTCGATGCCGTAGGTTTGCGAAATCCTGTATATGTCATTAGAGTATAATCTGTTGAGATCTAGGATTTCATTGTACTTGAACATTTCCTGAGGAAGAAATAGAACGAGTTAATGTTTTCAAACCAAAAGTAGCAACAATTAGATTAGATAATGGTCTATACAATACAAGGTAGGCTGTTTTAGCAAAAATATAGAACAAGTAGCTTACCAAACGTTTTGCTACGAGTATTTTTTTTAATTTTATAGAGAGAATGCCAACGATCCGAATCTTTTCATAATGTCGAAAATGTAGCGATTTGAAAGCTGAATTTTGAAAAAAAATTCTCTACTATTAAAGCTGTTGTGAACATGAAAAGTAGGAAATTTCAAGAATCTAATTGGAAAACCATAATGGCGACTTCAGTTTTACTTCATGTACTTTTTTCAGTGAGTGCTTTACACAATATCAATGACAATTGAAATAAAATGACGATTGTATACTTACCACAATGTTTATTCCATCAGTTTTCAGAACAGTTTCATTATTCAGATTTTGGAATGTAAATGCTCGCTTTATCTGAGGCGTTTCCCATAGTACGACCTTTTCTGCGACTGATCTAATGATCGTAGATAAGTCCAGTTTTGACATTTTCAAAGGTAGCTGCAAAATGAATTTTTATAATAGCATTTATATTGGTATGATTATTATTAACTTTTTCTAACGATGATACTTACCCAGAACTTTAATTCGCATGATAAATATTTCTTGTCATCAAAATCGTACTCAATAGCATGGGGGTACATGTCGACAATTAGTTTTTTCCTTTTCTCTGCAAGCAGATTTTCGAACTCACTCTTCTCTGTCTCTTCAGCTCTGTTTGATTCAGTTGCCACAGTTTTGTCATCTCGCATTTTCTCGTCTTCGTTTTCGTCGGAGTCATCACTTGTTTCGTCAGGGTCGTCATATTCCTGATTTTCTTGGTGTCTAGAAAGTGACCTAGCTGCGGTCGCATCTGCGTCTTCGGCAGCTTCATCTTCATCAGAAGATTCATGCATTTCTCCGAAATCTAATCTCCCTTTAGTCTGACTGCTAGGCGCACTTTCAGGGTCATCTGCGTCTAGTTGATCGTCGTTCGCTGGTTCCTTGTTCTCCTCAGTGTACAGCAATGCTCCGGGTACTTGAGCTGCCTTTTTTATTTCCTTAAACAGTTCTTTGAAGAAGAAATATTCCGTTGCCTGTAAAACGTACTTGCGTTTCACACAGTATTCTCGTTTGTAGCTTTTGTGAGGTAAGAATTTTATCATCAGCTTATAAGTCATCCTTCTCTGAGGTTCGATTTCTAATCTTCCATCTACATCAATGCTTCTTAAGACGTTTGACAAAGTGCATCTGGTTAACTTTAATCTTAATTCGTTCGATTGTTTTTCTAGATTTTCAAGATTCGGCCTAAACGGAATTTCCATTGAGGGTGTCTTTATATTCTTCGAGGCCATCATAAGGATTTCTCGTAATCTTGGAATTCCGAGGGTTACGTTCATTTCACCACGTCCCGCAAAATGGAAAGTATTCAACGTCATCTGCGTTGACGGCTCGCCAATTGATTGCGCTGCTAGTAATCCTACGGGCTCTCCTGGCTGGCAAAGGGTCTTCATTACTTTGAATGATAAGAGGTCTCTGAGTTCATCTTCGGATATATCTGCGGAGTTTTCGACTTTTCTTTTTGAGATATAATCGTTTATCAAGCCTTCTATTCTTTCCGTTAGAACTCCATAGTTAGAGTCCTGTTTGTATTTTGAAAATACAGGGTCAGGGCATCGTGAGCACTTGTAACTTTCCTTAGTTTCTTCGTCAGTATTTACCCATTCTCTCATCAAACGTAGTGCACCCTTGCTTCTGCCACAAACTTGATTGATCTTATTATACTTGGGATCACTTAGTCGATTTTTTTCGGAAAATTTGGTAAATTCGCTATTGCGCCGCTTTTGTAAAGGATCACCATGTTTCTTCATCCACCTTTGCATTTTCCGCCCTGATTTCAAGATGTGCTCAGTGCTCAAATCCTCTTTGAGACGGCTTAGCAATTCCTTTTCAACAATCGCGTTTCTATTATGGACCAAAAAATCCAGTTGTTCTTTTTTCAGAAATTGAGAACTCGGTACATCGAGCCCATCTTCTCCGTAATATAACTGAACTAAACTGCCGTCAGAATCGCGAACGGTTGAGTCGTAACTGACTGTTAAGCCTTCCAAATGCTTAATTAAACACCTCTGCAAGTATCCAGATCTACTGGTTTTCACCGCAGTATCAATCAGCCCTTCTCTGCCTGCCATGCAATGGAAGAAGAACTCTTGGGGTTGGATTCCCGTCATAAAACGACCGTCAATAAAGCCGCCTGCTCTTGGCATTGGATCATAAGCAGCAAAAGAGGGAAGACTTTTGCCACTGATCATAAGCGGCGGTCTCTTTCCTTCCAATTCGATTTGCCCAAGTAGACAAGAAATCTGCATGGTGTTAACAGTCGAACCTTTTGCTCCGGACTGAACCATAAGTTGCAAATTATTATCCGGAAATTTTTTGAGGAGTCCAGCTGGCAGGCATGTTTTGTTTATGTCATTCGTATAGACATCCAGAGCAGTTTTGTATTTACGATCGATTTGCGCTTGGAACTTGGAATTTATCAAATAGGATTCTTGTATTTTTGATTTGACTTCTGTCATCGGTGTGTCTTCAGGCAACTCAAGCACTGATTTCTGGGTGCTTTCACCTATCTGAAATATGACAATACAGGAAGAATATATTGTCAATCTGGTGTGAATTATATGCTGAGTAAAAATTCAGTACATAGGTCAGACAAGCTTATAACTTAACACTTATTTTGGTAGATCTGCTACTTAGAATACAAAGTACGCAAGTACACACAACCCAGACGACAAGAGTATGCATATTCTAAAACCGTCTCAAACGATCAAAATTATCTTTGAATGATGACGGAAGTCTCAAAAAACTATCTGGCATTCTATTATATTCTACAGTCCTAAGAGCATTTATTTAAGGATTGGATTTCGTCTTCGCGCTGGAATGAGAATTTTCTGCAATCGCACAACATATTTCAGAAGCAGACTTTCATTAAGATTTCTGTAAAACTAGACAAGGTTCCATCGAAGTTACGAATTGTACTTGTATTTTGAATTTCAAATAGATCAATTCCCCATATCTTATGATGCAAAGTATCATTGTTACCTTTCTACATGACTCGATGAATTTCGCACGTTCTTCATCAGCGTTTGAAAGAATTAAGATATCTTCTATTCCCAAAGTAAAGCCATCTCTCTGAAGAAATGCTTGGAATAATTTTCCAAACGCACTCAGCATCCTGCTTGAGTATGTACCACCGTAAAGCTGTTTCAGAGATTTACATCAAACACGTTGAAGAAATTACACATTCAGTTGCAATGAATTACAAACTCTAAAAATACAAACCTCGTATACGCAATGTATCAAGCCATAAGGTGTAGCACCGTAATGAATCTTGTCGAGAACACCGGTTAGCAGTTCGCCATTACGTATAACTACTTCAGCTTCTGACATTGTTTTTGGATCACTGAATTCGGTGCCACATTTCCAACGTCGCGGCTTCCTAGCTTCCCATGCTTTTGGGCCAATCTTTGCGCTAGCTGCAAGATTAATCTTCGCTTTGCCACGTGGTGTAACATTAATTATGACTGTTGATAACAATTGTTTGCCTGACCACAATAACTTTGGTTTGATAATGGCAGGTGGTAATAGCGTTATATCACCCTGAATATCTGATAATGCGCAGTAAACTAACTGCATGTAGTCTTCTCTGTAGAGAAAGGTGTTGTTAATGTCAAACAACAGTTAATTCTTAGGTTTTACTTTATTATTAAACAGTTTTGTAGTAATCACCTTGAAAAGAATTTTCCTCTGAGAGTCAAACGTACTCCAGAAACCATGTGATCTTGAATCAAACCGCTTAATGGTGTACCATCTTTCGGGACGAGGTACTGGTTAGAAACGTTGGCTAAGAAAATTTATGAAATGGTGGGTTATTAGTCTAGTCGAATTTTATACTGGCAAAAAATTTTGCAGAGATTCCTAGGTTTACCTATATTGTATCCTTCACTTCGAGCAAGTTCGTTTTGTGGAAAATGCGCATTCATTTCATCTCCGTCGAAGTCAGCGTTGTAAGCTTTACAATTGGCATAGTGAAGGCGCAACGTTTTCTCCCCTTTCAATATCCTGGCTTTATGGGCCATGATACTTGGCTTATGCAAAGTAGGTTGACGATTCAAAAGCAAGATATCTCCATTGTGCAAATGACGGTGAACTATCTTTACGCCATTAAAAAATTTGGTCGCTTTGACGCTTGTAGTCAAAAGTCGTTTTGCAATTGATTCTCTTTGCACAGCTGCACTCGCGCTTATACGAGTTGTTGAGCCATCTTCACCCTCCACCAAAACTGCCCTGGAATTTAAAAAAGTGGTATAAAGGAGTAGAAAATTTTGACGTATATTTTTTATAAGTTTTTCCACTGACGAATGCTTGTCTTTGATTCAGTATGCTTGTTCCCAATGCAATGAATTCACAAAATTATGTTTTAGCTTCAATACGGAGTTTAATGTTTAAGATCATCAAAAATATTAACAATAAAAAACCCTGTTATAAGTATTTTCTGAGATTCGATTTACCAACTGGATGAAAAAAACTGTGGAATCGATAAATAACCCTTTAGAAATTAGTTACTTATTTGAAAAATTAATTAATAATGCTCTTGGAATATTACTATACGTTCATTTCGAGGATAAAAAAAAACGAAAAAAAAAAAAAAACATTGCTGCGGAAAAGTTTGTTTCAGTGTCTGTATCGATTCAATTGTTTTAAAATAATACACAGATGTGAAAAGAGTGCATGTAGAAATAAATTACCCTGGATGTACGTTTGGTCCGTTAATTATCATTTGTCGTAATTCGGCAACATTCCAAGGTGTTACCGGAACTGGGTACGTCAACTTCAAAGCAAAAGCTTCGGGGATACCAATTTCGTCGATGTTTAAATTAGGATCTGGAGTGATGACTGATCTTGCTGCAAAATTCACCCGTTTCCCCATCATGTGCATGCGAATGACACCCTCTTTCTTCTCAATCACCTGTTTCAGCCCCTGGCAGTTTGCTGATTCCGTCGTTTTATTTACATCACGATCCATCAGATGATCGACATTTGCTTGGAGCTGCTGCCAAGCATTATGAAGTTTTTCCGACGGCGAATTCCCCCTTATTTGTTCAAAAACAATCTATAAAATTTGAAGAAAATTTGTAAAGTAAACTTTTACTGATGAAATGGAATGAAAATACTCTGGCAAATTATAATTTCTTCATTTACTCGGCCTTCTTCGGGAAGTTTTGAAGTGTCTCCATCTTGAATTGTTTGTATAATGTTCCTGAGCACCAAGCAATCCTGTATAATAGCTTTATAGACTTGGGATTGAGGATGTTCTATCAGTTGTCCATTGACGTAGTTAACTGGCCTTACGATCGGTGGAAGTACAGGTATTATACTGAAGAACAGAATGTCTGTTGGATATTCCGTATGCACTGTACTCAAACAAGGCATTATTATTTTCAATACATCTCTTTCTGTATTCCAGAGCTCACGCAAATACTTTTGCGTCTGGTCTGGCATCATCAGAACAGTTTCCAGTCGTCTAACGATTCCTCGTTTAATTTTGCTGAAAAGGTAATCAATCTATGAGTACGTCACCTTCTTAGAATTTCTCAGGTTTCATTGAATATAATGTCATTCCACATTTCAACAAGATGGAGTTATATTGTAAATATCTATAAATTTCCAAAAATTACAGCTAAATTTGGCATACTAATATCAGTTGTACACACGAAAAATACGTCTGTGGTCATTACGAAGTTTAAAACTGATTTCTTTGCATGATATTATAATGTGGGTAGTGCAGTGGAACTTTCCCAAGTTGAGGAGAAGCATGTGAATCGTTCATATTAGCCTTCTAATGGCTTACCTTGCATCCAGCTCATCATTGGCTGATTTAGTAGTCATAATTCGGTTTCTGAACGTACTAATTTTTGGGATACTATCTTGACAATGTATGCAGATAGGTACATATTGAAATTGCCTGAGTATATTTTCGACGTGCATCCATCTTTGCATATTAACATTTCTTGCATTAGAACGATTCTCTTCAGCAAGAAGGGGCACAATGTGATTTAACCTCTGACGATTATGAAGCCTCTCTACATGAGCCTCAATAACTTCTTTAACGAATTCAACTGTTCCAGTATCATCGCCGCCGGCAGCTATAATGGATTGAACTTCTTGTTCCAAATCACTAAGCCCTGAGACAAACCCCTCATCCAACAGTTTTATCTTAGCTACCAACAACAGTTTCATAGGCTCTGGTACTTGCAGTTTGAAACAACGCAAGCAAGTCAATTTGATGATGCTAGCCAGCTGCTTGTGGAATAACGGATTTACCACAGGCAATGGCAAGTCTATGTGTCCAAAGTGTCCCGAACATTTTGTTATATTTCCGCCACATGTTCCACAGGGATCTGACTTTTCGCTCACTGGACCTTGAAATGAATATTTCAATATAATCAAACAAGCTGATAATTAAAAAACTAACACATAGCAAGGATGACTTCAATACAGTAGATACATTTACAATTAAGAACTATTTAAATTAAGCTGAAATAGTTTTTCACATGGTTGTAAAAGTAGTCTTCCTTGGAGAAAATAGAATACTTACCTAACACCGGGTCATAGAGTCCGCCTTTCAGTGGATTGCCCAAAATGTTGAAAGACAAAGGTGTGCTGATTTTTGTAACGCTTAAGTTGCGAATATCCTCGTTAGTAAACATTGAAAATTCCAGGTTCTCTAGGACCAGATGTTTTGCAGACATTGTCATGCCTGATTTTAATTGCTTGTACATTTTTCTAAAATTGTTGAAAATTTAATTTAATTACATTACGAGTACCAATCATATGTAGTTAATGGATCGTGGACATATGAAGCAAGTTTAAGAATCTAAAATCAATTTCTCTGATTAATTCTAGTTGTACCCTTCATTAGAGGTTTATCGTAATAAACTTGAAATTAAGATTTATACTTGTCAACTGATGAGTAGGAATTCTCGACCTCGTATATAATCTATTATTGAATTATTATAGATATCACCAAGATTCAATAATAGTTCATACTTGTTAGAAGCAACGTAGTGTCTATTTGTACAATGGAGTGATTTCACTGGATGCTACATCATTAACACAACTCGTCCAAGAGTCACTCCGAAAATACGCAAGGAACTGGATTCTTATTATATCAACCCTCTATGAACGGATGTAACAGAGATGTAATGAGATTACTGTCAGTACTGTCAAATGCTTTCGGCACGAGACTCATAGCAGACGCTGACAGTCTTCTCAGCTGGTTTTGTCGTATGTAATATTAGGACAGTCATGGGATTCGAGAATTCCTGAAAACCTCTGTGCCGATATAACAGCCTGATTGTGAACGTAATTTAACCTCCTGTGCGAGACTGTGGCATGAATTTATTGTGATCATTCAACCGTGTAAATAGATGTTGTGCAAAGTAAAATAACTCAAAAATCACTACCTATGGCAATACATACAGTTTCAAATTCGAAGCTTCAGGTTTTTTTAGCAATTCAAAACTCTAAAATTTCGTGACATTAATTTCGGTAAATGTTTTTGTGGGCGCACATGGCCGGTGATGGCACGTGGTACACTTTGGAACAGATCGTGTAAACTGGTGTAAACTAAAGATAAAGATGGTAAAGCATGGATTTATGGACGGAGCCTCACCAAGCGGGGCTGAAGCGAAAGACGGAAGGGGAATCAGCGCCGTCAGCCATATTGATGAGCTAAATAGATATAGGTATACATAGCAGCTAAATAGATATACATGTAAAGCCCCCCGCACACGACGCTTGTTTTGCTGCTGGATTGCTTGCTAGATTTTACCGCTGGGTTCCAAGTTGGCTGTGGCGCTGGGTGCAACGATGGCACCCTCGTTGGGTTGGCTTCACACGATGCTTGTCGCTAGGCGTGCTGGCGTGCAGGGAGCCTAGAGAGAAAGTATAGGCGAATACGTAGTCCCAGCATTTCTAACCTCAACAGTACCATGGACGCTCGAGTGCAACAAACCATTGCGGCTGAAATAATTCGACGTAGGAAAGCAATTATCGTGTCAGCTGTAGTAACTGCTTTTAAACGTAGACATCTACTGAAACAACGAAAACGTAAATTGTGGAGTCGCGAGTGGCTGTTACGGCGTGATAGAGGACAGAATGTTCTAAATATGGTATTTCGTGAGCTCGGGTATGTAACCATATGATTTTCAATTTATTTATTATTACTTTTTTGGATTTTCAATTTTATACTTGACTTTTCAATGCATATTTATGCTAAATTTTTGTTTAGCCCTGAAGATCCAGCCAGTTTCACCAATTATACTTGAATGATGGAAGATGACTGGAATGAGTTGACACTTCTGACTCCGGCCATAAAAAAACAGGATACCTTTATGCGTCAAGCTATATCACCGAGGGACAGACTCACTGTGACTCTTCGATATTTAGCAACGGGCAATACCTTTCAAGATTTGAGCTACTCCACTCGCATAGCCGCGAACACAATTTCAAAAGTGATTGATGAAACTTTAAGAGCAATAGTAGAAGTACTCGACTCAAAAGTATGGAATTTCCCATCATCGCCGGAGGAATGGCAGGTTATCGCTCACAAATTCGATACTTTATGGAATTTTCCTCATTGCATCGGTGCGCTGGATGGGAAACACATCAATTTTCGTCCCCCTCGAAGTGACGGATCGATTTACCGTAATTATAAGGGAAAAGACAGCATTGTGCTTCTGGGTCTTGTCGATGCTGAATACAGATTTTTGTTCGTTGACGTCGGAAGAAATGGACGTATGCACGATTCTGCTGTTTTGCGTGAGAGCCCATTCTGGACTAAGATCAACGATGGAACGTTGAACTTACCTGCTCCATGTGAAATTCCAGGCTTTTGTTACAAATTACCGTACGTGATTGTCGGTGACGACGCATTTGCCTTGAAACCTAATTTGTTAAAGCCGTATCTGGATAGAAACTTGACGCTTGACAAAAGAATATTCAACTACAGATTGAGCCGTGCTCGCAGAGCTGTTGAAAACGCTTTTGGCATACTGGCAAACAGATGGCGCGTTTTACTTTCTACGATATCTCTCTCCGTTCAAAAAGTAGAGAGAATAACTTACGCGTGTGTGCTTTTACATAATTATTTAATCAATAAATCTAACAATGATTCCAGTCAATGGTACGTACCGCATAATTACAGAATCTCAACCCGCGTTGATAGTAATTGTAATGCAGTACAATTATCCGAAGGGCAGAATGCCTCCCTATATCTGAGAAATAACCGAAGCAGTAACGAAGCTCTAGAGATACGAGATAAATTTTGTGCATACTTTAATACTACAGGCATAGTGCCATTTCAATATACCGCTATTGAACGAGGTAACTATTAGTCATTGCTCTACGAGCAAGTTCATAGTATTTATTCATTTATTAATTTATTTACTAGCACTGCGGCCGCGGCTTGTATTTGTATTTGACAGTATTTGTACAATGTTTATACAGAAATAAATAAATGCCATTCCTGGTTTTATATTATTCGAATTTTGTTTGTGTACGAAAGACTTTTGAAAACATCTCTGACTAAGCAGCATCGACAATTGAAAAAAGAATCCCTCCAAAATTACACAGATTCTCGAGTTTTTGGATATTCGCCGAGGACTTCTGGGAAATTTCGAGAAATTCCGGAGAGTGTGAATGGCCAGAGTGTCGTTCGAAGTGCAAGCGACGAAGGGAACGATTATATTTTTTTACGACTTTCTCAACGATTATCGAAGCTGGTGTCAGAGAGAAAAGTTCGACCGAGAAAAATCCATAGTTCCTGAGAACTGTGAACCGTAGTTAATTTTTGTTCCTTCATCGATCTTGCCGCTTCGCGTTGACCTTAATTTTAGCAATTGGAGTAATTTTTAATGCTTACAATTATACATAAAGAATGACGTGAAATATTAAACATAAATAACGAAATGAAAAAACAAACAGGAGACTTATGGAATGGAATTTTTATAAAAGAAAATGAAAATCAAGATTTTTTGGTTGTCGGTGATGTCAAAACAGGTTGGTGTACTCTTTTTCTGTCACTTTCTAACCAGAATTTATTCCCCCTCGAACGAACAAGATTTTACATCGAAGAAATTGTCATGATTGTTTTTTTTCGATTTTTGAATTTTGAAAATTTAAGGAAAACGTGGAAAACAAAAATTTCCTTCGTTCATCATTTTTTCTGGTTTGTTTGTCAATTTTTGAAAATTGAAAATTTAAGGAACACATGAAAAATGGAAATTTCTCTCATTTATCATTCCCTTCAGGCTTCTTAAAAGTTTTTTTTGCTTTTCTACGGAGATAAAGGCACGATAGGGTGTTTTTATCGATTCGACAGATTCTGAAAATTTGACTTGAACGGAAAAAATAAAATTTTCTCTTGTTTATCGTTTTCGTCAAAAAATGTTTCACTTTCCCACAGAGATAGAGGAACGATAGGGTGTTTTTTTCGACTTTTGAATTTTGAAAAGGAACACGTGGAAAATAAAAATTTCTCGTTCGTCGTTTATGGATCAGGTTTTTAAAAATAGTATTTTGCTACGCGCAAGAAAACCATCACGAAAAATAGCACACGTTCTATCACCGAAATCCAGCACGCGACCACGCTTCAGAGCCATCAGAGGCGCCACTTTCTAGCAGCGCTCCCAGCAGAGCAGCCATCCTAGTACCCCGCATGCGATCTATCAGCAAAACAAGCCCCGTGTGCAGCGGGCTTAACTTCTTCGACTACGTCTCTCATTCTTCGCGTCAAGAAAAGGTTTGCAACTCTGTTAACAGCAAACCAGGTGCATATTCATTGCGCATCTATTTAGATACTATTATTTTTGGCGATCCGATGGAGTTATATTAACATTGCTGAATTTGGCCCAGATGAATTGTCGTTATTGAACACTATACGGCGTCCTCACGGAGTTATCTGAAAATTTCAGTCTGCTCCCGGTTCGTCGTTCCATAGGCATAACAATATTCGACTCTGCATTATCTGGGTACATGCGGTGAGCGATGGTAACATCAGTTCTTGTCGTCTCTACGTACCGACCGCTTGCCGACTTGAGTTGGGCATATAAGGAAGGACGCAGAGGGCGCTGCTTGACGAAGAATTTATCTGGTCCATTTTCGATTACGAAAAGTCCCATAAGGCTATCAGCCTTTATGCATAGCATGATGTAAATATACAAGGTGTGCCAGAACTGAAGACCGATTTTCGCTCAGTCTGCCCATATCCAAGTGACGTCACAGAAATCACGTAATATCGCGTAATTAGGTTACTTGAGATTACTTAATTATTTCCGTATATTCTGTTTCCTGAAAATGCCAGTTTGCGCAGTCAAAAGTTGCAAGAATAATAACGTAAACACCGAAGGACAAAATATCAAGCTTATATGACGTCACCTTGGATATGTTTTCTGATTGGTTCAACTAAAGCGTATGCGCATGGTTTCACCTTGTTTCCTTACAACATGATGCATAGGTATAAATTTATGTATTAGTGCGTTGTATTACATATCCTCATTCAACGATTAGTGTCTCAAATGTCGTGTGTCCCAGTTTAGGATTCAGTTTGTCTGACAATGAGTGAGCCCAACTTGTTTTGACGATAAAAAATAACTATTCTTACCACAAATTCAGCGGTAAAAAAATGATTAGATCTGAAAATGTATGATATTTATTACTGCAAAAAATCGTATACATATATCAAATAAATAATCTGAAGAAAATAAAGTGAAGTATTACGTTTTAATGAGCAATGCACTTATTTTTTATCGATTAAAAATATAGTTTACTCTATTATAGCACAGCTGTTCAAAAGCTACCTCTTGACTAGAAACTGGTAGAGAGATTGCAAATGCTCGCCCTGTGGGTGAACCAAGTTGCGGGGGGATTCGGACGAAAGGTTGCACTGCTCCAAGTGGCGGAAATAAACACTACTTTTAGGCACCCCCCACCCTACGAGTTCCCAGCCCACAGACTGTGATCAAAGGAAATACGATCTTATACATGTTTATATAGTTTACGGTAATATTCAGACGTGAAATTTCCTGAAGAAATTTCTCGTGTAGGTTGCATGTTTTTCGCTAGATTTGTAACAACAACTTGTACTTACAATTTTCAAATTAACAGTAAATAACGTTAGATGTAACGTACTAGAAAGTTTCCTGTATCTATCACAAGAGCTAAGTTCAAATTAATAAAATTAAAAGTATGGAAACAGAAGGCTAATTTTAAATTAATCATACACTTTTCAATCAACGACACATTTATGCAACTCAATTTCAAAACTTGATGAATTCTTCACACACGAAATCTTTACAAGACTTTTTTCTATCCACCAATTGTCACTTTGGAAAAAGAAGCATGTTGACCCCACGTTTCGAACTGACACAAACAGTAGATGAAGTTACCGTAACTGTTCACGCTCCGTATGCACGTATCAAAGACACAGAAGTTTATGTGGAAGATTATGACTTCAGATTTTACTCTGCTCCTTATTATCTCAGGTATGTAAAAGAATGTCGTTTACTTACTTTCTTGTTGCCTTTATATAGAACAATTTTTTAGTTTTTAATTTTTTTTTATTTTGCTAGCATAGATTTACGTGTACTTTCTAATCAACTTCCAGATTAAATCTTCCTGGTAAAATAGTTGAGAATGATTCGTCTTCTGGATCATACGATGCTGAGAAAGGTGACTTTACCTTACGGTTCTCAAAAGTCAATAAAGGAGAAGAATTTCAGAACCTGGATATGATTACAACGTTGCTTGCTCCACCGAAAAAAAGAACCCAGGCTGTTCCGACTATAGAAGTTATAAGTAAGATTGTGATAAAGTTGTTTCAAAGTATCCACCGCTTACACAGTGATATTTAAAAGGTTCAAGTTTGCAATATTCATTTACTGAAACATAAAAAACAAATCACTATTTTGCAACGGTAAGAGAAATCGGTAAGGATTGCAGCTGTAATATTAATATACTTTGTTGTATTTGATACTTAATTCACAGTTTACATTCCAAAATTCACATTTCTTTTTAAAAATGCGCCGTCATAATGGATATTGTCAATTCTAATCTTGTTACTATTCAACATTAATGAATAAAACATTTTAAATTTGATTATCAAAATGTCACAAGCTGAAAGAGACTGCGATTTTATAAAGTTTAAATTAAATTGCATGTTGCCTATTTATTATAAAAAACTTACAGTAGAATATTATGGTGCAAGGAATAATCAAGCAAATATTAGAGTTCTGTCTAATACGTGGGGATTTTTGGAGCTCATTTACTATGATTGGAAATCAGTTGATTTTTGATTAAATGACATCAAACTTGTTTTCAACTTAGCCGTGTCCCGTGAGTGTGTGTGTATTGTATATTATTATTCGCATGCTCAGTTTCTTTGAAATTTGATACATTCTTAGCCTTGTAGTCACCGATGACTTTTCAATGCCAGAATGTATTAAAATGTTCCAAATAAGGGCCGATGTAAAAGATTTGGATTCTTTGTGCGACTTGTTTAACTATACTATTTCAATAAATTCGTACTATTTCTTCGCTACGATTTTCCATATTACGAAGACATAAGCATACAGTGCTTGAGGTTTACCATGTTATATATATTGCTTATTCTCTAGGTAATCCTGTTGTGAGTTTAGCGGAAGAGAAAAATGATGAATTGCAAACCAACGAAGTGAAGTGCAACAGCGAAGAAGCAACGGTTGATGGTGAGAACAGAGACGGAGACGAATGGTTTCTGCCTCAGAATCTTAATCAAGAAAATATACAATTTTCTATTCAACCTCCCAACTACGGTTTCGGGGGCAAGTTTTCCCGTGCTCTGGCATCATTTGAGGTTTGTAAATCATGTTGTAAAACTGTTTGTCCATGTTTTCACATTTCAAGAATACTTTGAGCCGTAAAACATTAGCTTACGTAGTTTTTTATCCCATCCAATTCCTAGTCGCACGTCTAGTTCTCTTGTAAAGCTTCGTGCTAAGAATTCATTTATATTTAAGTTCGTCATCTTATTAAATCTTTAGGGATGACGAGTAATTTTATGATTTTAATTTTTTTTTATCGTTGTCTTGATTATCGTTCATTTTTGCACCTTTCCCAAAAAATAACGTATTATTTTACCATCGCAGAAGATCTTTCAGTAAAATTTAGCATCACTTTTCGCGACTAAACTTTCAAAGTACAGGCATTATTAATGCAGACAAAATATCAGCAGTGTCCAATTAACATTTGCCATTTTTCACTTTCAATTGCCTTGTATACATACAGCAAACAATATGTCTTTCAATCCCTGTAAAGTCCTAAGTTTACAGGGGATCTCAAATGACCTCAAAAGAAGCGAAAATCAAGAAGTACTGCCATTGTTAAAATACTTTGTATATTTTGGCTTTATTAATAGATTTCTTGCAGAATGAAATTTGGCAGGTTGGTTAGCTGGTTTTTTGATATTTATATTTTTGCCTATTCAATAGACAATTCGCAAAAAAAAAAAAAAAGCAGTTGAAAAATCAGATGTTAAGCATAATTGTGAGTTTTCGACTACTAGAAATAGTGATCATTTTTCAATCGGGACATTGTTTATTATTATTTGTTTAATTTCAGTCAGGGTGGACAGGTGAAATAATAGATCTGCCAGCACCCGATGTCACACCTTCCATCGAGCGTGCATGTTTAAGGCAAAAGCACGAGTTTGAACAGTTCAGTGAAGAACATTATATGGCTGATTTAATTCAGGAAGAATACATCAGACCTTACATTGATTTCAAGGCAGAATGGGAGAGCTTGAAAAGCACCGAAATCACGCTTACAGATACGGAAAAAGATTTACTGAAAGAACTGCCGAACAAAGAGTATTTGTTGGATAGCAAGGAAGTAGAAAAAATTACCTTTGGTTTAGTTGATATTCTGTTTGGCAGTTGTTACAATCATAGGACCACCATGGGTGAAAATACGGTAGAAAGTGGATGGACCATAAATAAATTGAGTTCTACGCTTTGCTGGTTTCAGGCAAGTTACAATTGGAATTAAATGATAAAGCAAACTGGAGAGAAAACCAGAAGTTTGAGTATCCGAGAGTTTCTAATTTTGTAATGATGCTCTACGCAGATTCTCACCTAATTGTATTTTTCTAATGTTATAGGAGTTCAATAATATGGAAGAAGTTGTTACAGCTTGTGTACGGAGATCGTTGTGTTACCCATTGTACAGAAACTGGGAGCTATCTGTAAAAGTATTGAACGATGTTAAAATCGTTCTCAGTTTAGGTCTGTATAAATATCTGAATCGCTTACTCGTTTTTTGGTAGCAATTATCTATATAGATCTATGTCTGTGAGTAAATTGACAACACAACTAGCTTTTTTATCACTTTTTATATCCTATTTCATATCACAGTAGTTATTCAATCTTTTTGTCAGCAGAAAATCCTTTATATACCTAAAATGTGGGAGCCAAGTGTAGGAGTGTTACCTAATTTCCTACATTTTTTTAAAGTATATTCTGATGCACGAAATAAGGTTTTGCTATACATAAACAGACCAATGATGTAAACTGAAAGCATCGAATTATAAGCGTCAAAAATTGTCTGTTTCAAGATATTGTATTCTCTGAATTTTACATATTCCAAACAATCGTTAAAATACAAACTAAATACTTTTAGGTTCTAGAGCTTGTGGATAAATGAGAGAAATTTTTATTTTATTTCTTATGACTGGCTTGTGAAAATGAAATCTTGATTGTTTGTTTTTAAAATAATTCAAATCGTAATCACTGGTTCTCAGTTTGCTGATGTGAAATTACGTTTCTTATGTTCAGGAAAAAAATATGTAGTGAAACGTTTGTGTGAAATACACGAGCTCTTCAACAATTCCTACGAACCACGGTACATGCTCAATCACTTGTACATAAAGGACTACTTGATTTGGTTGCAGCAAACACCATCGTCCTTAATTGAATCTCTCAGCGTATCGTTGAGCACGGTAATTCCTGATTGTCAAATAAAAAATATTTCTAGACTCTCTAAATTTCAATCCCATTTATTTGCATACTGACTTTTACTTTATTGCTCTGGTTCTAGATACACCCAAACAAAGTCGAAATGGGGTTAGATCTTGTTGAATTAGAAGCAGCTGCTTTCTCCGTTCAAGATGAAGACTTAGTTATAGAAAATGCCATCCATGAAATGGTCGACAAAGTAGGCAACATGGCATTATACGAGAAGAACGATGAGAAGTAAGTCAATTATCGTGGGATTGCTAATGTTTTAGGAACACATCAAAATTCAAAAATTATGTATCGTATTTACATGTAATCAATGTAGTTACATTGATGATTTTAAAGTTTCTTAAGTACAAGTTTCCAGTGAAATTGTTTCGAGCTATGTAAACAATTAGATAGTTCTACTCAATTTATTTCTGGACCATATTAACTGAACAATACATTTGGCTTACTGTCATTCTCAGACCTCAAATTAATTGAAGCAGTCCAATATAGTCACGTAAAATCCGGTTCTTGTAATTTAAAAGTTGTTTCCTTTGGCCAGAAGATTGAATTTTCCATGTCTAATTTTTTTGCTTATTGTAATTATTTTTCTTGTCTTGAAATGATTCGATCATTTTAAATTGTTATGAAATACCGTTTATGAAAATAGTTTCTTTGCTGTCTTTGCAAAATCGAATCCTTTGTATTTCTTTTACACATGCACATCCAAACTTTTAAATGAATTTTTTTCCATAATCGTAAATTTTGTCATGATTTTTGTTCGTGCAAGACCAGAACAACATAACTGCTTTTACACCGCGAAACCGTTTTCTTAGGTATGGTTGAAAAAATAAAGTAATTTTCCATTTGATGAGTGCTGCTAAGTTTGCTAATTACGTAGCTATTTCAAATTATGTAGGACGAAAATTGATTCAGTTGGTTTTGAAAGTCTCATATTAAAGTTAGAATTATAATATACAGAACCTAATTGCTACGATAATTTAATCTATTTTTGAAGGCCTAAATTCACGTACACCATGGAGAGCAAAAAGTTCTTAGACTATTTGTAAGTTTTACAAAACATGGTAAAAGTTTAATGAAAAGAGTTTTATTTTGAATTCTTAACCATACTAATTTTTTTTTAAAGACCGTTTAATCAAAATACTAAACGCTTTTAAATAATTCCTTGTGAATAGATGATGGACTAGAAAAAAAAGATGCTTAACTTCATCTCTGGCAACCATATTATTTCTATTACAATTTATGGTTACTTTAAATACAATTTGTTGACTCTTTCCTTTTCATGTTGTTTACAGTGTCTTCTTTTCCTGAATGAGCATTTTCTATGTTCACTGCCATGGTATTCTTATCATTGTTTCTGGTCTTTCTATTACTGCCATTTAGTTTTTTTTGTGGGAGATCAAGCATCTCGCATCAGATAATTATTATGCTTGTTTGGTTTGCATTTTATCACTTTACAGCGCTTTTTCCGTGATTTCCGTGATAAAATTGAATTATAAAACATGAATGCGTGTATGTGGAATGTTAGCCAATAACAAATCAGAGAAAAGTAATGAATTTACGTTATTATTGATCATTGTACTTATGTAAGTATATTCGATTATTTTAGATTGAGGAGAGGAAGTTCGAGCTCGTCGGATAGCAGCGACACTGATTCTGAAACAGAATCTGACAGTAGTAGTTCATCAAGCACAAGTACCGATGAAAGTCTCGATTCTGATGATACAAGCGAAGTAGAATGATTTTCAACTAACCCTGATAGTTTTCATCTATTAGTTTGACACCGAAAACAAAATTGATAAATTTTTGTATTAATCAGGAAAAAAAATATCTACGCGCTGAAGGTGATATAAATAATATGTTTAATAATATTTATCGGAATCATACGATATGTAATATAAATACGGATATTTTTTGATGAAATTCAGTGTCAACTTTTGTACATTTTTTGTTCACCACTGGACATTTTTACCGGTTGTTTATTTATTTATTTTCATTAAACGTAATAACATCTTCTATTTATCCAACGCATACAGTTCATGGCTATCCTTTAGATGTATCATTTCCATACCAATTAGTTTATGGTTTCAATTTGTCATATATTGCAAGTTAAATTTGTGCAAAATGTAATTTTTGTTCTGTACAAAGATAATTATCATCACTGAAAAGCTTTTTTTAGATCGCTGTTAAAGTCGCCAGCCATCGAAGAAGTTCAATAAAAAACTAATTCCCAGGTGTAATCGGGTTTCCAACTTCGACTAAAACATGACGAGTCACGAATTCTAAATTTTACCTGATGAAAGTTCTATCAACTACTTAAATTACATTACAAGATTCTTTTCTTGGAAAAACTATTGTATATACACCTGATCTTCGAAAGTACCTACAAAGGATATGCGTAGAATGTAACATAAAAGAATTATTGTTGAAAATGACGTAAGTATTTACATAGTGAGCTTTGTCAAATACTCATAATATCTAGATTTATAAGGAAAAATAAATTTATTAATTGAAATGCCTATAAGTTATTGATCGAATGCATAGTCAAGCCACGGAATAAGTTTGCTGTAATGCTCAATCAGACGATTTGTCTTGGCCTCCTCTTCCATAATTTGGTCATCAATGACGGTATCTTCTCCTACTTTTTCGTCAAGCGGATTTTTTAATGTACTCTCCTGGACGTTTGCGTTACCGATATTTATCTCATCGAAATTCACAGCACCTTGTGTTCCCTAAAATTGAAATTGAAATTGTAATTCGAACCGATTGATACTCAGCTACTAATCAATTAACTCGATGAAGTCGTAAAATTTATATTTCCTACCTTCTCACCAATTTGTTCCATTTCGAGCTTTTCGTCATATTCTATGTTCTCAGGGTCTTTCCAATATTCTGCATCTTCTCCGTAAAAACCAGGGCTTTCATCTTTATAGTATATAATGTCCAGATGATCGTCTTTGTCCGTATTTTTACCTAATTTGTGATGATGTTGATGTTGATGACGATTGCCATGGTGTTGGTCATTTTTATTATCATTGTTGTCATATTCTCCGCTCCCTGGATCTGTTTCATCGACTTCCTTACTTTTATCGTTATTTTCAGAATTTGGTTTGCTGTCATTTGTTCCAAGGAAGTCTTCGTCAGATGGTAAATGCCCGTGATATTCTGGACGTCCAAGTTTTAGGACCAGGTATTCATGTTTCTTGAACGGTTCATCGTGTATATGCCTGTGAGGTGCGTGCATTATTATCCTAATTGGCATCAAATAGTCCGCATTCTGTGAATGTTCCTCGGAATTCATTCCTTCAAATTCTTGTTTTGTTCTGTGTATATGATTAGCAGTTTTATTCTCGAACAACGAATCTAGCAGACTTGAAATTTCCATCTCTGAGCTGCTTTCATTACTGCGATTGTTGGAATCATTAGCGCTTGATGAATAAGGATCTATCTCTGAATTTTCATCTCCATTCTTATTTTCCCAACTACTTTTCAATTTGAGGGATTCAGATTTTTCAAGCTTATGCCGCTCATGTTCATTGTCAAGATAATAATTTTTATCCTCTTCACTGTAGCGATCCGTTGAATTCTCTGTTTCCATACCCTGGGGCTTTATCGGTTCCAAATTATCGCTGTTTTCACTATAAAGTGCTTCTGATAAATCACTGTCAGGCATTACCTCTGTGTTTTTATCAGAATTTGGAGCATCCGTAATGTTGGAAGTATTCTGGTATTGTTTATCCTCTATTACTGGAATCGGAGTTTGTGAATAGCTGATAGCACGGCCGTCATCTGAATATTGAATTGTTGTTGGTAACAGAGCTCCGATATTGATACCTTTTTGTCCACTGGCGCTTCCATTTAAAAGTTTTATAACATTTTCAGGAATATCCTGGGACTCTTTAGTATGATATTTTTTCGTTGCGGTATTATCGGTGTCATCGAGCTTGTACTTTTTTACAGCAATTTCTCTCATGTGATCAATATTCAAGTTCTCTGGTAGGGTATCCAAAGGCTGTTCGGTTTTTATTTTTTCACTTTCAGTCGTGGTCGTTGCTGTTTCAGTGGTAACATCTGCCTGACTCTCCGTTTGACTAATGTTACAGTTTCCGCAAGGCTGTTCTTTGTAAGTCGAGAGAATTGCAGCTTTGACATAGGGAAAATGTAATATGCTCCATGGAACTATTACCCTGTAACTCAGCCTTCCACACCTAGGAAGAATTTCAACAGACTGTTAGAATTATAAGGGCGTTTTATTCTTCAAATTTTAAGACATCATGTGGCTTACTTATCTATAACTAAAACTTGATCCCTCGATGCAGATAACTTTTCCCAAATTTTAAGTTCTGACGTATCTTGAATAAATTCTATATCTGGGTCGATCTTGTTCTTTAAGGCTTCTCTAGTTCTTTCTATTTTCAGAAAATTTTGATCCTCTGTCGAATCTGCTGCTCCCCAAGCTTCTTTTTCATCTTCTATTTCAATAGCGCTAACCGTAGCTTCTGGCTTCGACGAATTCACAACATAAAATCGGATACCGGTTATACTAGTCTTTTCTAAAAGACCTTGAAGTGTTTTGAGCCTGTAAATAAATTATCGTAACTCAAAATAATGTAAGTCGACTCAAATTTGAG
Organism: Neodiprion fabricii; assembly: GCF_021155785.1. Taxonomy (NCBI): domain Eukaryota; kingdom Metazoa; phylum Arthropoda; class Insecta; order Hymenoptera; family Diprionidae; genus Neodiprion; species Neodiprion fabricii. The sequence goes on along the minus strand of NC_060241.1, from coordinate 7,821,917 downwards.
CTGCAGAAAATGTTCTTTCATCTCAATAACCAATATTAATTGAACAATCGTTTTCCTTGTCGACTTAAATTTGTTTTGCTGGTTCTTAAGATGTTGAAAACCTTTGGCTGCAGTGTCTATATTCTCCTCTCGTAACCTATCGTTTTATATAAAATTTCAATTACGCACGAATCATTTGTTTCAACAAAAATAATTTTGTCCGACAAAATTTAGCATCAGCACGAAATTGAGTTATTTTTGTGAATTTGATAACGACAGGTAAATTTTGTAGTGGCTTAAGTTTCTAGCTTCAGCCAGTTTTGCAACCTTATAATTATCTTAATTAATCATTGTTCTGAAGTTGTTAAAGCAATTGATATAAATTAATAATATGAAGTGACTGATTCTGAAATAATTGCAGAAGTGTTTATATACCCGAGAAAAATGTTCATAGGAAACTAAGTCGTTAAAGTTTCCATTATATTCCTGACCTCAGGTTATCAGCATTATGTTAATGCTGCAGTTTCAGCATTTTTTGGCAGTGCGTCAATCACTGGTATAAACGATTTTGCTAACACTGGCGCTACGGTATCATGCAATACTTCCCAAAGTTGCATCAATTCATTTTTTTATAGTACTGATGTAGATCAAATGCTTGGTTGTCATTATCATTTGTAACAAATGGATTTTGAACGGATGAGAACCAAATGAGGTCAAGTCGGGAATTTATTCAATACATTCTGCAAGAATATTCATTTCTTTATTAACCTTATATTATTCTATTGTAAACAAATAATGGGAGAAAAACTGATGATTTGGGAACTAAAAATAAGAAAGAAAGTCGAATAATCCAAGTTCGTTAATATGATTCTTTTTATCAGCGTCTTAATAATTCTCAGAACTTCTGTTGGAACATAAATTCAAACGATTCAATTAATGTTCTCGCTGACAATTCTAGTTATTGTTATTCAGCGAGAAAATAGTTGAAACGAATAAAAATTCAGAGCCATTCTCATCAGCTTGCCTTGACACTTTGACAAATTCCTCGAATTCTACAATTGTTTTGTAACTGACATTCTGCCGTGCAGTAATATAGAAAATACAAAATGATAGATAAATGCAATGTGCTTACATGGTGGCTTGTCGATGGCTGTACTGCCACGACGCATCTAAAAATGCTATGACGCTTATGATCCCAGGTTCTTCCTGCCAACTTTGAACCGGGGTACATTCTTCGATGTACTCATTGTCGTCAGTGTTCTTTTTCACTCTTAATGTCAACGCCGAAACCAAGGAGGAACCATCCTGCCAAGAGAAACCTGCTGGTCGTACTTCAATCGGAATGCAAGAGCAATGGGAAATCGAAGTCACCAGAGCAAATGCCAGGAAGATTCGCATCTTATTAAACCTTGATTAGAAAATACTGTTATTTATGATGATTTTTCATTGTACTCGGAAAAGATTTACGAGAGTTAGTATCATTTGAATTGAACAAATGGGAAAAACACAGATCCAGTCACGTTTCAAATCTAATCTAAGAATGTGACGAAAAAAATTAGTTCTCATCTTGGTAAATGTGATCCAGATTTTACTCAAATTCACTTCAGTATATTGTTCACCTTAGAAATTATTGAATGAGCGCAGTTTTAAGTGCAATTATTTTTTCATGATAGAGATCCAAGCTAAGAAGTTTCTTCGTTTTCGATTGATGGGCTGTATAGCTCTCCAACAAAAAAAGTTTCGATCGTGTAAGTGAAGGAAATGTTGATGAAGCTTTTTTACAATCTTATCCGAAAAAGGTTCGCACGTGTTTTGACGTAAAATCGCTATTTTTCAAACAAAGTTGATACGTGTTCGCCAAACTAACTTTCTATCATACTTTCTCCTTTTGCCACGGTAGAGGCTTCTTTCATAAAGAGTTAGAAACCCTAGGAATCGAAATCAGATTAACGATCAACAAATTAACGTTACCACAGTATTACATTATCGAAAAAAGGAATAATAAATTATAAATATATTTCCGTTTTCCTAATTTGTCGACATAGATTAATTTCGTTTCTCCCTTTTTGCAATCGCGTTCAAATCTATGTGTTGTAAAAAATTTTCTCAAGTTTCAGTTAATCGAGAAGAGATTACATTTAAAAAAATGTGCTTCTAAAGTGACAATAATAGTGTTTCATATTTTTAAATTCGGACTAAGAATATGCGAAGTTTTGCCGTTTTATGTAACGAAACAAAAGGGATTTTGTTTAAATAAAAATTAATTATAAATCCGATACTTAGATATAAAACCGCGTCTGCAATGCATTGATATTAATCGCGTATAATAATTGGCCGTTTGTGAGTATTTGTTTTTTTTTTCAAACGTTCGTCACGCCTGACATTGAACGAAATTCGTCGATTAAACAATAAAAATTGAAACAAGAATAGGTAACGTATCATTCTTAACTGGTAAGGCGACGGCCAGGCGAGAAATCGTCGGAGTGTACGGCAAGAAAGTAATTAATAAAAATTAAAACTTACAGTGCGGCATCAACTCGGCGCCAAGATACTGCAGAGGCAAGTTTAACGAGCGCCTATCAGTTGAAAACTGCCTCCGGAATTGAAATCCGTTTTCCTTGATACATATCTGTATTACGCAGCTGCTGCTGCTGACATTGGTCCACAAGTTCTCCCTCTTTAACTTAACATACTTAAGTCCTCTCCCTCGGTGTATATTATACTAAAACGTGCCCGCATATCCCGCGACGCACAACGCTCGATTATTATACATGCATGGTCGTGAAATAACCGTAAATTATATCCTTACTAATAGTATTCGTGTATTACATTAAACTTGTGCGTAATATTGTAGATTTAGAAAAAATGGAAACGCAATAACATGTAACTGTCTTCAATTCGATGGCCGTTAAGAACTGAACGGTATCAAACGTTATACTGCAGTTTAATGTATGATTAATGTAATTGTACACTTGAAATAACTGACAGAACGACTGAAGTATTTTTAACAAATATAAAGTATACATACATGTAGCGTTATTCGGGATATTTTTTTACACGTGCTTCACATTTCGTGGTCAATAATACGAAGGTAAGAAATCCGGCTTACAATTGGCGGTTAAAAATTTTGCCTCTGTAGTTGAAACTAGAGAAACAACAATCATATCTGTCTGATTAAATAATTGCTTACCAATCTGCATTATTTAATCAGCTTTAGCGTGATATCTTTAATGAGAACGCACAAATTGATTCGGTAATAATTTTAATACGATTTTATGTTTGTATCGGATAATGAAGACTAAGGTTCTCGGTCGAAAATTAATTACTGACAAACAATTTACTCTCAACTCCAGAGTTTAACCAGGAACATTTTCGATTACAAATATGTGAAATATATATTATCTGTTTGCTTCCATGGAAGAAGTAAACATTTCGCAACTGAATTGGGTGGCAGCAAAAACTTTTTGCTGAAGATATCATTGTCTTCTGCATTTTGTAATAATATTTTTTGAGGAAATCAGAATCAAATGAAGTTTGGGAGTTGATATCTCAATCTATGGATAACCGTCCAGTCAAAGTTCATTTACAAATTAATTGAAATAATAACTGCGAATATTTTCACTCGTGTAGTTTTTATTTTTTAGTAAAAAAATTGATAATCGAGGTAATTTTTTTCACGTAATTGACTGATCATATATTTTCAAAACTTAATATCATCGTGCCTCAAAATTTGCTCGAAAGACTAACGATGAAGAAAATCGTTTTTCTTCCACACGTACTTCAAATAGCGTAAAATATTTGGTATTGTGATAATACAAGTTTTTGTGTATTTTTAATGTAATGTCGTTGAATATAGTCATGAATAATTCACGTAATTCGTTGATACAATAACCATAATAATCGATGCTGGATCCTTCATATCCATATGTATGTTATATAATAACGAGAGTTCTAATTCTCTGCTTCTCTTAATACGTACTATTATACACACATAATGCATGGATGTTTATGTGTATCACACATGTACGAAATTTACTTTTAATACGTCCAAAGCGAGACACAGATTGTCACGTGAACTTGGACTGTGTGTGATTACAAGAACAGTGTGTCCCTTGTTTCAACGCATTTCTTGTGCCTTTTGCCAGCCACCCGCGGGACTTTTAGACTCAGGCCTTAGAGTTTGATACTAATTGAAGTAATATAACGCAGTCGGGCCTTGGCGTTCGTTTCATTGATACGTTCTTAATCGTCCTTAAAATTTTCACGGGCACAAAAAGACACAGGAGAATGATTCCTTGCACTCGTGTAAGAAGTGAATTATCTCGCTGAAAGTTAACGTTTGAAAATTCGAAATTGTCAATTCGTTTAAATCTCAAGTGTTTTCGCCGCGTGAAACTTTCCGCGGTAATATAAAATATATTCCACATATCGTGTGAATATGTTTTCATTCAGGCTCAGAATTTTGTTCACGTTGTTTACTGTTTTCGGCCTATTTTGTCGTAATTATTCATTCGAAGTTCATCAATCGAATGAATTACACGATTTCAATGGTACCCATGCAGCCAATCAGGATCAAGACGCCTGGTCTGCAAACTCTTCGACTGCAGACTTCCTCAACAGCGGACTTAGGAAAAAACCATTTAAACAACAAAGTTTCCCTCATATTTCTAAACTGAAAGTCGAGGTTCTGTCGAAAATGCTCAAAATCCACGTAGATGAATTGCGGGATAAAACTGACCAGGTGCAGATAGTTTGCGAAACATTTATAATTTCGTCAACAATTCTTACATCAGAAAAATCACTAATTATCAAACTTGGTAAAATTATTTGACTAATTATGGGAAAAATAGTTTACCGAGTATATATAAGTCTTACTTTGGACAGTTATTGTGAAATCTGTTTTTGGTAATATAATATGTAGCTCGCATAGTAAGAAAGACATTTTCCCTGAATAACGTTATTGCTGAAAATATGACCAGAATGAAATGCATATGAAAGTTGCGATTGAAATTTCAAATAAATATAATTAACAAAATCACAACTAACGACTAAAACTGTAATAATATTCTTATTCTTTTAGGTGGAACTGGTTTTTCTTGTTGATGCGTCAGCGTCGGTTGGTTTGGAAAATTTTCGCAGTGAGTTGAATTTCGTTCGTAAGTTGCTAGCGGATTTTACCGTGGCCAGAGAAGCCACACGGGTCGCCATTGTGACCTTTGCTGGAAAAACCAACGTAATACGACATGTGGATCAAATATCCAGCGTCGAAGATGATAATCATAAGTGCAATTTGCTCAATCATCAGATCGGAAGCATCGAATACACAGGCGGTGGAACCTACACCCGAGGTGCTCTCCTCGAAGCCCTTGTAAGTAAAATTGAAGAGGAGAACTGAAAGGTTGTAAGTGTCAGCCAATCAAAATTTTAAATAAACTGAGAAAAATTGTTTTTTCTTCATAGCATTTCACCTGTGGATTTTATTTGAAAAAAAAGAACACCTACAGACTTTTTAATTTGCCTCTTCAATTCGAATCGAATTACTGTTTTAGTTGTCATCAAGAATCAACCGGTAATTGTTATGGGAGTTTATATGTTCACTCAATGTGCACTTACAGCAGTAACTCTAATTTTTTGGCGTTTTTATTGGTAAAAATTTAAGTTATACAACCGCAGTTACAATCAATTGAGTCCAACTAATGAAAAAAGCTATAACTTAGTATCCTGACGTTCAACCTCAAACCACAGTTCTAATAAGCTTTATAATCACTTATGACAATGTAGCTTATTAAAAAGTGTAGAAATAATCTAAAAGTAAGTCAACGGATCATAGAATTAATTCGTTTTCATTAATTCACATGAGTCATTTTTTTCTATCCCATAACTCTAAGAGTAATCATTGCGGTTGAGCATCAGAAACCTCTTGTACAGGAGTACAAGAATTGACTATAGACATCAGAATGATTAATGATATTTTTGAAGTAATTATATTAATATTATCGCTTCCAAATTCGGAAATTACGACATCATATCCTCGAAAATATATTCTGAACTGTGCTTTAATACTGTAAAGTATCTCTGGTGGAGGAATTTATCTCAGAAATGTGGGAAAGGCCTAAATTTCCTTTTCAATTTTACATGAAATTGGAACACCATTTCAAATTCTCAGAAATTTCGAGGGATTTCACCACGTTTTCAGAACACGTATGGGTTTTATAAATTTCATAAGTAAAGTATGCGAACAATTTAATTAAACTTATTTCGTAGTTGTTAAAAAAATACCATTGAAAATTTATTTGCCAAGTTTCTTTCGGAGTTGTGTTATTTACAAAGATTTTTACAATTTTTTTCGAAATAATCGATATAAGTTTTTTTTCCAATTTTAATAGAATCTCAGAAAAAGGACAGAGATCGTCTTAGATTTTTCAGATTAATGTCCTTATTGAGGGCTGCTGGGCTTCTTTCGAAACAGTATCAATCGAGTACTTTATATACCTTTTGAAATCACCAATAACTGGGAAAAAGTTATACCTATGTACGAAATTTGTTTTTATTGAATCATGTATAAGTATATACTTATTTGTTGTATTTATTTTAACACAGAGGCAAAAGTTTTCCTAGTTTAGCACAAGTGCTGCATCACATCTTTTTTGCTATTCAGCTTTAAAAGCACCTTATATTTTCTGTAAAGGATTCAATAATTGAGATAAAGCTCTCGCAAATTAACACTATCCTTTTTATATAGTATAGATATCCTTCGTACGGTCAACTATAATAACACGATAATTGCAGGATATTTTACAACACAGTCGCTCCGGGGCCCGTACAGCTGTTTTCCTGGTAACGGATGGATTCAGCAACGGAGGAGACCCTAGGCCAGCTGCCACTCTATTGAAAAACGCTGGTGTCATTGTTTTCACCTTCGGAATTCGAACAGGAAATATTGGAGAGTTACATGACATAGCGAGTGAACCTGGCTACGTTCACAGCTACCTCTTGGACAGTTTTCCTGAGTTCGAAGCACTGGCTCGTAGAGCATTGCATCACGGTGATTCGCATAGCCAATTTTTACTGATAAATTTTGTCGCTGATATTAACCTGAATAACACCAATTATTAACCTTACAGACTTGCAGTCGGGCGAGTATATTAAGATTAATTTTCTGCAAGACTGTGATTTACTATGCTCCAAAAATTCGACCGAAATTGATGACACGCGGTGTTGTGACGCGAATGCATCTTGTGCTTGTGGAACAGCCACTGGTCACTACGCCTGCTTATGCCACCCGGGTTATTTTGGATCTGGATTTTATGGTTCCTGTCAACGTTGGTACCCAGTTACATTTTCACATCGTATCGCTTCGCACATAATTCTTCGCCGCAGCATTTTCATTGGATTTATTTGTGGATTTCATTACCTACAGTTTGTCCGAATGGAACATTCGGTCCTGGGAATATCCCAGGAGATTCCAATGCAGCCTGTATTCCTTGCCCAGACTTGAATCACGTTACTATCAAGAGCCCTGCGATTAGTTCAGCTGATTGTGTTTGTGCAGCCGGGTTTACTACCAATGGAAATAAATGTGAAGGTCAGTTGAATTTGTTGATAAAGGATTTATTTTTTGTGGCAATTCTGTGGGAAAAGTGTATAGATGTATTTTACAAGTCGTAATTTATTCATAGCACTGTAACTGCAATATAAGCTTTCAAATGAAACCCTTGCCAGCTGCAATAGTGGGAAAGTCTCCTGGTATTAAAACCGGCTCTTCGATGGGATATGTAAACATGTACGAACCATATTTTTCCAATTTAAAATCCTGTTTTGCTGCGAGCCATCCATACTGTAACAAAATATAAGATGTAAAACGACAGTATTAAACATCAAGTCGTAAATGTTTACTACATTGATCCGATGAAAATTTTTCGAAATTATACATTCATAAATCACAATCATCGAAATGCACGAAAATGGTGTCCATGATATTTGGTTTGAGTTCTACAAGTTAGGATACCATTTACCATAGACACTATAATTAAAGTCAGTTCATTATGCAGTCACTTTTGTAGTATTCCACAAAACCTTGCATGTAGGAAACAGTAGAGTAATTTGATAACTGTTTTGATGAACACTGTTGTAAATAATGCAATATTAGCTTGATATATTCAGATTCGACATTCCCACCTACTTGACCACTAGTTGTTTCAGGATAAGGTAGACAAGTTCTCTCATTCTTTTTGGATTCTGGAATTTTCAGTTCTCCTTTTCGTTCTCTGCATAGTTCTTTTCCTTCTTCAAGAATCTGTCTTCAAATTTATAAGTTTGCTTTCCAACTATATCGCTTAGCTGTGTACCATTTAATTCATCAAACAAAAAGCGTGTCAACTGACGTTAAGCGTTAAAATCAAATTTGATTTACGTGCTATTTGTATGTGTCTTGAGTTTAATTGTCAGCTCTACATCTTTTGCGAGTATAAGTACAATTTGTCAAATATTCTTCTCATGTAGCTAATCAAACTATACAGTCTGCATCGTCTGCATCTTACTTACTCGTATTCATTGAGCAGCCATCCATATCTTCTAAACCAACTATCGTGAATTCTTTTGGTTTGATTAACGCTTTCCTCAAAATTTTTAGAAGCTGCCACAAAATCGATAGATTTTTTACTTCGAAAATTCATCATTTTGATTGATGTTTATTGTACTTCTGAGTATAAAATAATTCGCGCAGATTAGATAATAATTAATGACATATTAGGGTTGTGAAACTTGGTCCATATAACAGTTGAAATGACAAAATAAATGCAATGTTTTTTCTACATATTTGGTGTTAACGAACATATAATACTATGTATCAACAGATAATGCATGTGTTCACTTCATTTACAATCCCGTCTTTGATTCCAAAAAGTTCCATTTGAACTTAAGTTTGTAATTATAAGACGGATCCTCTTCAATAGAGGATCATCAAGCCTACTCGTGATATAAAAATCACTTTGGTGTTCTAAGCTTTTTTGACAAAATATGAAATATATGAAAATTAGTAGTCAGGTAATTCCTGAAATATCATCCTGATTTCCATCAGACTCTTTGGAGTGTCTGTTCTTATAAAATTTATAGTTTGAAGTTCACTGCTTTTTAAAAACACTTTTTATAGTTTCCATAACTGAAGAGGTTGAAAAATATATTGTCATCACTTCGAATTACACAATGATCGCGTAGGAAGGCAATTTCTTGTTAAAAATATTTCATATATTATTTACAGCCATAACTTGCCCCAAACTAAAAGTGCCAGAAAATGGGTATTTAGTGAAAGCAAGTGCCTGTAACAATGTTGTTAATGCTGCGTGCGGAGTTCGTTGTAAAATTGGTTTTCATCTAACCGGCGACAGCATTCGACTTTGTCTTAACAGTGGTGCGTGGTCTGGTACTCAACCACAGTGTCTTTGTAAGTAAAACTTCGTTTCTCACTAAACCAAAAATAACATTTCTTTCGATAAAAAGTGTATTTGTAATTTCACTAAACACGTAAGAAAATAATTATGAGCTTAACATTAGTGGCTCCTAAAACTGTAAAATTAATTTATTTGTTGAAAGATATGTAGTGAATACTACTACTACTACTAAATATAAGTGGAATAACGTGCACTCAAAGTGTTCAGTAGAATTTTCTAGATTATTTATAGAAATTCATTTGAGTGTTACATTTCAATTACTGAGCACTCAAGCATGTACTTTAACTATCGGGATTATTTTTGCATAATAGTCGAGATATATTTATATCAAAGTACACATTGCACTATCGTCAAGAAATAAAGTATTCTCTTGGCCATCGATAATTTTTAGGTGTAATCTAATGTATCGAAGATTTTGTTGTTTCCCAAACAACTCTGGAATTGCCAAATTCAAAATGATTTGACCAGATTGTATGCACTATCAAAATAATGTTCCAGTAAAAACATGCCCGGCACTACAAGCACCGCCGCATGGAAAAATACGGTGTGAGCACGAGGATGATCATCAGGTGATAAATGCCGGCCTCTCTGCATATCCAATAGACACTCATTGTGAATACAAATGTGATATCGGCTATCAGCTGCGTGGAAGCAGAGCCAGAAATTGTTTGCCTCTGTCAAGATGGGATGGCCTCAGGGTATCTTGCCGACGTAAGTTTATCATTATATGGTTCATCGTGATCAGTTTCCTAGTTCTCTTGGAAAACAAATGATAAACATTACGCCTCAGGTATTATTTAATTTGGGTGCTGTTAATAATCATAATGATAAACTTATATTGGTTTCTAAAACAGCAATCAAATGCCACCCCCTGAGATCTGTGCCAAATGGTGAAATAATACCGCCACAGTGCACAGGGTACAATAAACTGCCTTTTGCCACAAAATGTACCATTCGATGCAAAGAAGGCTTCACTCGCACGGGTCCAGAGAACAAAGTCTGTGCTGGATTCACTGGCTCCTGGTTGCATCGTCACAATGTGACCCAATGTATAGGTGAGCAAATAGAATATATGGGGGAGCTGGGAAACTTGAAGAACTGGATCTTGTATTAGAAGAAATTTTATTAGTTTCGTTTTTTCCACTTTCGTCAGATGTTTCTCCGGGAATTGATTTCGGGTGGATCGATATTGAACATATTTGTCATCAATCGAGATACTCAATTACATTTCACTAATTGTGACATAATGTGTTTTGATTCCGATAGATAGCACTCCCCCAAATATAACTTGTCCTTCGAACATCACCGTTGAGACTTTGTCAGGCAAAAACTATTCCATGGTCAACTGGACGAAGCCATTAGCAATTGATAACGCCAAGGCTGCCCCCATGGTTTGGACCGAGCCAGCTGTTGAAGCACCATGGAAATTTGGAATTGGAACTCATGTGGTTACGTACATAGCGCAAGATGCCAGTAAAAATAGGGCAGAATGCAAATTCAGTGCTACTGTTATAGGTAAAAATCTGGTATATTGTTCTAACATTAACCAATAATGCATTTTGTTTTCTGTTCAAATGCGTAATCAGATATTTTACAGACAAGGAACCACCCACTGTTGAAAACTGCGTTGATCCTCCTATTTTTCTACTTGAGAACAAGTCGATGGCAATAAATATTACTTGGGACGAGCCTGTATTTTATGACAACTCTGGACATCCTCTGGAGATTAGTAAAAGTCACACACCTGGAACAGAGATTTTCAATCTCGGGACAACTCAAATCGTGTATAATGCAACAGACAAGGCTAATAATACGAGAACTTGCACATTTAATATCACTGTAGAAGGTAAATCTAATTTATATACCCACAGCCATTGAATTGAAAGTTTAAATGGTAGTATCACATAAATCAAGAAATGCTTAATAATTTTTTAAGGATTGAACTTTCCGTTACAGATTGTGAAATTCATTGCTAATTATCAATTGATACTATGTTCTACGTAAATTAAGCTGGTTATTTGAGTCAATGTCTTAATTCAATTGTTCATCTCAATACTAAATATTGGTTACCATTTTTACGCAAATTACAATTTAGATGCATGTGAAAACGTTCCATCTCCAACAAATGGGCACAGCGATTGCTCCGTTCTGCAGGAAGGGATTCGGTGCGTTGTGGTATGTGCTGAAGGCTACGGTTTTGTATTACCTGAAACAGCTTCATACATAGATGATGAGAATGTAACTTTGACTTGTAACAATGGCAATCATTCATGGAATAACGAGGTGTTTCCTGATTGTTCTGGTTAGTATGTAGATTTATTAGGATGCTGATGTGCAGAAGCTTGATGAAAATTATTTGATCTTTCGCAATCAAGATAATTTGAAAATCGTTTTCTCAGTTATGAAAACTTTTGCTCACAGGAAAGTAATTAATAACGTTGAATTCTCAAAATACTTTCAGTGACGCAAGTACCCTATGCCATATCTCAAGATCTGACTGTCGTATTGGATACAAATACTTCTAACTGCAATGATCGGACAGCTCTGAATTCAGTAAGTGAACTCTGATGAAGCAGTATGTGATTGTTGTCTTTGGATAAGAAGACTTAAATATATATATACACTAATTGAAAATGTACCTCTGTGTAAGATTTTTAGTAGTGTAATTTTGTTTATCAGCTAAGTCAGAACATCAAAGCTGGCTTGGAATCACAAATGAAACAGGTGTGTGACGATGAAGTACAATGTAACATTTCTCAATCTGCGTTCGATTGCAATGGTGGAATGGATGAAGACAGCAATGCTTCGAATACCATTCTAAATACGTCGACTCGTAAACTGAGAAGAAGTGTTAAACGTTTTCCTCACAGTGACAAAATTGCTGTTAGGAGAGGTTCAAATTCTTCGAAAAACCATACAAAATCTGAAGTTAAATGGGACAAAATTGAATTGAAGTATAAAATTATTGGTAAAGATTCAGTATTAATTTGTTGGGTTATTATGATCATATACTATTAATGCTATCCCTACTGAATATGACAATGTCTGAAATCATATAATTTATTACATGCTGATTTCCATCATAATATCTTATGATTTATCATATGAGCATTTGCGGTAGGGATTATATTGAGGTAAAAATAGAAGTAGGGTAAAATACGATTTTTTTTGTGGTTTGACAATCTTTTTGTTTCAGGAAAAATGATTGATGACAATGGAAACAATTCAAACCAAGAAATCATTCAGTTGAAAAAGAAAATAGAAACAATGATGAAAGGTGGTCATTTAAGTCTTCTTGACAATAAAACAAGCCTACAGGAAATCAGCAAAAAAGTTCTACGTCTTTATGTAATATTCGAAAAACCTAAAGAACTCTGCTCCACTGGTAGCGTCCTGAAGAAGCACCGTTGTGGTGAGCAAATGGTTTCCTTACGGCGATTAGATTCTTCATAAGACGGTTTTGCTTATATTATACTATAAATCACACCTCACGATATTCATTTCAGTAAAATGTCCAAGTGGTACATTCCATAATACAACGAAGAATCGTTGTCAGTCCTGTCCGTTGGGAGAATATCAAGAGGACGTTGGATCTAGCACCTGTAAGAAATGTCCGGAACACACTTCAACAAGAGGAAAGCATTCCAAACGTGCGTCAGACTGTTTAGGTGAGTCATTTGATTGAAAAATGAACAAATTACTTTACGTAATTTCTTAGAATTTATTTTAGCGTACTTGCAACGTCTGCTTATTCACTATAGATTTTTGTCGTCCTGGTTATTATTCTCGACGTAAAAGGCACCACAAATCGACCCTTGCCTTCGAGCCATGTGTCACTTGTGCAAAAGGCTTTTATCAACCTGATTATGCTCAGTTGAAATGCATACCTTGCCCAGCAAATACAACAACGTACAATCGTGGATCTTATAACATTGACGAATGTCTTGTCATTGATCATGCTGACAAGGATCCTTGTCATAAAAACCCTTGTCATAATGGAGGAAAATGTGTGCCAGTCGGTAGTGACTTCAAGTGTGAATGTATTGGAGATTTTATTGGTGAGGATCAAGTATATTGATTTATTTGTATTTACACTAACTAGCCAGTAAATCAACATGAATTGAGCATGTCCAAAACGGAATTAAAACAAATCAAATGGAATTCAAAAGAATTGGCACACAGGTCTTTTAATTCTATTCAATTTGTTTTAATTCGTGGCAATTTCGTTTTTGACTGACACGAATCATTTCAATTCGTTTTGGTTTACTGGGTAACATATTCGGTCGATTATGCTATTTCCAGGTTCCAAATGCGAGATTCGTCCAAATCCATGCGATTCTTTGCCTTGCTTGAACGAAGGCCAATGTATTGCTTTAGATGGCATTAAAAATTCAATAGAACATAAATGCCTGTGCAAGAGCGGCTTTACAGGAATCAATTGTGAGGTACGGAATATGGAAGTAATTCAAAAATCTAGGAATACATTTCTCAAAGTTGTGGTATTTGCTTTCAACTTTTCATAATTCCCATTTCTCAGACTTATATCGACGAGTGCTCAACAAATCCATGCCGGAATGGAGGATCGTGTATTAGTACAGAGGTGGATTACAAGTGTATTTGCAAAAATGGATTCGAAGGTGAATACCAGTTTTCATATGTATTACACCAACTATCACTTTCATTTCTATCATTATATTTACAAACGAGCATTGGACGAATTAACTACCTTATTTTAACTTTGGTTTTTTTTTTGTTACTTACGTTTTTTTTTCACTCGATGAATCGACAAGTAAGTTGTTTCAATTTCGAATATAATAAAAGCCTCTTCTGAAGGTATACTGTGATCGATTGTAATTATGACAATATTCCCAAATTCCATGCTCAAGGTGATAATTGCGAAGTAGTGATTGACCATTGCAAAACATCGATCTGTGAATCTGGATCAAAATGTCATATCATTAATGGGACGTGGCAATGCATCTGCAAACCGGGCTTCTTAGGACGTCGTTGTAGCCGGCTTCCTTGTGATTGGTTACCCTGCCACCAAAATGCTGTCTGCGTTAATATCGAGGAATTAAATGCAACCAAAAAAAGTTACAGGTTCGCATGTTTGGTTCGCATCAATCTTATAAAGAGGACTAATATTAATAGTCAAGTATTAAAGATTTCTTCAAGTTACTTTTAATTTCTGCAAATGATTTAAAATTAGTTGTAAACCGTTTTAAAGCTATGTCTGGAGAATTTTTGAACAAACATCTGCTCGAATTTTATAATTCGCAATTTCTCATTCCTCATTCCAGGTGCGAATGTCCAGAGGGTTATACAGGAATGGATTGCACTACACGGGTGAATCACTGTAAAGATTTGCCTTGTATGAACAACGGAACATGCATGAACAATTTCTCGAATTTTAGTTGCGAATGTCGAAAAGAATTTAATGGATCCAAGTGTGAAAATGGTGGGTAAAAATGACTTGGAAATATTTGCTGTGAAATAAATTTTAATGTTATCAAGAATAACGCCCCAAATTTTTGTAAAGTTAAACGTGACGATATGTTTATTGCAAACTAATGTTGTTGCGATCTTAGATTTAGTCACTATTTCAATTCATATCCTTGTGGTTAAAACTGTTAAATGTTTACAGAATTATTGTCACGGTATACAATGTACTTTCCCAAGTCTGGGACCACAGATTACGTGATGCTGAGCGGACCAAACAAAAATCTATCGCAAGTGAGTAGTGAAGAAATAATTACGCGCAGTATGTGAACCTAACTGAGATTTGTTTCAGTTTACTGTTTGTTTGTGGCTTCAATCGTTAGATACGGTCAACTATGGTACGGTCCTTTCCTATGCTACACGACTTCACGACAATGCTCTTACACTGACAGATTACAATGGGTGAGCATTACAACAGACAAAGAAAATTTCGTTTTTTGTTCAACGGAAATATCAGCAGCAAACAGACCCAACAGATCCGATTTTATTGCCTAATAATAGATCAATTCTATTGTTTTATAGGTTCGTTATTTACATCAATGGGAACAGAGTTGTCACTGACATTACTGCCAATGACGGCTACTGGCATTTTGTGTGTGTTACTTGGGAAAATGTCTTTGGATTTTGGCAGGTGTTTGTGGATGGTATCGTTAGAGAAAATGGTACTCAATTGGCAAGTGAAACGCTAATTGAAGGTAATAAGAGCAAACGTATGAACAATTATTGAGGATAATGATACTACAGAGATAACCTGCGGTCTTTGTACCATTTGTTCAATTAGGAAATGGCACTCTGGTCATTGGACAAGAACAAGATCGTATGGGTGGTGGCTTTTCCGAATCGGAATCATTGCTGGGAAAGCTGAGCTCGTTAGATATATGGGACGAAGTTTTGAATGGCGAAGTCATAAAAAAGTTAAGTCAGCAATGCGAAACTTATCACGGTTCGTTGTACAGTTGGGCTCAGTTTCAACAATATGTTCGTGGTAACATTGAGGTAAACCTGCTTTAAAGTCCTTTCGTGTGCGTTTATGGTGTTTAATGATGGTAATATTGGATGAAGTCTGTGCCACAAGTTATTCGTATATGATATGTGCTTGACCATCAATTTTTTGACATATCATTGTAATTTTGTCAAATAACATCATGATTGAGACATGTGTTTATTTCTAGTCAACATTTTCTTACCGAAATATTTTTATTACCGTTGAATGAATTGTTGCAATTTATTAGATTCAGAATAGCAGCTTCTGTCACGCTTGCTCATTACCTAAAGCTCCATTCAAGGGACAAATAGAAGTAAATTACGATGCTTCGGAGATAGTCTATACGTGTGAAAAAGGGTACCTGGTCAAATTTGGTAAAAAAGAAAGTGCAGTGCTCACCAGGAGGTGTTTAAAACAAGGACAATGGGAAGGTTACTCTACTCCAACATGCACAAGTGAGAATTACATAGTGGAAAGTTTTCTTGCTTGCATAAATAAACTCTTATCTACAATCATTAAAGATTTGCGTTATTCAGTCTGCAATTAATTGTTGATTAAAGAAATTGATTCAACGAATTTTCAGAAGTGAAATGTGGTTTTCCTGGATATTTTCCGAGAGGTCAGGTACATGGGAGATCTTACAGTTACGGTGACCAAATTCATTACTCGTGTAAAAAACGTTCAACATTAAGAGGAAATCCAAATCGAATTTGTACGGCTCATGGAAAATGGAGCGGAGTGCAGCCTTTATGCATCAGTAAGAATGTTTCATACATATGCTAAGAAATATTTATATGTGTTTTTGCCACTTCCGATTCACTATTTGGCATTGCTTGTCCTTGGAGTTCAGACAATTGACTACCAAAACAGAAGTTGTGATAAATATTTTAGAATTGCTATTACCTTCGAAAATTTTGAGGAATTTGTCTTCGTAGATCTAAAGAAAATTCGATTGAAAGGCAAGTTTTCATGAAAAGTATCTGCCAGACAATCATAATTTCAACTTGAAAATTGATAATTGAACACAAAACTGTCCATTGAATAATAAATACATTTTGGGAAGTTTAAGAAGGTCAAGTGTCCAAAAATAATCCCTCTTTCCGTTCCTGAAGTGACGGTTAACTTAATTCATCACTGTTAGGTTTCATGAGTTTATTTAAAGCTAGAATATCGTTACCAATAATTTAAAATACTTAAATTGTAATCGCGGTATGAAATAATGTAGAATTTATATGTTTGTAATAGGTAAAACATGCAAAAATTTACTCGCCCCAGACAACGGTGACATCGAATACCTGATCGAGGACCATGAGCGAAATGACACATCCATATTGCAGGTATAAATGTTGCATTCTATACTTTCTGTGCATCTGTATTACTAAAATTTACCAACCCTGCAACAGGTTGGACAACAATTGGCATTTATATGTAATCCTGGCTTTCGTGTGCTTGGAAATATGTATTTAACTTGTATGGAAAACGGAGAGTGGGACAACGCTGTACCTAAATGCATCGCGTTTGGCTGCCCTCCGCCGGAATTGTAAGTTAATTATGTTTTCATGGTGCAGAATATACACAAAATTATCAGGCAGACATAAAAATGTAGTACTTACATTATTATTTTATCAGGATGGAAAATGCGTTCATAGCATCTAATATTTCGACTGGTGTAGAAATTTTACCAGCAGAAAGTTTTCTAAACTCTCAACGTGACAACTTATCGGAGGACAGTGCATCCTTGATATCTGGCTATTTGTACGGTGATATTGTTGGCTTTTCATGTCGCCAGGGTTTCAAATTTTTTGGCAATCATAATATGATTGCAGAATTTCGAATTCAATGCACTAATAATGGATCGTGGAATGGATTGGTCCCTAGTTGTGTTCCGCTGCGTTGTCTAAGACCAGAGCCGATTAAAAATGGAAAATATTACCTTTTGACCAGCAATAATAGTATGGCAGAAAATTCAGGTCATGGCACTTTTGGGAATTTAACATTCGTAAACAGATTGGTACCTATAAGTACTGAACCTTTGCCTGATTTTCATGGCCATTTTGACATTCCTGTTTTTACTGACAGACCAAACTCTTCAGATTCCCAAAGTAATATGACAAAAAATAATACCATGCCTGAAGATTTTCAAATCGAGTCCAACGCTTCTTTCATACTTGGAGCACGGATTTCAATAACATGCAACAAAGGATACAAACTAATCGGTGCTTCGATTAGGCAATGTACAAATAACGAAACGTGGTCTCCTGATGCATCGAATTGTGAACCTCTGGAATGCAACGTAGAAAATCATCCAATAATCAATGTGCTAAGTACAAATAGGGAAGAAATAAAATTCGATGGTGAAATAGAGATGAATATTAAAAACCAAAGTATCGTGGACATTTTTCGGGCAAACAAATACATTCGAGGGACTCTGCAGAACTTCATATTCAAGAATACAGGAAATGTTTTTGGTGATACGATAAGTTTAACGTGTGTGAATGACACCAAGATTCATTTTGATGGTATTGGAATAAACAGGATTTTGAGAAATGTTACATGGAAATGCAATGAAAACGGTGTGTGGGAAATTATGTATAAAGAGACGAGCAACGAGGATTTTCAACGGATGGTGGATGAGAAAAAGGAAACACTCTGTCGAGAAACTGTTTGTGGTTTACCAAAGGTATAGGAAATGAAACTCAAATCCCAGGTGGACAAATTTAAACTATGTTGGCCATAGAATCATTTTAGTAACGGACAAATGACTACAGAAAGTATTGCATTCGAACTGATTTTCAGACACCAAGAAACGGATATATAGTTGACGATATTACTAATAGCAGTGTGATAAAGGTGGGTGACTCTGTTATGTTCAAATGTCGCAACGGGCACATGCTTGCAGGTGGTGAAAGCGCAAAATGTCTTTCGGATGGCACATGGTCGCCAATACCTAATTGCGAATGTAAGTCGTTTAAAGAAAACAGAAAAAGAAACAGGGCGATAAGCTTTAATCACTAATGCCATTAAAACGTTAGTACCATGCATGTATGGCTCTTATTTTTTTTTCAGCAGTAACATGTGGAAAGCCACCAATCCCTCGTAATACAGTTCTTAACGATAGCAGTGCTGAAATTAGCGGCTATGTTTCTGGTAATATGGTTTCGTACCGGTGCGTTTCTGGCTATAAAATGTATGGTCGTGGAAATGCGCGATGTTTGGCAAGCGGAAAATGGTCCAGGATGAGCGGGAGGTGTTCTAGTAAGTGAAATTTGAAATTGAACTCATCTTACAATTTGCTAGTCGACAATTACAATGAAAAATTTACAGTAGTCTAACGTTACAGTAAATGTTTTGAGAGTGTTCGATGCAACAAAAAGATGAATAACAAAATTCTCTAAATAATTGACTGCAGTCTTGCATACTAGGGATGTATTGGATTATAATTTTCGTTTTTCTAGGAATAACTTGTGGAAAGCCTTCCATACCTCTTGGTGTTGAAATTTTGGGTCCATCTTACCTGTATGAAGCTCAACTCACTTACATTTGCCCTGATCAAATAATAAAAGGCAAGATAACGTGCAAAAGCGATGGTAAATGGAGTGAACTACCCGATTGTACAGCACTGAATATTCAGACACAGGCCAGAAAGTAAAGTAAATAATACACAGGTAAATTCTGACGATATCTATGTTGGGTCAGTTTTGTTGTATGAACCGATGCCATGAAATTCACATAGATTCACCCTGTATTTTAATTGTATGGCGTCGTCAATTGTCAGCTGCACAATCTTTCTTGTTTCAGGAATATAGTCTCACTATGTCGTATTTAAAATGACGTCAGAATTTTCCATGATAGTAGACTTTGGGTTCTTAATTCTTGTGAAACCTCAAGTAAAAACTGAAAAAATATTCAAGGGGAATTTAATGTGTTGTTATAATGAATTTTGAAGTTGAACTGGGACTTTTTTGTATTGTTCGAACTGAATCAGATAGCTTATTAAATGTCACTGCTTAATCAGGTCACTGCTTTACACAGAAAACACCACTTATCACCGAAATGTTAAAGTTACAAGAGAATACAGGGCCATGATTTTATTCACTTACAAGATCGAGAAATACCTTGCGAGTATCATAACTATTACTTTCAACTTTCTTCTATATTCTGATTACAATAAAAAATTATACAAGATAACTAGTTTTACACTTTTTTCAATGGCAAAACCATATTCATAATTTACGTACATTACCGACAAAGGGCAAGGTTTATCTTCTCTCATTTCTCGTGAAAACAAATTGACACTTGAGAAAAGTTAGAATCAACTTATCTACACGCTATCTACTTATCTTTGTCAACGTCATTGCATACAGCTGCAATTAATAAGTTTAAAACTAATAAAAATTCATTTCATCTGTATGCTACAGTACTCCATACTGATTTCTTGACGCACCAAGTATTATGACCCATTTTCATTCGAGTATTAAAAGATGTCCCAACGACCCAGGCAAATCATTATATGAGGAATTTTCAATCTATAAAAGACGAAGCTCCAAAGCATTAACAATTCATAAGAATTTATGAGCCATATCTTTTAACTATTTCAAAGTAAATATTTATTCCAAATAGGAAAAGACAATCAAACTGCAATCCTGCTAGTAGTTAAAGTACGTAAACTGCTGTTGTGCTTCGCTCTTAATCTTAGCTAACTGCAGTGTGCAGGTATTTCATCCGCCTCGTGGAAAGACAAAGTAAATTTTCAGGCTTTTGAAAACTTGAGAAAATAAAGTGGTAAAATATTCAGATTACCAAATTAACAATTAGAAAATTTTAAACCGAAGCTAATGAAATTAATAATATAAATAAAATAAGATAGAGTGCGATACATTGACACTCATCTTTTGTACAAAAAAACAGAAGAAGAATCATTTATATTCTGGGTCATGGGTAAAGTCTTCTAATTCTGATTTTTAAAGAATACGGGTTGAATTTCTATCAGTGGCGTAACGGGCAAAATGCCACGAGCCCCAGTGAGCACAGGAGGACCCTCTAACATTGATTATTACAATATTTAGTAAAATGAATTAGTTTTATCTTTAATTAATTTAAGTTACCTACGTGCATACATGAGTTAAACGCAAAAATGAATCAAAATTTTAATGCATTTGTTGGAAAAGATATCTTGTCAGTTTCAGAACGTATCCGGTAGGTAATAAAATCCTCGCCACTTTTAAACGCAGCGCTGCAGTTGCAGGAAATGAAGTTTTCTTGTTAGTTTTACAGACCATCGACGCGGCCTCTGAAGCACTTCAATCTAAAGCCATCGATCTTTGAAATGCCTCGAAGCGCTTGCAAGTCTACCTGGAATACCTTGAAAAGTATCAAAATGAATTTAGAGATTTAAAAACGCAAGCAAAGAGTATAACAAAATCTGACGTCAGACAAAGGTGAAACGTCATTTTGATGAAATTTGCGAGGATGAACGTCTCTTAAGATCCTGAAAGCTTGTTTAAAGTGAACATATTCTATCGTGTATTATACATCGTCATTAACTAACTGAGATCGCGTTTCCTTGAAATGAATGAAATTGTTTCCAATTTGCAAAATTTAAATGATACCGATTTATTGGAAAAGGCTTTAGTATTTGTCGATTTATATTAAAAAAAGACATATTCATCTCCTTTGCCAAGGAAATTTTCAGTTTTTGATCCGCTTTTAGACACGAAATGTAAACGTCATCTTCTATAGGAGACTTTGCTGATTTATCAATCATGAAGAATAATTTTGACAACGGCTAGTGCCGAGTGAAATCAACTAATTATAATAGCGTTTTATGTGCCTACTTTACGTATTGATTTATTATAACATAAAAGAAACTTTAACGTTAGTTGAGCTTCTTTATATTGGGTGGGAGAGGGCCCCATCCGATTCATTTGCCACCGGCCTCGAACGGTATAGTTACGCCACTGATTACTATTAGGAGTTTGGCATAGCTGTATTAAAGTACCAGTCTAGTGTCACAAAGTCTAGAATCGCTGCACTTTGTGTTTCTTGATGTTCAAATTTATGCAAAAAATTTATTTGATTTGTAAATAGTAGGTACCCATTAGAACTACCCTTAATCAAATCATCCAGTAGCATTCTGATACTATTTGTTTGAACAAAAGTGGAAACAAACGTGTCTGCCATAATAATAGGCTTTAATCGTCGAAACTTTGGGCTCTAGGAAGAGGCAATAAATACAATTAAATGATATGACGAACTTACCTGTAAGCGAAGTTCGAGTATGATTGTATTCGGCACGTCTCTTCCGACTAGATTAGTCCTTGTCTTGAATATCTATATGTAATACTAGTTGTGATACTCTGGAATGTTACAACAGTGTTTTGGAGAAACGACCCACACGGAATATTTACTTTTAATGGATGTACCATGGACATCCATGACGGATAAGCAATATATCTATCAGACATCCATTTCAAGCAAAATGATAAGTACGTTAGAGTTCTATTAGAGATTCAAATGTCCACTTGTTACACATCTAGTAGAAATTTACTAGATATCCCCACAGATCTTCATTAGAAATCTCACTGATTTTGTGGAGAACAAATTTGGACCTCCGATGGACGATCTTTCTACTCATTATTCACGTGCAGCACGATCTTATGGATCTATTACATGTAGAATTCTATTAAATATCTACATAGAAATTCATTGGACATATTATCGATTTTATCGGGAAGAAATTAATACCTTCATGCAACGTTCTTTTTATATCATCTATTTCGAATGGATCATTCTGGTTTTGTTTACGTAACATCAAAAATATTAAAAAATGATATAGACTAAGTATTTGAGGACAGCCGAATACTTAAATATTCAGATGGAAAGGTTGACCGTAAGTGGCAACGGAAGGTTAAATCAAACTTAAGAGACTATACTTACTGATTTGGATCTTTGCTTTTAATTTTTTTCTTATCTTTTTGTTTCAACATTACATTGTCAATAGTCTCAATGCCTTATATATTTTTAATCATATTGATACAACGTTATTCCCGGATTATCTTGAATGTCGATATTGCAGCTTCGCTTTTTTACTAGCGACTCTTGACGATCTGAAGGTTTCCTCTGCGGCAAGCCATGTGTTGCAATGTGGTCCCAAAATTATCTCTAACATCAATATCGGAGTCTCGCTCTTTCACCAGCCACTTGACGACATCAAGGTTTCCATTTTAAGCAGCTATCTGATGCAATGTTTCCCCACTGTGATTCCAAGCTGTTTTAACAGCATCTCGCTGGTTTGCCGGTAATTTCAAAGCCATCAAATGCCCATTTTTAACAGCTGTGTGCATTGGTGTATTTTCGTGTTCATCGGTAGCATTAATGTTAGCTTTTTGGTCTAGCAGCCATTCCACAACTGCCAAGTTATTTTCACCTGATGAACTCTCGACATTTTTGAAGATGACATTTTGAAATTATCCTATGCATCAGAATTCTCCCATCACACCCGGGCTTAATGGTAATTGACTTTTGCGGATTGGCAAAATTTTTTGCAAGCAATGTGCAGTAGAATTTCATATTTTTATGGCTGCCTTGTTCAGTAGCAATGTGCAAAATATTTTTGCCATCTTGGTCACTACGAATTTATCCAATTCTGTCTGTCAGAAAGAAACCTCTAATGTTGAGCTCAATGGTGGTTTGGATAACAGATCGTTCAGATAGGCACGGATTACAATTATTCTTTGACTCAAGCAGAATTTGCTTCAAAGTAAATATTTGTAATTTTGAGATTGAATGGGTTTCTTCCGATTTTTATAATTATTCATGTAAATAATCGGCTACAATATATTCCATAAAAGTAAGGTGAATGAAATGTGCTCTCTGATTGATTACAATTGTCACAATGCCAGTTCACTTTGTACCTCTACTAATCTTGTCTTTCAATTTTTTCACTTTGTCCATTTCTTTCGGAAACAATTTCCATGTCCCTGAATGCTCTTCTTTGAGCAAGATGTACAATGCTAATCGCTGTTGGGCTATCAGAAATTTCGTCCTCAATTCCTTGGCATCTTCTTGCGCTCCAGGATTACTTAAGCCTTTTATTTATTTTTTCTTACAATATACTGCATACTTCTTGTCACATATCTACTCTGATATGATTCAACACATCCAGCTCCATATTTTAATGATCAACTACTCATACAATCTGATCATTATTGCAGAAAAATACTTCAGCAATCACTTGAATTTGCAGTGGAACATCACAGAATTTATTCAGCTGATCAGAGATTGTATTTGATAATTTCTCTAGCACAGTTTTAGTACTTTTGGATACTTAAATGGAGAATAGACGTTGATGTCGAGGCTATGCCTCTGAAGCGAAAGTGCCAACGTACTCTTAGCTTATTCCTGGGCTATCCCAGGAATTTTAAGAACTACTTTTGGTCCTTTAGTGTTTAATTACTCTTATTCTTGTTGCTGTTTTCTTTCAATATTCATTTTCTTCTTTTTTTTTTGACCCCTTCTGGGATGTTCCCAGTTGCGTTGACGTTTACGAGGCTTCAGGCGGGAACTACTGAAACTACTGATATGAGTCTAGCTGTAGCTGTGTGAATGTTTCCGGTGTCTAACATCTGGAAATTTCCACCAGGTACCGTTCCGACGTCACACCAGTGTATATATATACATATATCTCAAAATAGAGTGACCTTTTCGAAAAACTAATTGTTTATTGAAGATCTGCTGAATTACTAAAGCTGAAAAATTAGTTAAATTGCGCACAAAAAAAAAAAGAGAGAAAAAATATATATAGTAAAGGAAATTACAGAAAAGCAATAAGGGCAACCGAATAAATTAACGGACGAAACTGGACAACACGAGGCTAAATCATACTCGGATCACTAGTGATAAGTTGATATTATACCTATATTTATATTACTTTTACACATATTATCCACATTGTATACAAACAATCACGATTTTACCATATACACGACAGGAAGTAATAGTTCAAATGATTTTGTCAGCTGGTTATACATTCTGTTTCCTTCTTTCTTGTACTTTTATTAAACATTGACACGGAGATGTGGTGAAGGCCATATACAAAATTATTTATTTGTATTGTAACGGAAGAAGGGCATTCCGTCACAATTGGCGCCCGAACAAAATAGAATCCAACTAGTAAATTGTTACGCATATTTGTTTCTGTATTTATCTATACATTAATAAATAAATAAAAGAATAACAATAATAACTTTTAACTGAACAGATATGCTGTATCTAAATAATAGTAGAATGTGTCTAGGTAATTCAAGAGATATTAATGCAATTTGATGTTCACCAGATTGAAGTTTCAAGTGACAGAAAAGTTAGTACACGAAAAGTCGTTCATACAAAATAAAAAATGCCGGATTCAATAAAACACACAAGTTCTGAAACAATAATTGGAGGAGATGCAAAAGAAAATACGAAAATTGACGCTTCACGCAGAAAGTAATTTAACTGGACAACATGCAAGTAATGTGACGAGTGACACCAGACCGATACAAGTTTTGATCAACACTTTTTCGATAGAAGTTAGTATACCGATTTTTCAAGGAGAAAAAGATGATAACCCATTAGATTTTTTACGAAACTTGAAAGATTATTTTAGACTTGAATTTATATCAGATGACTTCAAATTATCAGTTGTTGGAGCAGCAGTTAAAGGACGTGCAAAAGTATATTTTGAAAATTCACGAAGTAAATTTCAAAATTTAAATGCCTTTCAAGATCAATTTAAACAGCAATTTCATTCGGTCGATCAACAAATAAAACTTAGAAGAAAATGGAATAATAGTAGATACAGCTAACAAGATGGTTCCTTGCCAATAGATTTTGTGAAAAAATCTACCGAAGCTAAAATTATTACGAAGCATGCTGGTAAATGGGAAATGAATTCGTTTATTATAGTCAAATGACAATGGGTGATAGAACAAAATTAGCTAGAATCAAAGAATCCAATTCTATATTGCAAACTTTATCTGATTTAAATTTAACTAACGAAGAAAAAGAATTAGAGAAAAAAAAACGGTAACCAGGTAAATTCTCAACAATCTTATAATGGTCAGCAGATGGACGTTAGATATAATCGAAAATAAAACAAAAACAGTCCAATGTCCAATATTTACGTTCCACCACCTGGTTTTCCAACTCAGCAAACGGGCGACAGTGATCGTAATCAACAAACATCGCAGCAACTCCAAAATTTAATCTCGTAGCCGACTCGATGGTTAGTGATCCGTGTTCGGGCTCGGATTTTACGGATTTTGTACCGGATCTAGATATAAATATTTTGGAAGGAGAGGAACGTGATTCAGAGACTAAATATAACAAACAACTTTACAGTCCGTTAATTGGGTGCAAAATATACGAAAGAGTGGTTTCCGCATGTGTAGACACAGGTAGTCAAGTGACACGTGTATCACGATATTTATATTTGCAATTTGAAAACAAATTCAATGCGTATGAACTACCAGTATCGAACATAAAATCTTTAGGTGCTATCGAAAAAAAAGAAACTAATATAGTAAAACAAATATTTCTCAACCTTCGTATACAGGATTTAGATACAGCAACAATTTTTTTAGTTTTGCCTCATGTGAATGTTGATATTATTTTAGGTACGGATTGACTTATTAAAAACGACGTGGATATTAGTTACAGAAAACAAAAGATTGGTACCAAAGACAGATGGCTGGATTCAGGATATGTGTTGTTTGATGGGGTTTTCATGGATAAGTTTGGGTCTTGTGTAAACGAAGAGCTGAAATGAATGAATAGTTTAGAAAAGATTGATGTAGCATTGATTGAAGTAGAGAATAATTTGTATAACTCGTTTGAAGAAAATATTGAAATGGTTGAAAGTAACAGCGAAAATGAAAATTCACTGACAAATGATAATGTTTCGGCAAAGTATCGAATTAGTTAAGCACACTCGCGTGCAATGTTTACTTGCCGTCTCTGCGTCAAATCTCGCCGCTATCAGCTGTATCTCATGTATTGTCTGCTGTCTCAAAATCATGTATGAGTGTAATCTGTGTGTTCTCTCGCTCTGTAAACGATCTGTCTGTGTAACTTTCTCTTGCGATACGGTCTGTATCGCCGCATCGAAATCAATAAAAGTCTCGCTTATCGGTAATCATTATCTCTCTCCGTCTCAACGTCATTTAGTTTCATTTACACTCGTTCTCAATCACTAGTTCGCGGAACCTATGTCAATGATCCAGTATCCATTGTCATCTCTCCAAACAGATAATAACGATTCTAATATGATGACTGAAAATTCATTGACAAAATGTAACACTGAATATGAAATTATTACTTCTGATATAAATGTAAATGCTAATAATATCTTGTGTCGTGTAAATAATATTTCTTGTAGTGAAACGGAGGAGAATAAGATCGGAAATTATTCAAAGATTGCTAACGTTAACTTGACAGAAGATTTCAATACGGAAGATCACAACTTTTATATGGAAACTCAATCATCTGTGCGTGAGCTTACGACCATATATGAAAATCAAAAATCTGCTTTACTAAATGTACTCTTTGAACGTCGTAAAGTTGTCTCGAAATCAATAGGATGTACGGATTTATATACTTACTAGGGACTCCACCCCTGTGCGCCTCACTATTTCCTTATACATTGTCTGTTAGACAGGTAAATTCATTTATGCTGATTTGATGACAGGACTGCATCTGTTGATCGGTTGTTTTCTATGAACCCGACATTGCTATTGGCTCCCTATGCAGGCCTGCTCAGATTGTTTTAGTAAACGAATCCACTCGTATGGACAAAACCCCCGATGCTATGCAACCCCAATTGCATTTGGCGACTTATTTTGCTACAGTTATTATTTTCAGTTTTTTTTTACGTATATACATATAGAGATATAGAGTCTACTGTGTCTGGTTTATAATGTACGAATAATTGGTATCAATTCTTTTTTTTTCTTCAAATAAATTTATTGTCTCGTACATTTATCACTTTAAATTTAGTTCGAAGTTGACCAGGGAGCGAAAAATCCTTCACTTTGGGATGTTTTTGCTGTGGAATGATAAATTTTTTATCATTTCCTTTACATTTCCTTGTACAATTTTCATCTACCATACGTAGACGGACCACTCTCTACGTCGTCCGTCTCCAGCAGCAGCTCCTCCTCTGCTGCTGCGCACAGCAGATCATCTAATCCGTCATCTTGTTTTATGGTGAAAAAGGCGTTAAATTATTTGCTTAGGGATTCATACGTGTTTGACTGTATTTTCAAATGTCGTTATTTTTTTTTCTTTTTTTGACGAATGATTGTATATCAGTAACTATTTTTCCATTTTTTATGACTAGATGTAGAATTCACTGGTAATGATTCTCAAAAAGAGTCCGGCTCTGTGGTTTGCCGAGTTGAATTTGGATTTTTTGCAGATTTGCGAAATTTTGCACAAGTATGATGGTGTGAAATACATGAACGCTACTGACCTGACAAATGGTTACTGGCAAATCTCTTTGGACAAAGAATCTAGACCATATACTGCTTTTTTACACGAAACATCGCTTTATCACTTTTGTCGCATACCTTTTGGATTAAAAACAGCAGGTAGCGGTTTCATTCGTGCTACGAATATGGCGTTAGGTGATTATATGAATTCTTTTTTAACTTCATACGTGGATGATTTGATGATAATGTCACAAATCGATGATGATCATTTGAACTATTTGTCGAGAACAGGTAAAATTTTTGGGAATCATAATCAATAAAGAGAGAATCCGTCCGGACCCTGAACAAATGAATGCCATACTGAATTTCAAAAAAACAATCAGATCGGAAAAATTTAAAGAAGTTTTTAGGAATTTGTAATTATTATAGAAAATTTAGTTCAATCATGCTCAATTAATAAATCCGTTTAGGGAATTACTCAGTGAAAAAAAATTCTTGGACTTGGACATCCATTCACCAAAAAGCTCTAGATGACGTTAAAAAAATTTCATAAAATCTGTATTTTTAGATAACTATATGACTGACCAACCTTTTTATATTCAAACCGATGCGAATAATTTGGGGATTAGCGGTATATATTGTATCAGTATGATAAGGATAATGACCAACGGATAATATCCATAGCTAGCCGAGAGCTAAGCAAATGCGAAAGTAAGTAATCAAATTCAGGACCTACATTTATCGGATTCAGTTTTTCGTATACACTGATCACGAACCTTTAACTTTTCTTATGTCAAGCTCATATTATAACTCTCGTTTATTAAGATGGAACCGTTTATCACAGCAATATTCATTTACTACCAAACATCGTCCAGGAAAACATAATGTAGTTGCTGATTTTTTTAGTCGCAATTTTGCCAACTCAAGTCAAGATACAAATTCGAACGAATTGATTATTTTAGCAACTACTAGTACTGTACTAAAGGAGGCCAACGTCGAAAATATAAAATTTTTAACATTTTTGCGGAACAACCTTCAAAATCACAACTGAGGAAAATAAAAAGTTTACAAAAAGCAGATTCGGAAATGGTAAAAATTCGTGTAAATTTAGTAAAAGGAGAAAGTTATACGAATTATAAACTGCATAATGACATTTTATTTCTAAAAATGGAAAATCATAATTTTTGGCGCCTAGTTATTCCAATCAACCTAGGCTAAGAATTATTAAAAACAGTTCATGAACAATTAGCGCATGGTGGAATATATAAAACAAACAAATATTTAGAACAGCTCTGTTTTTGGAAAGGGACGTGCAAGGATATAAAAAAAGTAATTTGCAATTGTGACACATGTCAACGTGTAAAATATAACAATGTTTGTATGGAAGGTGAATATCAGCCAATCATTCCCTGCAAACCATTAGAAATCGTGATTTTAGATTTTTACGAGCCTCTTCCAACTTCAACTGAAGGCGTACAATATATTTTAGTGGTAATGGATGCATTTTCGAAACACTCTATCCAATTAAAAAAGCAACGACTTGGATAAGTTTAATAAAATTAATCAAAGATTACTTCCCGAGACTTGGTAATCCAGTGGCAATTTTATCGGATAATGGTTCACAATTCACAGCAAAAGCTTGGAAAGAAACATTGGAAAAAGAAGGTGTAAAAATTATTTATTCATCCATTAGACGTCCGCAATCCAACCCGACAGAACGATATATGCGAGAATTGGGCAGATTTTTCAGAAAGTATTGTTCGGAACGACACGCAAAGTGGGCAAAATATGTAAAACAAATAGAAGAAATTTTAAATTCCACAACGCGTCACAGTACCGGATATACCCCTTACGAAAGTCATTTTAATAAAATTAAAAATTTTAAGATAAAAGAGCTAATAGATTTTCCAAACGCAGTTCCAGTAAGTGATAATATTAAGATCTATAATGCTCTAGGAAATTTAAAAGCAAACAGCAAAAAAGAGAGCCAAATAGCAAAAATCTATTTCTAAAATAACCTTTCAGGCAAACTATCTAGCATTACTGAGAGTGCCACAAACTTCAAACGCTTTAGATAAGGTAGCTAAAAAATTTTTCCACTTATACCAAGGTCCGTATCGTATGTCAAAACTTGTTGCGAAGAATGGGTATCGGTTGTGTGACAAAGATGATGAATGCAAAATCATCGGCACATGTAATCAAGACAGTTTAAAACGGTATTATAGCGAAACATGAAAATAAGCAAACGAACTCGTATTTACTTCTGCAAGCCTTACAATAATTTGACATTGCTATTGGCATACTGGTATTCTGCGATAGAATATAAAAATAAATAGTTAAAAAAAAAAATTTTGTATATCTGGTGTTACCAATCGAAGTACGACGTAACAAGAGTTGAAAATTTACATATCTAACTTAAAACTAGAATAGGGAAACAATTGACGATTGTGATGATTTGTGTAATCTACGGTGGCTTAAATGACCCAAAGATATGTACGCTAATTTATAAGGAAAAATCTGCCTATTTTTCAGACAATTAATTAATTAATTTAGGAATCAACAATGATGATTAGAAATGGCACATTAGTCTTGAAAAAAAAAAAAGAAAAAAAAGCCATTTCATAATCACGAAGGGGGGGGGGGGGGGGGGGGGGGTGTAACAGTCGAATACGCCCGCCTAAATCACAACAAGATTTGAATGTCGGTGGATGTAAAGGCTTGACTTTCGTAGCTATGACAATAAGTTTCGTCATCACCGTTTCTTGCTCTCACTCCATTAGCGACGATCGAACCGGAGATACGTGTAAAAAAAAAAAATATATATAGATATGTATATAAACGGAGTGAGCTCTTCGAAAATTAAATGTGTATTCAATAGTCACAAATTTCTCAAATTTAAACAAGCACCTGAGTTATATAAAAAAAAAAAAAGAAAATAGAAACATATGTAATCAATAAAGTCTCAATCAATAATCAATATAGTCTCAAAAATTGTCGTTTGTGTGATTTTATTCAATTTACCAACCAAGATGAATGCTTGGGAGTTTCGCATCGCAGTCGTTGTGTTTTTGTGAAATGAACATTTTGAGTTCTTTCGTTTATTCTAACGTTTATTTATTACTTCTACTCGTTGTTTCTTTTTCTTCGTAAATTGAAAGTGCCACGTCATCGTCAGGTAATTTCCCTTAATTATATTAGTACAATCAGCCTTGCTTATCGCATAAGCCTTCTACATATTAATTTTGTGATAAAAAGCGACATTAATTGTATATCCCTTTGCAAATGCATCGGCAATAATTGTCAAAACTTACCAGAATAAGAGTAAAATTTTGTTATTTTTCACTACTTATTAATATGTAAACCACTTTTTTTTTTCTTAATGATTAAATTTGTATTGCATTATCATCGTGGCGTTTTTCATTTCATACTTTACTCAAACAACCTTTTAATAGTCAAGAACAACGTTTTTTTTCACAGCTACAGAGATGGAATGGAAAACTCTTATTATATGGCCGAAAAAAAAAACAAATTGGACCATAACTCCGTCCGGCAACTTCCATGATATCATTTTTTAACTCTTTCTTAACTCAAATCATCAATCAGAATGTGGTCATCGGTTTTTGCAAACGGAATGTTGGTCAGCGCCTGGTCTATGATAAGTTTACATTATACACCTATTTATATTCCTTTTACACATATCATATACCTACATTTTATATAAATAATGACGATTTTAATATGTACACGATAGGACATAACAGTTCGAACGATTTTATCACATGGTTATACATTCTGTTTTACCTTCTTCATGTTCGTTTATTAAACGTTGACACGGAGATGAGGCAAAGGTGACATACAAACTTATTTATTATTTTAATTTATTCGTGTGTATTGTAACGGAAGAAAGGCATTCCGTCACAAAGTCATCCTCACATATATACTCACACTCGCGTGCAATGTTTACCTGTCGTCTCTACCTGAAATCTAGCCACTTGCCAGTGTCGCAGCTCAAAACAAATCAGCTCTACGTCCTATGTCCTATTATCCACTGTTGCGAAATCATGTCTGTGTATCATCTATGTGTATTCTCGCCTTGTAAATCCTCAGTCGTCGTTCTGTTCTCTTGGGATACAGATCGTATCGCTTTGTATCTTTCTCAAATAAATTATCCTTCGTTGATAACTAAATGCGATCTATTTCAATCATCATTCCGCTGCCTCGCTACAGTCATTCATCAGTAAGCTGTAAAGCACTCGGTGCGTTTTTTGACGCAGTATCACTAGTAGGCCTACTTCACGGAAAATGGTTGCAAGATCGATTCTTCGAAAAATTACAGATGACTTTTTGCCATATATTAATTATGGTAAATAGTTTTTTCCCGATGAATTTGTACTCGCGTATATTCGCAGTTTGTTCGAAATTTATCAGTTCAGATTATAATCCGTTGACTACTCGTCGTCAATGAAAGATGACTGTGGTAATTATGGATGTGAGATGGTTGTTTCAATTTTGGATGAAGGGTGATCGTTTTCATTTTATACGCGAACGGTAATTGACTTTGGATGTTTGCGCACCGGTTTTTCTTCTTATGTGGTATCGGATAATCATTAGAATGGAGAACCTGGCGAATATGCAAAACAATCAACAACCGAACCAAGATTGAAAACACGAATCGCTGTAAGACGTTATCATTTACCTATGGGAAGACCATGCAGAAATCTTTGAAGAAATGGAAACAAATCGGAGTATAATAAGCACAACCACCAAAATACGACAAAGATATATAATTCTACAGCAAAATACAAACCGAACATGACCACTGAGCGACTCGACGAAAAAAACTCTGATACTGAAGCGATCGCAATAAAAGACTTGCGAGACAATTAAAAAATAAACTACAGCTGAATAAATTTTACTACATTTTGTGATCATGATGATTCTGAATTACATCGCTAAATCCATGTACCGGTAGAAACAAGATTACTGACTCTGAACCAGACCTGAACCAGACCTAAGACTAAAAAATAAAACGTTTTTTCGGTATAGTCAATAAAACTCAGTTATTCGGGATAGATAAAAATATAATGAGTGACTTATGTCGATATAGACAAGAATATACTTAGCTCGGATGAGAAAAAAAAATATAATTAACGAAAAGAGAGATATATTAATTAGTTGAAACGGTCAAAAAGTCTAATCAGCTAACACAGACAGAGGGTTCGATTACCTGAAATAGACAAAAGGTTTGATTAGCTGCAATAATCAAAAGTTTTGATCGGCTGAAACGGACAAAAAGTTTTATTAGCCCAAATAGACAGAGGGTTTGATGAGAGGGTGGTGTTTTACAATGCGTTTCGAGTCTATTTGTAATTTTTCTCCAAAGCTCTGGTCTGATCGAATAATTTTTTTTCATCAGAAATATACATTTTCATAAACATATCAAACACATACCCCAATTTCTGGCTTCAAGACGTTGAGTGCTGTCATTACGGGTTGACATGCTGGAGAATAGGAATGAGTTTCGAGTCTCTTTTTTGTTTCCCGACAGCTCTGCTTTGATCGAACAATGTCTTAATCGGAAATATATTTTTTTTAACGTTACATGCTGCCGTCTCAGAATGAAATGCGGATGTTTAACAGTGAGTTTCGAGTCTTTTGTTTCTCGACAGCGCTGATTTGATCAAACAATGTTTTGATCATACATATACATTATGTGTAATTTTGTTGTTGTCATTATATTTTAAAGGCCGTTTCAGTCGTAGCACAAAAAAAAAAAAAAAAAATCGTTGATTGTTGGGAACGTTTAAGCACACTGTGATCTAGAAGACCCAGCTGTTCTCGAGTTGCCGTCGGCGATTTAGTCACGACATTTATAAGTTTACGTTGCGTCAAATTTTAGTTATGATACGAAGTTACTATGTTAAGTTTGTACGTCAAAACGTAACGAAATTAATTTACGAAAAATAAAATAATACGATTATTGAAACGAAAGGGCGACATGCTTGGTTGCTCAAGAGCCATTGAAAAAAAAAAATTTCATAGCACCGGGAATTCGGGATGGACATTTGAAATTATCTCTGATTCGAGCAACCGCAGAAATTAGTTGGTCAGAAGGACGGTATTTGACAATCCTGGATCGTCGCTGACAGTTCGTTTCGATATTAATAACTATTCGTTTAGTTAGTACTAAGACACAATATTATTTATGTGATAGCATAGTAGTCACAAGGACTTGGATAGTAGTTCAGTTTACGTATGGCAAGACTGAATATTATTAGCGTGGTAGTCTAATGAAAGGGAATTCTGCACAAACATGCGTTCACCTGTATGAGGACATTCAGTCGCAATGACAGAGACTCTCTACAGGTTCAGGTGCCTTACCTATGGGTCAGAGGATTGTGAGACGATCACCGTATCTGAGCTATGAGGTCAGACGCAATGCCGTTCTTCACTCAGACACGGCTCCCTAGTACCTAAGAACTTTTTATTGAAAACAAGTAAAAATGTTAATACGTTGAATGCCCTCCTTTGATGGGAAGTGGTGTGTGAGGATTCCTGGAAGGACAACTCCACGTCACCTGATCGTGGGTCCGTCGATATCCGGCTCCTCGTATACGTGGAATGCTCCGTGAATATAAGTACGGATGGGTCCTCGCGTTGAATAATTCGTCGGTGTACCTTGGCGTGTGGGTCAATAGATGATAGATTGCTAGATCCACGTTTGCGCTCGTCTTTTATACTCTTACTGTCTAGTTTCGCCGTTTTCGGGGATAGAGATTGGTCGTGTCCCCTGAAGAAGGGGTACGGTGAATCGTGCGATTTGATTGGATTACCGGTATGTGGTGGGGTTATCGAGTGGGTAGTGAGATTTGGGCGTGTCACCACCAAGCACAATGCTTGGGGCATGCGTTGAACTTCAGGTGGACGGCACGATAGCCAGGCGTCCCGTCACGATATATTTCCATAAACATATCAAACACTCGCGCCGATTTCCGTCGCCAAAACTCTGGAGCGAGTTTCCAGAATTTTTTCCCACTTTTCTGAAAGTTGAGTTCTGATCGATAATTTCCAAATGAAAAGTAAAACATATCAAACACTCACGCCGCGGCACCAAAACTCTGAAGAAAGTTCCCCGTATTTTCTTCCACGTCTCTGAAAGCTGAGGTCTGATCGAATAACTTTCCGATAAAAAATATATATCATCATAAACGTATCAAATACGTACGCCAATTTCCCTCGCCAAAATTCTAGAGCAAGTTTACAGTGAATTTTTTTCACTTCTCTGAGAACTGAGGTCTGATCCATAAATTTTACAATAAAAAGTATATATTATCATAGATATATCATACGCTGGCCCTATTTTCGGTGCCTAAACACGGCATCAAGTTTCGGTTTTTTCTCACTTTTCCTAAAGCTGTGGGTTAATCAAATAATTTTCAGGTGAAATATATATTGAAACGTTTCGAGTTTGTTCGCGGGCTGAACTTCTTCAGAATTTCACACGTAATATGTGAGATAACGTGGAGAAATCGTGCAAGCTCGAATGTTATATCAATTTTAAGAATTTCCTGTCTCTTGGATAGAGCTGCACGATTCGGTCTCTGAATTCGGAAGGAAGGTGGAGAATGATTACTTGTCGATTGTGTGATCAATTCCTGGAAAAGCTTGAACAGTATGACCGCTTCAACTTGTTTTTTCGAGATAGCCTCAGAAGTTGTTTCCTCACCCTCATGTGCAAAGGCACGAGTGGAATAAACCCATCATCATAGGCCGTGTAAACGGTTGAGGGTCAAACTTGATCTGTGTTTGTGAAGCAACACACAGATCG
The DNA here is from genome assembly GCF_021155785.1 of Neodiprion fabricii. Lineage (NCBI taxonomy): Eukaryota > Metazoa > Arthropoda > Insecta > Hymenoptera > Diprionidae > Neodiprion > Neodiprion fabricii. The sequence goes on along the minus strand of NC_060241.1, from coordinate 7,785,713 downwards.
ATCGCTATGAGTGATTGACTCGTGATGCGAGAAATTTGTTTCCAGAGAGGAAACCTTTAAATAATAGTTAAATATTTTGTTCCCGGGAGGCGGGATGACTGACAGAATGTGACGTCGTGAATTTATTTTTCTTGTAATGTTTAGAAAATTTGTGGTAAGTTAGGAAGGAATAGCTTTTTCCTATTTAGTTTGTGATAATTCGGTTTACCTACGGCAAGAGTGGAATATTATTTGCGTGATAGCATGGTGGTCAGAAGGACGGTATTTGACGATCCAGAATCGTCGTTGACAAGTTCATTATTTGGTACTGATAATTATTCGTCTTGCCAATAGCAAGACAGAATATTATTTACGTGACAGCGTGGTAGTCAAATGATCTGGAATTCTACGCAAATATACCGTCACCTGTATCAAGGCATCCAGTCGCAATGACACAGACTCTTTACAGGTTCAAGTGCCCTACCTTTGGTTCAAAGGATTGTGAGACGATTACTGTATCTGAGCTATGAGGTCAGACGCAATGCTGTTCTTCACTCAGATACGGTTCCCTAATACCTGAGGACTTTTATTGAAAACAGATGAAATGTTTAATACGTTGAATACCTTCCTTTGATTGAGAGTGCTGTTCGAGGACTCTTGGAGTGACGAGTCCACGTCTTGTGATCGTGGGTCGTGTCGACTTCTGGTTCCTCGTTGAGATGAGATGATCGCCAAATAAATGTGCGGATGAGTCCTCGCGTTGCACGATGTGTGGATCTACTCTGATGTGTTGTACGATAGATGATAGATGTCAAGCCACATTTGCGCTCGACTTTTATACTTGCTTATTGTGTAGTTTCGCAGATTTTGGGAATAGTGATTGGCCGTGTCCTTTGAAGAGGGAGCGCGGTAAATCGCGTGATTTGGTTGGTTTATTGGTAAGTGGTGGGGTTACGGAGTGTGTCGCAAGATTTGGGCTTGTCCCGATAAGCATAATATTTGGGGAGCTCGGGCTGATCGTCAGGTGCCGGCACGCCGGCAAGGCGTCCCCTCACAATATATGTCCGAGTAGTAGTTGTATCGTCGGAACTCTTTGCATTTGCCGAACGGGTATTCATATTTAATGATAGGAATTTCAAATGATGCGTATAATTAATGTACAACTTCAATATTACAATACTGAGCTTTCTTAATTCAGTGTCTCTTAACACGATAGCTGGCACTCAATCTATCCATTATGTGTTATGGGAAGTTCGGTAACGAATCCACGGTCGGCAGGATAATCGATGTGTCCTTGCTCGACTGCCTCTCAATCAGAACTGCCCCACCCTTCGCACCATCTTATTCCAAAAAGCTTCACCGGGCTCATCAGCCCTCTCCCCTTTTACCTCTTTACCTCTACAGGTAGATAACGATACCTATCCCGCGACCGTGGCTACGTTCGGTGACCAGATGTGTCACCCCGAACCCAATCAGCGAATGTCATAAATGACTACCCTTATGTTTAAATTAACTACTTATTACGGTTATAAATGTTTAAACTAGGGTCTTGGGAATTTCCACTCTCAGGGAAAAACCCGACCATTCTTCTCTCTCCGACATATATTGTAACGGGTACGTTTCATCACGGGCCACATCCTATGTGATAAAACCGTTATTGTGTGTTCTTTGTCAATTTCTAATTGAAATAATAGATTTATAAGGAACCCCCTCTGATGGGTAAAAGCTGGATTAACTTATCAGAACCAAAAAACCCTGGGTAGTCGAACTGGTATGCGTTGGTCAGCGTCCGTCGTCTTTGTTTACTATTTTGGATGCTAGCAGGTCACGGTCGCTATCAATCGTCGTCTCGATCAGCTGTCTGTATCAGTTGTTGACAAGTTTTGTACATGTCACGGGCATCGTTGGTGTTGATGCGACTTTGAACAGCTGTCCGTTACATTATATACATTGTAACGTAACCGGCGATGCTACTTAGACCACACGCAGCCAATGGTTCAGCAGTGCTCGTTGACACACCGATTTACAATAACACTGTGAGCATCACTGTTTAGTATCTGCTGCCTGAATGCCGCTGTGCGGAATCACCCACGTGCCCGCATACAGACAGCCAAATCTGCAAACATTGACACACGTTGGGACAACGACGGGACTAGTGAAGCCCTTCACTGACAGATGCTCCAGTATCACTACAGCTCTCATTTACACGATGGAACTCCGAGGTATTTATGTATGCGCCCATTTCGACATCAAGTCAGTTGAACCGTGGTACACACCCTGCTGACTTAGAGTGCTAGACTGTGAGCACTGTGAGCACTGCGGGCTATAACCGGTGATTCTAATCAAAATCCGAGAGGTAAATATAAGGCTCTACCTAACCGATTCATATCGTAGCGAAGTAATTTGAATCGATCTAGAAAAAAAAGCGATAGAGCTAGCAACAAATCCATATAGCACCAAATTGATTAGAGGCATTATAAAATACATTTGTTGGGATTTGGTCAGGCTTAGCTACATCTAGGCCTTTGGTTCTGTAGCTATGTATTATTGCATACCAGCTGAACACCTGACCATTACAACGTTCTAACGATTACCAACATCGATCGCATGTCAACAATCGGTAATCCGGCTTTTGAACGAAGAGACATAGCTCATCGTCAGAGCTCAATACTGTATTCGGTGGTCGGCGAGTAGTGCGGTTGTACGCTCTGAAGCTACACTCGCTTTACGATCGGCATATAACATTATAGTAAATCCCGGCTATCTTTCTTGGTTACCTCTTTTAAATTACGAGGTTTTCGTTCCATTTCAACCGTGAGTGCAGCCAAGATAATTTATGTTATTCCTCATTTAATTACCTTCATTTCTGTCCACTTTCATTTAGTTTGAGAGCCCAGTGCTTTCTCGTAGAGACCAGTTCTCTTTATGATAGTTGAGAGCCCAGTACTTTCATTGAGAGATCTGTGCTCTCTGTTAGTGTCAAGAGACCATGCTCTTGATGCGTGTTATTACTTACACTAAAGCTTACCTTACTTTTATCATAATAAGTATTAAATTCACCCTGCAATGTACGTCAGTCTCAACCGTTGTTATACCAATACCAGAAATGAAGTTTATGTTATATTTCAAACAGACAACATTACTTATTATTTTCTATAATTATCACTTTAGATGAAACAGGAGTAAGACCGAAGAATCTTTTAGTTTCTTTAGTAGAGTAAGATAGAATAGGGAATTATATTTCAGGCCTCGTTCTTCGAGATTACAATGTAGCCAGTATTTAATTGATTATTCTTATTAATGAAACATTTTTTAATTCATGTGCAAATTCCATTTCAGCTTTATTTAAAATACAAACCTCTGCATTCATTCTTACAGTTAGGGAAGTGAAATAGAGAACTGGGGAAAATCTTTACCGGTGGACTCCAGGACTACAGTGAAGGTTAACAATGGATCTGATAGACTAAAGTAATAAAAGTGAATAAAACTGAGGACGACGTGTTAAATCTCAGTCATATGAGAAAGGAATATTTTCATAAAAAGATTAGATAGGAGATAAAACACTTACGCGCCGCACCTTAACCCGCAGGGAAGTGTGAAATCCGGAACTGCAAGAGCCAGGGACTTCACAATTCAACAATTCCTTTAGCAACGGGTATTTGGAATTCCACACTGCCATCTGGGTAAACGTCACAATATATATATGTCAGATAACACGGAAATTAGCTCTCTGACTGCCGCAGTGACACGGTTAAATTCAGTTTTTATTATTGAAGTAGAGCAATGAAATAATAATCAATGGTACAATACTCAAATATCGATTTACTGATCTAAAACATCTTCTCTCGGTCGTGGTCCCAAAAAAAGTGTCCCAAGCCTCCTTTTCTTTCCACTTCCAAAAATCGCCGTCCCTTCGTCACGCAAGCCATTCGTTGTTTTTACCCTCCACACCACCCGTAAGGGGGTGAGTCTGTTCCCAGAATGCACGCATCAGGCGCAACCTCTTCTGCAGCCATAGAGCCCGATCCCTTGGCGCCTCGCACTTGGGTTTGCATAAGCATCGGCCGGGAATCAAGAACACTGTTTTGACGCAGCGTCGCTTGAAAATCTCGAACTCCTTGGCGATGCGACACGGCCATACTGACTAGCACGCGTCCCGAGTGCCAAATATACATTTGTCCAATTTACTTCTGAAACAATAAAACAGACATCGAACGAACTAACATTAGTTCACGTTCGGCTTTCCTGACCATTCAAGTCTGCCATCCTTCTTTGGCCAAATCTCAAACGGAAGTCCAAAAATTCCATATCCAAGGTGCCAATGGCTCTGTAGGCATGCCTTGTTCGCATCCGTACAATTTCCAAACATTGCTCTACACTTACAATAGCTCTGCAGGCATGCTCCAAGCATCCTCACATGTTCCAACTACTGCCTTCACTTACAATAGCTCTGCAGGCATGCTCCAAGTATCCTCACATGTTCCAACTACTGCCTTCACTTACAATAGCTCTGCAGGCATGCCTTACGCATCCGTACATGTTCTAACTATTGTGACTCGTCGAATCATTCTCAAGTTACATTTAGGCTTTGGGTTCGAGGATTCTGGGTGATCAAGTCCAGCGAGCATCGAAAGCCAAAGTCGCACTCTCGAATTGAAACAACGATAACCCACAGAGCGCCCTGCTCTCTTTCGGATTTCTACACATAAATCCGACTCAACCAGAACCACATGTTCTCTCCGAATTCTCAGCAGAATTCGAAAACTAACAGAATCAACAAAAATGCACAACCACTTATTGTCCCGACCTACGTGGGCACAATCTCTCTGCAAACCTCATGTTTGCGCTCATGAGCACAACTTTTGGTGCCGCCACAATTTTACAAAAACCCACGAATCGCTACACGATTCTGTGGTCGTCTTCTTCACTTTCTGCGACACAGCTGTCCTGACTTGTCTCTCCCCCTGGAGCTGCGATCAGTTTATCATGAGATACCTTAATGCTACTGCGACCTCTCAATCCAGAGCCAATTTTTTGAACCAGATACTTATCGTTCGGAAGTACCGCAACGACTTCTACGGGACCGCGATATTTCGCGTCCAACTTCGTCTTTATCCTGTCATTGTTTCTTACCATTACAAAATCTCCAATTTTGAATGGCTTAACCGGTTTTTTCTTTCTATCGAACCTTTCTTTCTCCTTCGTGGCTTCTGCTGTCATGCTACTTGCAGCCTCTGCCCTAAGTTCATTTAAATTATCGTTATCGGTTTCCACGCTACCGTGCTTCACGCGTTCTCACTCTCAATTGCATTTATTTTTGTACCAAATAAAATCTCAGCGGGACTCTTCCCTGTTGTTTTTTGAACAGTCGAATTTATCGCAAGCTGCACCCTGCCTAACTCATTTTGCCATCTCTTTCCCTGGGTCTTACTTACCGATAGCATATTCCTCATGGTCGACATGACCCTCTCAACCTGACCGTTAGCTCTCGGCGTCCCTGAAGCTATTAGATGTAACACGATATTCTTTTCCTCACAAAATTTCTTAAATCGCGCATTTGTAAACCCTGAACCTTGGTCACAAATGATTCGTTTCGGTACCCCAAAAGTAAACGAGTGCTTCTCTATCTGACTAATTGCTATTTCTGTATCCAGACGGTTTATCCAATTTAATGTCACGAATTTTGTGAATCCATCTATGATCACGAAAACGTATTCTTTCTTTTCCGAAGGACCTGATAGTTTACCCGATACATCTACGTGAATCGTATACCACGGAATATTATCTTTTTCTATTGGATGCAACTGCGCTTGCATTGGTCTCGATACTGATTTGCAAGTTTGACATAAAATACAATTTTCGACAAATTTCTTAACCCGCTTTGACCATTCTTCTCTCCAAGTGGATTTCTAGATAGAAAATCGGCGTGCTTCATACGTTCACCCGCGCGATATTCTATTCGATATCGATATCAAATTCAAACGATTGCAAAAATGCCCACCAACGGTAAACTCGTGGCGTTAAATCTTTTTTAAGGCTCGCAGCCTTCAGTGAGTTACAATCCGTCACAACTAGAAATTTACGTCCAACGAGGTACTGTCTAAAGTGCTTTATTGCATTTACAACTGCAAGGGTCTCGAGTTCATACGAATGATAACGAGTTTCAGCGTCTATGGTACGTTTGCTATAATAAGCGACCGGATGTTTTTCTATGTCAATGCGTTGGAGTAATACAGCGCCACACCCGAGGGCACTAGCGTCAGTATGCAGTTCGATCGGAAGGTTAGGGTCGAATATTCGCAGCAACGGTTCTGATGTTAAATGTTCAACGAGCTTGTTTCTAGCGTCGGTGTGTTCGTCTGTCCACGTTATCATCTTGGTGCTACCTGCAGTCAGTTTATAGAGAGGAGCTGCTACCTGCGAGAATCTTGGTATAAACCTACGAAAATAAGATGCTAATCCTAACAATTGCCTTACCTGGGTCTGCGTTCGGGGGATGGGCGATTGTACCAGAGCTTCGATTTTTCGAAGGTTGGGCCTCAGCTCTCCATGCGACACAGTGTACCCCAGATAATCAATCTCAATTTTCAAGAACTTACATTTCTTCAAATTGAACGAAAACCCATTCTCGGCGAATTTTGTCATTACGATTTTCAATCTATTTAGAGCTTCTTGTGCAGTTTTGCCCGGTATGAGAACATCGTCCAAATAAACAATCGCGAAAGAATATCTTAATTCTCCCAACGCGTTGTTAATTGATCTCTGATACACGGAAGGTGCATTCATCAGCCCGAACGGCATTGTTAAAAATTCGAACTGTCCATCGGGTGTAATAAACGCGAGTTTCTCGATCGAGTTTTTTTCTACGGGTATTTGATGGAACCCAGCTGTCATATCCAATGACGAAAAATAATACGCACCGGACAAGCGATCTAATTTATCTTGAATCAATGACAACGGATAACGATCCGCTACTGTGTTCGAATTTAACTCCCGAAAGTCCACGCATAATCTATCCGATCCATCCTTTTTTTTTTTACTAAGATTATTGGACTGGAAAATGGGCTTCTACTTTCCCGAACGATTCCTGCCTCGAGCATTTTATCAATCAGACCTCTTACAGTCTCCCGTTCTACAAGGCCCAGTTTATAGGGTCTTCTCTGCTCGATTTTATTTTCGTCTTTTAGCCTAATCTCAAAGCTGCCAGATGTTACTCGAATCTTTGGAGCTTCAACACTCATATGTTTCGCATACAGCCTCAACAATTCTACAAGTGGTTCTCTCATTTCAACCACATCACAATCAACAGCATTGATATCAATCGTTGAGCTAATCGAGCCAACAAATTTTCCAGGTTTTGCAAATTTAACCATGGTTCCATCCAACGTGACTGAGACACCATTTGCCAACAGCTCTTTTCCCAGAATTAGTTTCGCCGGCAAACTTTCGTCCGGTACCACATACAGATCAATTTCAACATTTATTCCATTCAGCTCGGCGAACACAGAGATCTTTTCACAACAATCTACGTATCCATTTCCAATACCCCTCAACCGTGTGAAGATTGATTTCCTTTTACCTGGCAACCTTTCTACCAAATTCTTGACTACAAGCGAACACTCCGAACCAGAATCAAAGATGAACGTCAATACCTTACCATCGGCCAGCCTCAAAGTATTCTCAGAAGAAGTCAAATTACATAGCCTTACTACCTTCTCATTCTTCTTAGGACAATGTGGGGCAATGTGTCCCTCTTCTTTGCAGCTGTAGCAGGTCACTAGTCTCCTAGAGTCCGAGCTTCTGCTGTCCGAACCCTTGCCCCTTGCATGGCTGCTACTTTGTGACCGCGGGGCTGATCGGCAGTCGGCCCTACGATGTCCCTTCCTTCCGCAATTTTAGCACTCGATGTCCAAACGATGCGACTTACCATCTCGCGGCACCGAAGTCTTAATATGTGGACCAGGGGCTCCGATAAATGCACGCGGTCGATGATGGTCGGTCGTTCGTCCATCGAGGTACGACATCGCTTCCTGCAAACTTTTTGGCGATTCACGCACGAATACGTTGCGAACGAATCGGTTTTTCTCCGAATACGATAATCCCGCAAGTTGAGTGGCCGTTTCGTCAACCGTTTTCCTCTCATTGAGCCACGCTTTCAACTTTCTTCCTCTCTTCATGAAGTTCTCCAGCGTAAACTCGGCGTCCTCTGTCCAGATCGTGTGTAGCTCCGACGCGACGTTCTTATTTTTTGCATACGCGCTTAAAAATTCGGCACGTATTTCGACCCAGGTTTTCCCTGAGGGATCCATACCCGTAAACCACTGAGCTGCTTCGCCCTTGAATGCTTTCGCCAAGTGCTGGACCACCTCATAGTCATCGGGGCTATGTCGACGAATCCACTCGTCAACCATTTTCGCCCAACCGGTTGCGTCTGTTGTTTTCGCATCGAATTTGACGAGATCCATCGGAGCACGTTCTCGTCTAGAGAGCAACGCAAGAAGTCGCAGATTCTCTTCCTCCAATCTTGCTGCACGTCTTCTGCGCCTATTCTTCCTTCGCATTGAATCGTCAGATTCGTACTCGGACTCTGATGTCGTCGGGGACCGATTTCTCTTCCGACTTCGAGATTTTACATTGCTTGTCTCATGGTCAGTCATACCTACACTCTTTCCAGCGTCTCTCGCCACACTTGCACTCTGTTCACCGTTTCCTTCCATTGTTTTATCCAACGTTACCCACTAACACGGTTTACCTACAATCTATACCGCCCTCAAAACACAGTCGATTAAACGTTCTGTATCCCACTTCTGATGTCAGATTACACGAAATTTAACTCACTGTTAAATATATATGTCGCATCGCCAAGGAGTTCGAGATTTTCAAGCGACGCTGCGTCAAAACAGTGTTCTCGATTCCCGGCCGATGCTTATGCAAACCCAAGTGCGAGGCGCCAAGCGATCGGGCTCTATGGCTGCAGAAGAGGTTGCGCCTGATGCGTGCATTCTGGGAACAGACTCACTCCCTTACGGGTGGTGTGGAGGGTAAAAACAACGAATGGCTTGCGTGACGGAGGGACGGCGATTTTTGGAAGTGGAAAGAAAAGGAGGCTTGGGACACTTCTTTTGGGACCACGACCAAGAGAAGACGTTCTAGATCAGTACACCGATATTTGAATATTGTATCATTGACCTGGATATGCAATAAAACTGTATTCAACCGTGTCACTGCGGCAGACAGTGAGTTTGGGTTTTGTATGGTACCTTCCGAACAGCGCTAAATAGTCAAAAATGGAGTTCCAACATGAAAACCACAATCTGAATCGAAAAATGTTTTTTACAAAAGTTGTTAGTTTCAATGCAATGCATTGTTTTGTCATAAAAAAAAGTTAGGTTTCTCTTAAAAAAAACCATGTCAGCCATCGTAGCGTCGCTATTGTAAGATTGGGACCTTCAACAAAATTTTTTTTGAACGTCCCCCTTTGAAATCTAAAACTTTCGTTTCAAACAAAATTTGATCAGAGCAATATTTTTCGAGATAATTTAGATGTAAGATTAAAATGGGACACCCGGTATGTTCTCTACTAAGAGCACGCGAGGATTGATCAGCCGACACATGATTGCGAGAGAGATAGCTGAAATTTTTCTCTTCCGGGTTACCAAATAAAGAAACAAAAAGAAAAATGGAAAAAAAATCTATACGCTCTCGGAATTTTTTTTTCATTCCTTTTTTCTCTTCTGGGTTACCCCCACTACAAAAAAGGTGGGTTTAGTAAAAAAAAGCAAAAGGAAAGAAGGAAAAAATCGACCGGTTCTCGAAATTTTCTTTCTTTCATTTGTTTTTTTTCTCCGAAAATACAAAAAAAAGCCGGGATTGAATTTAAAGAAAAAAAAAAAAAAGAGTGAACTGCGATCGAACCCGTGTCCCACATCACTCCACCCTCATATGGTATCCAATCAGCCACACTACTGCTACGTCTATGTTTGCGCGTATGCTTGATATGTTTATGGAGCTTACTTGGAATTCGTTGATGGTTCTCTAAAAGATTCAGTTCGAGAAAAAAAAAATTTCCCCCAACCACTTGCCCATTGCACTTGCATAAATGTTATCGAGCTGGCTTCGTATATTTTTCCATAGACTGCGTGTACAAATATTCGAGAACCCCAGGCGTCACATATTTTCATATCAATAAAAAAATAATATTTATTAATAAAAAAAAAAAAAAAAATTATTCGGGCTGGGAATGGTTAATTATTTTGGTTCAGCGTCCGCTAATTGAATCCAAAATTTATCAAATCTGAAGATACTTTTATTCGCTGATATTCATAATTGAAACAAAAAAAATCCCAATTCTTGCATTCATGGAAACATCTGTGCGAGCGGGGACAAGGATGCGATTGGCAACCACTTGCTCGATCGACCGAGTATATCTATTTATACTCTGCGAGCGCGTCTAACTTCATGCCTGGCACACGATTGTGGGCCACCTTCGGTGCGTGACCGCCCAGGTGTCACGTAGACGCTCCAACCTAGCTGGCATCCCGAAAAGCCGAGCGTTGGGGATTTCCCTACTCATCTCAGCATATACTGCAGGCCGAGACGGAAATTCGCAGGGCGGGAGCAACGTCTGAGGGAGTCAGGCAGGGAAGGGGGAAGGCCCATATGATGTTCAAATGTTTCGTGACGAGATGATTCCTCATTCAAAATTGTGGCGGGTGAAATAGCAGTGGGATATTACAGTTAAATCGAAAACAGCGAAACAAATTATTATAAAATATTTCGTTGACAGCTGACACGCGTATTCACGCACTCAGAACACGTCGCATGGCTACCGCTGAAACGACTGGGATAGCATATCGATTGTTTAAAGATTCGCGGCATTTAGATACGACTGGAATTTATTTCACCCACAACAAAATAGCAGCCCAAATATGTCAATTGCATTTCCGTTGTTGGTTAAGCTCTATTTACTGATATTTTACGACGCGAAAATTCGATTCGAAAATTACGACGTGATATAAGATGGCGCCACTATTAGATTTTCGGCTCGGCACTGTAGTCCAATCAAATTAGTTCTAATAATAGGTCGATCTTGTTGTTGGCTTACCACACTTGGGGACCAAGTGCTTTTTATGTGAAAAAATGCGCTGATTTCGAAAATCTTAGTCCTCGTGGGCGCAAAGTGGCGGAACATGGTTTTAAAAATCAAAAATTGAAAAATTACCAAAAAATGTCGCATTTTTTCGCATTCATCGTCGAATACCTCAGAAAGTATGGCTCTGAGGCAAAAAATGTATAGAGGTAAATCTGTTTAGAATTACATTTTCCACAAGATGCACTTGGTCTAGAATGTGAAGTCTCAAAATTTGATTTTTTTTATGTAAAATACGAAAAAAAAATTTGCAAAATTGAGTACTCATTATCCCCCCTTAAAATTCATCCAACCTCTTTGATTATCTGTAATTAGTTACCTCTTTTGGTTGCAAAAAAGTGAGTGGAACCCGATCCCTGTGGGTTGAATAGTTATTGCATAATTAAGTAACAAAAAAAAAAAGTAATGCTTTCTGTAGCCTTTGCTATAATATCCACACTGGTCCTGATTTTCTTACACGTATTAGACACCCTCAACAACAATGTCGAATGGTTTACAGAATTAAAAAAACAAAAATCACTTTTTTTCCTAATAACATTGTCAACACCCATGTGACCGGCTTGAGGATCATTGTGGGCTTCTTGTCAAGCGCGAGAGTGAAGTTTTGCGGGCAGAACTAATTTCCAAGTATTCAGATCTTTAACCAGAGTACCTATCATTGGGTCTTCACGATAAAAATACAGTTTGTCACCTTCCATCTTCCATGAAGGAAATTGTTTATTTTGCGATATTACCTCATTTTTACGGTAATCGTACCATGTATTATTCGAAGGTATTATGGCGGCGACTATTTCGAGGATACGAGATAGGAACCACATTTAGTGCATATTTACGGTGGAGAATTTCGAAATCGTAACCAAGCAATTCGCGAGCCCAACGGGCTAGCCTTCCAGTGGCATTTTTGAGACGATGAAGCCATTTTAAACTGCTATGATCAGTAATGACTGAAATGGTAACCCCCAATGTAACCGCGATATTTCTGGATTGCTCATGTTACGGCGAGACATTTTAGCTCTGTGACTGAATATTTCCGTTCGGCGTCTGACAGAGTTCAACTATCGTATGCGATAACGTATTCTATTTTGTCTTTGGTTTGGGTTAATACTGCTCCGATTCCGACATTATTAGCGTCAATTTGCAAAATAAGAAGTATTTTAAAATTTAGGTATGCTAAAGTTGGTGCGGTAGTTAAGTAGGTGCGAATTTCATCGAATGCGGTATTTTGTTCTTGATTCCAAATCCGATTTTAAAATTTCTTTAAGAGCCTAGTTAATGGTTCGGTAATTGAAGCAAAATTAGGGATAAAGCGTCAGTATCACGACGCCATTCTTAAGAAGTGTTGACTAGTTTGACGTTAGTTGGTACTGGATAGTTAACAACACGTGAAACTTTATCCGGATCTACTTGTAAATCGTGCTCATTAACGAGAAATCCAAGGTATTTAACTTCCTAGTGGCAAAATTTGCTCTTTTCAGGATTGATCGTTAACTCAGCTAAGTGAATGGTGCGTAAAACATGCTTAATCCAGTGAAGATGTTCTTCAAAAGTTTTGGCAGCTTCTATCATCCCATCTAAATACGCAAACGCATGTGGATCAGGCCCTATTAATCGATCTAACAGTCTTTGGAACGTGGCCGGAGGTCCGGTTAGGCCGAAAGGCATTCTGTTCAAGTGAAACAATCGTCTCTTGGGGACTATAAACGCGGTAATTTCACGGCTGTCTTCTGTTAGCGGAATTTGATAGTAAGCTTGGCTGAGGTCGATAGTGGAAATATAGCGAGCTGAACGAAACTTGTTCAGGATACTGTCGATTCTAGGCAAACGGTACGCGTCCTTCTTAGAAACTTGGTTAACCTTGCGAAAATCTATACAAAAACGATACGATCCATTCGGCTTCTTCACCATCACTATGGAGCTGGCCCATGCACTACGAGATATTTGGATGATGCTGGCTGCTTATATTTTGTCTATCTCTTCGTCTATGGCTTCCTGTGGATCGCGAGAGAGTTCCCTACATCGATTCGATAAGAAGCAAGATTAGTTACTCCAATGCGCTCGGGCCTAGGCGGTATTTTAAATTTCAAAAAGGCATCCAACTCGAGGTTTTGTTGTTCAGATAAAGTGAATAAACCCTTGCAGAAATGACTGGGAGTTACGCGGGAGTCGTTACTGAATGCGAAAATGTGATCAGGTTTATCCTGGAAATGCCATGTCGATGTGGCAAAATCCACTATGATCCCGAATATTCGAATGAAATCTAAGCCAATGATGCAAGAGAAGCTAAGACTGGGTATTATGCGGGCAAGAATATTATGCTGCACCCCTCGGAGTGTGATTGGTAAGTCCACTTCGCCGGTAATCTGCGCCTTCTGACATGCGGCCATCTTGATCGGTCCTAAGCAGGTTGGTAAAACTGGAAGTCTCAAGGCTGTGACTAGCGATATGGTTTCTAGTCCAAGGAAGGTGCGAGAAGATCCTCAATCGAACAGTGCCTCTACTGGTTGCAATAAGATCTCGAACTTGAGGAATAATAGCGGTATCCTAGTGTTTGTTTGGATCGGACTACAAAGTTCTATCCACTCGGGTGAAGGAGGGGTTTCCGCAGTTATCCGATCTTGCAGCAAATGTATGCTCCAGCCATAGATGGAGTGTAGAGTGTATCCATGAATTCCGACATTAATCACTGTTTGGATTAACTGTATCGTATAGTAGATGCCCAGGACTCCAGAACTAGCGGTCCCGAACAGCATGAATTTGTTCCAGAGTTTATGTGATGCTGATTCGGCGATTTCACGTAATGAATTCTCGTCCACTAGTCCAGATAATGATATTTATGAGTCAGAAATAGAATGACCAGTTGCACCCCTGGCAACTGCATTTAGGACAGCCGGTTTCTCAATCGGGTACATAACTCGGTCACAGTAGCTCTCCAAATCTTTTTTCGTATAAATGCCACTGATGGAAAGTTTTGGTGGTTCCATATATTGCCAGGATAATTTTGTCATTCGGATTAGTTTTTCTGGTGCATCAGCAATAAACTTTGGAAGCGGCGAAAACTCGATCTAGGTGCCGTCAATGTTAAATGTGCTCAGCTGCAACTCGCTACATTCCCTTTCATTTGATTGGGTTAGCCGGTTGTATTTCGACGATGAAAAGTTTAGGATGTTCTGTACGAATAATTCTGTATCCACAAATTTTAAATTCTGTTGTCTTCATTAAAGCGTAGGTGATTTTTTCACTGGAGTAGGTGCAAATATCTGTGCAAATCCATCTTCTTAGGGTTCTTCAATTTTCAATGCTGTTTCAATGCAAAGAGCATCGTAACGGTCTAATTTACAGTCATCTAGTGGTGAATTTACCCGAAAAGCATATGATGCATCATTTCCAAATTAATTTGTGTGAGTCAGACGGTGTGCATCTAGTTCCATCCTTCAGCAATAATTCATTTTTATCAAATTTAACCACAGCAGAGTATTGTTCGATTGTTATTCTTGCTATTTTTTATACAACTGCGTCGCCCCATTGGCCGTGACCGTCGTCATAGCTGGCGCCAACGGATACTCCTGTATCAGTTATTTTTCCAGCGAAGATTTAATCCCTGATATTCGTCACATTCTGAAGTAGTACTGCGACGACGACGTCATTTCCCAGTCTTATGATGCCAAATTTGTGGAGTCCCATACATCCTTCTCTGTTTACATCATGTATGTAAACACGTCGCCCTTTCCTGACCACTGAATTATGTTAATGCGTTCCACAATGATAAACGATTCTATGAATTTCGATTCGACATTGTATGACGTCTATATAATGAAATTCTGCTGATTGATAGGGTCTCATTCTGGTATATCAGGATGTCCTGATGCTAGAAGTGTCAAAAGGAGTGACCCGAGTTACGGCGGCAATTCAGAACATAATTATTAGTAGCGCGAATTGACTCATCCTTCTCCTTTTCTGCAACAAAGTGTTCCATTTTTACTTTGAGAAGGAAAGTAAATTAGTCATTTAAATTGACGATTTTAGTAGGTGTTACATGTATACACTTTCATCGTTGTGCACACATATCAGAATCGATCGGGATTCTAATTATCGTTCGGTTGTCTTCGAGTATATGATGTCTCTTGTACACTATACGATCAGTAATAATTTTTGTACAGATGAAATCATTTTCGCGGTGGATCATGGAAAGTGAATTTCCTAAATTTCCAATGGTTTCACATGAAGGAACTATTTCGGTGACATCAATTTCGAAATAGAATATCACGTTATAGGTTCGCGATATTGAAATTCCTTTCCGGACTACTTCGATAATTGGGGTTCTTCCAGAGGGCCGACTGGGTATAGGGTTTCCATTATTTTTTCCTCTGCATTCCCACTAATTTTCATCATCGATCGTTGTTTTTAGCGATATTCTGTGAGTAAGGAAGTGTGATATTTGAAACAGGTGACGGGTTATGAAATAGGACGTCACAACTCCTCCCTCCTTGAGGAGAACCGAGGAGGTCTTTTATTATTAGGAAATCACAAAATTGGCTACTTACTTTGCAAGTGACTATGTTACTGGAACTGTTAGAAATGGATTTTTGAATTTCCAATTGTTTCAAATAAAGGAACTATTTTTGTAACATCAATTTCGAAATAGAATATTATGTTATAAGTTCGAGATATCAAAATTCCTTTCCGGAGTAATTGGACAATTAGGGGTTCTGCTAAAGTGCCGACTGGGTAGCGGGTTTCAACTATTTTTTCGTCTACATTTCCACTAATCTTTATCATCATGTCACCCATCATTGGGTTTACTATGAACCTAACCTCAGTGTGCTGGTGTACAGGCGGTATCCTCATTCCAGAACAATGCATACATATTTGGCTGGCTTAGATTCTCCAATTGTTTCATCAGGATCTGAGTTAACCTCGTTGCTCATTTCTTTATTGGTCTTCTTGTTGTTTCGTCAACCTCGCGTACGTTGTCCTGTGAAGGGGTACATTGACTTCGTAAACTACGAAGTGGTATTTTTAATTCCGTGACATAGTATTTTCCAATAATCTCATTCGTTTTGTCTGCCAATTCGACGACCATTGGTCCGAGTACTCTTTTTATATGAACGGGTCCTATAAAACGATAAGCGAATTTTGCTGAATAACCTTCTGCTTTATTGCTCAATTTTTTATTGGGATAATATACTTCGGTCCCCACTTTGATCTCTACAGACGTTTGCTTATCGTTTTCAGATCTGGCAAGAGTTTTATCCACGTAAGTTTTTAATCGGTTCTCAATTTTGTGACGGAACTCGTCAATTTTGCCTAATCTTTTGATCCAATGCTCGAACGATTCGTCGGATGTTCGTATACTATCATCACCGGGTTTACGTATATTCTTGAATACTGCTTCACGTCCGTGATTTAAATAAAAGGGCGATATTTGACTGCCTGCGTGAGGTACTGTGTTACACGCAAATTGAATTTTTGTCAAATGCTCGTCCCATTCATTGTGGTTTTCGTTGACGAATGCCGCAATCATAGGTTTTATTGTACGGTTAACACGTTCAACCGGATTTCCTTGTGGGTGATTTAGTGGTGTTGTGAGGTGTTCCACTCCGCGAGCTTCTAGAAATGCCTTGACTTCTTTATTTATATACTCGGTGCCATTATCCGTACGGACAGACTTTGGAGTGCCCTAACGATCTAAAAGGACATACAACGCTCTGACAACATTTCTTCCCGTTCTTTGTCGCATAGGAAACAATTCTATGTATTTAGTATACAGATCTAGGACTACCGTGACATTAGAATTATCTTTTTTAGTTCATGTTTGAGAGAAAACGGTATCGATTGACAATTGTGACCACGGTTGTTGTAACGGTCTGGTTTCTAAGGAACCTTTGATCGGAATTTGATTGTATTTGACTTTAAGGGGCAAGTTTCGCAATCTTCTACGTAAGATTTGACATCTTGGGTCATACCGGGCCAATAATAATTTAGCCTAATCCTATCTAACGTTTTATCTCTTCCTAGGTGACCTGCATTTGGTAAGTCATGATTTTCGCGTAAAATAGTCAAAACGTCTTCTGACTTAATAACTTTTTTCCAAGGATTCTCATCGTCGATAAGAGCTTTTTCGTAATCGGGCTTATAATAGAACAGTTCACCATTATTGATTTTCCATTCGGGAAATCTGTCTAGTTGTGTTTCGACTAATTTGAATTTCGTGTTATACCAATCTTGACCTAAGATGGAATTCAACTATGTGTGACCTTGTATCGTTTCTGCAACTACTTTTTCCCATCCGAGAGGATCTTCGTCGATGTCAAACATTCTTGACAGCGCGTCAGGTGCTTCGTTCGTAGTACCACGTCGACGTTCAATTTCTATGTTGTGTTGATAGAGATACATAGCCCATCTAGCTAGACGACCTGTTGGATTTTTCAATTCATGAAGCCATTTCAATGCTTGATGGTCGGTGACTACTTTAAATGAAACGCCTTCAAGGTAACAACGGAGTTTTTGTACAGACCAAACGACTGCCAAACATTCTTTTTCGGTGGTCGTATACTGAAATTCTGCCCCTCTGAGCGGTCGGCTCATTACTTCGATAAGATTCTCTTTATCAGTTTCAGGATCGAACTGAACAAGGATCGCGCCTAATCCGAAATCACTCGCGTCGGTATATAAGATGAACGGTTGTCCGGGTATTGGGACAAATAAACGCGGCGCATCGGCTAAAGCCATTTTTACTTCTTCAAACGATCTTTGTTCGACGTTCGTCCACCTCCATGGAACTTTAGGACTCGTTAATTTGTTCAGGGGTCCCTGGATTCTGGCGATACATTTCAAATGCTTATGATACCAATTGACGAGACCGTTGAACTGACGAAGTCGCGTTCTATCTTGTGGAACGGAGAAATCAAGGATTGGTCGGATTTTTTCGGGATTTGGTCTCATGACAAATTCATCGATTATATAACCGAGGAATTTAACTTCCTTGCACGGAAAGCTACTTTTTTCGCGATTGACGATTAATTTCGCTTCCCTAAAAACTTTGAAGACTAGCGATAAAATCGAGGTATGGTCTTCGAGATCTTGACTAACGATTATCCAATCGTCAAGGTATGTGAAGACTTGATCAACCCATTTATTCGGTAGTTTCCGTTCGCGAAATAAATCTGCGAGCTTTCTTCTCAAAATATCCATTAACCTCTGAAAAGTGGATGGCGCACCCGTCAAACTGTAAGGCATTCTTAGCCATTCTAACAGACCTTTGCCTTCTACGACAAACGTAGTATATTTTCGACTTCCTTCATCCATAGGTATCTGATGAAAAGCCTCACTTAAATCAAGAGTTGAAATTATTTTCGCTTGATGGAGTTGCGATAAAATCGACCTCATATTATGTAATGGACATGCTGGCTTTTTAGTTTGACGATTTACAGGCTTGTAATTGATACAGAATCTAAGACCGCCGTTTTCCTTTGGAGCTACAACAGGTGAGCATGCCCATTCGCTATTACTCCAAGTAACGTAGCCCTTTTCCAATAGCCTGTCGACTTCGTGGTTAGTAAATTTACGAACGACTTCACTTCTACGATAAGGTTTTTGACGATGTGGAGTTAGGTCATTCAATTCAATTATATGTTTAATTAAATCTGTTTTTCCAGTACTTTCTTTATCAAGTTGTGCGAATTCGACGTCGAGAAAATCTTTTAACTGTTGGGACTGATCTACGGAAAGAGTTGTTAATTCCGAACGAACGATGGTTGAGTGTGACAACGGGTACACATTCTTACTGTCAGAAAGTGTCCAAGTTCTTAAAAATGGATCGACTGTTACCTTAAAAGACATCCAGAAGTCCATGCCTAGTATAAGATCGCACGATAATCCCGGCATCACGCTAAACCATTGCAGTCCGTAAATATCACCTACGTCAATAATGAAACCTCTACCGCCGCGTGTTCGCACAATAGACTTGTCACCTAGACGTACTCCTGTTTTGGATGAAGCATCTGGGGTTAATTCTTTAACTTGGTACTTCTTTACCCGTTGATAAGCAGATAAGCTTAAAAATGATCTATCACTGCCGCTGTCGATGATTCCCTTAATTTCTTTACCATAAATTGAAATTTTTACCGGAATTCTTACTATTTTAGTTGGTTTTTTTAATTCGCAGTTGCCGCGATAGATACGGAGCGGCGTTGTGTTAACCGGTGACTTAAATACCGTGGCAAGCGTGCTGGTATCCAACCTTTTGATGATTCTCTATCCGAGTGAGGGACATAATCGTGATCAGCATTATTTTCTCGATTGATTATTTCGTCTCTCATTGTTGACAAGTTCACTGGTTCACTTACTGATTCGCTTGAATGATTTATAACTTTATCGTTATCGTTATATTGAGGTAAGAACTCGTCTTTATCATCCGAAAATTCGTATTGGCTATCAGTTAGACTGACAATGTTCAAATTCGCATTTTGTTCTGACTGATTTTCGGTTTGAATATGCAGTTCGCATTCGACTTTAACGCTTGGTTTATCTAAGTTTTTTGTCTGTGCGATGTTACTTAGTGATTCGCGCTTTTCGTTAGGTTCTACTGAATCGGTTTGACTTCCTACCTCGACTACGCCCTGAGGTACAGTAATTGGAGGGTGAATTACTGCGGGCTGTTCTCGTTTCCCTGCTGAGTTGAACAATTTTTTGTTTCATGGCCAATTTTACGACAGCTGTAACAAACAATTTGTCGATCGCTTTTACAATAACGAGCGGTGTGTCCAGTCTGATCACAGCTCACGCAAAACAGTTTAGTCGGGTCAAAAGGCGTTCTAATTCTATTTGGTTTGTTTCGTTCAGTAGCAGAATTAGTATTTTTATTTTGGCCGGAATCATCAAAACGTTCTAAGTTCTGTTCTAGTCTTTGTCGAGTGAGAGGGTTTGAATTAAACGATTTAAAAGATTTCTTTAAATCTGTAGAAGTTTTATTATTCCTAATAATTTTTAATCCAATTTCTGGTTCTGTATCCTGGTCAGTAAAATTCTCTACATCACTTGCTGTATTGTATTCGCACGACTCGTCGGACGATTGAGTCTGTGCTCGCATGGCTTTTAATTCGGATGCTCTCGTCGAGCGTCTACTACTGTTATTGTTATGCTGTGCGTTAGACCTTTGATAAAGATAACTTCTCTCGTTGATATAATGGAAGAATTGTGTATAATTAACATGACCACGGTTTAGAACTTCGCAAGTTAACCGCGGATTGAATTTCGTCAGAATTTCTCTAAGCTGTTCCTTAAAAAGAGGAGGTGTTTGCATACGCTCGAAAATGAGTCGAGCTCGACAAGCGAATTCGGCTAATGATTCGTTTTTTCCGTCTGTCAGGTCGCGCACTTCATACAACAGATCGGCGTCGGCTTTTTTAACTACCCAGTCTCCACCGAAAGCTCTTACAAAGTCTTTCCACGAATGCCACGATGCCTTGTTTACGAGGTACCATGATCTATAAGGACCTTCGAATAATTTTGACAAACAAGGAACAAATAAGTCCTTTCGAATGCCGCTAGACGATAAAAGATCTTTCAAAATTAACAAGAACTGCTCCGGATCTTTTTCTGTTTTAGGAAAAGATATTTCCCATGAATTGGCAGCTTGACCGATTTTTAACGCTGAAGGTTGGTAACTGTTGTTAGAATTCGGATAATGATTATTATTCCTACCGCGAGGTGTATGCTGTCTGTTTTCTTGTTATTTCATGTATGCACAAAAAAAATTTTAATTGTACCCTCTCGAGAACGCGCCTCCTGCCCCTCATCGTTCACGACGCCACGCAAAACGCCGCAGTCACTGGTGTACATGATTACTCTCTTCTCAATGATCTGAAAGAAAAAAATCAAATACCATTCTACTCCGTACACATATAGCTATGGTTTGATGAATCGAAAAAGCAATAGGTTGAAAAGTTTTTTTTTACGTGGTATCCCTAGTAGGCCTACTCCACGGAGAATGGTTGAAGGATCAATCTTGCGTTCTTTGAAAACTTGCAGATGACTTTTCATCATATGTTAATTATGGTGAATTGTTTTTCCCAATCAATTTGTACTCGCGTATATTCGCAGTTTGTTTAAAATTTTTCAGTTCACATAATCCGCTTGCTATATATTATAGATGAAAGATGACTGGTTTAATAATGGATAAGAGATGGTTGTTTTATTTATAGATAAAAGATAGCTGTTTCAATTATGGATAAAGAGTGATTGTTTTAATCTCATACATGAACGGCGATCGACTCCGGAACCTTTCGTTCCGACTACCGATGCTTCGAATTATGCAACCGGTTCTGTAGTTGACTATAAAAAAGACGGCACTGACCTTCCAGTGGCATACGCATACAGAATTCTGAAAAAAACGAAAGTTAATTACTCGGTATGCGATAAAGAATTTATTGCCGTCATTTGGTCCATAAAACATTTGCGACCTTATTTATACGAAAGGACATTCACAGTATAATCACTGATCACGAGTCCGTACGATGGATCAAGAACGTAGAGGACACGACATCCTGACAACTACACTGGAGATTAGAGCTAAAATGGTATTTATATACCACTTTTGACGTCCCGGAATGAAACATCAACAAAAAAACAAAACTAAAACAATTTGTTCTTGCAGATCGCTTACACCGAAAAATCTACAGACTATCACCGAAGCACTGTTTTTGGTAAGGGACTCGGGTGCCCGATACGGACTGATACGATCAGAGGGAGGACCGCGACGTGAGGTAGGTCATCTTTATGATATTGCGTTTGCGCTTACCTTTTAATCAGTGGTGCTCGTTTCTACCCCCGGCTCTGGACTGCTGTTTCGGATGATCCGTCCTTCCACCTCGGATTCCGGAAGCGGTGAATACGCCCGAGGACTCGGGATGTGATTGTAAACCTCTAACTCGTTTTTGATGCCTCGTATGCGAGCGGCTTCTGCTGCCTCTCGGTTGCGACGGCGTCTTATGCTGATCAAGTGACGACGTATAGTGGATTTAGAATTGGGTTTCGGCATATTTACGACGGAATGGATGAGTATGGGTAAGCGAGAGGAGTGCACTGAGTTCACTTCAACTTATTTTGTGAAGAAACTCAGACACACTAAATTACCTTTCGGATTTTGTGTTAATTCCGTATATTGTTACAATCTATTGTCTCGTGATTTCGACACAGTTTGAATACTAGAGATTATTATAATTTACAAATATAGTTTATGAGTTCTAACTCGAATGTAGACAAAGAATCCTTTTGATTTTCAGATATTATACTATTTCTAGATAGGATTTCTACTGCTCAAGTTGTGAAGCTAACGCGTCTGTTCAGTTCGAATACTCAATAAGGAGTAACGTCTTGGTCCGCTCCGGTTGACGGAGTCGCTTCGGAGGGGAAGGGTCCCGATGCGCATGCCCAGTTTCCCCACTATCGGTTGCTGGTGACCACGTAGGCCCCCCTCTCGCTCGGACTGTCCGCTAGTGATGTCTTCTCCTGGCCCTCGTGACGTCAGTGTCGCGTTGGGGCTGGTTTCGTAACATTTGAACTATTCGCTGTAGCGAGATTCTGTAGACGAGATTCCTTAGCTAGCTATATTGTCAACCGCAATTAACGACGAGCGTGCCACGAGCGATTCTGTAGGTAGAAGTTAGCGATGTGTGTTGCTAGAGTGTAGCGCTACTCCGTGAAAAGTACTGTAAATTTATTGAGGGATCTCGGAGGTCTCTATAGTGTTTGGCGCCGCTCGATACGCATATGCGTCTGCGACAATTGAAAAAAAAACAGCTGCGTGATTGGTTGTGTATTCAAGTCTCAAACGTATTGTTCGGATACTGTGAAATTATTATGTTCTCTCTATGTAATAAAAAAGTTCTGAACAAATGAACAGGTAAAAAAGATTATAATTACAATAGTATAAAAAAGATTATCATAACAATAGTATACGCATGAAGTTGGCGGTGGGGTGAGATGCCGAAAAAAAACAAAAAGCATCTAGTAAACAAAACTTCCTTTGACAGCTGTCATCGGCTGTTTATGACAGTCCTTGACAAATATTTTTATAGGTATCTGTTTCTGACACGCAAGAAATGAACATGAAAACGAAAATTATCAAGATGATTTCCGACGGGAATTGTATATTTAATTGATTGGATCACTTGGTGATTACAAATCACATATGAAAAGAAGCAGAATTAGCTGCAGCTGCGGACATTTCTAAGAAATGTTTAATCGTGTATCGGAGAACAAATTCATCCACACCGAAATGGATCCCAAGATTAAAGACAATACTCGCTACTCTTCACCGGCCACGGAGACAGTGGACACTTTAATGTCCTGCAAAACCAAAATAAAATTCAGATAGTGAGTAATAGATAATAAAAGAGATTTTGGTCATTTGGGGGATTTTGGAATGGCTGATCACGAATTTGAAGTCATAGCTTCATAATTTCTAAATCCAAGATGGCAAATGCCATCTTATCTTTCTTTGTGTATATTCGTGTCTCTTAGCCCTACTCGGAACTAACGACGAGGACGTGGAGAGCATGTAGTTCCACTTTTTTGTTTGTTTTTTTTTTCTGTTTCTTTGTTTTATTTCCTGTTTTTTGTGTGTTTTTTGTTTCTTTTTTCTGTTTTTTGTGTTTTTTTATTGTTTTTTCTTCTACTTGTTTTCTTTTCAATATCTCTATTATGACGCACGCACGCACATATATACATCAATGATAATGATAAGGAACCACGGATTTTAACTATCTCAAATTTCATCTCCATCTCCAACGGATAAACTCTTTATTGCACGATGGAGTACTTCAACCGCGAGATGTACGATATGGTGCTGATGATGGGTGCATGCGACAACGTTGCTGAGGGAGCAGCTCGTGCATACGCGGCCCGATTTCCTGGGAGAAAACATCCAGACGCGAAAATTTTTAGGCACCTGGAACAGAGCCTCCTCGAAACCGGCACCTTCGTCCCGAACCGATCAGACGCAGGACGTCCAAGATCGAGACGTACGGTCTGACTTAAGGAACAAATTCTCGATGATGTGGCTAGGGCGCCGGGAAAAAGTACGAGGAGTTTGTGCAGTGGAGCGCGAAACGGATAAAACCATCTTCCATCGCGTTTTGAAACGCAATAACATACATCCCTTACATTGCCAAAAAGAGAAAGCGGTGCTCTCTTCAGTAAATGGTTTCTGTCGTTGTCCGAGTGAAAGAGAGGCGAATATGTACCCGAGCTTATGGGATATATCTCGAGCTGGTTGCGAATGGCTCTAATCCGGGCTGCTCTTGTAGCTTCGCGTTTAGCACGATGTTACTCTGAATGGTGGAGGTTGCGCATGCGCATAACCCTTCTACATGATGATACTAGCTAAAGGCTGACTGTGACATTGCATCATTCAACTTTGGTTCTCACGCTGCGACGGACGGTGCACGTATTACAAATGTTTACATTCAGTAACGGCGCGACGTTATGCTTATCTTAAGCTGGCCTTCGGTGCTCGAATTAATATTTCGATTACGTGATATTCTTCTTGCTCGCCGAAATGCGTCGCGGCTTCTAAGTTACAATATTATTGTTATGTGATATTCTTTTCGAGCACCGAAGTGCGTCGCGGATCTTGGATTATAATATTATTGCTAAGTGGCATTTGAGTCCGAATATCCGTGGGACCGATTAATGCAAGTTATGAGAGAATGATTCTGGAATTTTACGGGCCTTATCCGTTTCTTGGTATAATATTATATTACTTACGCGTCAGCGTAAAATCAAAGGAATACGTTGAATTTCGGCGGTTCAAAGGTATGTTTTAATTATTCCTTGAGTTTAATAACCGTTCATAGAACTTCATAATTGTTGTCTGAATTATAGGCGCGATTATACTGTTATTTCCTGTCGCGGTTTCGTTCAATTTATAACTAGCACTTTACTTTTATTTATGTATATGTATATGTAATGAATATATATATATATATTGTGACGGCTTAGTAGAGAGCCGTGGTAAGAGTCAGTCGGTCACCCGCCGGTCCAGGAATAACACGTATAAGCTTGGTAACGCAACACTGTCTGATTTCATGTATATCGTCGTGTATCCCTTCGAACGAGCATATTTTACGTTTACCATAAAAGCGACGAACCCTGTAAGGGAAGTATCAAGTATAAAGGAACCCGGGGCCGACTCAACACTGTACTACGACAAATATAGAAAGAAAGATAAGTTCCTAAGTATTTATTTTTTAGTAACAAACGGATCTGTTACAATATATTGTGACGTGGATTTTTCTTGCACCTCGGTCACTCGGAGAAAATGACCGAGAACTTACCGCGTGCACAATAATTCGGCGCCCGCGCGGTATCCTGGACCTAAAATAATATCGCGAAATTTGTTGGGCGCCTGGCGTGATCAACACGCCTCAAAATCGGTAATGCGATATACCGCGACCATATACTCGGTAGCTCAATACCGCGGAGAGAGGAGGGGTAAAGTTTTGGTAGAGAGAGAAACACGAAACATGTACGCCGACACGTTATCTTATGAAGCAATGATAAAATCAATCACTATATTTTCCATTATACAAAAAAAAAATAATAACAAAAAAAAATAATTCTTCCAACGTCGCGTCGCTCACCGCGACTCAAAATACAAGACGGGAAATAATAGAGCGTAATTCGCTATTCGCTATTCATACTCGATTACTTAGAGTTAACAAACAAAAAAAAATTAAGAATAATATACCAGAAAAGAAGGAAGAAAACGTGACTAAATGTAAACGACCGCTTATTCCTACTTGCGCTAGTCGCTACCTTACTAATAAACAAAATCTCCAAAACTGAAACTAAAATCTTACTCGGCGCGCTCGCCGCGACCGTCCTCTAATAACTACGGCGCTAATCGCCAACTTAACAATAAACTCCTCGACGAAAACTAAACCGAAACCCGATCAACGCGCTAACCGGGATCGGTAATAGATCTAGAAAATTACTTATACCTGCGGGCGTTAATCGCCGTTTTATTGCTAATTAATAATTCAGAAGCCCAAACGAAAAAGGGGGCTCGTCGCGCTACCTGCGACTGTCCTCTACAAAAAGAAAACCTTATTATCACGCACCCGAGCTCAACTTTCTCTGTGACGTCAGGATGCGGTTCGCGAGTTCCAACACTCGCCTTTTGACGACTCGCGACCTACACGAGAAATACACTTTATC
The DNA here is from genome assembly GCF_021155785.1 of Neodiprion fabricii. Lineage (NCBI taxonomy): Eukaryota > Metazoa > Arthropoda > Insecta > Hymenoptera > Diprionidae > Neodiprion > Neodiprion fabricii. The sequence continues at coordinate 7,759,366 of NC_060241.1, read as the reverse complement.
GTACTGATTCAACGGGACCCCGTGTAACGGAATTTGGTTACACTCAAATTACTGTAGGCTTGCCGCGACTCAAACCCGGGACTCTACTCGACCTTCTCGGTCACTTAACAGTGGCTCTACGTTAGTACGCGCAACTCAGGCTACGGTCACCAAACTAAAGAGTCGGCAAACGAATTTCAAGGATTTTTCGATACGCCAATTACGCACGGCTATCCTCTCTCGGACCAGCCCTCACTTAATTACCCTCGAAATTCGATCGTAGGGATATCAGCAACGCCTACAGCTCCACATCCAGTGCAGAAAGGGTCCTACTCCCTCGTGGTTGTGGCTGGCCATTGTCCCTCGCAACTCAACAAAATCAACCCAAAACTCAAATTCACTGCGACTTCTGACCGATCACACCGCTCTACTCAATCGCCAGAACTAGAGTGGTTTCAAAAACCTCCGACCTGCCGCAACACGGATCTCGATACGCCATCCCATACGTGACCTCAGTAGATAGGATATGAGAGTTCTAGACCAAAAACCGATTTTGCCGTCTGACGAGCAGCCATTCTGATAGCGGCCATTTTAATTTTTTCTTAGCCGGACGAGCAGCTATTTTGATTTTTGACTAGCCGGATGAGCAGCCACTTTGATTTTTGCTTAGTCGGATGAGCAGCCATTTTGATTTTTATCGTCAGGCAGTTTGATGATGTGATTTATTGCTTGGCTGGATGAATAGCCATTTTGATTTTTCACCGTCACCCGTAAACTTTCACGCTAATAGTTTGCCCCAAGGGTGAAAAATAATATTTTCGACATACCATTTTGATTTTTCACCGTTGCCCGAAAACTTCCACGCCAACAGTTTACGCCCAGGGCGAAAAATAATATTTTCCACATACTTCGAATACATTCTTTTGTGTATAAATGACAGTACGGCTATTGGTAGGTAAATGATGCTAGCAGGCACTTCGACAATCTTATATCCTGATGGAACGGTTGGGAAAAATTCATGAATCGTGTGAGCTCGACGCTCGTTTATGTACGCCCCAGCGGTTATGTTACACTCGACGCGGGAAGTATTAACCTTCAGTATAGCCACTGGTAATTCAGATTTATGAGTAACGTCTCGTGCTAGCTCAACCGCTTTAAATCCCAATAATCGGCCGATAGAATCTTTGGGCTTAAAGTCTACCACATGATTGGACGTGACTTCACTGTTCAGCTCGTTGTCGTTAGCTCTCAGACTGAGGGTGATATCGGAGGGTAGCTCCTTACGCAGAAATTTTTCAATATCCTCAATTTCATAGCTTCCCGTGGGTATTGTAATGCTTTCTCTGCTGTTGTCCGCCCGTTTCAGGTAAAATTTATTACAGGTCTCATAAATATTGGATATTGAATTGAATGTGAGGAACTCGACGAGTCCGAGAACATAGTTTTTCTCCGGTGATAATTTGATTGGGGGGAAATATTGAGCCTCCAGCACGCAGGATGTGCCTGACAGTGTTAACGTCAACGATTCCGACATGACTGATGCTTGCTCCTGCGGCACTTGTCTTTTTATAACTGTTCGCTGAGCAATTTGAGGCATAAGTTCCCGCAAATCACAGTATCATATTCCTAATACCTCTTATGATTGTATTCAACGCTACCAACACCGAGATACCTCATCAGTTCCTTAGGCGGTTTCAAATCACCGAAATTATCGAAATACGCAACACGGCCACCATTTTTCTTGGACGCAACCCAATGTGTCCCTGGGCCGTTTTTATCGTCAAGATTAATAATTGCGGATTCTCGCATTTTTGCCCCTGATTTAGGCAGATCATTCCGCATGAAAACTCCGCGAAAACGCGAAATTTTCATATTTTTAGCATATTTGAGTAAATCAATGTTGGTGAGAGCTCGGTGTGGTAGCTTTATCCGTTTTCTGCCGGACGTAAGTAGGTACAGGCCTATTCCGCTGCGGTAGGGTCGCAGGTATAATCCCTTGCCCAAAGCAATCGCCTCCATTGTTGTATTGTGCCGTTTGGTCTCGTTCAACCGATGTTTGTTGGCCCTAGCTTCGTTGACAGCTTCAGCTATACCCGCAGCACCACCCCTAGAGCTCCAGTAGCGCTCAGACCGGCTAGAATTGGAATGAGAAACGGCAGGAAGCCGCCAATTTTATAAGGCACAGGTATAACGCGAGGCATACGAGCATTCTTCACAATCCCACGCGCAGCCGCACGAGCACCCGCCAACGCCGACTCAACGGCTTTATAACCCGGTCGCATGGCGACCTTTGCTGTTGTGATGATGGATTTAAGATTCACCGTTCTCTTCCGGTGTTTATTCTTCCCACCTGTTCTAGATTTCTTCTTCGCAGCCACTCCAAGTTTCGACAGCTTCGCAGCTAAGCTCATTCCGAGTTTAGATTTAGTTTTCATGGTGATGGTGACTCCCCAGGCTACCGCCTTTTCGCCCACACTAGCCTCCTTGGCCAAGACGCGATTCCACGCCTTCTCAGCGAGCGCTTTGTCGGCGAGATTTCTCGCTGCAATATCACGATTCTTTGCGTATGCAATGTCGTGGTCTTTGCACGCAGCATCAAGCGGATTGATCCCCAAATCGCCGCGAGCCAACCTCTTGGCTAATTTCGTTCCAGGTCCGCAGTACTGATACCCTGGTATGTGCGATTCCACTGGGAGATGGTTGATGATTTTATTTAACAAACCACCACCGCGTTTCTTCCGTATGCACGTCCTCATAGTCGGGCAACAACTAACATGACTTCTATAAAAAGGGTGAATTTAAATACCGTCATTTCAGTTCTCGTTGTCATGCTCACGAAGCATCATGAGACTTCAAGATCAGCCCGATAAACTACCTATCGAGAATTTCGATAAAATGGTTCGACGCGGAAAGGGGAAGATAGAAAAACGACATGGAAAATTGCTACCAAATCTCGTGAGAGCAATTTTTGTGGGCCATCGAATTGTGTTAAAACTAACGCTCTTCTCTCAGTCATCACGCACGGTAATGGATTGCGATTCGAAAATGTCTACGTCTATTCGAAATCTCTCATCTAGCCAAAGTATCAATTTTTGCAAAAGTTACTAGAACCCGTGCATGGTGTGGGTTATTTCCCGTTTCGTGAGAACGACGAGGTTGTAAAACCGGAAGATGCTCGCCCCAACTCTGTTATAATTTTCGACGATGTGGCCTGTGGAAAGCAAGATAATATCAGAGCATACTTCAGCATGGGCAGGCATCGCGATATCGATAGCTTTTATCTAAGTCAAACGTATGCGCGCATTCCAAAACGCCTAGTGCGTGACAATGCAAACTTATTGGTGCTATTTCGACAGGATGATATGAATCTGAAACACATCTACAACGATCATGTGAACACAGACATGACGTATCAGCAATTTAAAGACTTGTGCTCGGCATGCTGGAATGATGACAAATACAGTTTTACCGTAATTGACAAGGATAGCGAAATCAATGAGGGACGAAATAGCAAGGGGTTTGACTGCTTTATAAGCATAAACTAACATAAACTTGCACAGTTTCATTGCAACAATCGGTCCGGCAACATGGAGAGTGCCAAGATTCGTAAACATAGCGATACATTGAGTGAAATATCGAAAGCATGCGATGTCATACATCGGAAGCACAAGATGCTCAAGTTGAACAAAGACACGACCGAACAAGTTGTGGGAGAGGTATTCAAGCCGTTAATAACGCCATTGCAAGAATTGGTGGATACTTCAATGCTGCAGCAGCAGCATATTAAACAAGAAATTAAAACGGAACTACCGGATGTTACAATGAAAAAAGACGACGAAGAAGAAGATGGCGAGAGTACCGGGGATGATGATGATGATAATGATGATGATCAGGATGAGGATATGGATGATGGGAATTTCATGGATGCAAATGATAAAACTCTGAAGTTTGGTGAAATTTCTACTATAAGTACGCCGGTGATGAAAACAACGGATTTCATGGCGCGATATTTGAAAATGTTCAGCACAAGCAAAAACAGGGATTTGGATACCACATACGGTGTTCAAAAGTTGACAAACGGTATGATGATTGGTGATACGCCGATCAATTTCATTGATAATCTGGTCAATGTGGAAGATAAAAGTTATGAGAGAACACCAGGATTACTTGAATTATTGTTTAAAAAATCGCCCGATGCATCGGTTGTAAATGACGTGGACAAGAATAATTACATAAAAATTGTAACAACGACAAATGCGCATCGAAAACGTTACCAAGCTGCTGGAAGCCTTCGAGATGATCTAAAAAGCGCAAAGTATAGAAATTTCATTGCAAAACACGTCGGCTCACCGAAAAAATCGGGTAAAGGCTTACCTGACTATAAGATTGCGCGAAAGGATGGCCAAGATGTTGATTACGTCTATTGGGATGATCCGAATGAAATTGTAGATCGTCTCCGGCTGCTTATGGCGTCACAGGCTGCAGGCAATACCAGCCATTCCAATGAAATAGTCTCCATTATTGAGGAGTTGCGCGAGGCTGGAATCGTTTATTAGCGGCGGATGAACATAGAATCATCATTTGTTCAGTGACCGTCTAGCGATGTGTATAGACATATTTGGACGACACTCGGAGCGTGGTGGAGTTAAAAAATTTATTCGAGGGCCTCCGGTTGTTGGATTCAAAACCACCACCGATAACCACTACGATATAGACAGCAAACGATTGTGTAATATCGCCGATCCGCAAATGGAAAACGATACCGTTTTTATGAGAGTACTCAACCAAAGTGTACAGTGAGCGAATAATGTGCTCCAGAACGATATCGAGGAGGGAATTCATATCATTGAGGTGAAGATTGCAAATAATGCCGAAGAAATTCACGAGGTTATAAGATCCATGCTTGAAAGTATCAAAAGTTTGAGGAGCGTTTTGAATTTGTTGCGGAAAATCGTTGAAGGCATTGCATGGTCGATAATTAAACTAAATGAAAAAGTCCCAACCATTCCAACGAAATAGTCGCCATCGTTGATGAGTTGCGCGAGGCTGAAATCGTTTATTAGCGGCGTGTAAACATAGAATCATCATTTGTTCAGTGATGAGCATAGACATATTCGGGCGACACTCGGGGTGTGGTGGGGGTAAAAAATTAATTCGAGGGCCTCCGGGTGTTTGATTCAAAACCACCAACGACAATCAGTATGATTTGGACGGTAAACGATTGTGTAACATAGCTGATCCGCAGCACTCCACCGATGCTGTTTCCTTAAAAGTTCTCAATACTGCTTTACAGTCTATGGCTGTGGATATTGTGGATACTTTTCGATGAAATTTTGAGAGTATCGCCCATAATCACAACGAGGAGTTGAAACAGTTACGCATAAATAACAAAATCGTAGAAAAAACGTTGGGTCGCATCAAACATATTGGGGATCAAGCAACACCGGTGCTCGAACAAGCCCGCGGGAATTGGTATCGATTGAGGAACCAGAGTGGTTGAGCGCCAATTCGAAAAATTGAAAGGTGAAGAGTGGAGAACAATGGAGGCTGTAATAGCTGCTGAACTTCACAGACAGGCTCGACGCAACTATCCGCGCCGATTCGTAGATGTACGCGGACTGGATGAGACCGGGCAAGCTGATCTCGTCGATATGACCGCATACAGCCCGCACAACAAGGGATACAAATACCTACTTACAATCATTGATATATTTTCCAAGTACGCGTGGGCGGTACCGATTAAGTCCAAGAGTGGAAAAGATGTTACTGCTGCCATGAAATCTGTACTGACCCAGAGCCGTATACCTACCCATCTACACTTTAATCGAGGCAAAGAATTTTACAACAGCGAATTCAAAGCCCTCGTGAAGCATCACAAAATCAATATGTATTCGACATTGAGCAACTTAAAGGCGTCGATATGCGAACGTTTTAATCGAAAATTGAAAAATGAAATGTGGAAGCGGTTCACTCTCCAAGGATCGTACGAGTGGATTATTATTTTGGCTGATTTAATGAAGTCCTACAACAACACCAGCCATCGCACGATTCGAATGAAACCAGTAGATTTTAGCACGGAGAATGGAAAACAGCTGTACCGTAGCGTGTACAAGCCTCGGCAAATCAAACGAAGTGATCGGGCGCGGAAATTCAGTGTGAACGATCGAGTTCGAATCTGCAAGTACACGAATGTATTCGAAAAAGGCTATACACCCAATTGAACGACTGAAATATTCACCGTGAGTGAGGTGAAAAATACCAATCCACCGACGTACAAACTTACCAATTATCAAGATCATACCATCAAGGGGGGGTTTCTACAAGGAGAAGCTAGGTAAAGTAAAATACCCCGACGGCTATCTTGTGGTGAAAGTATTACGCAAACGGGGCAAACAGATCTACGTGAAGTGGTTGGGTTTGGATAATTCGTACAACAGCTGGATAAATAAAACAGACATGTAACATGATTTGTATGTATTTTCCGTATTACAATAGGAGATTTGAATATACAAATGTTTCCCCACTTGTCTCCTTTGCATACACATGTGCCATACTCTATACTATAAAAATAATGAAAGTAAAAACAATATTAATATCAACGACAAAGACAACGACAACGACAACGACTACGACAACGTCAACAACAACTGCAGCAGCAGCAACAACAAGCAGCAGCAACAATAAGAAGCAGCAACAGCAAGAACAAGCAGCAGCAACAACGAGCAGCAGCAACAGAAAGCAGCAGCAGAAACAAGCGGCAGCGACAACAAGCAGCGGCAACAACAAGCAGCAACAACAACAAGCAGCGAAAACAACAAGCAGCGGCAACAACAAGCAGCGGCAACGACAAGCAGCGGCAACAAAAGGTAGCAGCATTAAGAAGCAGCAGCAAGAACAAGCAGCAGCAACCACAAGCAGCAGCAACAACAAGCGGCGGCAACAACAAGCAGCGTTAACAACAAGCAGCGGCGACAACAAGCAATGGCAACAACAAGCAGCGGGAACAACAAACAGCGGCGACAACAAACATCGGGCACAATAAGCAGCGGCAACAACAAGCAGCAGCCACAACAAGCAGCAGCAACAACAAGCAGCGGCAACAAAAAGCATCGGCAACGACAAGTAGCAGCAACAACAAGCAGCAGCCACAACAAGCGACAACAGCAGTGACAACATGCAGCAGCATCGACATGCAGCAGCAGCGGCAACAACAAGCATCGGCGACAACAAGCAGCAGCAACAACAAGCAGCAGCGATGTCAAGCAGCAGCATAAACAGCAAGCAGTTGCAGCAGCAACGAGAAGCAAAAGCAACAACAAGCAGCAACAACATCAAGCACCAGCAACAACAAGCAGCAGCAACAAAAAGCATCACCAACAACAAGCAGTAGCAACAACAAGCAGCAGCAAAAAAAAGCAAAAGCAACAACAAGCGGCAGCAACAACAAGCAGCAGCAACGACAAGCAGCAGCGATAACAAGCAGCAGCAAAAACAGCAAGCAGCTGCAGCAGCAACAAAAAGCAAAAGCAACAACAAGCAGCAGCAACATCAAGCAGCGGCAACAACAAGCAGCAGCAACAATAAGCATCAGCTACAACAAAAAGCAGCAGCAAAAAGCATCGGCGACAACAAGCAGCTGCAGCAGCAACAACAAGCGACGGCAACAGCAAACAGCAGTCACAACAAGCAGAAGCGACAACGACGAGCAGCGGCAACAACAAGCAGCAGCAGCAACAACACGCAGCAGCTAAAAAAAGCAAAAGCAACAACAAGCAGCAGCAACAACAACCAAAAGCAACAACAAGCAAAAGCGACAACAAGCAGCAGCAAACACAAGCAAAAGCAACAACAAGCAGCAGCAACGACAAGCAAAAGCGACAACAAGCCGCAGCAACAACAAGCAGCAGCGATAACTAGCAGCAGCAGCAACAACAAGCAGCAGCAATAAAAACCAAAGCAACAACAAGCAGAAGCAACAACAAGCCACAGCGACAACAAGCAAAAGCAGCAGCAACAACAAGCAGCAGCGACGACATGCAGCAGTAACTAGAAGCAGAAACAACAAGCTGCAGCAACAACAAGCAGCAGCAAAAAAAAGCAGAAGCAACAACAAGCCACAGCGACAACAAGCAAAAGCACTAACAAGCAGCAGCAACAACAAGCAGCGGCAACAACAAGCAGCAGCGATAACAAGCAGCAGCAAAAACAGGCAGCAACAACAAGCAGCGACAACAAGCAGCAGCCACAACAAGCAGCAGCAGTAACAACAATCAACAGACACGACAAGCAGTAGCAACAATAAGCAGCAGCAGTAAAAAGCATCGGTGACAAAAAGCAGCTGCAGCAGCAACATCAAGCGTCAGCAACAACAAGCAGTAGCAACAACAAGCAGCAGCAGCGAAAAGCAGCGGCAACAACGAGCAGCTGCAGCAGCGACAAAAAGCCAAGGCAACAACAAGCAGCAGCGACAACAAAGAGCGACAACAACAAGTAGCAGCAACAACAAGCAAAAGCAACAACAAGCAGCAGCAACAACAAGCAGCAGCTACAACAAGCAGCAGCCACAACAAGCGGCAGCAACAACTAGCAGCAGCAGTAACAACAAGCAACGTCAACAACAAGCAGTAGCAACAACAAGCAGCAGCAGTAACAACAAGCAACGTCAACAACAAGCAGTAGCAACAACAAGCAGCAGCAGCAAAAACAGCGGCAACAACAAGCAGCTACAGCAGCGACAAAAAGCAGAAGCATCAACAAGCAGCAGCAGAAACAGCAAGCAGCTGCAGCAGCCACAAAAATCGAAAGCAACAACAAGCAGCAGCGACATCAAGCAGCAGCGACAACAAGCAGCAGCAACAACAAGCAGAAGCAACAACAAGCAGCAGCAACAACAAGCAGCAGCAGCAACAAACAGCGACAACAAAAAGCAGCGGCAACAACAAGCATCAGCAGCAACAACAAGCAGCAGCAATAAAAACCAAAGCAACAACAAGCAAAAGCAACAGCAAGCAGCAGCAACAACAAGCAGCAGCAACAACAGGCAGAAGCAACAACAAGCAGCGGCAACAACAAGCAGCAGCGATAACAAGCAGCAGCAAAAACAGGCAGCAACAACAAGCAGCAGCAACAACAAGCAGCGGCAACAACAAGCAGCAGCGATAACAAGCAGCAGCAAAAACAGGCAGCAACAACAAGCAGCGACAACAAGCAGCAGCCACAACAAGCAGCAGCAGTAACAACAATCAACAGACACGACAAGCAGTAGCAACAATAAGCAGCAGCAGTAAAAAGCATCGGTGACAAAAAGCAGCTGCAGCAGCAACATCAAGCGTCAGCAACAACAAGCAGTAGCAACAACAAGCAGCAGCAGCGAAAAGCAGCGGCAACAACGAGCAGCTGCAGCAGCGACAAAAAGCCAAGGCAACAACAAGCAGCAGCGACAACAAAGAGCGACAACAACAAGTAGCAGCAACAACAAGCAAAAGCAACAACAAGCAGCAGCAACAACAAGCAGCAGCTACAACAAGCAGCAGCCACAACAAGCGGCAGCAACAACTAGCAGCAGCAGTAACAACAAGCAACGTCAACAACAAGCAGTAGCAACAACAAGCAGCAGCAGTAACAACAAGCAACGTCAACAACAAGCAGTAGCAACAACAAGCAGCAGCAGCAAAAACAGCGGCAACAACAAGCAGCTACAGCAGCGACAAAAAGCAGAAGCATCAACAAGCAGCAGCAGAAACAGCAAGCAGCTGCAGCAGCCACAAAAATCGAAAGCAACAACAAGCAGCAGCGACATCAAGCAGCAGCGACAACAAGCAGCAGCAACAACAAGCAGAAGCAACAACAAGCAGCAGCAACAACAAGCAGCAGCAGCAACAAACAGCGACAACAAAAAGCAGCGGCAACAACAAGCATCAGCAGCAACAACAAGCAGCAGCAATAAAAACCAAAGCAACAACAAGCAAAAGCAACAGCAAGCAGCAGCAACAACAAGCAGCAGCAACAACAGGCAGAAGCAACAACAAGCAAAAGCAACAACACGCAGCAGCAACAACAAGCAGCAGCAACAACAAGCAGCAGTCACAACAAGCTGCAGCAACAACAAGCAAAAGGAACAACAAGCAGCAGCGACAGCAAGCAAAAGCAACATTCGGCAGCAGCAACAACAAGCAGCAGCAGAAACGGCAAGCAGCTGCAGCAGCAACAAAAAGCGAAAGCAACAACAATCAGTGGCAACAACGAGCAGCGGCAGCAAAAAGCAGCTGCAACAACGAGCAGCTGCAGCAGCGACAAAAAGCGAAGGCAACGACAAGTAGCAGCAGCAACAACAAGCGACAGCAAAATAAAGCAAAAGCAACAACAAGCAGCAGCAACAACAAGCAGTAGCAACAACAAGCAGCAGCAGCGAGAAGCATCCGCGACAACAAGCAGCTGCAGCAGCAACAACAAGCAGCAGCAACAACAAGCAGCAGTCACAATAAGCAGCAGCAACAACAAGCAGCAGCAACAACAGGCAGAAGCAACAACAAGCAAAAGCAACAACACGCAGCAGCAACAACAAGCAGCAGCAACAACAAGCAGCAGTCACAACAAGCTGCAGCAACAACAAGCAGCAGCAGAAACAGCAAGCAGCTGCAGCAGCAACAAAAAGCGAAAGCAACAACAAGCAGTGGCAACAACGAGCAGTGGCAGCAAAAAGCAGCGGCAACAACGAGCAGCTGCAGCAGCGACAAAAAGCGAAGGCAACGACAAGCAGCAGCAGCAACAACAAGCGACAGCAAAATAAAGCAAAAGCAACAACAAGCAGCAGCAACAACAAGCAGTAGCAACAACAAGCAGCAGCAGCGAGAAGCATCCGCGACAACAAGCAGCTGCAGCAGCAACAACAAGCAAAAGCAACAACAAGCAGTGGCAACAACGAGCAGCGGCAGCAAAAAGCAGCGGCAACAACGAGCAGCTGCAGCAGCGACAAAAAGCGAAGGCAACGACAAGCAGCACCAAAATAAAACAAAAGCAACGACAAGCAGCAGCAAAATAAAACAAAAGCAACAACAAGCAGCAGCAACAACAAGCAGCAGCAACAACAAGCAGCAGCAACAGCAGGCAAAAGCAACAACAAGCAGCAGCAACAACAAGCAGCAGTCACAACAAGCAGCAGCAACAACAAGCAGCAGCAACAACAAGCAGCAGTCACAACAAGCAGCAGCAACAACAAGCAGCAGTAACAACAAACAGCGACAATAACAAGCAGCGGCAACAACAAGCAGCAGCAAAAAAAAGCAAAAGCAACAACAAGGAGCAGCAACAACAAGCAAAAGCAACAACAAGCAGTAGCAACAAAAAGCGAAAGCGACAACAAGCAAAAGCAACAACAAGCAGTAGCAATAAATAGCAAAAGCGACAACAAGCAGCAGCAACAACAAGCAGCTGCAGCTGCAACAAAAAGCAAAAGCAACAACAAGCTGCAGCAACAACAAGCAGCAGCAACAACAAGCAGCAGCAGCAGCAACAGCAGCAGCAGCAACAACAAGCAGCAGCAACAACACCAACAACAACAACAACAGCAACAACAACAACAATAACAACAACAACAACAACAAGAACAACAATAATAATAATATGCAATTCACCCATACGATCATTACACATTTTATTTTTTGGAAAACTTTTTCGCATTTTCATTAAACATTTTTTTGTTTTCAGAAAACTTATTTTAGTTTTCCGAAAACTTTTTCTCGTTTTCTGAAAACTTTTTACGAGAAAAACGAATGAAAATGAATAATTTCCCAATATATTGATAATAAATAAATAAATAAATAAATAAATAAATAAATAAATAAATGTTCAGTATATGAATTCACATCTTCAAATTCAGTCAATATCGTTCCCGCACGATGGCGGATCGCCCGAGGCGTCAAACGTAAATATTCACAATAATTCTACGTCTACAGTTTCATCCTATTGGGGGGCTGGGCAAACCCCAAGGTAGGGTGTCGGTCTGTCCAGGTATCAATTGCCGCTTGTCATCTTGCCAACTCAGAGCCAATTTTTTTTTGTACGATCGTGTCGATTACTTCATGTTTCTTACTTCGTATCAAACACTGGGGGAGGGTCAACTCCTGGTAAGCCATCAGACAGCGCTTATAATCATCAAACGTGATGCTATTTACCGAAGAATTTTTCACACCCTTGGCGCGCTCACTCACTTTTTCCCCATCCCCGCCCATCGTAGTAAATGTGTACAGCTTTGCTCGCAGTCCCACAAACTCTGTCATAATTTTACCATTATTTTCATCCTTCATTAGCCCTAGTCGTTTCTTGTTTCTAAGCGGAATTCCATACGCATTGTCGGACGGATAGTCAGAGGTATCAAACATTGTATCCACATCACGTTTGATGATATCGTAGATGTTCGATACGTTGAATTGATAAATAAGGCTGTCTGTGTCGGTATACAACAATTTGACCTCGCTGTTTGAAAAGTCTGATTTGACATAATTATAGTGGAAATCGTAAAGAACGATTTCTGACAGATCTAGAATCGATGTACCGACGTAAATAGGTTTAGCGAAGCGAACTTTGACACGATTCATTTCAATGATAACCACATCAGCGCCTAATCGGTGCAGCTGTGAAAGTTTGCCCGGGCAATAAGCGCTCTCGCACCACCTCTTCCCTCCCATTTTGTGACCAATTTTACATCTTTATGATTTCGCACATTCTCCATAGTCTTGCCGAACACCGCGTTATTCATGAGTTTGTAAAATTTTTTCTCAAGTTCATTCCTACACCGTTTGCGCATGTCCGTGTTGAGAGTGATGTAAGGCTCGAGCCATGGAGATTGTGCAAACTTTAAAACTTTGTGCACTTTCGTTACTTTCAATCCTAAACTAAAACACTGCTTCAAATTTCTATAGTGCAATATATACTTTGTTTTGGGGTGGAGGGTGGTCGCGAGTTTGGCGTTTTTACTACCTGGAGGAGTAAAATGCTCGGGACAAAGAGGCAAGTCTTTGTGATCCTCGTGGAGTTCTACAGGATAGTCCAAATCTACCTCCAGAAAGTAACCGATCGGCGAATCGTCCGGATGGTTTGTTATATTGATGTGCTGATACTCCCACTCGAACGAGCCGATTGGTGAATGCACGCTTATAGCTGCTCCGTACAGGTTATTCACGTCAAAATACGTGAGATACGATTTCGCTTTGTTTGGATCAAAATCTGTTCCCATGAATCTATTATTGGCCCGAGCGTGTCGATTAGAACATTGCGCTACGCCGCCTCGAATGGTTCTTTCAATAAATAACACCATTCCAAGGTTGTCTAAAAGTCGCAAAGTTACATTGGTATGCTTGAGCATCGCGTCAAAAGTAAGTCCCGGTGCAGTGTAGTAGTGCAACGGATCTAAATCATATGTTTTGAAGCAGCTAGCGCGGAAATTTTGGAAAATATCGGCAAGCAAAAGAACATCGGTCTTTAAATATAAATCTGAATAGCCGCCCAATGACTCTAAATGAAATCCCCCCCAAACATTTTTAGCGTGCTCGTGATCAGTATCTGAAATATTTGCATCGCAGAGGTGCGAGTAGAAATGCTTCTTTGCAGGTAATCGCGGTTCATCGAGTTTCCCCCAACAATCGACGTATTCATGGGGAAAAACGCCTTTGCGGGTCATCAAACTGAACTGAGTCGGATTATTATAAAATTTACGCGTTATGGGCTTGTCTGCGTCATTCAAATATTTGGAAAGTTTATCGATGCTGCTAGCCATAAATCGAAACGAATCGATGAATCTCAAGTGCATCATCGTCCCATCAACGCGTTTCGTGAAGGATATATATTTTTCCCTATTTATGGGTAGCGGGGAATTTCACCGGGAAAAGTTGACGCGAGGGATTTTATTAAAAAATGAGAATCGTAACCGGACAAATTGTGGAAAACTATTGGAATTGTGTGCGTCTCTCTGAAATTCAAATTACACCGATTATGAGCAGAACCACGATATTTACCCGTGAAGTGACAGTGGTCGTGACACTTTTTCTCCTAAGGGGTAAACGGCTTTTCGCAAATGTAGCAATTCTTTGCGCGCATGTGACGATCGTGTTGCACTTGGGTAAGAGACTCCATCGGAATTATGTTTTTGACGCGTGACCCTACTTTAATCGATAAATCTTCAAGCTGCTGCATGAACCAATCTATGCAATCAACGCCACGTTTACTGTGGAACTCCGATAAAGTCTCATCGTACGCGCAATGCACATAGTACGCTACACTGTGCGGGATATGCTTTTGAAATTCACGTGTTTTACGGGTTGAAACGTGATTTTGGAATTCGTCAATCGGTATAAACTCTAATATGCATTCGAGATCGTCGTAAACGACAAACGGGACGGTACCCTTGTTCTGAAAAATTGAAAATACTAAATCTTTCGACTCGGGAAATTCCATGCGTACTTTATTTAGCATAATACAATCTTGCCGATGATTGTCGTGGGCATGTTTCACACTAAAGTGACACAAATCTGTCGCATAAAAACAGTTGACCATTGTGATCAGACAATTGTTTGCTCACCAATCGTGAAAGATCTTTAATCCAAGCAAAGTGGAATCTTGGTGTTAACTCGCGAGCCATATCATTTTCTGGATTACTCTCAACCATCAGAAGATGAATCGTGTCAAAATTCGCGGTACTCAAATGATCGCTCAAATAAATTGGCACGATGACGCTGTTATTTGATTTTGCATGATGTGAAAAAGTTTGAGATTCTATCCCATATACATTGATTCGCAAATTATTCAATCTCTCAAGCTTTTTCACATCATGTAGAGTAGCAGGGAATTCGATACCTGTACAGTCCAACTCGAAGATAAAGCGGCGATAATGGCTAGTCCCATCGGTGTGGGTGTTGGTCGGGTGGCGTGCTGCAGTGATGGACCAAAGAAGACATCTTTCATCTTTGTTTTTCACATTGACCACCGCTTTCTTCCGCTGGATTGTACGAGCGTGATTGTGTGCTGAATTTGCAGTTTCGCACCTATGCTCGTTCTCGGTCGCTTGGAAACATCACGCAGCAATTGGAGATTTTCCATTCCAACGTCAATCCAGTGCTGGAAGATGTCGTCATTCTCCTGCTGGGGATGCAGCTCGCACAACAAATCGTGCGCGTTTTCCATCGTTTTGACGATATATGAGTATGTTTCAGCGGCCATGACTTTAAGGCTGATATTTGCAGAACTTTGACGAACTTTTAACTTGCACGTATCGTGTAAGACTGATGAGTCTGCATCGGATGCGTTGAGTCAATATATGCAGATAGATCGTGAGAATTTGGGAGAGTGGTAGTGAAAGGTCCAAGCTTGGTACCCCCACTCGCCATCCAGTCGATTAGCACAAAAGAATGTATTCGAAGTATGTTCAAAACATTATTTTCGCCCTGAGGGCAAACAGGGTTGCAGTCGTTGAACGTTTTCCAGCGCACAATCATACGTCGGGACGTATCTTATTCCTCGTTGATCTGACGAGACTAGATCCAATCGGCTTCGCGTTCATCGTCATCTGGTTCGTTGTCCGACAAGAATGCGATCACCTCATTTTCCCATTTTTGAAAATGCAGGATTAACGTTTTGTCCTGAACATATATCCTGTGCAGTCTGTGCGGTTGCACACGAGCTCTCCGGACACATTCAACGAGCCGCCGAAGATCTTGTAGCGAAAACTCTGAAGGTCTATCAAAAACGAATATTCTTAGCTCATTTGGCTCAGTTATTTGCATATCAAATATTGTATCTGCGATGTCTGTTATGTCGACTATGGCATTAAAATATGTATCGTATACACCGTCTCCGATATCCAGACATCGGACCATTTCCGCTAATAGAGTCTTAACATGATAACTGCTATTGTAATTAATTATAAGTCTTACTCGATACATTTCTATTTCTACAATTGTACGTATTCCAGGGCGCTGACCCTTTTCTCCCCTGCTGACTACCTTAACGTAGTCATCACCTGATTCGGGTAGTTTCATGTTTTATATACAGTACTCTAAATCATTGCGTAGAGTAATGTTAATGCCTTGTGAATTTCTTGTTTTATGAGACAAGGAAATGTTCCTGAAAATCGAAGTGTTTGAATTAGTAAGGTTTCAAAGTTTGTTTGTAGTTATTTCTTTTCTTTCTTCCCCCAATTCTTCCATGTGAACTATTATGATTTTTCCATCTACAAGTATTTTTGCATTATTATTGTCCAATACCTTAATCAGCTTATGTCGGCCGCTGTGTTGACCTGCCAGTTTGTTTTTCAGCGGTTCCTTTAAAAGAAATACAAAATCACCCACTTGTAACTGTACGGGTTTTATTATTTTATCGTAATATATCTATATTTTTGTTTGGCTTGTGCCAGATTTTATCAAGCGTGGGTTTGTAGTTTCCGTAACTTAGTACATAGAGAAGGTAAGTATTCTTCACATGTTTTGTCAGTTGTCGGTTCTAAAGTCGCATAGCTAGACGGAGTTCTTGCCTCATGTCCAAAGACTAGTTCATATGGGGAGTATCTCGTACCTTCGTGAACGCTGGTGTTGTATGAGAACATAGCTACATCTAACCATTCATCTCAATCAGATTTTTCAGTTACATACTGCTTTAGTTATCCCGCCAGTACATAATGTGATCGCTCTATGAATCCGTTAGACTGGGGGTGGAATGCGGTAGTTCTAATTTGTGTTATTTTAAATGTTTTAGCAAGCGTCTTTATCAGTGAGCTAGTCAAATTGGCTTCCCGGTCTGATGGAATATCTCTAGGCGCTCCGTATACACGTGTGAACTTTTTGACTAGAGCATCAGCTATGTCTATTGAATTTGTTTCCTTAAGAGGTAAAGCTAAAGAATACTTTGTCAAAAGGTTTGCATGGTTTGTATGTACTCGGTTCTGTTTTTTGTTACAGGTTACGGACCTACGATATCCATGGAAACTTTCTCAACAGCCATATCTGGTGTGTCGGTGATGTTCATTGGTTGTTTGTGTTTTATACAAGTGAGTCTTTTAGTCGCGCACTCTAAGCATTTTTCAATGTTATCTTGTAATTGTCTTTTCATATTAGACCAAATATATTATCGTCTGATTCTATGATAAGTTTTGGTTACAACCTGATGACTTCCTATCTCGGATTTGTGGTATTCCACAATAATTTCTAACCTTTGTCCATCAGGTGGAATTTGAATAAGGTCTTTGTATATAGTCAATATACACAGGCTGTCCCTTAGTATGGCTTTTATTCTCCTGAGGATTTCGTTCCATCAGATATTATCAATCGAGGGGTGAACCGCAAGAGAGATATTTGGTGTACAAAGGATGGGAAATATCGGGAGATGTTGGGAGATATTGGAAAATATTGGTAAATATTGGAAAATGCTGGGAGATATCGGGAGATGTTAGGTGATATAGGAATATGTCGGGAGATATTGGGAGATATGAGGGAAATATTGGTTGCCGGGAGTTTTAAAATCTATCAACAGATGTCGTTAGGAGATGGCTCGGGAGACGGAGGTACCGGAGAGTTATTAAAAATATAATAAATAAAAATATTCAAGTATAGCATGATAATGAAAAACGTTAATTTCTGGCAATGGAAATGTTAAATTTTCATTAAAAATATTTGAAAATACAGTGATATATCGGGAAGTATTGGGAGACATCGGAAAATGTTGGGATATATTGGAAGATATCTGGAAATATTGGGAGGTATCGGAAAATATTGGGAGATATTTAAGAAAAGAAGATATGTTGTACGCGGTTTTGCTAGTGATTCACCCCTCGTTATCAAAGAAGTTGATCCTGGCTATTGCTACTTCAGTAAGTTCTACTTCATAAATCACGTCTAATAGTGATGACAGAGCTTTATTTGAAATTTTCCCATCTGTTTTCCTATTAATCGACTCCTTAATGGGTAACGCAATGATTGACACAAGTAACTTGATGTTCATTTATGTTTTAAAGTTGAAAATCAACGAGATCATGTAATAGTTTGACTTTGCCGCTTTTGTTAGGTTTAATCCGAAAAATATCGGTCTTAGGAAGAAACATGCCAAGACAAAAATTGTGGGAAATTAACTTTCCTACAACTTCTGGCATTGAAATTTTTCGTTCAAACTGAATATGGCCGAGTTATTCGAGAAAAACGGTTTTTCTTAATATTAAAAATGGCGGATATAAGCAAGTCAGATTTGGTCGGCATTTCGAATTTGGACCGCCAGTCACCCTCCCCAATGATTCAATTGAAAAAGAGCGATAACGGACTTATTTCAAGGTTTAAAGTACATACATTACACTCTGTTCGACGAGAGACCGACACAGCGTCGCGTTGGTTCGGGCAGAGTGGGGGTCACATAATATTGTACATTGGTGCCCTGCACTAAAAGTCTACGCTCTGTGAAAGGACTAAAAGGTGAAATAATATGCACGTCACGGTCTCATTACACTTCGAATGAATTTATTCTACTTCCTCAGGCATATTTTCCGCCATCGTATACATTAATCAACCAGAAAAACAAAAACGCAATTCAAAATCCATAATTCCGAATTCATTCGCAACGTTGCAACGACTGACGCTCCACGGTTTGAATTGGTTTGATATTAACCGTTAGGTTTGGAATCAATCGTTAGGTTTGAAATTAACAGTTTGGTTTGCAATTAACCGTTAGTTTTGGAATCGATCGTTAGGTTTGAAATTAACAGTTAGGTTTGGAATCAATCGTTAGGTTTGAAATTAACAGTTTGGTTTGCAATTAACCGTTAGGTTTGGAATCGATCGTTAGGTTTGAAATTAACAGTTAGGTTTGAGTACCTGGGTACTCTTGCCGACTATAGCCGGGTCTGGTCAGCCTCGAGATCAGTTCGGTTACCTGGAATGGGTAAAGTGGGCATTGAGCTCGGCTTTGAGCGGGATCTGACCGAACTGGACGCGTTTGGCTTCGTAAGCGTGTCGGTCTCTCGTGGAACAGAGGATAGTGACTGGGCCAAGTTTGCGATTCGAAAGAAAAACGCGTGGTGGTCGTAGATATTAACGAAAATAAGAATCAGCTCGATGCCTCGCGTAATAAACCACGTAATTGCCCTATGAATGCTAGTGTCATCTACTTTTGGGACTGATTCCAAGAACTCCTAGTTTTATGGCAGTCTAGATCTTGAATCTGCTTTTCGGATATTTTATCACCGTATGCGTGCAGTAAATAAATTGAATATATATCCACAATGAACTGAAATTCTAGGTCCACAACTTATATATGAGATTTGGCAAGACGAAATCGCAAAATTCGAGCTCTTGATGCATCAAAACGTACGATTTTCAGGGTATATTGATAGTTGAATTTTATAAAAATGAACGCCGATGTTTAAAAAGCCGTGCGAAGTGAAGACCGAAAATATGTTGACTCAGTTGCATAGGACGCAAATTATTTTTTTGGAACGAATAAAATTGCGATGGTTGAAAAATATTGAATTTTATGTGAATGGTGTATCACAGCAAACCTGAGAAGAATATTTTGAAAAATAAACAAAACTTGCGAGTGATTTAGGTTTATCGGTAGTATTTTCCAGGTTTCTTAGCCTTGTGTGCTTTGTAGAAAATAGTATTCTGCGTAAAATGAGCCATCGACAAGTGAGATCGACTGAATTTACTCGATATAATTACGATAATGTAACCATCCTTTGTGAAGAACCTAACTACTATAAACGCTTATTACTAGAAATGTGTAACATTGTAGGGCATCCGAGTTCTGTCAACCTTAGACAAGATGTCGAACACCTGAGCAATGTCTACAAACCCCTTCTTACTGACCACATCTCACAGACTGTCTAGCTCTAAGTTGTACATACTTTGAGTTTCCCACTCTGCTATTGTTTTCCTATTTCATGCTATCCCGGTTTGCTTTCTCTCAGGGTTACCGGTAATTTTCCCAAGTGTTGTTTCTACTTACGTTCAACAGTTTAATCAATTATTTTTGATATAGAGAACTGGGAGATGAGGATACGAATTTACAATGGTTGCCGGCACCTTTTTTTCACCTTTATGACCTTTTGCTTTCCGGAATATCTCACCGCCAATTTATTCAACAAGTGTAAATAATTTATATAATCTACGTTGTTTATCGATTGGAGCAGATGTGAATGGTCTTCGATCACCTAATCCGAAGAACCATTGCTCTCCTTTTTGCATTTTATGATTCCTGACTAGTGTTTTATACTCTGAACTTCTTTTATACAAGGTAGATTTCAATTACATTGAGGCGTGTACAGCATGGTATAATTATAATTCTTTTTACGTTTCTTTTTTTTTTTGAACCACGGAATCCAAGGCTCTCGGTACCAATTATACATTAAATTTATCCATTCTCGATATTTGTTTTAAATTTCACCATGTAATCACCAAAATCAATATCAAAGACTCGTGCTATTATGACAAGCGTTTGCACAATAACTCGTCTTTACCGGCAGTCAGATCATTTGCCCGATGAAAATAATGTCAACGTATATGAATCGAAGTTAATTAAATTTATCCCGGATTAAGGAGGATGCAAATTACTTATTATAGCAACATTCAGGTATAAAATTGAAAATAACATTTATTATTTCGACTGTCACTTACGTTTAATCAATGCGCAAATACCAGTTCGTGTTGATTTCATGCACGATGAGTTCGCTGTTTCAGTGTTGTATTAGCGTCACTTGTTTGAATTGTAAAAAGTAGAATTCGCGTTTTAATTTACAGGATAAGTATACCTCAATCGAAAATATAATGACGAGTAAAAATTATTTCACTGTGTTCATTCGCAAAATTTATTTTCACCCAAAGCATTAAATGCTTGGTACGAAAAGAAAATATAATACATCTGGCCCGTGGCTGAAATTAACTGCGTAGAATGACTTTTTCAATTAATCGTTATTTATGATGTTGAGTTGAACAGAAGAGAACCACTGACTTGAACTCAAGATCGTTACTAAAACACCACAAACGAAGAGCGCATTTGACTTCTCTTCAAAACCGTTCGACTCTGACCACGAAGAGTTAACGACTGAGTTTGCAATCTTCTTCAAAATTCATGTACGTATACTGCGGGCCGAGGCCGAAATTCGCAGGGCGGAGCAACGCCTGAGGGAGTCAGGCAGGGAAGGGGGAAGGCCCACATGACGTTCAAATGTTTCGTGACGAGATGATTCCTTGTTCAAAATTGTTGTGGGTGAAATAGCAGTGGGATATTACAGTTAAATCGAAAACAGCGAAACAAATTATTATAAAATATTTCGTCGACAGCTGAGACGCGTATTCACGCACTCAGAACACGTCACATGGCTACCGTTGAAACGACTGGGATAACATATCGATTGTTTAACGATTCGCGGCATTTAGATACCACTGGAATTTATTTCACCCACAACAAAATGGCAGCCCAAATATGTCAAATGCATTTCCGTTGTTGGTTAAGCTCTAGTTACTGATATTTTACGACGCGAAAATTCGGTGATATAAGATGGCGCCACTATTAGCTTTTCGGCTAGGCGCTGAGCTGGCGAGGCCGATTGTTAGCCACGGCTGAGCGAAAATTTCCGACTGCCCCGTTCGCTGTACACGCATACTAATGCACAGCTTGTATAGTATACTACACACAGCTCGAGCGGGTTGAGCCGCTGCAAGCAGCAGCGAAATTGTCGAACAATTCATGTTTGACTTTTGACCGATACGAAGAATCAACGCTAAAATATCCAGGTAAGTATTTGAACAAAACATGTGAAACTGTTTATATTTATTATAATTTGCCAGATCGTCGTAGTGGCCATATAAAATGCATACCGATTTTGAATAACTCGTGAGGATAACGATACGTAATTTGCGTGTTAACCTAAAACTTATCATTGTTTACCTCTGACGGAAATTTCTCTACTGATATGTAATTTAAAAGCGATAATGAGATCCATTGACAAATTATTCTGAAGTACATTACTCGTTATTCCGCTTTCGACTTTAAATAGAATGTTATTGTCAGACTTGCCGTCAAATGTTTGGAGATACATTGTGACGTGGATTTTTACCGTTCTTCGGCCACTCGGAGAAATGGCCGATAACTTACCGCGTGCACAATACTTTGGCCGCCCGTGATGTAAGCTGAAAACCTGATTAATACGCCTCGAAACTGTTAATTCGCCAGACCTCGGGAATTTACTCGGTAGCTCAGTACCTCGGAGAGGGGAGGGGTAATTTTGGGAGAGAGAAAGAGACAGAGAGAGACACTCGACCACAACACGCTATTTAACCAAAAATCAAATAAAATAATATATTTTATAGTAGTGGCGATTCAAAACAAAAAAAATAGATGGTGAGATTCGCTCTTCGCGATCCAAAAGAAAATAAACAAACAGCACTTATAAAAACCACTATATGAGAAACCTTAAGGGGGGAACCCAGTTTAGACCGATCGAAAAATCGTCTTTTTTTTATTGCATGAATCGTCAGTATATTTATTCAAGAATATGTGGTCAAAATTTCAAAGCAAAATTCCCATTAGTTCGAATGCAATGAGCACTTAAGTGACCGCCCGTCGGTTCTGTGAAGAAGCGCACGGTAATTATAACGGAGCGGTCGCCCAGGCCCTTCTTTTCCAGCTACCTGCCTCAATACCGCTGTGCTATTGAATAATAGAATGACGCATATGGGCAAGAAGAGGGATTGCTATATGGTGCTGGAATAGCTGCTTAACCGGTGAGCATTTTTTATAATTAATTACTGCCTTGAATTTCTCGTTTTCGCTACATTTTATTTCAAACGCGTTTTTCTCGGAACGACTTTTTTTCGACTTGCGTACATTCTAGCTCAAAAAGTGATTGATCAATCGTTCTGAAATTTGGTGTAGATATTCTTTATTGAATTCCACGTGATATGAACCTAATTCGGGGATTACATTGTTATTAAAAATATATGTTTTTATGCAAGAAAGATGAAAAAGTATAGTATAAAATCATGACATTGTGTTCAAACACCTCAAAAACATGCAATTTTCAATTTATTTGATCAAAATTAGGTTCATATTCTTAGAAAATATGTTTTTAATAAAAAAAAAAATCCTGATGATTACAGATAAAAATTGCGACGTCAGGGATGTACGCAAGCCAAATGCTCGGACGCCCATGGACTGCACGCGGTAACTCCACTATTTCCGGCGGAAATCATTTGAAAAAATTTCAAAGTGTACTTGAAAACATAAATAAAATATCCTCCAAGTTTAAACATTTTGTGATTATTCCTTCCTGGTTAAAAAACATCATGAAAAACTTAAAATTTCGACCTCATAAACCGGTTTCCCCCCTTAAGCCTTCTTGCGCTAGTCGCACACTTAACAATAAACAATAGAACAAAACCTAAAAACAAAATCTGGCTCGACGCGCTAACCACGATCGTCCTCTACGAAATACCGCGCTAATCACCAAACTATAATACTAAACCACAAGGGCAATAACTAAAACAAAACCTCACTCGACGCGCTAACCGCGATCGTCCGTGACTAAATTATAACGCTAATCGCAACATCGGATAATACGCCAAAGAGCTGAATTCTTAAAGACAAAAGAAAAAAGAACTATAGCTTATTGCGCTAATCACAACCCTAATTACTACCTTAAATCATACTTTCTTAATTCTACCTTGCTAAGGCTTATCGCAACGCATCCGACTTCAACTTTCTCCAGGGATTCCAAACTCGATTCGCGAATTCGAATACTCCCTTTTCGACGATTCGCGACCTACAAGAGAGGTGACACTCAAACCGTATAACGTGACTCCACCCGGTACAGCGGAATTTTTGCTGTATGCAATCCCCAAAACGCGAGAAACGCGACTCGATACCGTGACTCTACTCGGCTGTCCCAATGATCCAAAAATGCACTCAGTAATTAACGCGTAACTCAAGCTACGGTTACCAAGCAAAAGTATCGACTCAAGAATTTCGAGTACTTTGATAACGCAAATCCTACATGGCTGTCCGTTTCTCGGCAAGCCGTTATTTCACGACTCTCGAAATTCTTTCGCAGGAATATCAACAGGGCTTACCGGTCCACATCCACGGTACAAAGTCTCTCACTCCCTCGTTTTTCGCTACAGTCATCCTCGCAACCACACTAAAAGAACAATCGACAACTAAACTCGCTGCCTCGACTTCGAAAGTATAACTCCTGCTTCGTGCAATCGCCAGAACTTGAGTGCGACTATCGAATTCCAACTACAAGCAATTTTTTTAATTATCCCAATTATAATATGAATGGAAGTAACGCAATAAAACTAAAAAAGCTTAGATTACACTTTATTTGCATACATTATATGTTTTGGCTTAAAAATGTTATACACTACGTAATATTAGACTATAGCGCATAACAGCCATGCTTCCTCGGAAGCGTAATGAAGATTTGTTTTTAATTTTCTAGATGATGTACTTTGATCTTCAAAAGACTGCTGTGCCAGATATATACTGAACATGATCGAGACCTGCAGCTTATTCGCTTGATGGCTTGAACACAGCCTGGAAGTTCAAAAGGCACAAAATGAATCCAACAAGGTCTCCAAGAAAGCACTGAGTTGAAATTTTACAAAATTGTACGAAGCGAATACTGCAAGAGAACTTTAAAGGACTCCAGAATGTCTACGGTAACAGCTCGAAGATGGTGTGATGTGGGAAGACTAGAACCCTGAAGGTGATACTTTGCACGTATGGAAATGCGACGAAGATGACATGGAGTGAGTGTACGGATCTTAGTGATCATTCTGGATGATAGGTAGACATAGCTCAACATACCACATAACTTGCACATGATTTTCTGAATCTCATACTCTCAAATTACAACTCATACGAGATATTAGATAGCAATTTGCGAAATAATTGTTTCTTATTTTACAGGACCTCTGACGCGGAAGGTTGATTGATGCGTCGGGCGCACGCTTGATTTTGAGAGGGCCGTCAGCTTGACAGAACAAGAAGCAACGCATGACATACCTCTCTGTTTAAGCAAATATTACTATGAATGATCAACAAGTTTGTTGTTGACTTATTCTTTTGAATTGATCGAGCTGTTACATGCGTTGATTATATGTGAAGTAGTTTTCTGTTCCGGAATACAACACAAAAATAAAAGCAAAAAACTATACATCGTTACAATTGAATCAGTCTTTGATACCAAAGAATTAATGTTCTGCACATATTCTCATCGAAAAAAATTTCAAAAATTTGAGAACCCGAAGGAACCATAAATGATTTTGCATATACGTACGCTCCTGACCGAGGAAGTTTCTACGTTGACCGTCGGTCAATTCTGCCGTCGACTACAAAGATGGCTGCAACGGTGGATCACTCTTAATATGTTATTTGCTTCAAATACTACAATACTTAGATTCTAGTTGTAACAGTACACATATTTATTGCACGTTAATAAGTGTTTTAACAGTTGAAAAGTGCTACCTGACAATAGTCAACGAAATATATTTATTTATTACAACAAGACTCTTTCCTCAGTGTCCCGTAAACGGTACTCAAATACCAATCGTGATTTCTATGTCACGTATAAGCAGAAAACAAAGTCGACGATAAAAAAAACCTCCAAAAAAAGTCTCTGTATAGTATAGATACACATACGGTCGCCGTGTTCTGTTTCGGATGAACGGAAACTTCGGAATCACGTCAACCGCCTCAACCCATCTCTTTCACAGCCATATTTAGAGGCCCCTAAGTTAAAATCCGTATTATTTTTTTTTTTGTACGAGCAACTTTATCGCACGTACTTGTAAAATCAATAAGCACATTGTGTGTAACGATTTGTATATTCCCGCCTAGAGTCGAACAATGACTAAAAGGAATATGACTTATAGTGTCTGTCACGTGACGAAGGCCTAAGTCAATTATACCTGTCTTGTTGAAAATTCTCTCTCTATATCTCTCTGTGCTAAGCTCTCTCAAAAGCACGGCGTGTGAAACCGTCTTCTAATGAAATGCCTCGCTAAATTGTAAATTGAATAGTGACTAGAAGAATCCTGTAACAAAACTGTCGATACGAAGTATTGCTCAGGCCATAAATTAGAAAGGGGAAGTGATACCTCAAAAGATTAACATCTTTCTTCGAAAACGCAAAACGTCGCAAACATCTGTAAGGAGCAAGTCGCCATTGAACATCTCCGAGCGGAGAGCATCGCAAAATTGAGCCAGCTAAGTCACTATTATAGAAAAAAGTTTCTATGAACATATTACATTAAAGAGCTATCTAGTCTAAATAAATGATAAAGAGCAGAGACTGGTGCCCCGGGTGAGGAGTGAGAGATTGGGTTTTTCTTGTTTGTCAAGTTTGTGTTAATTTGTCATCTGGTACTGGCTGGTGCGTCTTGTGTATATCCTGTACGTGTGTAAGCCGATACGAGGCTTAGGGATTAGGATTCGCGTGGCACAAAGGCCTTCGCGCGACACTAAATAACAGGCGATGTATTGCAATACGTGGTCGTATTGTGGTCGTATGTGCCTATTACCTTTACTTTCCTCGCTCAGTTGCGTCTGGTTCTTCAACTGTGATACACGTTCGGTTGGACCTTTCGAGTTTATAATAGTTTTCAATCAAACTTCATCGCGACATGACTCCAGTAGCCTTGTAGAAGCTTACTGCATTGCAGCGGGCTCGTGAAGGCGAAATAGAAGGCTTGAGGCAGAGGTTAATAAGCAAACCGCGAGATACGCTTACGACACGAGTCATTAAATCGCGACTTGACGCTCTGAATGAAATTTGGACAGAGGTTCGTAAGGCTCACTCTGAGATCATCGTTCGAGAAAACGCGGAGGCCGATTCGTACGTCACCGATGATTGGTTCGGGCGAATTCAGGGTGTCTATGAGAATACCCTTGACGAGTTTTGGCGTTTCTGACTTCCGCGGAAAAAGCGGAGATAGAGGCCGTCGCTGGATCCGCGGAGGCAAGCACCTCTGGAGCTACCGGAACAGGTGTCGCGAAACTCCCTCGCATTCCTCTCCCAACCTTTTCGGGAAAGTATGAGGATTGGGCAAGTTTTTGCGATCTTTTCATTACGTCGGTGCATAACGTAGTTCCTTTATCTGACGCAACCAAGTTGCAGTGTTTAAAGCTTTGCTTGACCGGTAGTGCCGCGGACCTAATAAAGGACGTCGCTACGACCAGTGCGAATTACATTAGCACGTGGCAGGCGTTAACGGTTCGATATTACAACCCTCGATTGACAATAAATAAACATTTAGCTTCATTCATGCGGATCCCGCATTTGAAAAACGAGTCCGCTTCCGAGCTCCATTCCTTCGTCGATGAAACTCAGCGAATAGCTCGTGCGTTGGCAAATTTAAAATTACCAGTGGAGCATTGGGACGTCTGGCTTGTCTTCGTGCTCTCTGAACGCTTAAATTCGGAGTCGCGAAGGTTGTGGGAAGCGCAGCTGAGCCAGGGTGACCTCTCGGAGGGTACAAGCTCTCTTGGTTCACTCCCGAAATGCACGGATTTGATAAAGTTTTTGGAACGGAGAACTCAGGCCCTGAATATGATCGCGCTCGAATGTCGAACGGAGAAGAGGTCGGCTTCAGCACCTTCTGCGGGACCGCAACCTCGCAAGGTTTTCCACGCTAGATCTCCTCGATCACCGAAGCCAACGCCGTACAAATGCTCGCTCTGCTCCGGTACTCACCCCATCTTAAAGTGCTTCAAGTTTCAGGCGAAGGCTCCTTCTGAGCGGTCCGCTAGTATTAGACAATTGCGGCTTCGTTTCAATTGTCTGAAACCAAATCAGGCGAGAGATTGTCCGTCAAGCGGAAGATGCGCGGTTTGTCAAGGACGACATCACACGATCTTGCATCGCGGCGTTCGAGGAAAATCTCAAGGGTCGAGCCGAAGTTCGGGAGGTTCTCGAGGCCCAGAAGGAGGTGGATCTTCGGCACCTCCCCCTGTCGTAAGCTTGCATGCGACGTGACATTCCGTCGTTGGGCGAAGAGTTCTCCTCGCCACGGCGCGAGTGCAGGTAATGGGTCCGAACGGCAGCAGCACCTACGCGCGAGCACTCCTCGATCAGGGTTCGGAGTCGTCATTTTCTTCGGAATCCATAGTACAGTTGTTGGGGTTATCAAGGAGACGCGCTTCCGTAACACTGTCGGGACTTGGTTCCACTGCGACAGGAACTGCGACCGCGAGGACGCAGCTGGTGCTGCGGTCCTGCGACAATCCTAAATTCGAGCTTGAAACAGACGCGCTCGTCCTCCCAAAGCTCACCTCACGTCTCCCATTGGATAGATTTGGCGATCTAGATTCGCAACAATTTGAGGGTCTTACGCTGGCGGATCCGGACTTTTCGGTTTCCTAAAATGTAGATGTGAATTTAGGCGCTGATGTTGTAAAAAGATTGATAGAATGAGAATACTGGGATCTGGCGGGTAGGCTTAACCTAAAGTGAGTTGTAAAGGCACAATTCATTCATAAGTCAATTATTATATATTTATCACAGTTAACTTAAATTTACATCACAGTTATGTTAAGCTCGCGTAATGGACAATTAGATGATATTATTTGTAATAATTGCGGATAACCAGGTGGCCGAAGCACATGTTTTTACCCGGGACCGTGTGGCTTAATAAATGCGTGATTTAAGCGTTGAACTGCGTGAAAACTCGAAACTGAGAACAAATAAAACTGCGTTATTAAATAAGCAATCAATATTTATAGTAAACTTGGCGTGTAGCTGAAAGATTAATTATATTTGATAAGATTAAGTAAAGTTGAATAATTGCTCGATGCACACACTCTGAGATGCCATGAACAAGCCCTCGACCGACCAGATAGGTGCAAGAGAGAGAGCATACCGGCCCGTGGCAGCAGCGACCCCGCTCCTCTTTACCTGGCGCTGAGTCAATCGATCTGCTGAGCTGGTAATTGATCAGCCGGTGCGAGACAGGGCGGGAGATTTGAACAGATGTTTATGGCCAGTTGCTCCGTTCCGGTTTAAAACGGTTCCCTACCTCACAACTTGTCGCTCAAAGTACGGCTTTCGGCTGGGTGATTTCTGGTATAGTGCGGTCCGACAAACGGCGGGTGGACGGGTCTCACTCTTCCTTGCCAACACAGGCACTTCATTGCTTGGGTGAACCAGATTTGGAGCAGGCCCTGCAACGCTTTTGGTCTCTCGAGGAGATTGCTCCGAATTCAAGTAGACCGATGCCCGAGGACAAGATGGCTGAGCACTTTTTCAAAGAGACTCACAGTCGCGACTCACGAGGTCGGTACGAAGTCCGGCTTCCTGTGAGACCAGAACATCCTAGGGTAGCTAACGAGACTAGATCAATGGCGTTTAAATCTCTCTCTGGTATACAACGTCGACTGTCGCGAGACGCTCGATTAGCTGAGGCGTACGGTAGTTTCGTGAGGGACTACGAACGACTGGGACATATGACTCGAGTTCCGGCCTCAGAAATACAGTGCGAGGATGCGTGGTACCTTCCACATCACGCAGTGATTCAGGCTTCGGGTGACAAATGTAAACTTCGTGTTGTTTTCGACGCCTCTCGGAAAACTCGAGCCGAGCACTGTCTGAACGACTTTTTGTGGTCAGGACCCCCCCTCCAGGGCGATATTTCATTGATCTTCTTGAATTGGCGAAAATATCGTTTTGCGTTTACCGCGGACATGGTGAAAATGTTCCGGCAATTTCTGGTCAAGCGCGAAGACCAGGATCTGCAGAGAATTGTGTGGGCGCCGACCGCTGACGCCGGTCCTGTTGATTACCGTTTGAATACTGTCGCGTACGGGACGACTTGTGCTCCATATCTGGCCATCCGCACGCTTTCGCAGTTGGTTATTGATGAAGGGGTTAACTTTCCTCTCGGAGCAGTTGTGTAAATATTGGTTTCTAAGCAGTCACGGCGTGAGGGGGGAAGTCCGTCGATTTAAAGTTGGACGCGAATAGGCCTGGGTACACATAAAGCAGCGTCTGGTTCCCTTCGACGTGGACACTGGGTCTCCATGTGTCTGAGTCGGGGTTCCGGCGTCTGATTTGATTGGATTACATGGATCGGATTGATTATCACTTCGGGTTATCGGAATCTCAGAAAGAAATAATAGACAGTTTCAGTGGCTTAGAATCGAGTATTTTGAGGCATTGCGATCTATTAGAACGACTGCAAGTTGGCTTCAGATTATTGCAAGATCATTCAAACTAGTTGACAAGGAACGCACCAGCGACTGTATTATCCTGTATCATGATAATCTGATTTGCAGTTAATAAACATTTGTCTTGCTTCGGCTTTTCCCTCTGCACCGTGAGGGTTTTTATGCCAAAGCAAGCGTCTTGTCTTTCTCGCGAAATCGTGTTATTTATTTATGCACCCCCTCACTCACTCATCCCATCCCGATTGAAGTTAAAGAAGAACTCTGGTCAAACGACCTAAACAGAGACAATTCATTTCTAATTAAATTTACATTCACATTTGTAATTTAAATTCAGGAAACAAGACTTATTTGCACAATTATAACTAAAGAAAGTGACTTGCATGTATTATGTCAATCTTACATGTATGCTTTTGAAATAGTAAATTGACAATTTAATGCGATTGAGTGATCGAGCTAAGGATCGGATGAATGGTTGTATAATTCATGTCACAATTACTAGTAAAAGGTAAAATACCGCATACAATTGAAAATATTAAGATATGAAAAAAACACTAATACATCCGAAAAATGGAGACTACAAATATTAATTATCCTTTCATCAAACCTGACGAAAGGCCTAGGATTCAGACCGTTATAAATCTGATGATCGAAAACGGATTTATGGCAACAGTAGATCTAAAGGAAGCGTTTTATCTCGTTTCGATGACAGAATCTGATCGGAAATTTTTGTGAATGAGATAAAACAGCCAACTTTTAGAATTCATTTGTTTACCATTTGGTCTCGATACAGTCCTATTTACATTTACAAGTATCTTAAAACCAGTAATTGCAAACTTAAAACGTGAGGAGCTTATATCGGTGATTTATCTTGACGATTTGTTATTCTTCGGCAGAGCCTACGACGAGTGCCAAGAAAATATACGCATCACTCGCTCACTTTTACATCAACTCGGTTTCGTTATTAATGAAAGGAAGTGTTAATTAATACCGCAAAAAAGTGCGGATTTCTTGAATTTTCGTCCGTTTCTGAAAAGACGATCATTGAACTCACGCAAAAGAAAAGAGGTCGAGTAAGAAGAGAAATCGAAAAATATCGGTCGATAAAAGTAAATATAAATTCGTGGATTTGCTGAGTTAATAGGCGCACGGGACAAAAATATGGAATGGAAACTACTATCGGTGCATGGAAAAAAGCACTCACATAACTTACTTATTAAGACTATGAAACTGATCAAATATGTAGCGAAACTTTGCAGGGTGATAGAATTGACGATTCAGAGGAAAAAACATCACCTTGGCATGTTTTCTGCCCGAACGACTGAATCATCATAGGGAATGCAATTTAAGTGTAGTCGCGTTCAGGTTTTCGTGTGAAATTGATTCAAATAGGCAGATCAGAGAGGTTATTCGGGTAAGTTTGGCAAACCGATGTTTCTATATATCCAGAAAACAGGAAATGAGTTAATCTTAAAAATATTCGATCGAATTATTTGAGATCTTGAAACTCCTCCAGTTCAATACAAATCATAGGCATTGTTTGACGAAAGCTCTAATCTATTGTTTCATTGTGCAAAGCGTGAAGTCGAAAAACGAAAATATTTCGTTATATTTTCTAAGCGCTTTTAAACCCAAGACTTTCTAGATGTTTTCCTCGGAATTCCTAAAGGTCCAACGAGTTGACATGACGACAGAGATCCTTGATGACCTTGATGATGAATTTGTAGACAGCAGAATTGTTTGCGGATTTTGAGGAACGCTCGGATCAATTTATTCACATGCTATTAAAAATTATTTTTACGAGAAAAATAGCGTGATGATGTGATAATTATTGGAAATCTTTTAGGTGGCATTGTTGGATCAGTCATTTTTGACGCAAAAATATACAAATCTACTGCAATCGCATGTTGCAACAAGCAGTAAATTCTTAATTGACAATGCAATCGACATAAAGCGGCGATTGCATTAATGAAAAATTTGCAGCGAAACGGCATTGGTACTTGGGTATCGATAACATGGCGTAAGGTTCAAATTTTCGAGTAGATACGTAGACAGTGAATATTTATTCGTAATTAATAAACAATTGCATAAGATATATGTTCACACGACAAAACACAAATACGCATTACATTTCGATCAGGTACCCTGACTAGGGTTAAGCGGCGTAGTTGGAAACTTTCGACTTTTTCGACTGCTCGAGTCGCCTTTGCGTCGAACTTGATACCTGTGTGTCTCAGGTGTATTCACAAATTAAGTTGCAGAATACGAAGTTTTAGCTGAAGACAGTGAGCGAACTCATTGTCAAGGGAATATTGTGAACGACCACTTTGGTCATGACATCTGGTGTCCAAAAAAGAAATGAGGCTAGTGCACCTTAGGTGCACCTGAATAAATAATTAAATCGTGAGATTCGTTTGGATAAAATAAAAATGCGAACAAATTTTTTTACAATTCTATGGAATTTCGACAGATGAGCACTGATTGTAAATGAACTGATGAACTTTTGCTTGAACACCATAGTCGGTCATGTTCTCCTAGCCCCGCTTCGATGTCAGTTCCTACTAGAGGCTCCGACCACCGCTCGAAAAATTACCTCCGGCAGATGGTTCGTTATATGCTTCGGTGGGATCGATCTCTGAAATATTCAAGTCATTTTAAATTACAGCCGCAGACACATATAAAATCTACATTACGTCTTCGTCGATCAGTGCTTGGAAAATTCAGTCCGACCAAACATGAAAATTATTGACGAAATACTGACTACGTCTTTTTCTAACGTCACCGAAAACCGTGTTTCACGGAAGGTATTATTCAGGTTATGCTCGGTTTTTCGAACTACGTCTTTTGCCTGATGAATCAGATCAAATCCGGCGTTTCATATCTGCAGCTCGTTGCCGGTACAATTCGATCATCTTGTATCTTGACATCTCAACTGTGCAAGTGATCTCCCGTTCGAAAAATCTGTTTCTTCCGCCCCAAAGTATATCGTTTCAGTTAATAATCCCTATGGAACACGCACGGCTGAGAGTTTTGTCTGTGTTGTTTGCACGAAAGTTTGCAGCATTTACTGATACAAAAATCTCGATTCAACTTTCGAATATCGTTGTAATGTATTTTTTTTCATTCGTCTCTTCACACACGCGAGAGAAAAATGTGAAAAAGAATTCCAAAAATGCTGAAACTCGAGTTTCGAAATGAAACTGCACTTTGAGATCTAATCGAATCTTTAGCCAACTACGTTTTAATCGACAAGAGATTTGCACTGTTAAAACAAAAATAAAAAGAAAATCACAAAGAAGGCATTTTAATATTTACGTAACGTAAGATTCAAGCTAGATTTGGAATCTGCCTCTAAAATATTCGGCAACATACCTACTTCTGATTGAATTCGAACTACGTTCTGGAAAATTTTGTTACATGATATCATTTTTCAGAAAATTACTTTTCGCAAACTTCAAAGTACCCGCAAGATGATGATGGAAATTGATAAACATAGTTACACTCGACTTTACTTTGCGCGGAAATTTCGAGAAGACAAAAATGCAACATGACTGGAAGGGGTGAGGGATTGAAATTGATTTATATCACATGAGTCTCACCATAGGATGGAGTCGACGTCCCTGTTTCTGAACGGGTCGTATTTCGACGCAGTGGACCAAACCTACAATAAAATGATAAATCACATCATTATGAATATTTTCATTTGATGTAATGAGGACGGCGGATTTCACAAAATCAACGTGTCTCAAACTCGATAAAATTTTTAACCAAAGTTGATTTCACGTCATAACATTTTCTATAAAATAAGCTTTGTCCTAAGGATTTTTCGACACCGTTACCTAAGTCATTCGTCTGACGTTCCGTATCTTTTGATAAACCATTCCTCATCATTTCACTATGGGGGGATTTGCAAACCAAAGATCATGTGCAACAGAACAAGCGGCTTCAAGTTGGCCATAAGCTAGCTCTCGAACTTCTCGTTCTCGTGCTGCTAGTTTCAAGTTTACAGAAAAAAAAAAAATTAAGAACATCCAATTCGAATTTCCAACTACAAATTGATATCCGTGACTCGAAAGCCCTTTGACACCATATTACATGTTAATCTGACGATTTTGGAAATTTAGAACTACAGAACTACTGTAACGGATCAACTCTTGAAAATTTTGCAAATCCAACCTTGGATTCGATATCGGTGACCTGAAAGACCTTTACTTATTACTTTCTACCAAACTCGAAATGTTCTTAGATTGTTTTCCGTTTTATTGGATGAGGCATTTTGGATTTCGTAAATCTGACCTCGGATTCGTGATCAGCCACCCAATGAACCTTCAAGTACCAGTCTTCATGAAAATCCGAATATATTTATTATTTTTCCAGAATATTGAGTACGCCGAATTCAAATTTTGCAAATCTGACTTTAGATTCGTAATAAGCAATCCAAAAATTCTTACGATACCAATTTTCAATCAAATCCATTCATCCATTCTCAACATATCATCATTTCTATTTTATTTTTTTCAACTTTGCTATTCGAATAATTCAATGAGTACTGAACCGATCGAGGCAAAAATCTAATTAGATCTAAGTTTGGAAAAGCCGTGTCGATTGAGACTAATAGCAGGGGCACAAAATGGACCGATCCACAATCGCTCCGGCGATCCACGGCTCTCCGATGCGAAGCTCACGCATCTCTACCTTCCGATTCATTGGGTGCCGGTGTAGGAATGAATTTGCTCACTGAGCCCCGATCCAAACTAGGCGAAATCCCCGTTAGATAGCACAACACGTGGCTCGAGGGTCGTGTTATTGTGAATGGTGCAACGAAATTTAGCATCAGGCAACGAAATAAAAGTGTAACGTGCAGGTATAACTGATGATCGACCAAAGGTGTTGTTTATTGTCTCGGTCATTTGTCAATCAATCGAAATCCTGTTTATTATTGCGTTCGCGATCAGTCCGCGATCATTCAAACGATGACAACTGTTTTTCTGAAGAAAATGAGCCACGAATCAGTTATATTGAAGCCATGGTGTGGAAAAATCCTTATCATGGGATTTTTTTACGTGGAATGAGCTCTGGTTCAGAAATAAATCTTTTTTGGAACATGTCGATTTTTTAAAAGTCACCGTACTGAACCGAATAGGTTTCATATTTTCTTATTGTATTCGTATAGGATTGTATTTTACTGAAACAATATGATATCACAAAAATACTTCTAATCTGTGAAAAATGCTCGACAAAGTCCTTTCTAACAAATGCCACGTGATTTTTCAGCATCTACCGACGGTTGCTCGGAACGTAAAAATGACAATGCGGATGTAACGCGGTTTCGATCTAGTTTCACTCGTTCAAATTTCACGAAAATCAGTCACCCTAGATGCGTGTCCTCTTATTATCAGAATAAAACTGAATTGGATGTAACTCACAAATTGCCGGACATGAACGGAAACCTTATTCCTTGCGTCGAAGCCTGGGAACAGATTGCCAGAACTGCCAAAAGTACGATGAATTTTCCCATGTTTGTCTTCTGAATTTAATTCAAAACTGATGCGAATGAATTATGTTCCTTGGCTTTTATACTTTGGCATTATTGGTGTCATGGAAGAAAACCAGATGTGTACATAAAGATTCTAAAAACACAAGTTCGAAATGTGTCACCTGCGGTAAAACATCACTTGTCGATCATATTTACCGACGAATTCTACACCTTGACTGCTTTATTATATTTAACCAGCTTCAGGGACTATTGTTGTTGGCATATCCTAATTCTTCCATCTGTCGAATTGTGCGGCACGACAAAATTCCATTCCTCACGCCTTACTTGACCGTAAACCTGTTATATTCTGCACATGCAACGCGATGCAATTATCGCAATCGCATTACATAATTTTTGGTCTGAAGGTTTTTTTTATAATTTCTTGCACTCTGCTGGTTAAGCTTTAATTTCCGAAATTAACGATATTAGATACAGTCCGCGAATCAGAAGTTCAAAACACCTTTTGAATTGCGCAAAAATTGTCTATTCATTATTTTCAGACTCTTTAATTAATCATCTTGCGTCTGAACTTTCGAAATTTAACATGTCTGATTGTGAATACGTACGTTTTGGGCACTATAACACTAAATATGAGTTTTTATTCAAATTTTCGTATAGCTACTTATTCTCAATTTATTGAATATTACATTTTCACCTTCAAGAGCAGTTTTAGAATCTGAAAATGTAGCGTCCCCATGTTTGGCAATGGTAATATGAAAATTCCATTGACGCCAGTTTTTGGTACGCTTTGGCCGGACTCAAATATTTTTCGGATAAATATTCAGGTCATTTGTACACAATTTTGAGCAAATAATTTCGAATTCATAACTAAGTATAGTGGAAATTCGGGGCTTATACCTATTGATTTTCCGGCGATGCTGACAAATTTCAGATATACTTATACTTTCAGATATATTTTTCCTTCCTGAGTTCAACATATTTAGCCCCCAATTCAAAATCGGTGACTCCCAAAACTTTTCTATTAAGAGTTTTTATGTAATCGGGACATAGTTATGAAGTTTTCAATTTCCGTTTATTGATGGACAACTAAAATTCAGCAAATTAGCTTGAATTGAAATAAAGTTGGTTTGAAGTGGCCTTACTTCGATTGAGAAGTATGTCGCATGCCGTAGTCAGCTGAGTAAATCATTCATGTACTTGGAACTCTTTGCAATCAGTTATGCGTTGCGAAATTCAACATAGTCAAATCTACGTCGATCAAAGTTCGAAAAAGGTGACAAACATGCTGCAGAACCTGAATTTACATTGTCGATAAATATGTCATTAAACCGTTATACTTTACCTACGCGTATCATTAATCTGTCTATTTCGGCTGGCCTATAAAATTCGCTCACCATTGAAGAAATTCGAGAAATGTCGATCATTGGTCAGTTGATCAATCCTCTGACTGATTCTGTAAACGGAGAATTTATTTCTGACCAAATGAATCTCTTGTTTCCGTTTGTACCCTATTATCGTTGGAAAGACACCTAACGACGTCTTGTACTGTATTCTCAGTCTTTCCACAACTCAAGTTCATATCAAATACTCGGAGGGGTATTTTTCCTCTAGCGGCATGTATTTCAATATTTGTTGAATCGATTCTACATTTTTCGCTTGTCGAACGAGCCGGTAAAAATCGTTGCACTCTAGGATATGGTGCGTTCCAACGATCTCTATGCTGAAAATGTATTTTCACGAGTGCACCATTCGCAATCACACGACCCTCGGGCCACGTGATGAGCTATCTGACCGGGATTTCGCCTAGTTTTGATCGGGGCTCAGTGAGCAAATTCATTCCTAAACTGGCACCCAATGAATCGATAGGTAGAGATGCGTGAGCTTCGCATCGGAGAGCCGTGGGTCGCCGGAGCGATTGTGGATCGGTCCATTTTGTGCCCTTGCATTTGGTCTCAATCGACACGGCTTTTCCAAACTTAGATCTAATTAGATTTTTGCCTCGATCGGTTCAGTAGTTATTGAATTATTCGAATAGCAAAGTTGAAAAAAATAAAATAGAAATGATGATATGTTGAGAATGGATAAATGGATTTGATTAAAAATTGGTATCGTAAGAATTTTTGGATTGCTTATTACGAATCTAAAGTCAGATTTGCAAAATTTGAATTCGGCGTACTCAATATTCTGGAAAAATAATAAATATATTCGGATGTTCATGAAGACTGGTACTTGAAGGTCCACTGGGTGGCTGATCACGAATCCGAGGTCGGATTTCCGAAATCCAAAATGCCTCATCCAATAAAGCTAATGAGATCTAAGTTTGGAAAAGCCGTGTCGATTGAGACCAAATGCAAGGGCACAAAATGGACCGATCCACAATCGCTCCGGCGACCCACGGCTCTCCGATGCGAAGCTCACGCATCTCTACCTATCGATTCATTGGGTGCCAGTTTAGGAATGAATTTGCTCACTGAGCCCCGATCAAAACTAGGCGAAATCCCGGTCAGATAGCTCATCACGTGGCCCGAGGGTCGTGTGATTGCGAATGGTGCACTCGTGAAAATACATTTTCAGCATAGAGATCGTTGGAACGCACCATATCCTAGAGTGCAACGATTTTTACCGGCTCGTTCGACAAGCGAAAAATGTAGAATCGATTCAACAAATATTGAAATACATGCCGCTAGAGGAAAAATACCCCTCCGAGTATTTGATATGAACTTGAGTTGTGGAAAGACTGAGAATACAGTACAAGACGTCGTTAGGTGTCTTTCCAACGATAATAGGGTACAAACGGAAACAAGAGATTCATTTGGTCAGAAATAAATTCTCCGTTTACAGAATCAGTCAGAGGATTGATCAACTGACCAATGATCGACATTTCTCGAATTTCTTCAATGGTGAGCGAATTTTATAGGCCAGCCGAAATAGACAGATTAATGATACGCGTAGGTAAAGTATAACGGTTTAATGACATATTTATCGACAATGTAAATTCAGGTTCTGCAGCATGTTTGTCACCTTTTTCGAACTTTGATCGACGTAGATTTGACTATGTTGAATTTCGCAACGCATAACTGATTGCAAAGAGTTCCAAGTACATGAATGATTTACTCAGCTGACTACGGCATGCGACATACTTCTCAATCGAAGTAAGGCCACTTCAAACCAACTTTATTTCAATTCAAGCTAATTTGCTGAATTTTAGTTGTCCATCAATAAACGGAAATTGAAAACTTCATAACTATGTCCCGATTACATAAAAACTCTTAATAGAAAAGTTTTGGGAGTCACCGATTTTGAATTGGGGGCTAAATATGTTGAACTCAGGAAGGAAAAATATATCTGAAAGTATAAGTATATCTGAAATTTGTCAGCATCGCCGGAAAATCAATAGGTATAAGCCCCGAATTTCCACTATACTTAGTTATGAATTCGAAATTATTTGCTCAAAATTGTGTACAAATGACCTGAATATTTATCCGAAAAATATTTGAGTCCGGCCAAAGCGTACCAAAAACTGGCGTCAATGGAATTTTCATATTACCATTGCCAAACATGGGGACGCTACATTTTCAGATTCTAAAACTGCTCTTGAAGGTGAAAATGTAATATTCAATAAATTGAGAATAAGTAGCTATACGAAAATTTGAATAAAAACTCATATTTAGTGTTATAGTGCCCAAAACGTACGTATTCACAATCAGACATGTTAAATTTCGAAAGTTCAGACGCAAGATGATTAATTAAAGAGTCTGAAAATAATGAATAGACAATTTTTGCGCAATTCAAAAGGTGTTTTGAACTTCTGATTCGCGGACTGTATCTAATATCGTTAATTTCGGAAATTAAAGCTTAACCAGCAGAGTGCAAGAAATTATAAAAAAAACCTTCAGACCAAAAATTATGTAATGCGATTGCGATAATTGCATCGCGTTGCATGTGCAGAATATAACAGGTTTACGGTCAAGTAAGGCGTGAGGAATGGAATTTTGTCGTGCCGCACAATTCGACAGATGGAAGAATTAGGATATGCCAACAACAATAGTCCCTGAAGCTGGTTAAATATAATAAAGCAGTCAAGGTGTAGAATTCGTCGGTAAATATGATCGACAAGTGATGTTTTACCGCAGGTGACACATTTCGAACTTGTGTTTTTAGAATCTTTATGTACACATCTGGTTTTCTTCCATGACACCAATAATGCCAAAGTATAAAAGCCAAGGAACATAATTCATTCGCATCAGTTTTGAATTAAATTCAGAAGACAAACATGGGAAAATTCATCGTACTTTTGGCAGTTCTGGCAATCTGTTCCCAGGCTTCGACGCAAGGAATAAGGTTTCCGTTCATGTCCGGCAATTTGTGAGTTACATCCAATTCAGTTTTATTCTGATAATAAGAGGACACGCATCTAGGGTGACTGATTTTCGTGAAATTTGAACGAGTGAAACTAGATCGAAACCGCGTTACATCCGCATTGTCATTTTTACGTTCCGAGCAACCGTCGGTAGATGCTGAAAAATCACGTGGCATTTGTTAGAAAGGACTTTGTCGAGCATTTTTCACAGATTAGAAGTATTTTTGTGATATCATATTGTTTCAGTAAAATACAATCCTATACGAATACGATAAGAAAATATGAAACCTATTCGGTTCAGTACGGTGACTTTTAAAAAATCGACATGTTCCAAAAAAGATTTATTTCTGAACCAGAGCTCATTCCACGTAAAAAAATCCCATGATAAGGATTTTTCCACACCATGGCTTCAATATAACTGATTCGTGGCTCATTTTCTTCAGAAAAACAGTTGTCATCGTTTGAATGATCGCGGACTGATCGCGAACGCAATAATAAACAGGATTTCGATTGATTGACAAATGACCGAGACAATAAACAATACCTTTGGTCGAACATCAGTTATACCTGCATGTTACACTTTTATTTCGTTCCCTGATGCCTAATTTCGTTACACCATTCACAATAACACGACCCTCGAGCCACGTGTTGTGCTATCTAACGGGGATCTCGCCTAGTTTGGATCGGGCTCAGTGAGCAAATTCATTCCTACACTAGCACCCAATGAATCGGAAGGTAGAGATGCGTGAGCGTCGCATCGGAGAGCCGTGGATCGCCGGAGCGATCGTGAATGGTCCATTTTGTGCCCCTGCATGCCGTCGACCAAATGTCTGATGGATTATGTATGCGTGTGTGTGATAAAAATTTTTTCTCCGATGATATGTCGAGAATGAGTTACCGAATTCCAGTGATTTTGGTCTCAATCGACACGGCTTTTCCAAACTTAGATCTAATTAGATTTTTGCCTTGATCGGTTCAGTACTTATTGAATTATGTGAATAGCAAAATTGAAAAAAATAAAATAGAAATGATTATATGTTGAGAATGGATGAATGGATTTGATTGAAAATTGGTATCGTAAGAATTTTTGGACTG
This sequence comes from Neodiprion fabricii, assembly GCF_021155785.1. Lineage (NCBI taxonomy): Eukaryota > Metazoa > Arthropoda > Insecta > Hymenoptera > Diprionidae > Neodiprion > Neodiprion fabricii. The sequence continues at coordinate 7,718,246 of NC_060241.1, read as the reverse complement.
CTCATTACGAATCTTGAGTCAGATTTGCAAAATTTAAATTCGGCGTACTCAATATTCTGGAAAAATAATAAATATATTCGGATTTTCATGAAGACTGGTACTTGAAGGTTTATTGGGTGGCTGATCACGAATCCGAGGTCAGTTGTTCAAAATTTTTAAAACCGTCAGATTAACACGTAATATGGCACCAGAGGGCTTTCAAATCGGTTATCACGGATATCAATTTGTAGTTGGAAATCCGGATTAGATATTCCTAATTTTTTTTTCCTGTAAAGTTGTGTCGACAAATCCTTAAGACAAAGCTTATTTCATAGAAAATTTTATGACGTAAAATCAACTTTGGTTAAAAAGTATATCGAGTTTGGAATGCGTTGATTTTACGAAAGCCGCCGTTCTCATCACATTATCAAATGCAAATATTCATTATGATGTGATTTATCATCTTATTTTAGGTCTGATCCAGTGCGTCAAGCTACGTCCGGTACAGGAACAAGGACCTCGAATTCATCCTATGGTGAGACTCATGTGATAAAAATCAATTTCAATCTCTCACCTCTCCCAGTTATGTTGCATTTTTGTCTTCTCGAACTTGTCGCACAAAGTAAAGTCGAGTGTAACTATGTTTATCAATTTCCATCATCATCTTGCGGGTACTTTGAAGTTTGCGAAAAGTAATTTTCTGAAAAATGATATCATGTAACAAAATTTTCCAGAACGTAGTTCGAATTCAATCAGAAGTAGGTATGTTGCCGAATATTTTAGAGGCAGATTCCAAATCTAGCTTGAATCTTACGTTACGTAAATATTAAAATGCCTTCTTCGTGATTTTCTTTTTATTTTTGTTTTAACAGTGCAAATCTCTCGTCGATTAAAACGTAGTTGGCTAAAGATTCGATTAGATCTCAAAGTGCAGTTTCATTTCGAAACTCGAGTTTCAGCATTTTTGGAACTCTTTTTCACATTTTTCTCTCGCGTGTGTAAAGAGACGAATGAAAAAAAATACATTACAACGATATTTGAAAGTTGAATCGAGATTTTTGTATCAGTAAATGTTGCAAACTTTCGTGCAAACAATACAGACAAAACTCTCAGCCGTGCGTGTTCCATAGGGATTATTAACTGAAACGATATACTTTGGGGCGGAACAAACATATTTTCCGAAGTGGATGTCATTAGCACAATTGAAATATTAGAGTAAAAGATCATCGATTGTACCGCGAATGAGCCGCAGACATGAAACGCTGGATTTGATCTGATTCACCAGGCAAAATATTTACATTAGTTATAAGTACCGAAAACATCCTGAACAATACCTTCTCCGAAACGCAGTTTTCGGTGACGTCATTAGAATAAAAGACGTAACTAGAATTTTGTCGATGATTTTCATGTTTGGTCGGGCTGAATTTTCCAAGCACTGATCGACGAAGACGTAATGTAGATTTTATATGTGTCTGCGGCTGTAATTTAAAATGACTTGAATATTTCAGAGATCGATTCCAGCGAAGATTTTGCTGAACCATTTGCCGGAGGTAATTCTTCGAGCGGTGGTCGGAGCCTCTAGTAGGAACTGACATCGAAGCGGGGCTAGGAGAACATGACCGACTATGGTGTTCAAGCAAAAGTTCATCAGTTCATTTACAATCAGTGCTCATCTGTCGAAATTCCATAGAATTGTAAAAAAATTTGTTCGCATTTTTATTTTATCCAAACGAATCTCACGATTTAATTATTTATTCAGGTGCACCTAAGGTGCACTAGCCTCATTTCTTTTTTGGACACCAGATGTCATGACCAAAGTGGTCGTTCACAATATTCCCTTGACAATGAGTTCGCTCACTGTCTTCAGCTAAAACTTCGTATTCTGCAACTTAATTTGTGAATACACCTGAGACACACAGGTATCAAGTTCGACGCAAAGGCGACTCGAGCAGTCGAAAAAGTCGAAAGTTTCCAACTACGCCGCTTAACCCTAGTCAGGGTACCTGATCGAAATGTAATGCGTATTTGTGTTTTGTCGTGTGAACATATATCTTATGCAATTGTTTATTAATTACGAATAAATATTCACTGTCTATGTATCTACTCGAAAATTTGAACCTTACGCCATGTTATCGATACCCAAGTACCAATGCCGTTTCGCTGCAAATTTTTCATTCATATGACTGTCGCTTTATGTCAATTTCATTCTCATTTAAAAATTTACTACCTTCTGCGACATCCGATTGCAAATGATTTGGATATTTTCGCGTAAGAAAAAAAAAGATCCAACAATGCCACGTCTAAAATTTCCAGTAATTAGATATTACATCATCATACTTTCTTCTGGCAAAATGGATCTGTGTCAGCATGTTGATTCATTCCCTGGTGGATACCGTCCCATTGAAATTGAACTGAAGTTACACTTAGATTTCGGAAGAATGTCTTACACTGTATTTTCAGTGTAAGTAGATTAAAAGCATACCAAAGTCCCACCGAAAAATCACCGGAATAAAAATAATAAAACACACTGTAATAATACGGTGGAACCGAATCCGCCTGGGTTGAATATTCAGGAACTCTGAAAAAACATACAGAAGGTCGTGGGTAAAAGTCATGTTTTCTAGGCATATACCGGGACAATCTCTTGAAACTTGAAAATCAACCGCGCATGCGCCAAATAATTCAATCTCATTGGTCGGCGAAATCTTCCCGCAGCGATATTTTTGTCTGCGATGCAGGCGGGCCAACGTACGCATAATGTGTAAGTTTGGATTTTCAAAGAGTATAAGCATCAAATTACTACCGTTCTTTGAAGAATCAACATTCCGACCCGATAACAAATGTTTCCCAATCCTTTCAGAGTCACTGCCTCAATTATTTGAGATTCTAACCTCGAAAATTCGTATCAACTACATCGCCGCCAGAAACAGAGTTTGACAGCTGAAACTTGGGATGAACAGCTGATAAAACTCGCGCATGCGCGGTTCATTTTCAAGTTTCAAGAGATTGTCCCGGTAGGGACATCGGTTTTCCGAATTTACTCGAATAACCTCGCTGATCTGCCAAGTTGAATCAATTTTTCATACGAAAACCTGAAAGTCACTAAACTTAAAATTCACTGACTATAAAGATCCAGTTGTTAGGGCAGGAAACATGCCGAAATAATGTTTTTCCCCTCTGAATCATCAATTCTACGAATCAACAAAGTTCGCTGCATATTTGATTAGTTTTATAAACGTGATAAGTGAGTGCTATTGTACTTGCAGCGACAGCAAATTTACATTCCATGTTTTGTCCCGTATCAATTTTTATCGAAATGATTAAATCAGATGCATCTCGTCATTAATGAAACTTTTACGCATCATGAATTGAAATCTTCTTGCTCATAACGATATTGAATTTTTTTAAATCTAAGTTTATAACGAATTATACATAAATGACATAATACATGTTGTTTATTTTATCAATTATATATATTTAAATAATAATTTACGTACACGGAGTTCACATACATGTATAGTAATTTCTGATAGCATACTTTTCAACAGACAGTAGTGTATAGTTATATTAATATGTATTGTAAGTTTTGGTGTCAATAAAATTATTTGATAATATGTAATATACTGTGTAAACTTCCATATGTTAAATTAATAATCAGATATAGCTGTACAAAAGTAAAAAATAATAGTATGGTAAAAAGAATTACAGGTTAATTGCGACACGATATGTATACGAACCAATGAGAACATGGGTTTTAGGAGAAGCAATAGTTGGCTTGGCTGTGTTGAATGATGAGTTACATTATATGTATAGGGTGTGATCGTTGATACCGGAGTATGATTACTATATTAAAACTCAACGAATTTCTGCGAATGGTTTGCAAAACTCCGATGAGAAACTGGCATGATCGTGATTATTTGATTATGGTTATTCACGTAATCGTAATTAGAGTATCTGGCTAATCATAGTTTTCTTATACACGCATGCATTCGCTGTAAAAATCTAGCCAAATTATGTTTAGAAATACTTTGCTTTGGCAGTACCCACATAACATGAAATCTTTCCAAGAAACTTTCAATATAATATTTTATAGAAAGATTATGAGAATCTTTTTAAGAACAACAACAATCAAGAAATCTTTTGCAACTTTCTGGCACGGACATTTTCAACTTGCAGCAACCTTTTTTTCGAAGTATTTTTGAAATGTTTTTTTCCTTTCATGAAAGTTTTCAGAAATATTCATTGTTATACGGGTAAGAGTCACGATGAAATTATTATATACGAATGGTTCTCATAGAAATGGTGCAAATTTGTAATATCATGATAACAGGAAATATCATGGCGGTTTCCATAATTATTCATTACTTATCAGTGATAACAGTATTCCATTTAATCGCTATCTAGAATGTTATTGAATCGACATTCCCATTGCATTTATTATTACGACGATAATACAACAGTTTTTATCAGGAGTGGGAACCCATTTGTTATATTTGCTTAGGCAAAGAATTACAAGTAAAAAATCTTCGAAAACGAATCGATTTCCCCTGCAGATCTAGATAAGTTAACTACAGATATTCAAATTCACTGGAATATTAACCAATTTGGTAGTTATTTTGCGATTCAATTGCGTAATGATGATATTAATAGTTGCATAAATACGTCATTTTCAATGTTGAAAGCATAGAAAATGTGATGTGCACGAGCCATGCGTTCAAAATATTATCTCGCACGAATCATCACGTATTATCCTGTTTTCATAGTGCGTCAAAATCCCGCGTAGTAGGAACATGATTTACTACCAAGTATACATACAACGCATTGAATGGTAACTGTGTCCTACCTCAAACTGTTTGAAATACGTACTGGGGTGACTTTTACGTTGTATATTAAAATAATCGTTTTTGATTAAACAACAAGTTAGTTTGTTAAATGAGAAGCTGTTCTGTAGATAATTATAGCTGTAGAATTGATCTATTCTAATCGTTTGACTATGAAATTTAAACTAATGAATTTTTTCTTCAAACTGTAAGTGTCAAGTAATGTGGCACATAAAATTATGATGCAGTTAGTACAAATTGTGCAATTTTCAATTGAACTACTACGAGTATGAAAATTGTGTACTGAATGTGCTTTCCATGTTGAAATGCAAATTTGAGAATAATTCTTCTCGACTGTCGGTTCAATTTTCAACAGAAAAAGAACGTTGCTACAGGTTAACTAACATTTTATTATTTCAACAAGCATATTCCATACTCTAAGAGGATATTATTATCATTTATAAGTAACACATAACGTAAAGATATATATGGCAGTGCGTTATGCTGACGGCAAATTGGCAAATTCTAGATTTTTCGCATACAGTAATTAGAGAGCACAAATTCGGGCTTAGTGTTCTTAAGATCAGATCGTCCATAGATTTACAGATGCCTAGTCGCAAAGTACGGTGTAATCGTGGTACGAATTTAAAATTCTATCAAATCAAATTCCACAATTTCACCACATTTTCTTCCTAAATCAATGGTCATATTTTAATTTAAAACTGACTGATATATCCTAGCGTTTGATTAAAAATTTTGTTTTAAACATCAAGTTTCCTACAGACGATTCATCCGACGATTTTATCTACGTATACTTAATCATTTATACTTATTATTAAAATTTTCTGGACCACGCAATCACAAAAATGACATAGTGTACTATTTGATATACAGTCTCGGATCTTATGCCATTTTGTGAATTCAATAAAAATAGTACATTACACGAAAGAAATATAATTCTACTGTATATAGCGGAATACGTTTTTTAACGCTCTCTTTCAGCACGTATCAATATTTTACGATTATTACTATGAAGTTCATCGGACAATCTAATTTGCTGTTTCAAATTCGTTGACAGCGTGTTTTTCTCCTTGAAGATACTAATAGCAATATATTTCTATACGTGTAAATTGGCTCGCATTATTTTCTATTGTCTAATTTACTTATGTACAATTTTGGATCTGCTAGAGAAATTTATGTTCTAAACAAGATTACGCGCTGGTTTTGCAATAATTTCGCATAGTTTTTATCAATTCACCTAAAAAATGCTTCTATGTATCGTAGTACGTATATTTACCGAGTTCAAAATCATTATTTGTACCAAAGGAATTAACCACCTATGAAGAAATGTTCTGGTAAAATTATTGTTCAACAGATAATTCCAAAGCTCTTCATTACATTTTGTTTTAAAATGTCTAATGTTCAATTAGCTGAAATACTTTGAAAATTTCACTCAAATTTTTTCTTCTCTAAAATCCCGAAATCCATCATTCTCTTGTGAGTTTATTAGTGCGCAGAATTTCGGGTAATATATTTCAATCCTGAAGATTACGAGCAAATCTCAACTTTGTGCAGGAAATAGTGATAGTTTATAGAAATGCGAGTTCACTTCTCAAGTTCTAACTGTTTCATCGCTTCGCAGTTAATTTAAAGTCAGGAATATGAAGAATTTTCCGTCTGACTTTTACGTTTGGTGCCATAATTACGGGCTCAGATCTTTAGCTGGTTAAAACTTATTTTTCCTTTCTCTTAGGTGAGATTTGAAACATCTTTTACCAATTACCAGTAGCGAGTTGGGCTTTGACTAATTTCAAAGAATTGTAATTGTAATTGGTTATACAATTCTCGTACTCGATCTTCAGGCATTGATAATATTAATGAGGAAAAATTTGCGAATAAAATTTTAAATTCCTAAAATTCGGTATTGATTTTCTCTAGCACCAATTAGCCTTCATGTTCCAAGCAACAGTCTATGTCTAATACAGGTGGGCTTAGTACGGAACATGACTTAGAATAATAATTAGTCGTAATATCTTAGCTTACGTGTTCCTCGATAATAGTAGTATTGGGCCCTATAATTACCTTGGTTAACTTACTCCGTCTTGTTCTGGGACCAATATTACAAGAATTCAAACTGTTCGTCGGACAGATGCCCTCGTTCTAGAAGCTTAAAATGTTAAAAATATCAGTCTTGAAACAGCAAACCCTTGCCAAGCGTTTACCAATAACTCCAACCTGTTGCTTAAAAACTTCGCACAAAAAAAAAAATAGAGCCGTACAGTAGCTGTTCTCGCTGAACATCCTGATTTCAATTAGTCGTTTACAATCCTGCGTAGCGTATATAATTATGAATAACATTAACAATTCTGTCAAGTTAAAAAAGAGACTTGCTGTTTCGTCATTGACATTTTTTCTTCCCCCCAATTTCCAATACGGAAATAGAGGTGCTGCACACTCAGTTGAATAGCTATGTTTTTTTAATGGTCCCAGCGCAGAGCCAGAGGTTTAAAGGCACTCGGTGTGGCAATGATGAAAGGCAGCAACATTGCCAATTCTATTGGCATATCCTGGCACTCATGCCATCTGCAGTCTTCGGAAAGCTGTTGACAAGATGAAATCAAGAATTTATCACGAAAATTCAATTTCATCGAAAGACTAGGAGTGTGTATGTCAGTAGTTTTTCAATTCATCAAGTTCCATCAGTACATAGTTCATGAGAGTCTGAATACACAGAGGTTAAACTGTGAAACTGATAAAGAAGATTAAGCATCGAACTGCGCATGCGCGAGCGTTATTGGATTCTTACGCAGGCTAGCCACCTCAAGTTTCAGCTGTCAAACGCGGCTTACGGATGTTACGTAGGTGATGCCAATTTTCTTCGGTTAGACAGGTCTTTCGGTTAACCGGATCTCAAACAGTCGGTATATTAATTCGGGAATGCTTGAAAAACTTTGATAGTCAATTGACTGATGACCCACGACTACTACGAGTCATCATAGCGACATAACTTTAATTCGCCACTTAACGCGGAAGAGTTTGACATTGCATGTCCCGTTTCGAGTAAGTTGGCTGCCCTGATTCTCAAACGAAAATATTACCATGTTACGAGCTCATTAACCAATAGAGTTCAATTATTTCGCATGTGCGCATTCAGTTACTCTATCTGCTAAGTTTCATAGTGTTATGTCGGCACATAATTACCTTGACGCTTTGACTAAGGAGGTAAAACATCCAGCTTCAGGCCGGTCTGTAATTTACAGAACCCACAGTATCCTCCGCATTTTCCCACAACCTTCTGTTGGTTCTGTAACGAAAAAAGTGTCATCAGAGAATGGTAATAAGACCATTCCGTACTTGCAAGTTGTATCATTATAGTCGCATTTATTGCACACTATTTGTAGTGTTTATGACATTATGTTATTTACTCACTATTTTATTGATGATTCGCGACGTCATGGATCCTTGGGTAACCCAGGATAGAGTAGGTGACAAACCCAGCTGAGTACCGACTAAATTTATGCTAAATTGGCCTTGTGGACACTGTACTGAACTGTAGCAATCACCGGCTTTGCCAAACTCGACCCGTTTCGATCCCTTTGTCCAGGAAAATGTGAAGTCGTCAACTGTAAGTATGAATGATTATTGTCAAATGAGAAGCATGTGTGTCACTCGACGCTTTACAACACTTTTTCCTCAAACAGTAATAATACGGTGGTTTTGATTTATCGCATCCACTGCTGCTTGACACCCAACTTTTGTAATCTGCTAGTATTGATGGAAAAAGAAGAACATTATTATGGTTTCGCAATTTGGTTTACCTCTGATTCATTTGTGGTCTTTACAATACATTTCCGTAAAGAATACTACTTATGTCAAAATTCTTATTTCGACAACTTGTGACGGGTGAAGATTTCTCACCGCATTATGAAACGATCTAATATTTTTTAAGTTCTTGCCAAAATTAATAAGCTCATTCGTACAATAATGAATATTTTTCAAATAAGTACAGGAGTTTGACAGAAAAAAACCCTAGTTATAATTAGTTCCACATCAATAACTTTTTTTTTCCTTAATAATCTATAATTATTATCCTTTGTATCTTTTCTCTTACCATCAACGATAAGTGTTCGAGGGTCGAGCCGTATTCTTCTAAACATTGTTCGGCCTGAGGTTGAGCCGGTGTAATTTGCACACTTACAGTTGTCATTTCGCTGACCATTGAATGGGCATGTTCTTGGGTCCAACAATCTGTGATAAAAAATGTAAGACCAAATCAAACTTTGTATTGAAATTGCTGGTTAGCGGACGAAAAAAAAAAACGTATTTTCGAAAGTCGTGCCTATAATTTGCTTAAAATTTTAATAGCCGAAATATTGGACTGTGCCGTCAGCATGAAAAATTTGCACAATCTGTTCTCTATAGGGCATCAATTTCCAAGTATTCTCTGAGACTTTGCCTCAACACCAAGAAATGCACGAATCGAATCAGTTTATGTGCGATGCCACGGTGGAATTACAGAGTGTGTGATCGTTGTTGTAACTGATAAATGACGCACCTTTTGTCGTATATTTCAGCGAAATTTTCATGGTCACCCGATGCAAGGGTCAGGTATTCCAAGGGCTGATCTCCGGTCATATTGTGACAATATATTGACATGTTCTTTCCACCAATTATCAGTAAATATTCGCCATCTTGAGTTGTTTTGAATTTCTTTTTAGCTTCCAGACATGAAAGTAGACCGCATCGGCGTATGTTACACTTGCGTCTACGCAGTGGCTTCAGTGCACGGGGACAAAAGCGATTTTTCACCCTTGTACCATCTTTTCGTTTACAAAATAACCTTCTTACTTGTTTTCCTTTACGTCCACAAGTAGCGGAGCACTGGTGAAAAACATATCATTCACATATAAATCTCAACGTACCGTACAATGGAGACGGTGAAACTTAGCAGGTAGAGTAGGTGACTGCGCATGCGCAAAATAATTGAACTCTATCGGCCGACGAGCTCGTACCTGGTCACATTTTCATCGGCAATACAGGGCAGCCGATTTATTCGTAAGTTTGCCCAAAAAAAATTTCCCTTTGTCTTCATAAACTATAGACAGCTGCATTTAAGAAACTCAAACTTGAGGTGGCCAGCCTGCACGGAAAGACGACAAAGCTCGCGCATGCGCAGTTGGGTTCTCAATCTGCTAAGGGTCCCAATAAATTCTTATCAATATACATGCGCTATAATTATCCTAGATATTACTGGAATTGAATTTACCACGTTTTGCCAATAAAAATAAGGGTTAGTACGTTTACGGTACCTTTCTCCATGGTTCAGCCACCCAGTAATATTCATCATCGCATTCGCGGAGCTTGCACGTTTGTTCAGTTGCGGGCCTTTCACTCATTCGACAGCCATTGACGGGTGTCGGATCCATCCATTCATATTTATTGACTCGATGACAAGTGACTGTTCGCATTTGCATTCCATTTCCACACTCTGCCGAACACTGTGTATAAAATGCATTCAGTATTGAAACGTGTTGAATTGTGTAATCAGGTAAGAAAAAAAAAAAACACAGAACCACCACATTGATTCGTCGACACATTGTGATTTGTTTTCGAGATTAGAGGAAGGTACAAGATTTGCAAATAGAGGTCTGTAAGAAATGGTCTATGAAAGTATATGAATTATAATATTCACAAATGTTCATTTTCATTTTCGGTATCAGTATTGTTTGTAATGATGCACCGTTAATCAGAGACTATTTCCTTTATTCTCGTACGTTGATATGCATGTAAATGGATAGTACCCAAGTGAATTTCGAATTTAGTCTGTCATTGAGATTTGGAGGCAAAATTATGAGAAACTCGAGTCCACAAAAGAGATTTTTAATAGATACTGCACAATTGCTGCTACTTATATTAACAATAAGTCTACTCTCAGCAATAAAAACTTCGTGAAATAGAAAATGTAAGTTTCGATTTTTAAACATGTTACTTTCAAATGAAAATTCGGCGATTGAGATCTGACAGATTTCTTTTGAACAAACGAATTTGGGTACCACCCTTACGCTTGTAAACATAAATCATGCTCATGCAATAATATAGTAAAAACGATAGACTTTTCGTATACGGGTAATAATATTCATTTTAATTGTAGTAGGTACAATAACAGATCTGTTTTAATTTGGAAAATCGGCGGAAAAAAAAATATTTTTATCGCAACACATACACGTGAACAGACGATATTTTGCGAGCTTCATAAACAAGTTTGCAGTAGTAGTAAGGCGATAAAATATTGAATGAATAGTGTGATTGAGAACTCGTTCAATAGTATCGAAAGACGAGTTCAACTAGACTTAGGAGGAAATAAAAAGTACGTATATGAGTAAGTTAGCAAAGAGAAAAAGTTTGTGCAATAATTGGTTGTTAAATAAGCATGTCAAGTTTGAGCTCCCAAAAAAGAAGGACAAAAAAACAAAAATTAAAACGAGACAGGAATATTGTGAAGTAAGCGTAACATAAATATTAACTGTAAAATGTGCAAATTAAAGCAACGTGAATAAACATTGCCAAGCGCTGCAACATCATATAATCGTGCGCTATTATGAAAATAAGAAAATTAAAAATACTGTGAATACCCTAATACATGCCCGAAAATTTTCATGTGCCAATTTCCCGCCAAAGTAGTAGATATACAGCATTCAAAAAGCAAAAATATTAAACACACGTTACAGTAGGGCTAGGACTCTAATCTTCTACGCGTATCAATCGAGATACTGCAATCACACAAGAATATCGTCTATGATCAGAGTTAGTTGTTTGATTGAAGATAACTAAGGTTATCATTGAATGGAACAGCTTAAGAGCACAATTGTATGGTTAAAATTTTCTTGATTGCGAGCATGACGTTCATTAGTCATTTGTAACATATCGTTACACTTTAAAGTTGGCTATACCGGGACAATCTCTTGAAACTTGAAAATCAACTGCGCACGCACCAAATAATTTGATCTCATTGGTCGGCGAAATCTTCCTGCAGCGATATTCTTATCGGCGATGCAGGCGGGCCAACGTACGCAAAATGTGTACGTTTGAATTTTCAAAGAGCATAATCGTTAAATTTCGACCGTTCTTTGAAGAATCAACTTTTCGACACAAGAACAAATGCTTCCCAACCTTTTCCGAGTCACTACCTGAATGATTTGAGATTCTAACTTCGAAAATTCGTATCAACTACATCGCCACCAGAAACAGTTTGACAGCTGAAAACTCGGGATGGCCAGCCTGCACAAAGAGCCGATGAAACTCGCGCATGCGCGATTGATTTTCAAGTTTCAAGAGATTGTCCGGGTATATGTACCATATCGCACCATCGTAAAAATTTAGAGTGTAATCAAAATCAAAAGTGTGTAATCTGATTTTCTGATCAACATTCTTTCGTGGTAAACACACTAGTTAGAAGCTTATCAAGTAATACTTAACTTCTTATTGCAAATTTGATAATGTCATCCACAAATAATTTTTGAACCGTAATTGTGAGAAAAAATATTCGAGTCTCTGGTAAAAACGTTTAGAAACTTCTCAATTTCAAAGAAAAAGTTCTTAAAAAAGGATTTTTCGAAACTTTCACAAATCAAGTGTTTACCCTGAATTTATCTAAAAATGGACCTCAGAAATTGCAACAAATACGTTAAAAATTTTGTAAATTAACCGATACTTTGAGAAACAACGAAATAAGAACATTTGTCAAGAATATTTTTCCCGTATCTGGATATGGAGACTTTACAAAAGAATTCTAAAAGAAACTATTAATTTTACTCCAATATGATTAATGATCCGTAGTTTACTATATTCACCCTTCAATGACAATATTACCGGTTCATCTGTATACATTCTTAAAAATGAACGCATTCCATTCTCTTTCACAATATTTGAATCTTGAAAACAAAAAAAATAAGAAAACGCATAGAACGAACTTTGATCATCGACAGGTAAATCATTATTTACATATCCCCAGTTCCATTTTTTGCATGTTTTTTTTTTCTTTTCCGTTCAAATTATCTATCCAAATAATGGCATAACGAGTCGTGATAATTTGATTGCGAAAAATGCAACCCTAATCTTGCTATCGGTCAATGAGAGTGGTGTGGTTGTGTGGCATGGGTACCTCAGTCCAGGGTCCCTCCTGCCAAGTCAAGGCACATGGTCTTTGCTGACATGGCCTCTGTGACTTGGGTCGCCGTTTTAGCCCTGCGCACTTTTGGTCTTCAACCGTAACCTCGGCTGTGCCAGTCTTTGCTACGCAGTCCACCCTGCGAGTTTTAGTACCATATCCGCACGATTTTGAACACTGGAAAAATTTGCCAGTCGTGCAAAAATTTTGATTTCAAGCAAAGTGAGACGTTGCATTTTAATTGGTGTGGCATGTGTGAGCTCGTTAATAACTCACCGAATTGTAATCATTATAATTGTACTACAGTATAAGCTCATAAGTATTATGCTAGTTCTGTTTCTACTTCAAGGTTTACAATGAGAGTTTTATCCACGTGTTAAATTTCAGTGGATCTGAAATATCAATGTATTGGTTGACGTCTCAAAAAATTGACACTTTGGTACTTAGGTTCAATGCGTCAACATTTATATTGCAAATACTTGATATTGATCGTCCGCCTTGAAGTTGACAAAGAACTTAACGTGGTATATGAATTTATTAGTATTGTGATCAGTGATTCAAAGAAGAAAAAAAAAATATTATTTACTGAATCTACTAAGATGAATATTCATCGGTCGAATTTAGACGCTGAGTACCAAGGGCTCAAATTTAAAGTAGCGATTACAAAGTTTTGTGCAATATTTTATATTCAAGCACGTGAGAATAAACTTTTGAATGCTAGAATAAGATTAAGTCAATAAGTGCATTGAGAATTTTGAAATTGTATTCGTGTCAGGCGAAATCGACACGTCAGTTAAATGCGAGTTTGGTCATTGCACTCTGCTGGTTCGATTTGATTGGCGGAGGAATTTTCTAAAACAAAAAGTCTTAGAAAACCGTTGTGTTTGTAGATGCTTCATAGAAACTTGAAATCGTCTACAATATCTACAACGAAATAAAAACTCGACGGTTCCAAAAAAATTGACACATAACGCCGTGATTTTTCATAAGTGAGTATAATGTACTTTTTACTGCATCAGTGAATTTGTGCAAAAAATTTCTACAAAAATGGAAATAAAATTCCGTAAACTGTTGTAAAGTTGTACGAATTTGCAAGACAATCTACAATTCAATAGAATAACGGTTATAGTTTAGCGTAGATTTTCGTAGAAAAGTAACAAAAAAAAAAAAAAAATGAAAATTTCCACCGAGGATGTGATTATGTTTATGAACCACGTGATAGTCTCTGAACCGGAAACTCGAGTGATGTTGTAACACTGTTGCTCGGACACTATTTGTCTTTATGTTGTGATGAAGTGTAAAAAAATTTCCGGGCGGATGAATATCACAACAGTTTGTTCGCGCACGTTAATTGAAATACGATAGCAAACGACTTGGCATAAGACGTACGATAAAAATTGACACGTTACTGATATCATTGGACAACAATCTTCACGGATGAAATTGCGACTCAACAATGAAATACATGTACGCTAACCACATGAATAAAACTGATTAGCTTTAACTTACGGGGGTGAACTTCGAAACTCTCCACCTTACTGATCCCGGAATATTCGAGGAATGCAATCCTTGTGTCTTTGCGCCTGTACATGCTTCCTTAAAGCACCTCCGAACATGATAAGGTTTTTCACTTTCGGAACATTCTTTATCGGGTAGAATCTCGCCGCGATCACTTTGACAGCGTACTTGACGATGTTGGAATCCCGGACCACACGTAGAAGCGCACTGAAAGAATTCCCTCGTTTTTTTAACGTTAAAATTACACCCCCTAGATTCATGCCACATTGACTTTCCCCATCTCACCTGGCTCCAATCACCAGTATTCCATCGCGGGCAGGCGTGTTGATTGCATAGAATGACCGTTGGTGGTTTTTGTTTCTGATCGCAATAGTCGTCGTTGGAAACTTCGCCCGATATAGCCGAGCTACACCTGACCATCCTACTTTGAGAGCCACCGTTACACGGCTTTGAGCACTGTAAAATATAGGATCTCGTGATCTCTTCTACGTTTTGACGACAACGTCAAACCGCATGAAAATTGATATCGAAAAATGGAAATCAGTGAGTGATAACTGTATAAAAATCCATCGAAGGACTGGTGTCTTTACTTACATTGCCAAAGCTTCCAGTCCGCCAGGTGTATCCAGGGTGAAACTGGTCAATTTCGTTCTCGTGTTGCTTGTTGAAATCATCAGAGTCAGCAGCGTACGTTATTGGGGTAGTCGATATCACCTGTGAGAAATCGTTAAAATTTAGCTGAAAAATCTCAGCGTTTCCAAGTACCGGACAAAGTTGGAAATATTGTTGTGAAAAATGTTGTTGCGAATCATTTGCTCAAGGATGAATTGGTCGGACTCTCTGGATCAAAGAGGACTAATTCCGAATAGGAGAAACCGTTAGAAAAACTCCAGTAATGTTTTTTTTGTAAGGCCAATGATAGTGGAAACGAATGAAACGATCCGTAATGGATACGTGATTACCTGGATAGGACAAGGCTGATGCTTGCATAATCTCGTCCTCGGTGGTGCGTGCAAAGTATCACATTCTGAACTTGGAGTGCCGTTGACATTTCTGCAAGTAATTTCTCGTCGCAACACTCCCTCCCCACAGCTCACGGAACACTAAGACAAAAAATCTGATCAGTCTACGAATTGTTTCGATTCATATCTAACGAGCTAATGAAGCTTTTAGCTTACCGGACTCCATTCGCTGGAATGCCATTTGAAACATGGTCCCATATCGCATATTCTTGAGGATACGGGCCTCGGATCGGTGCAATATGTGGCTGATATAACACGATTTTCTATCTGACACCAGTAAGGTTGTTCTTGTGTACCATTGCCGCATGTGACTGAGCACTGAAAAATTGACGGATGATGGATTTTAGCAAACTTGATCGAAATGAAATTGAGTTTCAATGTGGGGTTATAATTTTTTATGATGGCCGATTTACGATTGTGATGGAACATCTTGTCGACTCAATTTTTTTTAAATACAAAGTTACTTACGTTCTTAAGTAGAATTAAGCAAAATTTTAGATCGCTGTCACAATACGGCTTTCAAAAATCATTCAAATCATGAAAATTCATTTCGTTCATTGAACTTTTTATTTTTATTTCGTTCTACAAAATGGCGACCTTCCGAAGATTAAGTTTCATTTTTGTTGCAATTTACGAGTTTCATCAAGCAAAGGAGATTTATTATACAAAAATACTGTCTCAAAACTTGAAGTAAATCGGTAGAGCCGTTTTTGAGTCATCGCGGGCACCGCAAAACATGTCATCGAGCGAAATGCTTGACGTTATAGCCAATGAAAACGCTTTCTATTGATCAATACCGATGAAAAAAAACGCAAATAAAATTCCATCTACATAAATTTGAACAAAAAAAAAGAACCACAACTGAATTGATTAATCAATTGTTGAGACACAAATTCCTAAAATTCGCCAACTTTTTCAGCCGTCTACTTGTAAAAGAAAAGCGGTATACTGTTTAAATTTAATACATCCTACTATCCACATGAATATTCTTATTTTACATACCGGCGTCCAGTCTAACGCAAGAGTCCATTTCGGACATGCACCCTGTTCACAGATTTGCTGTAACACCTTATTTTCAGAGTCACATTTGCTTTCGGGTACCGGATAATTGTTCGAATCGACACAAGTAGCTGTGCGGAATTGTATTCCACCACCACACGTCTTGCTGCAGTGTCCCCACTGTCCATACAGCCAATGAGCCTCGTCGCATGGTCCTATGCAAACCTCTCGGCTGGCTGGCCTCGCAAGATGAACGCAAGCGTGTTCAGATATCGGCCTTGTGCCGGCAGAAAATTGATACATGCACTGAGAGATAACGGTTCGTGTGCCTGGACCGCAATGACTGGAGCACTCAGATTCGCTGATGACGATCCACCTGAAATCCAGATCCCATAATGCGAGGCTGTTACACGAATTGGAGTGAAACAAGTTTCGGAAGGAACTTTGCTGGATTACAAAATGTCTGGAGCGTGGAAAATTTGTCGCGACTTCAGTCCAACACAGTGTAAACACAGTGTTTAATGATGACAGAAATCGGTGATTATCGAGGCGAAAATTACTTGCAGAAGCTTTACCCAAAAATTTGCAAATTTAATTGAAATATTCGTTTCTAACAGTTTCAGGGAATAATTTTTCAGAAAGTTTAGATACGTTTTAGAAATATTTTTATTCCTACGAGGAAAAAATCAACTTCGAAAATTTTGTAGAAAAAAACCTCGATATTTTTAAAACCTTTCTGTATTCTGTTCATGATTCTAGTTTTATTGAAAATATTATTTTGCACATTATTCAAGATTTTTCGGGAAAACTAATTTCAAACGTTTGTCAAACTTTTTTTCATTCCCAGAAAGATCAAAACTCAAAACTTTGAAGATTTGCGATACAGAATGAAGTATGAAAAATATGTATAAGTTTTCCTTCGGAATTGATTCAATTTTCACCTCTTCGTCCATTCATTCGATTTTCACCCAGAACTTGACCAATCATATTCAAGCACTTAGTAACTCGGAGTTTTTCAGATTTTCAATAGAAAATGGATTTTCGAAAGAATGTTCGAAGTTGTTCCAAAAATTGTGTAAAATTTCCTAAAATCCCTCAGACATTATCGGAATAACTGTATTATTCATCTCTGGAAACAATGTTGCAGATTTTTTTCGAGCGTAGTTCGAAAAATATGGTTTTGGATTTCGAATGAATTTTTTCACCATTCAACTGACCTGACGGTACAATGCATGTTGCATGGCTGATTTTCTTCGGACGGCTTGCTCTCCGCTCTGCAATAGTCATCCGGAAGAACATCCTTGTTTTCGGTACTGCGACATTCCGGTGTGCGACGCATCGTGCCTTGGCAGACGCGATTGCAAGACGTCCAATCGCTCAGCACCCAAGTGTAGCTGGTGAGAATATTCTTCGGAACCGTATATTCGTACGATATTTGTGGTGGGTACAAACTTCCAACCGACAAAATCTACGTAAGTCACAAAATCACAGCTATGACTAATTGTGGTTTTGTTTTTTTTCTATTAAAATGGAGACTTCCTTAAAACCTATTTACTCTGGGCTTGTCGGGAAAAAAATTCCGATAAAACGGGAACAAAAATTAAGTAAATTTTACTTTGCAATGAACTTCAATACCGTCAGAAGCATGGGGTGAAAAACTTTTTTCAGTTGATAGATAAATTAATTCTCCCTTTCTTCACACCTGTTTTTTACCCACTTAACGCAAAAAAAAAAATAAAAATAAAAAATACCTTCCTAAACATTTAGCTGCTTACTTTGAGGTTTATTTCTGGTATTCAGACAGCTGGATTAAGTAAATATTTAACAATTCAATAATTATAAATTAATCAAGACTGAAAAATCTAGTCAAGCGACCATTTTCAGTCAAGTCAGACTGAACGAATTTTTTAATTCGCGATTCCTGTATTCTTTTGAAATTCTTTCAAGAAATATACTCACCTCTAAAATTAGGTCGAATGCAATAGGCCGGGAGCTGTTTAGACGTTCAATCACGGATTCGGGTCCGCTGTATTCGATAGTAATCCCAGGTTGTATGATTACTTTACGATGGGCCACCATGTATTTTCCGTTCAAAATATTCTCTCCGGTTTCACCATTTTTTAGCGCTAAATACGGAGTGAACACGAATAGAAAGAAATAATTAATCATTAGTGTGTTAATTTCTGTGAAATTCACAAGAGCTCGAGAAAAATAATTTTATCCTCATTTTCACGGCCGATGAATTTGTTTTATTCTTGTCTCGAAAACCGTCGATTATCGTAACTTTTCGTGAATATTCCTACTCGTTTACGAAAATTCACGGAGTTTCGTTTTATTTTTCTGGTACGGTTAATTTTTTATACCGTGTAAAAAATTGTGGATGATCTCAATTCACTGTAGTTTTTTCTATCGTTTTCAATGAGAAAACCAAAAAAATGGTGGATTTTTTTCGATTTCTTGCGGAATATCGTTGAAAATTTTTTACACCAAAAGAAAACACCGAATTACCAAGGTAATTGCTGTCGTTGTTCGATCCTCGCCATCCGTGCTGTCTTATGTCGATGTAACTACTCCCAGCAGGTATTTTGGTCACTCTGGTATATCCGTAACGGCTGATATTGTATGAACCTGTGATCCTTTGGCAGGTTGAATTATCTCCTTTGCAAACCCCGCAAGTATCCAATTCGGCGGATGAATTCAATATGTGATCACAGCCGGCCGCTTTGCAACGACCGTTCACACAAATGTCGAAAGTATCAAGACCGCAGGGCGTTCCATCAATCACTTTGTCGCGTAACATGTAATACTGATTACTTTCTACCTCGCAGTACAATTTGCAACGATCGTTGGGTAAGACTGAAAGAAAAATGGAGCAATTACATGCAAATATCTTCAAAGATGCAACCTTTTTTACGATATTACGTTATTCTCTGTGTAGCCGGATCGAATGATCGTCATGTTGTACCGAGAACTAAAGATTTTTATAAAGAAATAAACTCACTTCTGTTGTATTTTGCATGCCATTTGACATTTCTTGCTAGGTTGCGAATATTCATGTTGTTGTTGTTGAATTTCGAACACTGTTCTTCTCTGTAAGAAAATTTTTCCATGTGATTTTTCACGACAACTTGGATGTCAGCTTCCATAAACACCAATGATGATAAATTCTACATACCTGAAATCTTTACTGTCGGATGGACAATCTTTCGTTCCGCAACTGCGGTACTTCACCCTGGTGCCGATGCAGTAATTTCCACCGTTTTGTGGAAGCGGATTGTTGCATTCGCGATATTTTTTCTTGATACCACCACCACATGTTCGTGTACATTCTCCGTAACTGAAATAATATTACACATATACACAATGTTATTGCTCAAGTAAAATGAAAGATTGGTTTCAAACGATATTGACATGTAAATAATGGATATAATGAAATCGGTTAGAATGACCCAATAAACAACAATTCGACGGCAATACGTCAATATTTCAACGCATATAAACATACAATCCAATACCATAACGTTTTAAACAATCGTTCTATTTTTTCGTAAACAAACTTATTTCAATTGTGAAAGTGTGAAATGTTAGAGATTCTGTACTTTGAGACTTTGCCGTTTAAAACAGTACTATAAATTTTCTCACAATGCGCAAAGTAATAAGTAATGATCTGACGTCTTACGGCTTGCGTAAAAATAATGATTGAAATGTCATTTGAAACAAGATACGTAATATTCAATTTGGATGATTCGTTTAAAATTTACAGGAAGTATAGAGAATTATAAGTGACAATTTGAGAACACGTTAAATATATGCTGTGACACCAAACGTGTTCAGTACCTAATTTTGTTGAAAGTAATAATTGATAGTGCAACACGTATATTTCAAATAAGGGAAGTTTAAAATAAAAAAGAACAAATTACAAATTGGATTATGATAAATTGGCCAACATATCTAGGAAGATTTACCATCGTCGAGAGACATGTTTATTATGGTAGTCCCAAAAAATTGACTATTTTTTTTTAAAGTCATACGTTTAATAGATGTAGGAAACGGAAATGAGACGCCTGTTATAATTTGAATCCTTAACGTTAATATTTAGTGGTTCTTGAACGTAATTTTCCATTTATTCAACAAGCGAAAACAATTTTTGTTATTTCTGAATCTTGTAGCTCACAATCAGTAACGAGGCAATTAGAAATAATATCCGATAAATATTTTTCGGAATTCAATATTCTACAAAAAAGATCTCTCATAATTTTTTGATAACTCGATCATTTTAAAAGTTATTCAAGATTGGAGTTAAAATCACGTAAACATTCACTTTTTTCGAGATTAAAAGCGAAAATACTAGACTTATCACAAAATATCGTGGGTTTCTTTTTTCTTTTTTTTTTTTTTTTGTAATGCATTTCCATCATGTCATTCAATTTATTTTTAACTTGAGCAAATTTAATTTGTAATTATTACAAGTAATGATATGTAATGTATGGAATTCTACTTTGGAAGCACCTTTTATTAGCAAAAAATAAATTTCCTTCAGTTGAAAATTAATTGTTTATTCTTTTGAAGCAAAACTCACTCTCCCCATGGTCCCCATTGTCCATCGACCGGCTTGAGATGCTTCCGAGACACGCACTCTCCACGGTGGCACCACTTTCCGTAGGCACAAGCGGTCCCATCAGCCCATGGCATGTGCTGTGTATGGCACGCTTGTGCTGGATCCCAGACTGGCGCGGTGCACCACAGTCTCCTGCACACTGCCTGGCCAGTAGCCATCCACACACTCAGATTATGTTTCACTTAATCAGACCACATAGGATACATTTGCAATAATTTATTAGCTACTCAGTGTTTTTATACCGGGAGAATCTCTTGAGACTTGAAAATCAACCGCGCATGCGCCAAATAATTCAATCTCATTGGTCGGCGAAATCTTCCCGCAGCGATATTCTTGTCCGCGATCCAGGCGGGCCAACGTACGCAAAATGTGTACGTTTGAATTTTAAAAGAGCATAAGCATTAAATTTCGACCGTTTTTTTGAAGAATCAATTTCCCGGCACAATAAAAAAATGCTTCCGAAACCTTTCCGAGTCAATAGCTCAATTATTTGAGATTCTAACCTCGAAAATTCGTGTCAACTACATCGCCGCCAGAAACAGAGTTTGACAGCTGAAACTCGGGATGGCCAGCTTGCATGAACAGCTGATAAAACATGCTAAACGCATGCGCAAATTATTTTCAAGTTTCAAGAGATTGTCCCGGTATATTCGTAGCACTGACCAGGTAGGCAATTTTTTGTGCAAGTTCACTAGTGATCGTTTATATTTACATGGACCTCTATGGTTGATATTTGTTTATCGGTCTATTTCGAAAAGAAGAAGAGAAAATTATATAAAAACAAGGGGTTACAGTAGTAAAATGAATTCTCCCGATGGTATTCTTGTATAAAATACACCCCATGAAAGTAGAGTTGATATGGACATGCCTATTTTTTTCCTTGAAATATGATAGATCGATTAACCCTAGTTGGTCACACCTCAGTAGAATTGCATAACGGCTTATGAAATTCACCCCAAACGTGATAATTTGCTTCAAAAATGACTTCTACAAATTGAAAAAAAATATCTAGGTATTGTTTAAGGATCGCAGAAAAAGTTCTTTCAGTTTTCCTGGCCAAAATGAATTGTCTAAGTATTGTGAAACATCGGCAAAGTTAAGAAAGTACCGAAAATGTCAAAAAAAAGATCGTTATTTCTCACGAAGAATGGAGCCACGAGACCCATTTCCACGACTAAGGGACTCTACAAAGAGTTTGAAAAATTTTTGGGGTGAAATACACCCCCAGTGACCTGTTAGGATTAATTACGATTTGTGCAAATGAATACCAAACTTCAAAATCAAAATCTAACTAAGACGTTAATCGCTGTTACTGTTGTACATAAGATTAAGAAAATCTTTCTACCGTAGTATCAACTCTTTAACTCCAAACGCGCATAACACGTATTTTTTTTTTCTAGTAAGCCATAAATCCGAAATCCGTAAAAGTACATAATATCTATCATTGTAAACTCACTCTAAAAACTGCGCTCTAAAAGCTGGTCACTCTTGAATCGTGTAATATATTTGTAATATTACATATTTACGAGTTTTCGTTAGTTATGTTAACGGTTACATTACATTATTATTTGGGTCACATTTATGTTTGTTAATAATTATTTATCCGAGAAAGTTTGCTCAAAACTATTCTGCGGATCAATGTGCAAAATGGAGCCGAATATAATATGAAGCAGGATGCGTGACTCGCCATCACTCACCATGAACGGGCATATCTTAGAGCCCACGCCAAAAACTAATTCGCATTGTTTATTCTCGGAATAATCTTCCCCAGGCAATCGTTGAGTGCGTGGAATTGTGGTGGCACTCGGTTCATCCAGCAAGCAATTCCCGTATCCAGAGCTAATTGATGCGGTGAAAAAGGAGAGAATATAAAAAATAAGTAAATTGTTCATCGAGATAAATTGTTTTTCAATTAATTTTGATCCATTTTTAAGCTGGAACAAATCAATTTCTTATGGTTCACATATTTGCGAGTCAAGAACTGCATGTAGTCATAATTAAAGCAGTTTTGATCCCAAATATCAATTTTTCATCATGTATGTACGTACTTGGAGTCAGAAATTTGCAGGTAGTAATTCATTGATAATACAATTTTACATGTTTTCACATTTCACGCGCTTGAATATCTGTCAGGTAGGTATTTAAACATGTTTTCAAGCTACAATTAATTGAGCTTTTCTAGTAGAGCAGCTACCGAATCTTCATTAAACTATGTTAATTTTGTAGATAAACATTCGCAGGAACTTATATTTTGGAAGTTGGAAAAAGAATATTTCATTACGAGATATTTTCCAAGGTTACTCAATGTTACAATTCATTGCCACGAAAGTATGCAATAGTTTAAGTTATTGCAGACAGCATTACCGAATTTCCGCATCGGTTTTATCATTGATAATTGATTCAATAACAAACTATAATCCAATCTTCTACTGGGAACGAATGTAGAGATGGTGCAAATTTTGAATTTCACGCAACTCAGCTTGTTCTCCATTGTAACGTAAAGTTCCATGATATATCGCAGCTAAATTGCCATCTACGATTTCCACACGGCCCATTACACAGTTTGAAAGACTAGAAGAATCTTTCAGCCGGTTAAGCAACTAACCGAGGCCATTAGTCCAAAGTAACTAACGCGGTCGAGTGAATTTGCAGAAAAACTTGATTTCAACTCGCCGATACGAGACTGACGAACATTCGAAAGCGTATTGCAGTCACGTTGATTATATCCTCAGTGCGTCTTTCACGTCATAGTTAGACGATGAAAATGCACAGAGCTAAATCAAGCTTCTTACTTATTTTTATGGAGTGAAATTCAGTTGACCGTTTGGTACGATTAATCATATAGATTCGATCTGAAAATTGATTTCATAACCGCCGCTTACTAACAAAGATCCCTGCCTTACCGATAGGAACGACGCAGTAGAACCACTATGTAGGGTAAAAAACGTGCCTTCTGGTCCATTGCGTAATATTTTCGATCAAAATGAATTGAAAATATGTCATTGATATCATTGCATAAACAATTCTTCCTATTTCTTCAAGAACCAAAGTTACAACTGGAGTTCGGTTTCCTCTGAATGGCGTTTCGAAGCTCGCGGATTCAATTCAAGCCAATTGAAAATAAACTATTATTTACTATTGCATCGAATTCTCGTAAATTTCCGTTAATTCGTGATTTAAAAATAGAGCAGAGCAATTCGATTTTGATAATGACGTGTAATTTGTGGTGTGGTCGTAATATGATACTGACTCTAAGTAGTCGGTGACGAAGTGACGGGAACAGTTTGACCATTCCCATGGGAATGTGTTGTCGTCCAGCATTCTCGACATGACGTTGTGAATTCTCGTGTTGCCGCGATATTTCCGGCAGTTCTTATCATCGTCGTGCGGCATGCTTAATCTGAAAGGAAATTGACTTTACTATTTACCGATCGAGTAAACTAAAATGCCACCTACTTTCACTATCATTAGTAGCCTTCACATCACTGACTCAAAAATGTCGCAAATAGCAAAGTTTACTTTGAAATGCCGAACAAAAATGTCCAAGGACCTTTTTTTTTTTTGCATATAATAATGGCGTCAGAAAATGTATTCCTGCATTTCGTGGCCATACAATTACAGTGATACATCTTTTTGGCATTATTGCTGCGTGCAAAAACCATTTTTTTGGGTATTTGGCAAACGACGAGCAGGCTCCAATAATGGTAAATAAATGACATTTTATTTGGTTAGTAAAGACTGGACTACGGCATCGTCTTAAGATGCTGTTGACGTCGGATTACAACAAATTGAGACTCTGGCTACCCAATGTTTGTGTGTCATTGAACTGTAGCACAAGAAGTTATGCTACATGATGTTAAAGATTTAAAAGTAGTTTAATTTTTTCCTAGACGCCTTAGAACTTCCGAAAAATAATCAGCATAATCCGATCTTGGATGGTTTGATTCTAGAATTAGTAATCGGTAGTGGTGGCTTGTTCAAATTAATTATATTCAAGTATAATCGTACACGTGGCCAATTTCATGAGCGATGGTAAACGCTGCTGCCAATCCATTGTCCTGCACAATTGCGCAAGATGATCGCGGGTTGCACATTTTTCCCAATTGCGCCAATCCGAGTGTATCGCATCT
This sequence comes from Neodiprion fabricii, assembly GCF_021155785.1. NCBI lineage: Eukaryota > Metazoa > Arthropoda > Insecta > Hymenoptera > Diprionidae > Neodiprion > Neodiprion fabricii. The sequence continues at coordinate 7,692,993 of NC_060241.1, read as the reverse complement.
GTGTTCTTGTGTGTTGTGACACAGGTTTTCCCTTCAGATTACCGAGAAAAAGAAAAAAAGAGCTCAATTTTAATATTATTTTGTGAACATAATTGTGAAACAAGCGGATTCGAAAATAACGTGTGTCATCAAGTTCTCCGTTTCTAGTATCGAGATCAAGGTCAAGGTCAAGGTCATAAAATACTAAATCAATTTTGCAAGAAGCAAAGGTTTTTCTTGTCGTAGTCAGATTGAAATATGAAACGGAACCTTGTGAGAAGAAGTGCAGCATCGTAATGTTCCGGAGATGTTTCATCGGGATTGTTGTTATGCTTTTGCCACAAACAGAATGTGTTCAGCATTTCATTGGCAGGTATTCCTCCATTGTTTACTTGTTTAGTACCGAAGGTTTCGGTGGTGTTCTTTATCTTCACGACAACAATGCTGATCGCATTCCCGATCGAAGGATCCTTGTAGATAAGTGATACCTGCAACACAAACGCATAAAAGAAGCGTACAGTTACATTTAATTTTGCATAATGTGGTTGGATACGATAGCCCAATTAGACATTAGTATTACTATTTTCATTTTTGCTTTTAAGAAAAGTAGGAAATCAAAGTAAAATGTGACATCCTTTTTTTTCCAACACATAAGGTGAAATAAAACTTTGCTTCGTGGTATGTGTCGAAACAATCATACCGGGACAATGTCTTGATACTTGAAAATCAATTGCGCATGCGCGAGTTTTATCCGCTGTTCGTGCAGGCTGACCATCCCGAATATCAGCTATCAAACTGTTTCTGGCGGCAATGTAGTTGATACGAATTTTCGAGGTTAGAATCTTAAATAATTGAGGTAGTGACTCGGTAAGGTTTGGGAAGCATTTGTTATCGGGTCAGAAAGTTGATTCTTCAAAGAACGGTCGAAATTTAACGATTATGCTCTTTGAAAATTCAAACGTATATACTTTATGTACGTTGGCTCGCCTGGATCGCGGACAAAAATATCGCTGCGGGAAGATTTCGCCGACCAATGAAATTGAATTATTTGGCGCATGCGCGGTTGATTTTCAAATTTCAAGAGATAGTCCCGGTATGTACTTATATACCTGTAACGTATATCTGACATACACGTGGTGGCGAAGTAGAAATAAAGAGTCGTAAAAACGGTCCATTTCCAATTGTTCATTTAACTACAGAACTTCCTCGACAAAGGTTTCAATTATTTTCTCACCACTCGTAGCTGTGTATGCTTATGGTATACCGTGGATGAACGTGCGAGGTAGCTCGTTATTCCCAGAGCACCGCTGGGTCGTAAACTCCAATTTGCCCAAGGCACTCCGGGTGATCTTGAATCTTTAGACTTGGGCGCTGTTTACAGTATATTACACCTACCTACCATACTCTTGTTCACGCACATTTACTTAATTGCAAGCGAATAGTTGAGCGCCGTAGTCGACTAAACGATCTCTTCGCACATTCCAATTACCATTGTAGAATTATAACGACATACATACGCGATAGAATGTCTCAAAAACCTTAAAGATGTCATACTTGCAATGGTTCGAAAACGTGGAAATTATTTTCATATACTTGTTCGTATCATACATGCGAATAATTGTTATTAATTTGTTTCTTGATGAACAATATATGAGCTCGAATGATTTTCCTGCGTTATCGTACATGTACCTAAAGAACGAATCCGTGTTGTTTCATCAATGCGCTCACGAACCGCAGTTAAGCCCGATTCGATGAGTATAAATGTAAATTGAATTCCTAGTGTTGATATTGCGTGTTAATTGTTTACATCTTCGGAAACGAGCTGCAGCTGTCAGCTCCAGTTTAGTAAAGTGAGAACACTTTCAATTAGTGCGTCAATGCTTTGCCGGTGGATAGTTACATATACGATTATTAGTGAACGATTACTAGTTACCAGTAAAATATTCACTGCAACAATTACTCAAGGAATATCTCGCCAAACGTGTTTACACGTATGCCACTTGATGTGCAATTTCCTAGGTCCTGTCAAGCTTTTTCGAAAACTGATTACTTTCGATTACTTTCACATGTTTACATTTGCGTGGTGCGATTTGCCTGCATACAGGATGAAGCGTCCCAATTACGCCTGAGACATGCAACCCTCATTGTATCCATGTGATTAGATTCATTTGAACAGCATGTGCTAGGCGAAGTTATTGCGACAACGATACAATGATAGTAAGGTGATAAACAGTGGTAAGCTGCTATGAATTCTACACGAGACCGATCGGTTTCAGCGTTATTGTCCAAATTTCATCTCGGACGCGAATAATCTTCACTACAATTTTGATAAGCTCATGTATTCCTTTGTGTTTTGGCCTTCGGAGTGTACAAACAGTTCGGCATAGTTGGGCACGATACTTTGTGACGCATAGAATCACATTTACGTCTAGCACTTTTTCACGGAAAGAATGGCGTTTCCGCTACTAATTTCACAGTGGTACTCTCGGTGCACCTAAACTATATTTTGCGGATTGGATCAAGGATTAATGAGCACAGAACATTAGAACTGGATCAAAAACACCGGAGCATTATCATTATGTACGTCCTGACTGTTAAATCCTTTCTCAAATTATTGATACCTCAACTTGCGATATTCAAATTTGCTCAGATCAATTTTCATGACATAATCGCATTATCGTTTCATCATCGTTCAATATCATCGGCGCATATATCTTGCCGGAGATTTTAAAGATGTTTCAACTGTTTACCTGATTTTTTATTCAGACGATGGAGCTCATTCATTCTGCAAATGTTGTAAGTTGAAACTACCGAATACAGGGAAAACCTCCGCTGGTAGTGCATTTATAGTGCGACAAGTATTTATATATAATATTATACACACACTTGTAAAACTGTTCCCGACCCGAAGTTTGCGCCGCCCATCGTCAGCTATTTCGTGTGTTTAACCACGTTCTTGCCTCCGGCAAACATGCACATGAGGTACGGGTTCGAGAGTAGCTCGTGTCGTGTATTCGGTTGGCAAATATGATTAAATCGTAATTAGCCATCGGTGTTAAGTTGTGAACCTGATATTTTTCGATCAAACAGGTATTATCTCTTACCTGCTGAGCGCTCGTGGGTTATTTGATACTTGTCCGCATAATCTCTCTCTCTCTCTCTCTCTTTATCTCTCTCTTCCCTTGCCGCAGGTACTTTCGATTGAATGAAATATTTCGGTCAGGATTAACATACGTAATTGTCCATGTATACGGTCTGTACCGTCTGTTTTCGACAGTACGATATAATTGTGGTTGCATTTTACGTTATAAGGTCGGGATAGAATATTATATCCTTATGGTTATAATAACAATTCAGAAATGAAATTATCCGCTCAACAATTACGGACAAGAAAGCATTCGAAATACATGAAAAATTCGTCGCAGTGAATGATTCACGGACACGTGGGGACTGGTTCAAGTATCTTTAGTAATGAGATGTTACTTGGAGCGCAAGTAGGTTAGAAATAATTAATGCCGAACGATTTGAAAAACAAATATTACCCAATACTCGTTCCAAAGCTTAGACAACTCTAAGCAGTTCCAGTGCAGAATATTAATTACGTTAGTTACGTGGAGGTTTTAATTGCTCTCATAATTGCAGAGATTAATTTCGTAATTACCGCCATTACTATCAGTCAGTGGAATGCAACTTTGTCTAAGGTTTAGCTTAAAAGCCATTAACTTTCGAAGCTATCGAGGCAGAATTTTCCCTCTAAGAGCGAATGGCAAGAGATAAATTGATTTTTTTTAACTCTTACTTCACTAAATTATTCTCATTATTTGATTTTCATACGGAGAGCGAATTTCTTGATGCTAATATCAAGTACCTAACCTTGAATTTATTTCCTATCCAAAACGACATTTGTTAAAATCTGCATCTTACGGGTCGGGATGACTTTCGCGAAGAACGATGCCAAAGCAGTTGGGTCGGAACTTGCTTCGTGATCGCCGATTGATCGGTGAAATAACGACTTAACATACCTGAAGTAAATTATACGATACAAAGAACTTACACCTTCGTTATTCGCGAGCAACTTATGGCTGTTATGTAACAGTTACAAGGTTTCACCTCGTTTTATTTTCACTGTAACATATTAATGTATTTCGTAATGGTGAAATATCGGTTTAATCACCGATCTGTCTGCACCAACCTCACGATTCTACCGAGAAGTGAAAACATTTTATTTTCGTATTCGTTTTTCACTCGGACGGTATTTATACAACGAACCATAACAGCTGCATTCTTCCTCCCGATAGCAATGTGATTAATTATAATTTATTACACGCTCATTTTATCAACCATCCTTCGAGATTCTCAGCGCAAGTCGAGTCACAACGGAATCACCATTTTAAATGACTGGAGTGATCTGCAGTTTGATCAACAGGCCATGGAGGCTTGATCACTCGTACATTATACACGCTGTACTGTCATGATTAATGATTGATTGATCCTCAGCAGGGAGATCAAATTCCAGCTATGCTTTATAAGTCACCCTTGGCTAGTGCACCTCACGATGCATGTAGACCTTGGAAGGCTGATATAGTTAGTTTTTACCGACCGAGTGAAACTTCACTTATTTTGGCTATCAACATAACCTCAATCTCTAGCTACGAAATGAAGTGTCTTTTTATGACGTTCGTTATCGAAGAAAAATGTTATCATCAGTTTCCAGTTTCATAGTCCACATTCAACGATTTCTCAATGGTGTTACCTTAAGTATTATAACCAACGGTTTTGTTTTGAAAGAATACACGCGGAGAAAGGATTCGTTGGATTCTCCAAATATGGTGAAAAAATGTTTTTGCTGATTCAAATAAAGGTGGTATCACTGAACGACCAAAATTATCATTCCAATGACGTTTTTATCGGATTAAATGACATTAAATCAACAAAACGTTTCTTTTGCCACATTTCTTCGCCATGCTTTGTAAATTCAGAGAATCCTTTCTCTGCGTGTATACATACGGTGAGTAACTATAGAGAGAATCTGATTTATGCCTAGGCAAGTATCCATGTGAAAATCTCGCATTTCTGGTTCCGGCACATGTCCTATTCGCAATAAATTATATCCTGCCGGTGGAATCAAGGAGCTGACAATGACCTGGACGCCAATAGGTACGAGTATAATGGAATTTATTCGCATCGCTGGTGACATTTGCATCGAGCACCTTATTCTCCGCGGGTATTCATATATCGGTACACAATGTATCTGGAAGGAAGGGATTATACATCCTGAAGTATTCGATCCAGAGCGTTACACACGCTGCTCAGCGATTCATCGTACAAGCGATCTCTTTCCTGCTTTACATGTTTTGCCGTATCTTAGTACAATTGCAATATTCTTCTGTATGAATATTACGTTAGATGTGTGTAAGTGTGAAACTGATTACAAGAATGAAAACCATACAAGCTTGAGGTAGACAATAATTATGTGCGATTGTAGGAACGAGATGTATCAAATCGTGGATCAAATTAATCACAATACACTATTCTCTCAGTGTCCAAAAAAGGTGGTTGCGATTCGCGCATATGATAGGACATAATACAGGTGCATGTAACTATCAAGAATGAAGGACGGCCTGCCCGGTGGTATCTTGTTCACGGTATTTCATGCAACGATCATGGCTGTGTCGAAAACTTATGAAGGAGAACGAGAAAGATCAAAAAAAAAAAAAAAAAAGAGAAAGGAAAGAAAAAAACTATCAGGGCACGGAAAACTTGGCCACGAATCGATTTGCATAATGTTTTACTCGTGGATCCGCGATCAATGAGAGCTCGATGATTAATGACACTTTTATAAACCGGTAAGAGATTCTACCGTTTGATAACTACATTGTACTCAACCCTCTGAAGTACGAACCTGTTGCAATTGGAATCTCGTTTCATTTTTATATGATATATTTTTCCCTGCAGTGATTAACGATGTCTTCATATTTTTTATTCAGTGGATACGATATTGAGTTGGACGTCTCCTCTGCTTCTTAGAAAGTTTTGAATTGCATACCGACGAGAAACTGTGGAACTTGGTAGATTGTGAAAATTGGACTTGCGCATGCGCGAGCTTTGTACGATTTTCATACAGGCTGACCAACTGAAATTCAAGCCGTCATGCGCGGCTGATAGAGATTACGTAGGTGGCGCAGATTACTTTGAGTGAAACAAATCGCAAGTAGTTAATGTAGTATTGATTTGGGAAGGTTTAGCAAACTTTCATTGTAAACTGACTGATGACTGCTACGAGTCGTCATTGTAACGTAGTTTAGTAGTTTTACGATAATCAAGAATATATTTTAAGTTATAACAAAGACGTTTATTCAGGTGAGTGTGTTTACAGTAGTCTGGGTATATATATATATATTATATATGGGACTGTTGCCTAGGGGGTAGCGTCTATCTTATGGTACTACATACGGCTAACTATAGTCGTCTATCTATGTTACAATCGTAGCAACATCATTTTAATTTGCCACTTAACGCAGGAAAATTTGACATCTCGTACCCCGTTTCAAGTAACTTGGCTCCTCTACTTTGCGGTCGAAAGTATTACCGTGATACAATCTCGCTGACCAATAGTTTCATTATTTTGCGCATGCGCAATAGCTCGCATTGCCTGCTAAGTTTCAGCGTCTCCTCTCGGTCTGTTGCATTCCAATACGGAGTGACAGGGGGCAAGAAGAAGAGATCAAATACTTTTACTATTAATAGTTCGTTTTTTAATCGGCTCAAATGCCGGCTACTCAATTATGAACCGACAAAACGCTGACGAGACTTGAACGAGTAACGATAATTCTTGCGAGATAAATTGGTAAAAATTATTATACTCACGGTGCTCATCAGGATGAGAATGTAGTTCTGTAGTCCTTCCCCGTGGTATTCGGCCATCTTCGCATCGGCAACGACCATTATTTCGATGAAATACTCCTGAGGAAGAGCTCGCCGTGGTCTCCAAGAACTAAAAGGATCCTCGATTTCGTAGTTTTGATATTTCTGCAGAGGATTTATTCGACGTTCGTTAGGAAAATACCTGAAAGCATAAATTAAACAATATAAGCTTATAAAGTTATTCGTCAATGATATAAGAATTATTGTATTGAGACTTTACGATCATTCTAATGTTTCTCGGATTACATCCTGATCGCGTGTCGCACAGTGACCAATTGAAACGATCAATGCCCGAAGCTCGGCAGCAGGTGAAAATGGATTATAGAGAATATAACCTGTTACGGGGCCGCTGATATTGCCCCAAGAATTGCCGCTGATCGCCGTGTCTGACGAACTCGCTGACATCATCCCTCCCAAAATCGTCACTGTCAGTGTAGTAATCCTCTCTGGATTCTTCGGCGTGAGACTTTCGGTATATGGAACGTCTTTCCCGCCTGGGATGCTCGCCGACGTAAATCTTCGGGCCGGAAGTATCGTCGATCAAAAGTGCCGGCGCCTCGTCGTCGATGTTATCTGAAAGGAAGGATTAATTGCCGATGAGAAGAAGATATAAAAATAACAAAATGCAGGCAATTGATTGAGGCGTCAATTCATCAAGGCTAGTTTATATGCGTATACATGTATACGCGTATCTCGTATAATGTACGGATATGGTATACATTATAAGTATGTGACGTGTCGTTAGTGTTTATTTAAGAATCAGCCCTTTTTCGTAAATCGATTAGACCTGATCAATGAATATTGATCAGTGATTAGGTGGGCAGATGATTAATCGTTTTGTGTACATCTTCTTGAAATGAATTATGACAAAATCTTTCTACGGAATTGCGAATGGTATACAGACGCTCGTCAATTGAATCGTTGGATGCACAAATTATAACCACTTTCGTCTTTCATTATATGTGATTATATGAGAATCTTCTTCCAGTGATTCTTGTATCGTCTTATTTTATTTTTTACCCGCCAAGCGAATTAGTCGTTTTTGTTCTCTCTTTTTTTTTATTTACAATATGTAAGAACCACTCGTGCTTGTGATTTGATGTTGATAATAATACATAGGTTGGGAACTGTATTTAACGATGTCCCAATAGTTGCACAATTAATTTTTTCACCGACTGCACTGTTCAGTTGAAAGTCAGGATGTGTATATGAAAAATGGTGTCCACGAACAAAAAGTTTCCTGTTCAACATATAAAGTAGTACATATTCGAATCTAGGTTCACAGGGCTTATGTTATAGATTTAATTACTTGGCTATAAAATTTAGATGCAATATGAAAAAATATTTTCGTAAAACAATGTAAGGCCATATTTACTAAAGCTATTGGTTCCTAAAGCCAGTAAGAAAAACGACACAAACAAAAAGATTGGATAACTAACGAATTCATTGGATGTGTAATGGAAAAAGAGCGTTTGTATAAAAAATAGAAAAAACGCAGATAACCAGATTTTTACAATTTATTGATCACAAGAGAATTTGGTCATATGTGAATAAAAAAAAATTGGGTAAACATGAAAGAAATTTTTATATTCCAAGGGATAAAATTGAAGGCAAAGAGAATATGGCGAATCATTTGAATGAATAATTTTTTGGGGTAGGGAAAAAGTTATGAAGCAATATAAAAACTATAAGTAACGAAGCTAATGTACGTAAATTTAAATTAGTCAAAAGCTCAATTTTTCTCGAGCCTAATAATAGGTCTTGTTTTTAAGACTTGTGATAAATACTTCCCTAGTAATTACAAACCCATTTCACGTATATCTAATTTTGCAAGAATTTACGAGAAGCTGTTGCATGTTGGAATCACAGGTTTCCTAAAGAAATATAAAATCCTTTCAAACTCGCCGTTTGGCTTTAAGATGAGATTTGGATCAAAAGATGTAATCGCTAAAGTAACTGAAATTATTTTAGAAAATTTATATCAAAGTAGACCAACTGCAGCAGTATTTTTAGATTTAGCTGAAGCTTTTCATACGGTCAATCATGGAACACTTATCGAAACACTGAATACCTTTTACATGTATTATCAAGAATCATTGTGTACGGAATATACTATAGTGTTGCTACTTATGGGATATTTGAGCATCAGCCAATAAAACAGTAATTAGTCTAATCGAGAGTGTACATAACAGTGTTCTAAATTAGACGAAGTAGAAAAAGAAATTGGAAGGATAAGTTACAAGTATATTGCCGTGGAACTTGAATAGTCCCAAAATTTTATAAAAAATATAAAAAGCAAGAACTGCAAAAAGATTAATTGGAATTATTTAAGAAATACTGATGTGCAATAACAATGCCTTGTAAACCGTTACCAAATAACTTTCATTGTAATTTTTAGTTTAATTTTGAAGTACTTTCATATTAAGTTTTGTCAAGCAATCTGGTTAATAATAATAATAATAATAATAATAACAACAACAACAACAACAACAACAACAAAACACAAATGAGAATAGACTCGTGAATGAATGATGTGTTTGGATGTGTTTGATTACATAGAACAAAACAAATAAAAGAATAAATTGCAAAAACGGCATCCGAGCATAAGCTCTTCTGTGAAAAGTGGATGCTCTCCGAACTGTTAATTCGATTATAAATGACTTTGGCCTTTGCCAAAATAAACTTTGATCCTTACGCCTAGACGCGTTCGCTGCAAGACCAAGGAATTCGTGTATATTCGTCATAGCGGTAAAGCTAACAATTTGTTACGTGTCATGGAAAGAATGTCTGCGTGGATTTTTTCCGTGCCAGAATACGAGTCCTTGGGTATATGATTTGAGAAATTTGGCTTCCGAACGATTAATCGATGTCATAACCGCCCGTCGCTGTTATGCATTACCTACCGGATTCCGGCCGCGTGATTTCGATCTCAAAAATATATCGGAGATATTCGTTATACGAATCTGCTAAATTGTTTTTGCTGTTTTAAAAAAGATTTTGGAATCTTGATATGAAATCAAGAACGACTAGGGCGCGAAAAGAACTCAATGACCAAATTTCGGTGAAACTGGTGAATATAGTATAATGTAATAATTTACACGCATGCCAGCGTATGCGGGGACAATCTCTTGAAACTTGAAAATCAACCGCGCATGCGCGAGTTTTATCGACTGTTCGTGCAGGCTGGCCATCTCGAGTTTCAGCTGTCAAACTCTGTTTCTGGCGTAGATGTAGTTGATACGAATTTTCGAGGTTAGAATCTCAAATAATTGAGGTAGTGACTCGGAAAGGTTTGGGAAGCATTTGTTATTGGATCGGAAAGTTGATTCTTCAAAGAACGGTCGGAATTTAATGCTTATGCTCTTTGAAAATTCAAACGTACTCATTTTCCGTACGTTGGCTCGCTTGCATCGCAGAAAAAAATATCGCTGCGAGAAGATTTCACCGACCAATGGTATCGAATTATTTGGCGCATGCGCGGTTGATTTTCAAGTTTCAAGAGATCGTCCCGGTATGCCGAGAGGAATCTGTAAAAATCATCAGACTAAGTGACCGATTGCGCATGCGTAAAATAGATGAACTTCAATGGTCGGTCATTTTTCTCTGTGAAACAGTGGTGCCAACTTCCTCGAAACGAGGCATGATGAGTCGTTCTCTCCCATGTAAAGTGGCGAATTGCAATTGTGTACTTTTGATGACTCGCATCAGTAATCAATCAGCATGCAATGAAGTTTTTCGAGTCTGCCAAAATCATTACATAAATTATTTGAAATCTGTTTAAGGTGGTTGGGCAATAATTTCGGAAATGTTTAATTCACATGAGTTTTATTTACACAAGTTTTTGAGTAATTTTAAACAATCCTGTAAAGTTTGAAAATGTTTTACCATTTAGATACTGAGTGTTTTGATTTCAAACTTGAGCTATTTTACATTGTGTAGATAGGGACTGGGATAAAAACTGATAGTTTCGAGTTGGTTGATTTAGAATAAAATGTTGGGGACGCTGGACGGGTCAAAAATATTGAATAAGGTAAGATGGACATTTAAGATTAATAATTAAAAATATAATCTAAGAAAAAAAACAAAACTTCCATCGTGATTTCGGTTAGATTATAGATTTGGCAACATCGCAAGATGCAAATTACGCGCGGTGTTCAAATTATTTATTTTCTGCTGTTTAGATATGATATCGCTAAAACACTTAATTTTTATTATTCTTTCGCGAATCTCCCCTTAAATCGTAACTGATCAGACGTTTTGATTCACAAAAATAAAGATTATAGCGAGGGTTCAAGCAGACTACAACACAAGAAAATCACGCGTCGTTCCCAAATTTATTTTCTGATTATTTGCGGAATACAGTGCTCACTATTATCCGTCGGATGGCGTTACTGTCGCTACCCAACTACCTTGAAATGAAAAACTTCGCATCACCAACATACTGTTTGCACCGTGATTCGTAGCTGAAGTTTCAGTTGGCCAACCTGCATGAATATCCGTCAAAGACTCGCTCATGCGCAGTCAGATTTTCAATCTGCCTTGATTTCCTCCCCATTTATACCATACTAACAGTAAAGTCGGAAACCTTCGTATCCATAATGAATCATTTTGTACCAAGTACACATGTACTTACATATAATAGATTTGTACGCGTGTCTGGCTGCAAGAAATGATCACGTGTGTCGGCATGCTTATTGTCAGTAGCAAAAATTTACATGTTTAATTCAGTCAAGGCTTTTATCCTGGTCGAGCAATGATTTAACGCCCGAGACGCCTGGTTTCTATTCTTTTCCTTCGTAGTTTTCGATCCAGGAATTTTTATCCTAATCAATTTATTGCGTAAACATTTACATTAACTGTGCGTGTATGTATGTATAAGTAAAGTGACAAGCACTTGCGGTTATCCATTTATATTCATCATATACACAAGAGAACGTCTGTTTTTTTTTTTTTTTTTTGTTTTTTTTTTACAAAAAATTGTTTTCTCTCGTAAAATTAAACTTGCACTGAATTTTTCCAAACTTTCAAAAACTCTCGCGTGCGGACGTTTCTTCCAATAATTATTGAAATTTGAAAAACTATGAAGCCTGATTTAATCGAGGTATAACAACGAAGAATTCCTAGGGAATAAAAAAACAAAAAAGAGATAAAGGAAAAGAAAAATCGGCACACAATTCGCCCACGCATCAACGGCGCTACTTGCGGCTGACTATTATTAGCACTGCATGTGAACGAACGTATCTCAACGAGCACATGAAGAGTAACCTAAGGCGGTCGACGGTCGGATTTCTCATTCGCCAAAGTTAGCATTGGTATTATACACACATAATACTTCTTTACCCCAGCGTGGGAGGTAATAAGGAAAGAATGAATTTATAAAAAAGTTACAACTTCGCTGTAGTAAATGGCCGTACAATGGTATCGTGATGGTGCAGAAAATAATCCGATCGAACATGCGTAATACGAATGAACCGCACGGCTATTTGCTTATCAATTTCCACACGAAAAACCGTATCCAAGCAGTCGTTTATTCCAAAAATATTATTCCCTGTGACGATAGGAAGTTGTTGAAATTTCGAGAATTTTAGAGACTTTGTTTTCGAGTAACAAACACAAATTCAATATTTTTAATGCTCCAATACTCGAACCGAAGTTTTCCACAATTTCTGACATTTTGTCACGATCTTCTAATAACGAGTCACGGAATAAAGTGGTGAAAGTTTTTAAAAAAATGACAAACTAGATAACTGTATTGCCCGCAAGTTAATTCTTCCAATTTTTTCTTTTTTTTCTAATCTCAACACGACGGCAGCCAAATTTCACCGGCAATTCCAATTCGGCATTAAAATGATCGTTCCGCAAGTCTCAGACGAATGTATGCACTGCGCACAACGTCTCGACTTCGTCTTTCTCTTATTGTGGCAATTACCTCGAGCAGCGTGATTGTTGCAAAATCTAAAAATTATTCCCACCGCGTATCTCTACCCTGTAATTAAGGCTCGTACTGTTTAGAACAGTATGACGAACCTGCAGCAGTTGCAATTTACACGGAGAATGTGCAATGACCATTTTTGTTCCAACGGTGCATGAATCTGCAGATTGTCTGACACTGATTGTGAGCGTAGCCTGCAGAAATTATCCGGCAAAGATTACATTGTGCAACGTTCAGGAATTTTCATATTGCGAGACCGGGTCGTTGTTCTGCAGGTGCGGATGGAAAATTGATCACGGCTTTACTTATTGGAGTTATTACACCACGGAAATATTCTGCATGATTCATGTTTGTATCGGATTCGATATTCGAAATCTTGAGAATTAACGATCAACGCTCGGAGTTTGGCGAACGTGAAAATTACTGCTCGTACTAACATGGCGTTAGCCACGCTTTAAAACTTTCAACCTACACGTAAATAAAAGTTTAAGTCGTTGTAACAGAATTGTAGCGTTCATTTTGTACAAATGACAAGGACTTACATGATCCAAAACACGAAAATTGAACTAAGGTTTAAATCGCATTACTATGACCATCTTTTTACGTCGTGACAATGATAAGAATACTTAATATCGGAATTGCCATTAAATTTCACGACAGTTTGTGTCTATTTTTGATAAAATATTATAGGAATCCGCATGTTATAACGAGTCGATTTTATTTTCGTACAGTACTGATGGTTGTCTCGCGAGGAATGCATAAGAAGCATTGAAATTAAAATGACAAAGGCCACACCTTGAGGTGTAAGGCCCACACTTGTTGTCAAGCTCATTAAATTCTCAACTCTCCTCTCGGCGTGGGAGAAAAGCATGAATTTCTTGACACGTTGCTGTGCGCGGACGATTGACACGCATCAACAAATTAAGGATTGACTATGTAATGTAGCAAAAATTGTCGCAAAGTTGAGAGAAACCTGGAACGTTCCAAACTACAAACCTTTTTACTAAAATTTTCTCAACGTCATTTCGATCTCATAGTAGGAGTGTCATTTTATTCGTGTTTACAGGCATTGGTGTAAGTAACATCGCTAGAGATTTTTCAAACGATTTCTTTTTTTTTTTTTCGACACTATCCACGCAGCTGGTGCGACCAATTCATCCTTAATTAATTGACTATTTATTCTGAACACCTGAGTCATCAAGGGAGAAGCATTAATTAAAAAACACCTCTGTCCATCGGAAAACTGACTCTGTTAAATTAAGCCGATAGATAGCGAGAAATAGTGTTTCCTGAGTGCTCGGATGACGAACGAAAAAACAAAAAACCTACAATGAATATCGAACACCAGAAACCTGTACTTATCACGATTAGGACTTACTTTATCGAATGAAAAGTGGCCCGCTCACAATAAATTCTATTTTTTATCCGTACCGTATATTTATACATAAGTATTTCAAGTTTCTTCAACCTCGGAATGCAGCCGGTTATATAGGTGAAGGTACTTAAGAATCGTCAAACCTTAAATTCTCTCTTACGTATTAATTGAATATTATCTCGCTCTTACGCTATTCGACTGACACGTTTTTACTATAACGATAAATCAGAGTTACGATCTTGCGTAACATCATCGGCCGAATTCACAACTAATTATGACGATTTTTCAAACAGTTTTTTAGTGATTAGCTGAAAAGCTGAGGGAATAATTGATCATCTGCGATTTGTGAAGTAAAAAGGCTACGAATAATTAAAATTAAAACTAGATAAATTTCTCGCTTTAAGTGTCAAAAATTTAGATAAGAATGAAATTATTCTGAAATTACTTATCACCAGTTTTTTTTTTTCCGCTCGGAAATCGTGATTTTCAATTTTTTTTCTGTGTCAAGGATTTATTGTTTGGAATTAAATTCGACTCGAGAGTTTTCAGCCTTAGTCTCTGCAGTACGTTCGCTTCATAATTCTTCTCTTTTTTTTTCATTCGATAATTTTTTGCTTCGATTGCTCCCGAAGCCTGTTCATAAATAACAGCGGTTCGAGATAATCTTCCTAATAAATTGAATTAATAACAAGGCAATAATAATTGTATCGGACCTTCAATTACTTACTATCTCGACTCGAGTGACGAATCGTGCAGTGACTAGGGACAGTTATACGAGGTTAATTATAAAATATACTTGGTGGTAATTCGCGTTCGTTTAAATCCAAGACCTCGGAAGATGATTGGAAGTTATGCGGACATTGTGCTGTGCGGCACACATACCATGTTATACCGTTCAAAAATTGAACCGGTTTCGTCACCGGGGACTCTAGCGCTTACGTTAAATTACACTGGTAATATTGCATAAAAGCATGTCACAAAAGCAGCAGGTTTGATTTGAAATAATGTCATACGACGCGGTGCAATTTCAAATAAAGCCATATTTCCTGCAGATTCTGCATCATTTTCAATTGAACAGACTTTCGTCGCTGCTACGTCTGATTACGATTATCGTAAATGAGATAAGAAGAAAAAGGCGTCTTGTGTTATAGTTGAAATAGCGACAGATGATTGGAAATGTCGGATTTTCCAGCTGCAAAAGCAAACGAAAGGAAGATTCTGCTCGTGTTTACAGATAATCTAATTTCCGCAAGAAACAACATTTTTCGAATACCTGTTTGTGAAGACATTGCGATATTGGAGGTTTTCATTACCAACACGAGGTATCTTTTACAGTTTCTTCTAGGTATTGCTATCAATGTTTACATCAGCGCTACAAATCCATTCGAATCGATTCTTCCAACCAATCTTTGTTCTTGCAACGATTAAACGCGTAGGAAAGCATGTGTTACAAGAATTCTTGCTGTAAGTTGCAGGCACGTATCTGCTGTGTCTAACCCTAAGGCCCACCAGGGGCTTGTCTCGATGGTTGATCGATGCTGCAGTCATTTGTTCGAGCGATGTCTTCCATGGCCAGGAGGTACATCTGATGGTATCTCGATTATTGGTCTTCCTACTCCTATCTAAATTCGAAGATTACATCCGATAAGACGTACATGAGTATGTTAAAATTTTTCAAGGGAAGACCCACGTCTTCGGTGATCCGTTGTGCCACCCTGATGATTGCACCGATTAATGTCAAAGGCATGTTCTTGGGTACCGATAACGATGTTTCGTTTAAAAGCGACATTATTTCCCCTTTTACTTGAAATACTTCTTTTTTACGTGAGAAGAAATCTTGGATATACGTAGGTCGAATAAGGAAACCTCAATTTTTGGGTCTCGAAGCTTCTTGTTGTAGATGTTTAAGCAAAATAAAGAAGTGTCCTGAGAAGTGACCCCAAACATAAGGGCCAAAACGTCGTTACAAAAATTGAGGTTTCCTTAATCGACTTACATGTCCAAGATTTCTTTCCCACATAAATCATGAGGTCAAGATGATTGTTACACTTGTTTTTTTAAATCACAGGAAAAAAAAAATCCTAACGGAAGGATATCTCTGAAATAAAACTTTAAAAGACTGTTTTCGGAATACAAACTATTTCCATTTAAATAAAATGTCTTAGTCAAACGTTGCGGTCCGTCTGAAGTAGTAGCTCGCAAAGTTCAAGGCCATTCGGCCATTTGGAACAGGTATTTCCGTTTTATCCACGCTACGAGCTTCTTTTATAGGAGAACTGCAGTGCGGAGAACGTAACTCGAGATGTTAATCAGAACGCTTCAAGGCTCTCCTCGGTTATAACCCGTGCCATTTTTTCCCCATTAAGAAGACTAGAGCCGCGATGGAAGCACGAGCACGCATCTCTACGTGGCACTACGCCTTTCTTCGTACGAAAGGGTGGAGAGGCAGTAAAATCGGATGAGTAATTGTTATCCGTAATGGCCGAGGCCACCCAGCCATACGCAGGTCAGGTGTACCGGCGCTGGGCGTTTTCATCGAATTCCGTTTGCCCGTTAAACGATATTTACGCTCCGTTACGGGGCATCAAGAACCCAGATTATATCGCCACGGTTCATTCTCGACGAATATTTGAATCGTTGTACCCTAACAGTGTTCGTTATTAGTGGTGATAATCGTTGCCGCAGATACATCAGTGGAAGCTTTTCCAACCCTTTCGGAACAGCTTTACGAACGTCTGCAAATAAGATGAGCATTGGGTTTGATAAATTGTCCTTTGAAAACCTTCCGCTCTTTCTTGAAGCGTTCTATTCGATGTCGGGGATTTATAATGTCCTGGAAACTGCTGTAGGAAATTCAGTTTCAAGTTCGTTCGTAAAACTTTTCTTCACGACTGCCGTACCGTTCGAATAAGCGCGCTCAAAACGGAGGATTGATTGTGAACGGAGAAGAGTCTTTAGGACGTGTTCGCTGTCAAAGGTGAATGGATATTCATATCCCCTGTCTGGAATCAGCTTTTTTCTCTCCCTCTCTCTCTTTTTCCGTTGGATTATGCAAGTCGACACTTACAAGTCACAGGTCGATGGCTCGTCTAGCGAAGCTAATTGTCAAACGGTATAATTATTAATGCTCGAGTAATGGCCTTTTGAATAATGGATTCGAACTTTATTGCACGATTTACAATCGACGATGATCGGCTTGGCAATCTTGCATTGCTTCATTGCAGAGTTCAAAACTTTTTTTGCAATTCTTGACCAAACTCAATTATCTCTCAATTCTACCGAACAACAATTGCAAATAGATATTTGCACTTAGATTGATATCTTTATTATAGATTCCATAAATTATTCGGCCTGGTCTTTATCAAGTTCACAATACAAATTCCATTTCACGGGAATTTATTACTTTAAATATTTAAAAGTGATAATGTTGGAGCCCGGTGAAACACGGAAAGTGGATAACGAGAGCTTCTGTTTTGTAAATTACAGGTAATAGCCAGTGAAATTGAACGTGCGACATTTTTTTTTCTTAAATAACTGACTGCTTTCACTTGCATCCTTGAATCTCGGCCACAGTATCGTCAAGAATTTATTAGTACTTATACATTGAGTTGTATGGTGTTTAAGTTAAACACATTTTTTCACGAAGTTGAAATGAAAAAAAGAAGAAAATCTGTTTCAGCAACTTTGTAGAAAATAGTTTTCCGACAACACTGACTTATCATAGAATAAAATCGAACTAATATTCTGGGTTTTGAACAAGTTTGAAGCGATGAAAAACGTAGCACAGATGTATGAGATCTTTATTTTATATTCCAGTGATTTTTGTATCTTTCTTTTCCATATTACAGAGATCTTCGCAGCTAGAAAAGATAGTAATTTGACAAGTATTCAATGTACAAAAATCTCGTGATAAAATTGATGAAACGTGTCGATTTGCAACTTCCTTGAAACGAGCGATGGACAGAAAAGAGCCGAAAGACTCTCGGTGAAAAGAGATGCGACGTATTTCGCCGGCGGCTTCATCGGCGACGCCGGAAAGCAGACCGCGTGGCGCGCTCTTCGATCTTCGTGACGATAAGATAACCAGAAAGGTACAGAGGAAGGTACAGGCAGGCAGTCAGGCAAGCAGGCAGGCAGGTGCCCATGCCCGTCTAATATTCGACACGAAAAAGAAAGAGATCGCCGATCGAGAAGTCGCGATCGATCGTGTGATTGATGGTACGATATGTAAATATCTTCACGCCGTGTCTTTGGCTTTGAGATACAAGATAAAACCCCGAACCTAGTGGGCCGTTGGTTTCTTACTTTTTGGTCGAGAGCCCAGAGTTCCGCCTAGATGAATCTCGGTCCCGCATCTCGGTCCGAATTTAGTCGAATTACTTTATCAAAGTCCAGGCGTCAAATCGCTGGCAAGTATTGTCAAGTCACGTCGGGTCATTTCAAAACGCGTCCGAAAGATATTCACACAAATGATTTCGTTGCGTCCAACGAAGAGCGATATTCTTTTGCGTATACGGTACTGAGAAATAATTAAATACAGCGTGTTTCCGAGTAAACGCCGCTGTATGTTGGGTTGCCAACCACACAGGCGCACAAATATCGGTAAAACAGAGCTTCTGAGTTATCGACCATTAGCGCGTTTAAAGTCCTCTTGAGTGAGCTGGTACCGGCGGTCTTGCCAGTTGTGTGCAGAACTCTCGCGAGGACTTTCAACGCCCTAACTATCGATAACTCGGTACGTCTGACTTAACGATATTTGTGCACCTCAATGGTAGGCAACCCAACATACCGCAGCGTTTACTCGGAAACAGCTTGTATATTTGAAAACGGACAAACAAACAACCGAACGAGATGAGCCGTTCAAAATAGAGGTGGATCGATTCTACAGAAATCAGTTCTACAGCGAAAATTTTCTACAGAATATGTTGTACAGAATGGTTTCGTCAGAACATTTCCCTACGGAATGGAATTCGAGATTCGCATAAGAAATAAACCTGCATGAATTATTCTATAGGAGAATTCTTTTACAGAATATTTCTCTATAGAAAAGTTTTCAACACAAATTCAACGCAAATAATTGAAAGTAAATTAAATTAAATCAAAATTTACGAAACTGACGATTAAATAATGATTTTGAGACGATTCGATGATTGCTCCGAATTTGCATTGTGTTGAACACAATCTTTAGAAAAATATTCTATAGAATTATTCAAACTGAATATTATTTTTAATGCTAATCTCGAATTCCGTACTATAGAAAAATGTTCTATAGAACAATTCTCCGGTAAAATAATTCATGCAGGTTTATTTCTGATGTGAATCTCGAATATATTTCTGTAGGAAAACAATCTGTAGAACATTAGCTCTATAGAACTGATTTCCGTAGAATCGAATCCCATTCGTAGAGATATGAGAGTCGGATCGAAGACACCAGAGTCTAATCATCTTGAATATTCAAGTAATAGTAAACTTTTTTAAATCGGTGATATTCCAGCTTGTATTATTCGATTTGAATCGGATTCATTTCCATCACCCAGTAAGGATATTATTTCATCCGCGTTCGCCGTTATTGGCGTAAATTTTTTCTCTTTTCCCAGCTTTCGAATTAGACGGTGGGGTCTGTTCATCCTTAATTGTTAAATACCTAAACTCACGTTACACAATCAGATGCGTAGCTGATTGCGCAGTGTCAGCTAGTATCTCTCTCTCTCTCTCTCTCTCTATCTCTCTCTCTCTCTTTGTCGAAAAGGTGGTACGAGTGCACAAACTGTTCATCCATCACCTCGCCACAACCACAATTCACAGTTTCACGAACCAGAGATTATTGATTAACGTTGCTGAGTCAGGAAGCTGCCGGGTATGATCAGACGTAAAATATTCGAGGGATCAATCTCGAGCGTTAAGTCGAGTGATCGGCGTTAAATCGACTTGTCGGCGAGACTCAATACATCCTCAAGTAAATTCGAACCTCTACGTGTACCGAAGATCATCCCGAAGGTCGTCATCCGTCAGTTTAGGCACCTGTACCACTCGGATCACGTAAGCATTAGGTACACTAATAATTGTGTGGGTAGCAAGACATGCAGCGAAGCCGTAACGCAAAGATCAAAGATAATTGATCCCATGGGCTCGTTGAACAGGAGAACTTACCCGCACCGTTTCTTCCTTGTACATATTTGCACAACGTAACCGTGCATAAGTTCAAGGCTCGGTTTTCAGAACAAATAACTTACACGCGTGAATCGTTGTAAGCACAATTTAATTTGGGACAAAATCGTTCCGCCTTTGGATTTATTGAATTTTTACCAACTGGTTCTTACTATCTTTGTACACTTGTAACAAGAGCGTATTATAAAGTTATCAATATATCGATTGGGATGATTTTCGCACAATTTTAAACGAGGTGAAAATTATTCGAATAATGAATCTTTAATAATGAAACACGTACCGTTTAATTCGGCGCATTGCGTTAAACAGCCAATGCTACTCGAACTCGTTACGTCACGTTGATTTGTTCATACGTATATGTAAGAATATAGCGTGTTAAACCTGTAAACGATGACTGCAATTTTATAATTCAAGACGCCAAGCGGTCTAGGCTCTAGGGATTCGTTCAGCCGCCGGCCAAACACCTGGAGACTGTCTGTCTATGATATTCGAAATGAGAATAATTATTCGGCGTGGGCGATGGATGACCGCCGGATAAGATCATCACCGCGGGCGCCGAAACGGTGAAAAGAAAACAAACGTTTTAATTACTCCTAAAGAAAAGATCCTCGAATAATAAATCATGTTACGCGCGTGTACGTTTTTCGATCGACTAAGGCATTGGTCATATTTCACAATTTATAATCAAATCAGCCATTCAATGTGGTTTTGAAAATTCCCTGAATTTTTCCCGTATGGATTGACTTCTCGCTTGTTGGTTGTTTTTTTTTTTTTTTCAATGAAATCGAATAGTTCACCGTTGAAAAACAGAACTTTTGATGAATCTTATCATACGAAATAGTCGCATGTAGAGTGTTTATCAAAATGGTTTGAAATCTAGTAAATTCGCGAAACTTTACTCAACGATGGTTTACTTTCAACGGGATACTATTTTTTTTTAAATTCGCTGAAAGACTTTTTTTCGTCATATTGGTATTGTTGGATAATATTTAACGTTACAGAATTACACCGACATTGGCTATGATTAAAAATAACATTATCGAATTGACTACTGAAGAAAAATAATTTGTAGAAAAATAGTCTTCTGAGTAAGATGAGCCAGCGTAGAATGTGTAATGAAAAGAACTATTTATCGTTTTAAAGCAATTTGAAATAAAGCATCGATGTGTCTAAGCTTTCGTTTTTAATTCCAGTACTTTCTGACTTGAGTTTTTTTTTTTTTTTTTAATCTTCGTAGCTTATCCATGCAATAATTAATTTGATGAATAATCAATGTACGATTATCTCGTATTAAAATCGATACAAAGTACAGATATTGTCCACATCAATCTCCTCAACTTCTAGTAAATACGAAACTTAGGTCTTAAGTATATCACATTCACATTGTTATTACCATATTTATTATCGTCTTTACAAATGATTATTGATAACTAAGCGAGTTCAAGAAGAAATATAAATTTTGAAAAAATAAAAAACATTGGAACGCGCCTAGCGACACCATATTTCATGAAAGTCCGTGGCACTTCCGTGGTTTCCAAGTTTCTCAACTCAGTGGCCATCCCGCCAATGTAGAAGATTCCAACTCGTTGAATTGGTAAAAATAAACGTCAGAAATTGAAAAATTGTACGACTCAAGTTTATGAAATCAATTTTTGTTCACACCGCCAAACTTCGTGTTACGTACCTGTACAGAGTGAATTCCTAACGACTGCACGTTCCGTCATCGACTAAAATTTAATGTTTGCCAAGGCAATCAACCGCCGTAAACTTAAACTATAGTTCCCTCGATGTACATAACCTAAAAAATTTAAAAACCTATCGATGGCGGTCGAGCTCAATTCCGAACTGTCCGAAAATTTTTGAGGTTAGAGACAGCCGCGCTCGGATTTGAGCGCGTGCGCGTTGAATTTCAGCAGACGACGGACCGTGCAGTCGTAAGGAATTCACCATGTATACAATGTAGGTATGTCACATCAGAGTATACGTTTGTATCGTCAAAAGGAACGGTGTGCAAGAGCTGACCATATAGAGAGAAAAACGGGGTATGCGAGATTGATAAATATTTATAAACCCGATCGGGTTGACGTGTATAAAATGAGCCGCAGAGAGAGATCCGACTTACCAATGAGGACACAATCGTTCTCTCCTGTCCTGTCGTCCGGTAGATTTACGCTGTTAGAATTGGAGCGCGTTGCAGAAGCGAGGTAGATCTGATGGAGGACAGGTTTGTCCGTCAATCCTCGTCCAGCCGTCTGACGATCCGCCGGCTCGATGAGATAACTTCCGGTCGATGTGCGGATGTGCCCGCTCTGAAAGTTTTCGGAAAAAAGAAGAACCAATGTTATTAGAAATTATTGTAAAATGTCCCGCGATGGTGTCGTTCAAACTTCAGCCACCAGAAACGTTTCACGCCTCTTGACAAAAAAAAAAATATTCTACAACGTATCGAATGGTAATGAATGCGCCGTTCTTGAACAGGCAAATTATACTGTTACCTGGGTTTCGTATCACGAGTTGCCATTGAGGATGCCGGTAAAGGAAATCCAAATTATAATGCTTTTTGCTCACGGCGAAATCGCGTTCAAGACCTATCAATATTGATCGGTAATAACGACTAATGAAACTTTTAACGATAACTCTTGTTAATTTTTCATTATCTTTTTCAAGTCTAAATTTAGCGGATTTTACTATGAAATTATTTGCGATTTATAGACATTGGGAGGGGAAGTCATTTTTGTGCCTACAGCTAAGCCTTTCATCATTTTCTCTTTTCAAGTCTAACGGAAACCATTATTTCCATTCTGATAAGATCGCGTGGCAAAGGGATGCGAGTATTAGATATTATCTATTTACGAAATGGTATTTTATTGATGTTGCGACTGTATCGCCGACCTTTAGAATTTATGTGGGCACGTGCAGGAGAACCGAGGCTAGTGGTAGTGGTAGTAGAAGTCTATGATACTGAACCTCCGTACATAGATTATTTTGTTTCAGATCACGAAGTCGAAGTTAAGAATAGCTGATCGTTACAGTAAAGTTGTTTCGGTCTGTTCAATCATCTTACATAATAAATCATAGTATTATATTAAGCCATTATTCTCTTCCGGTATAAACGATGGCGCTAAATTTACCCAGAAATAAAATTTCCTCCTGCTCGTATTCCCCGATATTAACGACTAACAAACTTCACCCGTTGTTGTTATCGCTGATATTGCATTCGTTTTTTTTTTTTTAATTATTAATTCTGTGCTCGATAATAAGATGAATTTTTACAAGGTATGAATTAGATTTTGCATATAGTTGAGATTCAAGTTTCACTGAAAATCAATGTCAGAATTGAGCGATCCGATTCACAGACTTGGTGATCCTGCCAAGTCATCACAGGTTGCAAATAATACGTGAAACGTGACTTCGTGTTGAAACGGAGTTTCTTTTAGTAAGGTTCCTGGTATTGGAAGGTTGACATACGCGAATCGAAATTATCAAATTTAAATTTAAAGAAAAGTGTGTGTATGGAACGTACAGTCGGATTAAAAATATTTCGAAACAAAAAATAACGAATCAATTGCCCAAAACAATAAACTCAAGTTTATCAAGGTCAATCTGATGTGAAAAAGTCACTTTCAAGGGATCACAAGTCACGTTGTCTTGTTATATTTTCATTAAAAAATTCATATCATTTGTCCGAATTCAATTGAAAATAGCTCATTCTACTTATAAATCAAATCCTTGTACTGACCACCTTGTTTTTTCTTTGCTTAATTAGTAGGCAAAAAAAAACAAAAAAAAAAAACGACATGTGAAATCCTTATAATTTATCAATAATAAACTTATAACGATCCAGCAATAAGCATGTTAATTTTTAATCAAAATCCAACTGAAAATTCATTGAGTTTATAAATAGAATGATGTAATAAATGAGATTATGGCGGTTGAAATTTAGTGTTTTTAAATTGTTTCCTGTATTACAGCGACATTTTTTGTTAGACGTAACTTGTAGATTAGTTTCAGTGACACTTTGTAAGCATATCTTTTATCCCGTTTCAGTTTCAAGACTATTTTAACCCGACTGTACACGTCCCATGCATCCTTAACTTCTAGCATCGTACAATGGAAGAAATTAAGAGACAGTGGATTATAATCGTGGATAATTTATGATTTTCCCGAGTCATGGTGTTCAACCCCGACTTAACTTATGTAAGTAGATTCATAGGAGAAAAGCTTTTGTGCATGGAATATGACGCGAATGCGTTTTGATTTATGTATCTCGGGTTGTTTGACTCGCTTCACATTCGCACTGCACAGGGATTCGACTATCTCCGTTACGTGCCGTTGTTTTTCACTCGTTTTTGTTGCATTCCACGCGGTAATTTACACGTTTATGAGTTGAACGGAGCGTTTCACTTTGACCTAATCTTTGCCTAAATCACATCACATTTGGTCGAACAGTGTGGGTACATATTTTTTTTGTATGAAAAATAATCGAAAATAAGCACCGAAAAATTTCGTTGAACTTCTTTGAAGTTTATATTTTATTATATCAAACAGAGAGGATATTCTCGTTTCGAGACAATTTTAATTTTCGTTTCCACTCCTCTCAGTGAATTCCATAGCAAATTGATCGATGAACCGTTCCAGATGTTGGCGGAGAGTTTGCCAAAATTGATAGCGAACAAAGCGTGAAAGAGATGCAAGGAAACCGCGTATCGCATCACATGGGATTAATAATCACGTGAATTTGCGGGAAATAAATTGTCGCGATGTAGTCGAAACAGTAAATTTTTTGCATAGCAAAATATCTTGGTTAATTATATTCAATCGGCGGCAGGTGTTTGTATACGATATCGTATAGAGAATTTGAAATAACCTCGAATTAGTTAATGGCTTTTCGGTTATTTATACACTTACATAAATTCCGGCTGTGCGATGTTTCTTTCGCGGTGTGGCAGCGTCGTTGTACACCTAACAGATGTCCCTAAAGTTCGTGACGTATGTTACACCGGTTCGAATTCTGTTAATTTCGTTGACATTGCGAGTGGAAGAGTTTTGCTTTCAATTTTTCTTCTTTTCAACGTGTTATTCTTTCAGTTAGGCCAGAACAAAGTGACGATTGGAAGATTCATTCTTTCTCATTTTCTCCGAAAAAAAAACACAGCATCGAAATTTTATAAAAATTTTCCAACAATTTTTTGTCAAGAGAATATCCTGACGATTTCACAAGTCCTATAATGCTTTATGTATACGATTAGAAAAGTGTCTCTCAGTTAGTTCATGTTTCCGATTTTTCAAGTTCCAACATAAACGAGAATTTCTTCAAAAGACGCACACCCAGCAATCTATCAACGGTTAACTTATCTTTTTTAAAGCACTTAACTTGGGCGACCAAGCGTTTTGTGTAATTAATACGAGGGATTAGAATGAGTTATTTTTGTGCCCCGCGTGGCCTGCGGCAGCTGTTTTGTAGCCCGGAACTCGGTATCGTTTGATTCTGGGCAAAGCTTTTGAAAAGCAGCGTAAAATACTTTTTTATCAATATTTTTTTTTTTTATTTTTTTTTTTTTAGCTTGCCTGACGATAAACCGATTTGTTTTCTCATACTCTGTACCGTGGTTTGATTGTTTTCATTTGTTTATTTTTCCAAAATCTCGAGTTGAAAAATTTGAGGGTCTGTTGCACAAAAAATCGAATATTATGTTTATCGCCGGGTGAATAAAAAGCTTCTTTAATTGTTTGTAAAATTTCTCGCAACGCTTCGATGACAATTTTTACTTTTTCTGCAGAACGAAAATGGAAAGTCGATATAAAAAAAAATGGGTATTTCGAGTCGTGAAATTTACTTCTAGAAATCGTACGATGTGATGTCGGAACGTGTGTTTGTGCAAAAACTGACGCAATATTTTCATGCCGCAAGTAAAGGAGAGCCTCGTTAACCACGTTCGCGTAAGCGAGCCTGGAGTAATTGAGACGTTCAGCGTTTATTCGCGTTTTCGCAGATGACCGATGTGCCGCTGCTGCACCCTTCACAACCGCATCAAGTACAAAGAGTTTACTTGAGGCTTACCAAGAATTCTCTATCGGCACGTGTGCAGTGCGGAACGTTTTTCATCCGTCGAGTTCTAGATCGCTGCCATTAATTAGGCGTCTCGAGAAGATTTTTAAACCCCTGCAATCTTGCATCATACTCTGAAATTGGTTTTCGATTCGATTTTCTTTTGACCCTAAAATCTAGTCTAGTTGCACGTTTATACCGAGAAAAAACGGTGAAACTTAGCACAATGAGCGTCCGAATGCGCGTGCGTGAACTTTGTCGGATTTTCACGCAGGCTGGCCAACTGAAACTTCAGCTGTCAAACGCAGCTTACGGAGGTTATGTAAGCGATACGGATGTTCTTAGATCCCGCAGATCTGATACAGATCACGTAGTGAATCGGGAAAGCTTGGTAAACTTTTGTTTTCAACCGACCGATGACTGATAACTGGTACGAGTCATCGTAACAACGCAATTTCGATCGGCTACTTGACTCGAGAGAATTTGGCGTCTCGTACTTCGTTTCGACTAAGTTGGCTCCCCTGTCTTGCGGAAAAAAATTTTGCCGCGTCACCATCTCACCGACCAATAGAGTCCAATTATTCTGCGCGTGCGCAGTCGGTAATTCAGTCTGCTAATTGTAACTTTCACCTTATTCCTCTCGATATCTAGACCAGCGATTTTCACTGGCATGGCAGCACCACGTGGATCGTATACATGCGCAACGGCCGAATTTAGCTACACATTTCGTGTGTGATCGAAAAGCTCCGGTTCTCTCAGTTGGACAGTTGTCCTTCGCTTTGAAGTCGTCGAGAAATCAAGACTGGCCACATTTTCAACGATCACAGGCATCGGTCTCTGCAGTGACCAGATGGCTGGTTGAATACACATTGATTTCTAAAGCAGGAAGCTTGCTCACAGTTTACATATACACTAATTGACCGTCGGCGTTGGCAGCAGCCGTACGAGTCCATCTTTGTTAGGCTTATTGTTAGGTTCGGCTGTGCACGCTTTGCATTCGGATCTCTTACGCTTGAGGCTAATCGGAGGGTTCTGTGTTCAAGCATCGTTAAAAATTTGGAAAAATTGATAACCGAACACGCGTGTGAATCGGGGAAGTTAACGGATGACTTTCTACACGATGCTTGAACTTTGTAAGATTTTATATTTCTGGGAAACTGAGGTCACGCATGCCGCAATATTGCATCGTGCAGTTTAAAGCGTTGCGACAATTTAACGGAATTTGAATTGTTGTAAACATGGGAAAATTAGGACATCCCCGTGTATTTTATTTCCAAATTATAAAGTTTCCGAATATCCGCGAATATTCTTGTAGCCTCGTTAAATCTCTACAGAAAACACCATGAAACCCCCATAAAAACCCAATTAAAATTACCGGCACTCCGTAAAATTCTCATGGAAAACCGTATGATGATTTTTAAAGCCCTGTACGATTTCAATGACAAACCTCATGAAAATTGTTGTACGTAATTCCGTGGAATACTCATGAAATCTCCATGTTTCTCCAAATTTCTATAAAAATCGTCACAAAAATTAGTGAAACTGTAGGGAAATTGCCGAATCGCGATGGGATTCCTTCGCGGAGATCGTCGTAAAAATGCTTGGAATTTTACGAAAATGCCTGAAACTCGAGATTGCATCTGGAGTTGATCACCGGGCACAATGGCCCGACATTCCCCAAGTCCGCATTCATATAAAAGTTAAAACTCTGAATGCGCGTCGGAGGAATGTGGCGCGCAGGTTTTGTCCGCTATAAAGAAAAACGGAAAAAGAATAAAGAGAAAATGTAAAAAATTTCTCGCCAGTATATAAGTGTTTGTAATAAAACAGTAGTTCTCGGTAATTGCTGACGTCGCTTTAAGCTTATCGTTTCGGTACGTTGACAGGTAAACGACAGGCTTGTCATTTTCGTCGGGGCGCTTGTAGCGTCGCGTTATGGGCAATAAAAACAACGTTGGAAGAAATACAAAAATGAGAGGCTTGTCTAAAGAGTTTCTTCCACAGAGGCGCTGTGTTATACGCACGGTCTACACTTGAGATTTTTATTTTTTTCGATTTCTTTGCCTTCAAACCGCGCGGATATGTACCAAGCCGAAACTGCTTTCTATTTTTACTTTTAGTCTCGTGCCGTAATTTTTGCACTGAAGTTAATTTATCGTTAACCGTCAAAGAGGCTCGAGTTTAATCTATTCGATACGATTATAATTAAACGAAACACGAATAATCGATTTAGAAATTGGAAGAAATAAATAAGTAAAATATCTCCTGTACGCCATACTTGAATAAAATTGTATATCTACGATAAAACCTGCTTTTTTTCTACAGATTCATCACGCATTTAAAAAACAACGCAAAGTCTACTTTTGCCGCGAAATTTGATCCGGAAATGTTTGGGTTACAAATCGACGAAAATTCTTCGAATAGCGTCAAACGGTGAATTGGACAAAAAACTGGTGAATTTGAATGCAATTTAAGTATCGACAGATTTTCGCAGTGTCAGGAATAGCAAAATTTTCTACACTCACAATTGCACAAGCAAAATGCGTTATGCATACGTCGTCCGCACGAACAGCTGAGCCTCCGTTTCGTTTGCGTGTTCAGCCTGACCTATATATCGATGTAGATATTTTTACTCGTCTAATTTGAAACACTGGCCGCGGTATACACTCATCGTGTACTCTCAAGCACACATGCAGACACACACACGATCGCACGGTGTGTCTGCAATACACGCACATTTTCCGTTGTGATTCGCGAAACAGTTCCAAGTTTCCTTTTAAAAATTTTCTGCTCCAGCGACTAATCCGCGCCTTGTATGTACGCGCTAAAAATTTAAAACAAAAAAATTTGCATCATTAAATCTTCAATTGGAAACTGAACTGGCCATTCTTATGAGAGATTAGATTTCCGGGATCGTTATCTTGATAGAACAGTATAGGAATTATTTTTCGTTTTTACACTACATTTCCATTGAATGATTTGCCGAAAATTTGACGTCCGATCTATCAGTTATACCAATTTGCCAAAGAATTTTTAAATTTGGAACCCGTACTTGAGCACGCAAGTTTTAAAAACGGCCGATTTTCGCCATTGGCACAGAACACTATTCATCTTGTTTTCTTTCTGTATAAATACATCACCGCGGTAAATGTAGATATACGCGCATTATGCTTATAAACCACTTGTACACTTGGTCGCAGTGATTCTGAGACGGATAATTTTCTCGACGAGTCGGTTACGTTGGCAATGCAGATTCCGCCCGCAGCGCCACCGCTGGCCGGCCGCGAAACAGTCTCAATCGATGGTAACGGATTGCGATACGCTTGCAGAGATCGAGTCTGTTTCGCGGCTGGTCGGCGGTGGCGCTGCGGGCGGAATCTGCATTGCCAACGTAACCGATTCGTCGAGAAAATTATCCGTCTCAGAATCACTGCGGCCAAATGTACTTACACGTGTGCAAGAGCATGAGATTTATTCGTCTTATGTCAGGCATGGACCAAGACGTAGAGTTCCGTCGCCTTTTTTCGCTATTTATCTCATTGTTGGTAAGCTGAAGAAGGCATACGTGTGTACCTTGTACAAATTTTTTTACGATGCACACAGCGGACATGCCGAGTATGTACCTGCGGTTACACCGGCAACAATGGCAGAGATGCAGCTGCAGGGTGGGCTTCTTCGTTGGAATTTGTATTATGGGCCCGACGCATATGTGTTATACTATACATTGGTTACACACGAGCTTCACGTGTGTTAACATATGACACAAATATCCCACACATTTGAATGAAAACCGATTATCGCTGCCAAATTCCGGAGCCTCACAAAGCAGTCGGTATATACGTATTTTATGTACGTTATTACGCGCAAACATACGTCGTATAAATATTACACGATGCACATATGTGCAGTTCCTGTCTCGTGCTGTACATTAATATTCTATTGTCCCTGAAGCAGCACGGGAAACTCGGCACGACCGTCTTCATTACAACTGTCAGGGTTGTTTTCTTGATCATATTGGTAAAAGCGGGAACGCAGAAAGTGTTTTGTAAAAAAGAAATTATGCTCGGAAATTCCACCCACGTTTTTGATATGTTTTGCGACGTTTTGTGATATTTTCCTTTCGGTTTAGTTTTTGGTTCGATGCATATGATACTTGAAGCAAGACAGTTTCAGAGAAATGAAATTGAAATGAGAAACTATTCTTCTAGATTCAGAAACATCCGATCAATTCTGGTTTTATCAATTTATTTTTGGTGTACAGCTGTACCTATAACGAACTTCACAAAAGTTTATTTTGAGGTTCATAGGTCAAGTTAATGCACTGCTCTGTACTGCGACCAAAAAAAATTTGCTGAATCTACTAAGCATGGCCAAAGTAATGTTTTGTCAATTCAAATAAATGCAGTTTTATTTCAAGTGACACAATTTTGCGTAACATTTAAATATTGCTACAAATGATATGTATCAGTTGTTTTAATCGATCGAAATTTGATTGATTGATCAATTTTTTTTCGACGTATCGATTAACCAAGAATCTCATCGCGTGACTAATTGATCGAAAACTGTCTTATCTTCGTTCTCCAGATTTTTTTACACTTTTTCTCTCACTGCCACTTTTTACAATCATAACACTTCCGACGATCGTCACGCCTGTAATGTTGTAAAAAATTTGGCTAAAATGATTGTCGATCGTGTATAACTTTTGCAAAATGATAATTTACGCGATTTCACTTGCGGAATTTATTTCTACCGAATTTGTGAGAAACGAAGTAATTCGTCAAACATTCTTTAGCGCGGTTTTCGGATACTTGATTTAAGTATTCTGTAAAACTTCATGTGATGGATACGCTCATGTGTGCAATGCCGAAATTAGTATCGAGAGAGGTTAAGCGCACGATGGCTAGTTGGCGTGTAAGTGAAACGTCGCGGACCTATTCAAAACTGACGTGAACTTTTGTAGTGCAGTAATCAATACCTATTTACGTTTACGTGTGTTAATGTAATTGCCGTTTATGCAGCGTTCATCGTCATCCGTGCTTCCATGCCTCGCCGGTCGCAACAAGTATGACAACATCATTAGTTTGAATTTACTTAATAAAATCTTTCAACTACTTGTATATCTTAGCTTAATCAAGCTTAAGGTTGTTACTCTTTTTATGTCCTAATCAACTCTCTTGATTGACGTTAATTTATGCAATTTCACATACGTGTATACATGGTACACGTTCGTACTCGTTTAATATCACATTTCACTTTTTATAATCATTTCTCTGCACGTAAGCTTCATTTTTGCAACATTTTTGTCTGGGATTTTTTTCGTTAATCGGTGATGTCTTGTTATTTTTTCTCAACAATTCACACAATTTTTATGGTACAATTAGAGAAGGTGACACGTTTCAACAAATGAAGATATTACAATTGCTAAATTTTCATTTTTCAGGTGTATCAAGATCGTGGAATATAATTTTTTCAGTAGATCGTTTAAAAAGTTTTATTAATTTTTTTTTTTTAAGTTTTGATAAAAAGAAAGTTGAAATATAAGGATTTCTAAGAATTATCCATTCTCAGTAACTGCAGTCAAATTTATTCTGAATTTATTTTTCGAGAACAGTAAACAATCAAGTAGGGCGAATAATGCAAGCTTTTATATTTTTACTTTGGTTACTGGTTTTTTTTTTTTTTTTTTCAATACTTGAGATATCGTGTTACTACATGTCATATGTTCATTGTATCGTTTTTCGATTTCAATAAGGATTAGTAATTACGTTGTCCGTTTAATTTGAAAAGATTGTGTGATTTTGGCATTAGATATAATACACGATCCCAAAAAATCCTCAAAACGAACGTGACCAAGTTAATTATTTCTCGTTTATCTTGTACTCCCCGCTTTACCGTAACTCCATCTCACAGGTGGGAGTAAAAATGGAGCAAGATCAGAAAACAAAAAAGTCACGATAATGAATTTCGAAATACGTGAAAATCAGTTTTTTATAATTTCAAAATCTATAAATTCGAAGTATAGAAAACCAACAATATGAAACCGTCAGATTTCTGATCTCAGAATTTAACAATGTCAAAAATCGAATTGCGACGATTCTACATTTCAATTTTTCTCTACACGGACTTTCTACATTTCAACTTTTCTCTACACGGACTTTCTACATCTTGAAATTAATAACGAAACACATATTTATGGGTTTTTGAGAATTATTCACTCTGCCCCTTTCATCTTTTAATCTTTCTACGTTTTTACACTCACGCTAGTTTATTCTACACTTGTTCGCGTTCAAAGTTGGTTCGTTTCCGTCGCTGCGCGATGCACTCTCAGCAGGCGCGAGTCCCGGTCCCACGAAAATTTAGAGGACCATAAAAATTTGACGGTTCACGGCCACGATCGTATGCAAACGTGGTCCAGAGTCTCCCGGGTCTCGAGAAGAGGCCTGCTTCCCGGCTGCAGCCTGAGTATCGTGACCCCTTAGTTTTCGGGGTCTTTGATCGCGCATGAATCACCTTGTAGATAACAAAGGAGGCTCCCTCCTTGTCGAAGAACTTTATTTTACGTCCAGCCATTCAATTAGAATAATTAATTTACCTAAAACAGTCGCCCAGCCGAGCTGAGTTTTCGATAAAAGTAACCTGTAGATATTTCTACGAGGCATTAAAAGAGATAAGTAACTAGGATCAGGTTGCATCCAATCACAGGTAATGAAGCGTTTCTAGATTAAACTTTTAGCTTTCTTTGAAGTATATACGTACAGATATTTCGTTTCTGAGTTAAACGGTCTGATAATTCTTTTGTTAACATGACCGATGTTCAATTTTTACAGATTATTGCACATACTGATTGGACAAATGAGCGATTAAATTATTTTGCAAATTACTTCGATCTGTGAGAACAATAGATTTTATAATACAACAAAAAACTAAGACTCTAGGAACTTTTTACAACTGGATTCACGTCGTGTGTTCGAAAATCTCCCAGAAATATCCGAAATTGTTATATTTCGCCTGAATTTTTTATTTCATCACGACCATAGTTTTACATCATCGGACGAATATGTCGACAACAGAAAAAACTTGAAAAACTATCAAAATAAATGCCAAATAGATACGAACAAAATGATTCGGTGCCTTCTATTTCTCCATGCCTTCATTTTAATTCAATGATCACAGCTTATAGTTTTTAACGAAGATACTTGGATTCCGATTTATTTTTCTCTCTTTAATATTACACTATGTACTATGACTGCATGGAAACGAGCATAATAAGGTTTTTTCGTTTCCAAAACACTTACAAAAATGAAGGTGAATCGAAAGACCGTTTAATTCAAATGCTACTATTTTGACGCGATTCAAAAATGTCGGAATATGGTGTTATTGGGAATAATTTTTTTTTGTTTTGCATAAAGGATATTATCGCTCGGTGAGGTCAGCTCTCCAGAAGAATCCAATGACTACATCTGTCGTAATATCGATATGCTGGTACAGCTGAGAGAGAAAAGTGAGTACGCAACTGTGACTAAAAAAATGACGATAAATTTCATGACCATCGTAAACGAGAGACTGACTTGAGAGAAAGAAAAACACACTAAAAACAGCAGCTGAGTCTATATCTCTCTGAGAAGAGGGTGGCGATGAATAAGAAGAAGAAGAAAAAGAAGAAGAAAAAGAAGAGGAAAATAGTGCGATCAAATACTTCAATAACATATTCAAGTATACAAACACAAAATTTGCATTATTATTGGACGAATTGATTTAGTTGCTGTCAAATTTTGAATTCATACATATCTGAAACAAAATTCGAAGGAAAAAAGACAAAGTTTGTAAATTTTCATCGTACAATGTACAATTTTTTATGAAAATGATATTATACACTATTTTCTTTAAACCTAGTACAGTACATAATATAAGCAACTAACGAAATCAAGTTTGAGTATTAACATTATAATTTCGATGAAAAAGAGAAGGAGAAAATCAAAGAACACGGAGTGATCTGCGTTCTTAAACTACAACTTTTCTATAAATGCATCACGATTAGTTCATCGCTGGTGCTGCGTACTTTCTTACAGATAAACGCGTTTAACGAAGTGAAATTACTGCCATTCATTTCCCTCGGCCTGTATTTGTGCGGTTAACTTGTTTGAGTATTATGATGACGAATACAAGTAATACAAGTCTTATGTAGGTACAAGGCGTGTTTATTTACTGTACATTTATGTACATGTATATATTTTTTTTCGAACGAGTTTGAGTAAATATAAAATCTCGTGGCCGATCCCGTTACACGAGAGAAACTACCAAGCTCGTTTAAATCTGTCGTCTTCGGGTTTATCTTATCGCTGTGAATATTCACCGGACTCAAGTCTGGAGCATATCATCAGCTGTGGCTTTTACTACGTCTCTATAATAATTCATTGCGGCTGCAGGTTTCGGTTGCATGTTACGCGAGACTTTCGCATTGCTGGTTTAAAATTGATTCTTCATTTAGTCAAGCGTTATTGTCTTATCTCTTCCGCGTTGTACCCATGATTAAGGTCGTGTAGTACTCCTGCTCTTACCGGCCGAGCAAACTCACCCTTTTTCTTCGTAACATGTCAAATAACTTTCTTGACTAACTTTTCTGAATTACGCAGCAAAAGAGCGACGCACCGTCGAAATTTATACGCTTTCCGTCCGTTTGTTTATTCGATTTAGGTAAAAAAGGGTGAATTTGCTCGGTCGGTAAGGGTAGGATTACTACATAACCTCAAGGATTTCGATCGTGATTCTTGATTTTTGCTTTCTCTTCTCGGTTTCTTGCATCCCGATTGATTTCACCTCTTCGATTATGGGTTTTATCGGCACGATGTGCACTCTCTTCACAAATCAAACGTATACCTTGGTTATAACGCGTTGGACGTGAACTTCCCGACCCCCGTCCGTCTCTTCGCAAGGCGTTTATAACGAACGTTTTCATACGTTGGGTCCAGAATCCGATTTCACAATTATTCTTAGAAAGTAATCTTCGGTGAAAAATAATACAACCCACTCAACGATTACACTCCCATATTTTTTAACACGATTTTCAAATGCGAATAAATTAATACATTCGCTCCCCTATTTCTTTAACTGATTTGAAACTGTAAGAATTATTCGTCGAATTGAAACTTTGAAGATTGTAAGTTTATTTAACCTTGCAATCAGATTTTCGAACTGTAGTGTACGAATTTCTTTAAGTTATTAAACACCTCAAGAAAAAAATAAATTCTTTTGTTGCCCTGATTTTTTTTTTGTGAATTTTGGTGTTTGAGAACGTAGAACTTACGAATAAAATCATGATTATGTTAGATTGGTTCTAGTTTTTATGTTATTGTAGCATTGTAAGATGGGTTTCTATAATAATTATGATTTTATTCGTAAATTCTACGTTCTCAAAGACCAAAATTTACGAAAAAAATTATAGCAATGAATAAAAAATTTTCTTCCGTCGAGATGTGTAATATTTTTGGATAAGCTTGAGAAATTAAAAAATAATCTGATATTTCATCTAAATATTGCTTTTTTGAATCACTTATGAAAATGTTGATAAAATAAATATCTAGAGCCAATTTCGAAAAACTACGCTTACTCTTAGAGTCATTAATATCAAATCTTTCTAACACCACTCAAATATCAAAGGCAGCAAAACCACTGTTGACCAACGTTATACGTAAATTTATACAATGAAAAGTATGACAAAATTGTTTCAATGTGTTAAAAAATTGACTCGAGTTTTACCTTGCATGCGGGAAGTTTTGGCGAGACGCGAAAAGTTAATTTTATACTCATTAAGGGATCATTGAACGTTTAATTGGACCCGCTAAATTTGCGAAGCGTCGCCAGACGTTCACGTCCTGCATCGCATGTATTTCTATATCTAGATACGTATGCATGTATGTATGACATGTAATCTGAAGCACGTGCATTTATGTCTGTACGTCCATAGGACTACATATATGCAAATTGTACAAGTATAAAGCATGGCACGTAAATTTGCACATTCATAATTCAAGCTGCCGAGTATTTTTCCTGATAAATTTTCAACAGATGTTGTCTGCATATCGTCTACAATTCATACTTACATATTTTTAACTTTGCAACAAAACAAAACAGAATATTTTTCACATTTGTCCCATATATAATACGGTTTTGTGTTACATTATAACCTGATAACTTGAAAAAATTTCAATACAAATTGCGTTGTTTTAATTCTCCGTTTTATTGTAAATCTAACTCAAAATTTGATCCTATTAGACACGAAACTGTGTTTGAACCGGTTACAACCTGTTCTTCCGAACGGTGCATAAATGATTGCACCGAAAAAAGATTGCGAAACATGTGCGATTAAAGTTTCGAAAAGCATCCACGGGAATTTCAGTCAGCCGGTAATTTGAGGAGCGAAGGATGAAGAAAAAGTTGTCTGTGACAACGAGGACAGGGGTGGGAGTCAGACGGGTCGCGTCTGAATAAATTGATGTGTTAATTTAAATTTACAACCAGTGTGGATAACTCTGGAGTAACTCAAACGGCGGACTTATTTTACAATGGTTTTAATGCAAAACTGCGAAGGAGAGGCAAAAATTCTTTCTAAAATGCGCGTTTCGAATTACAAGAATGATCGAATTTTTTTACATCAATTTTCAGGATGATCCGAATTTTTCTGTAAGTTTACACGTACGATAAGTAATTTCATTCATTCTTCATCTCACGCTGTGCAAAAATTTCGATCATTTTCATTTTCGGGGACAAGAAAGCCTTCTCATAGACTTTGACGTCTTAACTTTGGAACGTTACTTGCTGTGGTTTTCCAAATCAAGTTTTATAAAGCTATGAAAACTGTAAGTTGCCTACCTCTAATGATACATAATATAATGATAGAATTTTCTAAACCAAATGCGAGATATTTACAAACACCGAAGAATATGTCTCAATGCTATACGAAATGTATTGAATGATAACTTATTGTTAATACCGAATCCACATTGGGAAAAAATGACGCGTGATCAAATGTGCGTGTAGTTAAAATTTGAATGGCTTGAATGTGTCACGTGACCACGAGCCAATACCAAAAGGTCGAAGTTTTATATTTCCGTAAGTACTAAAGAACCTGAAACCTTTACACTTTACTACCGGTATCCGTATATAATGGTCAGTTAAAAGGCGCATAAATATATTTCTGTGTTAAATCGCAGCCACGTATAACTTTGTTTTCGATAAGCATTCAACGAACATTCCGTTACACGTGACAATAATCTGAAGAGCACAGATACCTGAAAAAAATTTCCGAACCTAAAATATTTTATAGTTAGCATATTCAATTTCATTGTGATCTGGACTGAAATTACACTTTTTTTTACGATATTGTGGTTAAATATTTGTTGCAAGTGGAAAATAAATTTTTTTTCAACGTGTTTCAATGAACTATTACTACAAAGAAAATCTCAAAAAAGTTATTTTGTCCTCAAATAATTTTAGTGTTGGTCACAGGGTGTAATAATTTTTATATGTTGTCTTTTTTGTGATTTCGAACAACTTCGGTTCCATGTTAATCAATGCAATACGTTGAAAAGTTGGAAAAAAATTGTTACACATTCTTCATACGTCTAAAAACGTGTCAAAATGATAGAGAAGATGAAAATTATTTTTAAAATATTCATCGTCACATTTTGAAGCAATAGAAAAAAAACTCATCATGATTTGGAATATATTCATAAAAACTGCATTCTCTATTTCAATCAATTTTTAACAGATCATGTGATGAATCTAGTTATTTGTTTATCTATATTTCAATCATTACGATAATTTTTTCATCGATTAGAATGTATTTTAGTTCGTTACCTCTTAAAAGTTCTGGAAAATTTGAAAAATTTAACTTAACATTCCAAATTATTTGAAAACACTTCGTACAGAGTGGAAAATACTTCAGATCTCAAAACACAAAATACAGAACTTTGTTGATAAAAATTTCAAAAGTGATTTACAAAAAAGATTAACAATAAAAAAAATGAAATGAACAAAAACGCTTCTGTCATTGGGATTTTGATTGTGAAAATTTTCGATAACGCATGTACCTCAAAAAACTTATACTCAAAGAAGAAATAAATTCAAAAAAAAATTCATCATCAGCCAAAAGAGTTTCAAGAAAATAAAAAATAGCGACGTTCGAAATTGTTCAATTCACTGCGGAATGCCCCGTATATTATACCTTGACGTACGTCTATAATGGTGCTTTCTTACAATAACATAGTTAGAACTGAGAAGCCGTTAAGTATCTGCCGAGTAATAATTGCTCGAGCTTCACCGTGGATTATAGTCCGGCCATAAAGTTAGCGCGCAAAAATTGAGGGTAGTACATAGTTTTTGTACGAAAGACTGACGAGAGCGGGAATAAGGAACAAGGCGTGCGGTAGAAACGGCGAGCGATGAGTCAGCCACGATTGCTTACTTGGTCGGTGAGAAAGTGGAAATATATCGATGGTGTTCGGCCATTTCAGGCCGAAGGTTGAGGCGCGACAACCTGAACACAATATTAGTAGTAACTGCGAGCAATTAGTCAGACGGTGAGCTAGTAGAAAAATGTTAAACGTCGGACGCGGTGTTTGAGGTCTTGCAATACGAAACGGCCATTTGGCGGTAACAAATTGTACGGATGACTGATTATGTCATGAATTCAGACTTTGGTTTCGATGTACTTTGATTCGGGTCTAAAAGACGATGTATTCCAATTTTACTGGAACTAGTGGTCGAGTTATTGTTTCAGAAGGCTGATTAATTTCATTGTTACTGTGAAGTTGTTCTCAATATTTTTATTTCTATTTCTGTTTCTGTTTCTTGTTCTTTTTTTTGTTTTTTTTTTCTCTCTACAATTTCTACGCGTGACTTGAATAGTGTATTATTTCGATCCGGGAGTTAAATTCTTCAGTACTTAGTCACTCGTGATGCAGAAGTTCTCGACGCACAATATTTTTATACTGATACATACAATTTAGACAAATATGGTAATTGTGCTTCGATTATTAGCTTGACGTTCAAATTGATTGAACCTGTTGTTAAGTTCAAAATGAGTGAAAAGATATGTTTTAATTGACTGAGGTAAATATTTCAATCGCTTAACAATGTACGTGGATAAAGATGCAGTAGCATCATTGAAATGCAAAATAACTGTTATAATTTATTCTTTCTACTCCATGCTGCATGTGAATAGCTCGATTTAGCAAGTGCAGACTGGAATAATATGATTGGAAATCCTTGTCGTCTATACATTACAAGGTATTCAAATCGAAATGAGGCCCATAAGAATTCATTGTGCAAGAGATCCTGCCACCGAAACAAAAATTATAGCACTTGGATCAGACGTGAAATAACAAACATCGTTTAAACAGGAAGTAAACTTTTTATTTATAACAACTAGAAGGTTGATGGTAAGAACAGTGAAGAAAAAAATTACCATTTTTGCTAGGGTAAAATATTATTTCTGGTCAATTTTGCCAGTTTTAGTGGCTTCGTTGAATCAGTTGCAGTTTTATCGTAACTTTATGGCACTTTTAGTATAATAAGAAAGCAGATCGGTTACTGAAATAGTAAAAAACCAGATCTCCGAATAAAAATAAGAATTTTTGACAATATTATTCCATTGACTGTACGGAAAAGAATTTTTGACCGTATTTCCAATTTTGAACGAGTAGTTTCGATTATTTGAATAACATACAGACTAGCTATATTTGAAAAATACTATTTAAATAGACGATCTAAAGAAAAAAATTGTGAAAACTGTAATGCTATAATTTCGGTGAAAAATTAAATGGTGGTTCACAATCATTTTTCCCCGTATGACACTTGTTGATAGTAAAATTGTCGAATAATTTTAGAATTTAGATCCGCAAATAATATTCCAAATTTATTTGACAATAATATATTAAGAGAAAAATGGTCGATCATAAATTTTTCCTTGCATGATACAGTGGCAATTGAAACTTTATTAAAGAAATTTAGCGACAACTTAACGGTCAACCGGCACAGATCATTCACTTTGAATACAAATACGTGGATATATGTGTATATATTAATATCGTATACACGGGTCGTTTTACGGGCGCCGTAGCGAAGGCCGTTTTCCGTTCGCCATAGTGCGTAATGCGTTGGGTGTCCTTGATGGTGTAGGTGCTTATATTTTCATCCTCATGCTGTAATCAATGGGAGCAATTAATATCTAGAAAGGCTCAAGAGTCACTGGGCTCCGCCTCGGCATCCGTAAATCATGGCGTTATAAGAAGAGACAAATTTACTGTCACTATGCCAGGATTGATCTAGGCGGTGAACTCAACTCCAACGCTGATGCTGATGATGCCTTTGCGCCAGATAACGAGAGGAAATTATGAAACTTGGTAGATTGAGCGCCCGACTGCGCATGCGCGAATTTTGTCGGATTTTCACGCAGGCTGGCCACCTCAGACATCAGCTGCCAAACGCTGTTTACGCAGGTTACGTAGACAGACTAAGCTTGGCAATTCTTCATTGTGAACCGATCACAGCTACGAGGCATCGTAAAAACATAATTTGAATTTTCCACTTGATGCGGGAGGGTTTGACATCTCGTGCCCTGTTTCGATTAGGTTGGCTGCCCTGCCTTGCGGACGAAAATATTTCCACAGTACATCGAGCAACGAATACCGGGATAATTTCATGAAACTTGAAATTCAACTGCGCATGCGCGAGTTTTATTGGCTGTTCGTGTAGGCTGGCCACCCCGAGTTTCAGCTGTCAAATTGTTTCTGGCGGCGATGTATTTGATTCCAATTTTCGTGGTTAGAATCTCAAATAATTGAGGTAGTGACTCTGAAAGGATTGGGAAACATTTGTTATTGGGTCGAAAAGTCGATTCTTCAAAGAACGGTCGGAATTTAATGCTTATGCTCTTTGAAAATTCAAATGCACACATTTTGCGTAAGTTGGCCCGCCTGCATCGCAGACAAAAATATCGCTGCGGGAAGATTTCGCCGACCAATGAGATCGATTTATTTAGCGCATGCACAGTTGATTTTCAAGTTTCAAGAGATTGTCCCGGTAGAATGAAGGGAGCATATCACTCCAGGGGTGACGACATAAGACGTAAGGGGTATGAAACGGCGTGAGACTCTTTAATTGGCTGCGCCATCTTGGAAGTCCCAGGTGTGATGCTACCTGACGGCAACTGCTAGCGTTCCTAACCTATCAGATCACTGAAATAGTTGGACAAATGTTATAGAATTGGTGTAACTTCAGTACTTTGTCCACCAGATAGCACCACGGGTGGAACTTTCAATATGGCGCTGAACCGAGTTCCCTTTACGTTCAACAATAGAGCCATCACGCCCGTACTCTTACCTTGTGCTCCTTCCATTCTATTCCTAGCTCCATGCCGCGATACGCTCTAGCTGACCGATAGAGTTCAATTGTTTTACGCATGCGCAATCGATCATTCACGATCATTCTGCTGAGTTTCACCGTATCCTTTCGGTTTAAGCTGGCGCAAGGAACTCGGGTCATGATGTCGTCACAATGTCGTTTACGCGGATAAAACTCTGTCACAATTTCTTGTCATTACGTTGCAGCTTTTGAACTAGAGAAGAAAATTATTCGAAGCCGCTGAAAAGGCTCTGGAAAATTCAATTCTGAAGTGTCCAATATGGTTGTCAGAAATTTATTATTTATTTGTGATGTGCGAGCTTGCAGAGTTAGCTATGTTGGCTATGTGGCGCCAGTGATAATTTCTACGCTAATTTTCGCTGGCGTGCAAATATGATGTGAATTACAATCATCGCCTACACTCTCCTATGACGGGCTTCGGATCTGTGTTTTGCATTCGAATAATGATCAAGGATTCCATTTATCAGTACGCGTGTGTACGGGTTTGCAAATTTTTGTTACACGTGGAGGAAGAAAGGGAGAGAGAGAGAGAGAGAGAGAAAGAGAGAAGGAGAGGGAGAGACGGAAAAATAATCTGGACATGAAAAGCACATTACAAATAATAATTTTTAAATAGATACATATACACATCGGGTTTTTATAATTTAACGATTATCGTAAGGCGTTGTTACTCACTGCATCGTTATTCATGTAAAATATCCCGTTAAGACCATTTTATGATCGTAAGACATTTTCGTGTATTACTAATTCGATTGAAATCCTTTTTTTACATCATTCCGATAACTGATAAAACGAATTTATGCTGGGTTCAACGATTTTTGGGAACAACCATTAGGATGAGTAACTACTTCAGTTGATTTGAAACCAAAGTGTTTTTTTGTTCGCGTTATCAGTTCCTCGAATTTTCACTACATATGCAGCAGTGGAAGTTGGTCGCAGCAACACTTCTAAAAGCTCTGCTATTTCCGGTGCGTGAATAGCAATCCACTCGATTTCTGAGAAACGAATGACGTCTCCGATTCCTCGACGTAATCACTTTTGTTCGTTCTGATGGTTTGGCAGCTTCTTTCATTTTTTTCTAATTGTCAAATTACTTTTGACTCTTGTTTTTGCACAATATCGTGCAATAACTATGTTTCAATAGCCGCACGTTTTGAATTTTCGCTAACTCACAAGAATTCGAGAACTTCACTGAAATTAATTTAAAAAATCGAAGATGACAATTGCCCAGCTGTTGATTAATTCAATTTATTTGTAGTGCATCTAGTTTGTAAATT
The DNA here is from genome assembly GCF_021155785.1 of Neodiprion fabricii. Classification (NCBI taxonomy): domain Eukaryota; kingdom Metazoa; phylum Arthropoda; class Insecta; order Hymenoptera; family Diprionidae; genus Neodiprion; species Neodiprion fabricii. The sequence continues at coordinate 7,649,866 of NC_060241.1, read as the reverse complement.
TAACGAAACAGTTTAGGGTTATTCAGCCCATTATCAGCGGTCAAAACACTAATGTCGACCTTTTCTTGTACATCGAGAGAAATTTCTGGTATCTGTGCTGAACAATCCTCAACTTTTTTAATTCGTTACCATAATCCATAAACATCATAGTTCTCGGTACAAAATGAATATAAGTTACGCGGCTATACTCGAAAATCTAGTATATGTCACTATTCGTTTTGATTCTAATACTTCGTATTGTATCATCATTTAACGATTGCGATAACTTGACGTTGGTGCAAAAATAAATCTATGTTAAGATCTTGCATAATTTGTCTAAAAAAATCTAGTAATACGAATAAACAGCTTTAATTTTACAACAACAAAAGAAAGTACAGCATTGACAACCGTAATTACTAGTAATAAGTATCGAGTTGTACCACATTTTTTCTTGTATTTCCAACAATATTCATACCTCTATTGTAACGATGCCCATTTTACTGGAACTAGAATTCTAGTAATCGGAACTCATGAATCTTTGTCATCAATATACGCATGACCAATCGTACAGGATATATTTGCGATACGCAATCATTGTCATAGCTGAGAAATCAATTGTCGAACAAATTATTCCACGGTCTGTTTCTTCGCACGTGTTGTTAGGTACGGATATATGTATACATATAGGGTATGGCTATACGTCCGTGATGTAGCTTAGAAGAATTACAACCAAGATTTTATCTGACGCTACTAGGAATTACGTAATACCCTAACGAAAGGTACATATTATGTACCCGGCAACGTACGCCACGTGTCTAATAAAGATGACGTCTCCTGCATGCTATAGGTGGTGTATATATACATGTATATGAGCGGCTATAAAGTGGGCGATATTCATATTTGCATGAGAAGGAACTACTCCTCCTTGCCACGGGGTTAACGCATCTCATGAACTCGCAGCTACAAACTCTAAACGAGGTATACATATGCCCATATATTTACCGGAATAATGTATGGTATGTGTGATTTGACGGTCTTCTTCTCGCTTGGAATATGCTCTCCTAGGCAACCGTAAATATAAGGGTTAGTTTTTGCGTAAATATTTTTAAAACGGTAGAATTTTTCCTCGTTTTCTCATCACTTATAAAGTTACAACTCGATGCTTATGCGGGTTATCCAAGCATTTGGTCGATCCTTGTTTTTGCACAAACGAACCTTGCCACGATTTTATGTTTCACATGTTCTATTTTCTCTTCAATTGCAGCATCAAAAGTAGAAATTTGTATTCCGATTGATTTACGTGATATTGCGGTAAATTTAATCATCAATCATTCTAGAATCATTGTGAAACCTTAACTTTGATATCGGTACAGACTTTTAGAGCATTGCAACGAGTTCCAAGTTAAAAAAGAGAAGATTTCCGCCAGCACCGATAATTCATAGTTTCCCAAACTCCATCCGATCATAAAAGATTAGGAACCACGTTTAATATTAGTTTTCTTCTTTTATTTGCACATCAATCTCAACTCACATGTGCTCAACGTAAAAATAACATTATTCTGTATAATCGGATCAGTATGTAAATGCCATTAAAGCTTCTTTTAACCATTCTTTCCACAAACCGTAACCATAAACGTTTTCCTCTGTTCACAAGCTGGAGACTTGCCTGGGTAACCCTATAAGCGGAATCTAATGTTCACCCATAAATAACCCGACAGATACAGATACCCCTGGCGCCAATAACCTCGTTAATTGATACCGTGCAGTGATATGTGTCCTATTGGCATATTGCGACTTACGTTCCTCGTTCAAAGTCACAAGCAAGACACAACAGGCAACAGAAGCTGCTCCCTGTCTGGTACACAATCTGTAATCTGTTTCGTCGGCATTCCATTCTCGCGTTGAAAATGGGAATGGCAATCCCGAGGTTCTCCTGGCTCAACTTTTGACCAAAAGGAACAGAGCTAACGTACCAACGTTGCTCTGGAGTCTAGCTTCTTCTACCACCATTAGTGCAGCACAAAATCATAAAAACTCTGTGCCTCGGGAATAGTTTTTCGTTCAACGGCAAAGGTCGTGCATGTTCTGGTCAAAGGAGTTCTTCAATGGATCATGGAACATATCGGGTTGAGGGACAAATGAATTGGGATCACTTCCACGTCCTGTTAGGGTATCCTTAACGAGGAAAATGAGGATGGAGTATCACGATTGGAGTATCGTTTGATATCCGAGTACGACAGGCGTGGGATGTTGAGAAAGGCGGAACATTAGCGGGATGGTAGTTTGTCATCGTTTGAACGAGGCAACCTAATCCTTGTGTTTACGAAATCTACTCAAGATTATAGAGGCCAGACACTAGAGACTAACGACTCTCTGCGGGTGTTTATAAATAGATATTTCACACTTGAGTTAACTTTGTTTTCCACAGTGTCGCAATTAAATACACCATCCATGCTCGCCGGTGTGTCCCGAAGTGGAGGTCAACATTTTGAAGGGTTGATATTGCGAATGTGATATTCGAAACTGTCATTGATTAGAATGACTACCAATCAGTGACACTTGGAAAAATCACGATTTCGAAGAATTCGACTTCCGTTATTTTATGTTGGAATGTTTGAAATTTCGATATATTGGCCAATCACGATAACCGTCCAAGTTTTGACCCCCACTGATGTTTCCTTGTATAGAGTCATGGCCTATCGGTGCTGGATAGTAAATCAATGGTCTGTGATATTCCGTACCGGCTAGTTGGGAAATGTCCGAACAATTAGTTGCGCGGTTTACAATAAGAAAAGGTAACCGTTTCTTCGCGTGATTCATCTTTCGGGTTATTTGTTGTTTCAACTGGAGCTCATGTTTAGTTGAACTTGCGCCTATCCTTTGCTGAGTACAAGAGAAATGGTATTTACCAAAGAAAAAATGTACTGGACGAGGAAAGACTTACGAAAGCCATGCGGCTTGAGAACTTGTGGATAATTTAAATATTTATATTCGTCATTTCTTCCGTTTGTACATGCATGTGTAATCCGATTGAACCCAACGACTCTTTTCACCTTTCTTGTCGGTGGTATTTTCGGATATCCACTTCTGAGAACAATTCTTACAAATTGGGTGAAACTTCGTGATTTTTTACGGATGTAGTCAGATTTTGCCGGTGCTTGTTTCAAGATCTATGAGATACTTTACGCTCCTTCCCCTGTTGTTTTCTCGCTTCTTTGAGATCGCTGAAACGTTTGATCCTCTTTTCCATTTTCACTTTTTAAAACCATAAAATTTTCTTGCTTTTGACATGACCATCTAAAAAAACAAAATCTTGGTCACGGGTTTCTAGATTCAAAACTGTTGACTCTGGTTTTCAATATTTAAAGGTTTGGAGAAGGGATTCGAAACTTTTACTTACTGGTTTAGAACATCTGAATCATTGTACTCGTTTTTAGAGCTAGAACTCAACCCCGTTTCATACGTTTCAAACTCGAGGAAAAAAATAGGTCGACTCCTATCGATAGATTCAAAAAAATTTTCTCGCGCTCATTCGTGTCTTTATCTGTTCAAAGTTCAACATGTTAATCAAATTTCCTACTTTCATCACGAATCTCAATCACGTTCGAATCTATTAACATGAAACAGAAATAAGTTTGGTTTTAATGCTTATTGAAAAAAGAAGCACTCGATAAAATATGTGAAAGACATGTTGGTTTTATTTTTTTGTAAATCTTTTTCAACCAGTTCGCTTTAAAATGAAAATATTGACTCAAAATGCCTTTACTTGAGTAAAGAAACACTGTTTGGACGATTTTGGACATATTTTAGAAATCGAGTTTTTTCTCTTCAAAATTTGCGTTTCTCTCGCGACGTGAGATTCATTCTACAAAACAGATAGCGGCAATCGATTTGTCAGAAAATTCGACCTCTGTTCAACATACTTGTCAATTATTTTAAATATGCAGTATATTTCGAAAAAATCGTAAAAAACGAAAACCAGGATTGTACGCTCTATTGTACAAAAAAAAGAGAATGAGTCAAGACAGTAATTCCAGTTTGTTTTATAAAAAATCTTGAATTAGTTGTACTACAAAAATTCCTCCTTACTCACAAGTCGTAATTTTTGTTTCTTCTTTTTATTAACGCGGCACATTGTGTAGGACGCGGATCTACGTATACAACTACATTACCTACCGTACTGTTATAATACGAAGACACAAGTTTCTACTACATCATGTACCTACAATATACACGTGCAACGTACAATCGCACGGTAGACTTTTTGCTTCACCCTCTTTCCTTTTACTTTCTTTTTCCTTCTCTCGTTTTTTACGATCGACTTATATGCTCAGAGTTTCATTCAACTCTATGCCCCGGGGCAGAATATTGCAAATTAGTGTATAGTGACCTTGGTGAGATTAGTCGACGGCGCGTGCGAACGACTACACATGTACGTTATTAATGTATGTCAAGTTGTGGCTTAAATTTAAGGCTACACACAAGCCAAGCCACGTGTATCGGCACCGGCAGCATGCGTAACTCTCGCGAACGTGTAATTTTCAAACGAAAAAATCACGTAATGTACGCAGTATAATTTTAACTATCGCGAATAATTAAAAACTTGTTAAAAATTTATTACACGAGTATCACCCACGAAAATATTCAGCCCACGATAAGATGATTTATGCCACATTGCAGAGGAGGAGTTAACGAGCTGTTTTATTATGGATGGGGAAAAAAAAAAAAAAAAAAACCACCCCACGTCGAACTTGCGAGATGAATAATTTTGTTTCTTCCGTGCAGGAATTTTACGAATATCTGGTTTATTGGTTGATTTAAAAGGCGTGCGATGATTGAATAACTATATATAATGTTTCAGCGTATAAGCACGTGTTACTGATGGAAGGAGCGTTAATTTGTGGGAACATTAATGCCTCCGCATTTCGTCGATGCAAACCGCAGAACCAAGTTTCGCGAATGAAATACATTGCACATACTTTCCAATAAATATAAACTCCAAGTGGTTTCTCAGCACCGTTTTTTCCCTTTTAAAAATGATCGGCGATATTGCAAAACTCCGTTATCGTTCATTGACTTTCGGAATGTATAAAAATAGAAATAAGAAACAGAGATATAGTACGTGTATTGTAATCGAGGAGCTGTACAGAACGAGCCATTTGAGGCCAGTTTTTATCCATCGCAGTACGCATATTATACACACATATATATATATATGTATATACACATATTACAATGATAAATTGTAACATCTGTTTTAATTCATGCTCCAAATAATACGCATGTAATAAATAATGATTGTAGAACAGCTACGATCTGAATCTGTTGAAACTTTTGTTTCACCAACCGAAACAATACGCCAGCATTGTTAAGCAGTGAATCAAAATATTATTACTCACTGTGTGTGTGTGTGTGTACATACAGTGTATAATTATACGTATGGTGATAACGGAAATCGGGTAGCTGTTATTCGAGATAATCGATTCTACACTGACCTAGGGTTCAAAAAACTAAGTAAAACTTTTCGGTCACGTTTGTTTTCGTTAGGTTACGGTTCTCAAAAAAGCAGAAATATCGTCGGTATTCCCGTAATTGTTTGTACGACACATGCTATAATATCTCGTGCGTATACAGGTGTATAGATATAATTAATGACACGAGGTGGAAATGATTGGGTGGAAATTTTATTGAAAGAAAATACAGGCGTGATGTAATAACACGCATTAAAATAATTTCGCATTAATAATTGTTTGCTAATGTACCGGAGGAATTGATTTCAGTATCCCTGCGAATAGATTCTGCGATGCGTGTAATAAGGGGAAATTGATAATCGTTGCTGAATCAACGACGGCAACCGGTGTGATAGAAATTTTATCGAGCATCCGGAGAAGAAGTATTATCCTCTTTTTACAGTAATTGACGGAGAGGTATTTTGCGTAAACGGTGACGCATGTTTTCCAGACACTATGTAATCAGAGGTTAACTAATCGCGCAATTGAGAATGAATGCAGAGCTGTACCGCCTGAAACGAAAGTGGGAGAAGGAGAAAAACCGCTTAAAAAATCTTCTATTCGCGCCAATGACGGTGAACGAGAATGAAACGGCATTTGTTCTGTGTTATAGAAATCAGGACGATCAAATACGAACAACACAAACTGAGACGTGAGTAATTTGGGAAGAGGTTTTTCAATTAAAAGGTTCAAAATGCTCGAAACTCCGATAATCTGGATCCGATTCTAAGGTTTTTGGACTCGCTTTGCTGGCTGACCGAGTCCTAAGAGTTGTCAATCACATTCAAAATCATCAAGTGTTCACAGACTGTCTCTATGGTGAAAAAAATAAGGCCAAAAGCGTTAGAACGTAATTAAAATCACCAGAGTTTCCTCATTTTGAACCTTCTCAATGTTTGATACTCATCTATAAGTCAATGAATCTTAGAATCATTTATACCATGTGGTAAATAAAATTGCCGGAGATTTTGTGCAAGGGGATCTTGAGTATCCGCAGAAGTGGGAGAGGCTGCCGATCACGCAGAGGCGTTGTTCTTGATCTTCTAACGTCCAAACGATCTGACCCAGTTTATGTGACGTCTGACACCGAGGCGAACGCGTTCGCCAATCCCATCCGTGATACTGACCCAAATTAATATCGCGCGTTTCGCACAGACTCGTGCTTTGAGGGATTGAACACGAACGGTACAACATATGCAGAACTTTGGGATGCACGAACCGATCCCCCAATTTCTTTAATTTACCGCTCGCCTTCGAACGCGCCTTACGATAATTTACCGATTATTTCTCGAAATTCTCGGACATGTATCGAGATGAAAGCGGGCCGCTCAATCGGTATGCGAGTATAACACATACCACGCAACCTGATCCGCTGCGTGCCGAGGAAATTACTGCGGAAAAATTACGTCGAAGAATAAGAATAAGAAGGAAAAGCAGGAGAAGAATAAGTCGTTTTATTACAAATCGCTGAGATGTTACGTGGAATCCGCAACGGGAATTCTCATTTACTGTCCTTCTTTTTCCGGCTCTTATCTTCGGTCATTGCTTCACTGCCAAATATCGTTTGGAACTCAATTTTTTGAATGCGATTTTTAACAGCATTGCGTGAGATTGAATCACGGTCGAACAAAGATCAGTCGTTATTCAACTTTGCACCGTTTACGTACCTTTGAATATTCAACAACAGTTCAAGAGTTTTGACTTCTGATTGAAATTATTTCGCGCATTTCACTATTTTCGTATTTCTTTTCAGCCTTTTTTTTCCTCAAATACTGGATCGGTAATCCTCGTTCATAATCAATTCGCGCACTTTGAAGTAAGTTAATTTTTACTTGACTGTACATACGGCAGTTGGAAATTGTTGTTATCAACGTTCGTATTGAACGGCGATATAATTCATTCGCCAAAAACAAAAGCATTAAAGCTAATTCGATCGACCTTAAATGAACCAGCGTTGTACACACGACTGTTTAATACGTTGTGCACAAACTGCAGGCTGAATTCGATCGTTTCGTAGAATTACAACGGCTAAAGTGATATCATCGTCTCATTAAATCAGGATTCTCCTGTGAACTCTGTACGCGTTGTTAGCAGTACGTTCGGTATAATTATTATGCGACCTTCCCGCTAAATTATCTGGCTACTATCCAGAAATCCCTCGCAGTACAAAACATTCTGTGGGTTTAATTAAAATCCACCAGTCCAAATAAAATACACAAATACACTGACTGCGGAATGGAAATTTGGTAATGTTTATACAATCGTTCGCTAAAACCGTTCGTAAATGACCGACAATGCAGTTTGTTGTGAATATCGTTTAATGCACCCCGATATTATTCATCTCTGAAAATTTTTACTGAGATTTAAAATCGTCGGGTTAAATCGGTTCGAGAAAAGCAAGAAAGTACGACGAGTAAACGAAAACAAACGGATGTCAAGCTTTGGTCAGTAAGCTTTGACTCGTCAACTGATATATGAACGTCGCGTGCGGATCAACATTGTTCTCGAAACGTATTAAAACACCATTAAACATCGCTGAATCGTACCTACAAGACAGTAAAATTTTGAACATAATAACACAATGATGCCTCAATTGCAAACGCTGATTAACAATTCCAAGCTTTCTTTGTCTCGCTGAATTTAATTCGTGTATTTACGTCGCATCTTTGTTCGGAGTTCGTTTATGTACTTTGAAAGAGATGGTCATCACGAGTATTGGATTTTTGTTTTTTTTTGTGGCGAAAGTTAAGATCAGGCTGACAAATTTTTTTCATTGTTAGCACAATACGTCCTGCAGTTAACTCGAAATACTTTGAACAAATATCCCTGTTCTTAATTTCGAAATCAAAGAAGCTGCAGACAATTTGTTACTTCTTATTTCAAACATTTCATCGAATGATGTCAAGTATCGCAGAGTATGGCTTGTACTAAACTTAATCTGTTTCAGTGTTCTTGTTTTTGTGAAAGAAAATGAAACAACGAATGCAAGAAAAAAGGGTAGGCATAGAATTTTTTCAATTCCTCGGGAATTTCGCTGCGCGTCTATCAGGTTCCATATTATATATACTCTGAATTCTGGACCTTGAAACAAAACTATTTTTGGAACGCTTGCAGAGCCAAGACAGTGAACTTGCTGTTGATTTTTTTAAGTCTCTTCAACACCTCGCGTATAACACGAATACATGCACGGATATTATCCACGGTGTATGAACATGCAAATGTGTGCGTGGAATTACGGGAAATAACTTGATGTATTGTTTGTTCAAAGAACTTTAAGCCGTATAGACGTTAATACCCTGAAACGTATTTTCGTATAACGTATTCTGTAGGATGTTTTTTTAATTTGGTTTTTAACCCGTAATTCACGAATTTCCATGACTGCTTATTTTCGTTAAGAATTTACGAAATCGCAAGATTTCTCTAGATTAAAATTGTACAGTAATGTAATGACTAGAATAATTTGGACTAAAAATAGTTATATCAATTTTTAAAAACAGCGTCGAAGTTGAATCAGCTAATTTCAGCAAATACATGGAACTGCTAAATATGAATTCAAAAAGTCGATTAAAATATATAAAAGTTCATTCAATTTCGAGTCCATTACTCAAATAGCTCGTGACATGAATCGATCAAGCACAGAATGGTTTCAATTTCAGGAAAAATGCTCATTTGCCAATATTTTCAAATATCCATGATATGATTTTCCCTGCAGTTGTTTAACAGTGAAAAAATAATATTGAAAATTGATATCATTATCTTTTGCACTATCATAAATTCTATTTGAAAATTGCGATGATTTTTGCTCAATATTTTTTGCAGTCGTCTTTTGCATGATATCGTAGATCGTACACATAAAAATACAAGCAAACAGTCAAGTGATCGAAGAGTTTAACGGTGTTTGCGGATCTATCGTGTACCGCTGAAGTGCCGCTTCACGCTTCTAATTAGGCCGATTGTTTATGCGGTAATTAAATTTCATTCATTGCTTGTCAGGAGTGAATTTATACACCGCTTCATGCATGCGTTGTACGCTGGTTTAAAAGCTGCTCGCTATCTTGAGAACGTTATTTATTATCCAAAAACATAAACTCGGAATTACCGATCGTTAAACTCTCGGCATAATCTCAGGGTGCAACGAAAATATGCCGCAAGATTTGGACAGAGTTAAAAAAAAAGAAAAAAAAACTTCGGGCCAGCAATATTATGGGGATAAAAAGATGTAAGACGATAGAAACGCCGATGTTATCAAATTTATAGTAACTTATAGTTCATAAATTCACATTATCGATTTGTGTTTTGTGTAATGGTGACAAAAAGGAATAAATAAAAAAATAAAAATGCGAAAAATCAAACCGTTAAAAGGTGAACCGTGCGAATCTCCCAATTTTTGAACATTCAATAATTCGATTAACACAATTTTCAGACAGAGAAAAATATTCATGATTAAAGTATCTAAACGACGCGCATCTTGACCGCAATTCATGTATTATTGTATAGTGACTGATCGAAGATATCGGTGTTTGTATATAATCAGAAATTTGGCCAATCGCCTTATTCCGTTTTGCTATGTCTCGCCGAATAAATAATATCACATGGCTGAGGATAAGTTAAACGACTGCGTCATGTATCGTCGTCAGTTGTTCGGTCGTCGTTCGTCGGACTAATTGCAAGCCTCTGATTTCTCTGGATTCTGGCCAAAGTGGTTCGCCGATTTGAAACGGGACGCAGCCTTGTATCGATTTACGGTAAGGTGAAACAAACGGGCAGTCAGTCGGACGGTTGGTTAAATTTGTTGTGGATATTTTTCTTTTTTTTTTTTATCAATTTTAACTATGCGTACATGTATTTTTAGCATCCGGCTATTTACGACCTTCTTCGTTTCGACCAACAGCTGAACGTCCAATTGGCACGTTTTAAAAACACGTTTTACTCGCGTTGGGCAATGGGCATAAGTTTCTTTCGTTACGTGAGCATACCTCGGGAAAATCGTAAGATTATCGCATCGATTTGAGAAATTCTCAAGTGGAGAATCGTTCGGCAGACGATCTGTGTAAAGATGAATGGGTCGTACCGACTGAATCAAAAGATAGGAAACTAGAAAAAACCGTTTGAAAAATCACTGTCAGCGTTATTTGTCCCGATGATGGTGCACTTGAACGAAACAACACCCTTTGTACACTTGGGGACAATGAATCTGAGACCGCTTATTTTTTACACTACACGGTTGTGTTGGCAACACAGAGAAATCTACAGCGCCACGGTCGGCCGAGCGCGAAACAAACTCGATCTCAATAAACGTAACGTAACCCATGACCGTCGAATCTAACCTTAGAATACCGCGGAGATAATGACTTGTCGGATTGACACGTCAAATATAAGGTTAGATTTGACGGTCATGGGTTATGTTACGTTTATTGAGATTGAGTTTGTTTCGCGCTCGGCCGTCTACGGCGTTGTAGGTTTCTCTGTGTTGCCAACATAACTGCAATGTCTAGTGTAAAAAATCAGCCGTTTCAGATTCATTCTCCCTAAGTGTACCATCCGATGGTAACGATTGTAAGCAAATTCTTATAACACAAGATAAAATATCAACAATTTGGGAAGAGATTGTATAATCAAAACGTTCAAAATGACTAAACTCCAGTGTTTTAGATCCGAGTTATAACTTTTTGGGGTTGTACCAAGTGTTCTTCCCTGAAAGGACCTGATCTACAATAAATTGCAACTCATCTGGTTTATCAGCGTCGCCAACTTCGTAAAAATGTTACCAGCATCGTAGACAAACTGACCGATGGATAGTGGATCGCGGCGGCGCCGTGACCGGGAAGTTCTTTGTAGGTGAGAGGTTATGATTGACTGTCACTTGTCAACCAGTCGATTCTAGGGAATTTCTTCTTGTCAGCGAAGTTTTGCTTCAGGCTGCGAGCACGGATGTCAGCCAATGAAAATTCAGCAAGTTGAATCGCGCGCGCTGCGAGTAAGTACTTTCATGAAGAACTCGAAGAACTCTCGGTGTAATAAGAGAGACTGAAAATTTGATTCATCGGATTTTTAATTACTATGCGGTATCACGAATTAATTCCTCTTGAAAGTCTTCGTCTCCCGAATAAACATGTCAGCAATTTGTAATGATTCAAAATACCGCAACGGCCAAAATGTCATACAATGAGATCGATGGTAACTTTTCTATGATAAAAAGGTTAGGGTGCCCAGATTTTCGAATTCGATAAAGCTGTGACATGTAACCAAGAGATGATGAAATGTCCATACAAGTGTTTATTCATGCAAATAATTCAGTTCATCAAACTATGTTTCATAATTTGATCATTATGAACGAACAAACAGGGACGAACTCATTTTGCACGACGGTTTCGAGGCACCCAAAAATACGATTATACGAGTCTGCAGACGACGAGCTACCTCAAACAAGCTTAATTTTGTCTTTATTTCCTCCTTTTCATCATAATTCGACTTAAAAAGTCATATTTGATATCAGAAGCATATTCTGATTACTGTTTCCTTGTCGCCATATCGTTTAGCCACTCCCACGATGTCGAATCGCAATATAATTCGCAAGAAATCGTGTCGTTTGAGCACAATTTCCTGACATATGATCCATGCAAAGTGCAGTTAGGGTATCGAATAGGCGCCTTCGGCATGAATCTCATTGTCAGAGAGAACTGCCATCCTCCAAGAAATGTTCCGTAACGTGCAGCACACGAGGATGCATTTGCATGTGGATAGCGAGGCAGCTCATTGTATGCTAACTATTCTCCGTCTCTCCTCGCATCTTCGAGTCTCGTCCTCTCCGTCCATCTTACTCTCTTCGCAGTGTCCTCATCTCTCCTCCACCATCCGCCATCCGTGTGATTATCAGCATATTACTTTCGGCGGTCACATTGTGTCCCCATGAAATCCGTTGCACCGTTCCGTTGGATTAGCATCCTCGAGTAGCAGCCCACAAAGAACGTTAACCCGAATCTTGATCGTAGATTATTTGACAGTGATCTCTCTTATAGCTATTCGATTTTCTTCGGTGCAAACGCGACGCTATATTCGGTCAAGTTAATTTTCATAAGCTTCCTTCACCTTCATAATTTCCAAGAGTTCATAAATTTTACCATATTATCGTAGTGTCGTACGTTCAGCCATAAAAATGTCTGAATCAAAAACGCACCGAGACCAAAAATGTGGCCAAAATTGTTTACAACCTTGAAGGAAGCCTTCGTAACCGTTTGGAACATCTTGTTTCGGACTAAACAAACTACGAACTAAGGTTGAGTCGTTAAAAAACTATGTAGATTAGTCAGTGTAACATAAATTTTGCTCTCAGTATTGATTTGCTGGTTATCAAAATTTTCATCGAACCTTTGCAGTATTGTAAACCAGCTTTATTTAAGAATATAGATATTAGTCATCGATTGTTTGCGACATTCGTTTAAGGGGAAAGCGTCAGCGTTCGGAGAAGTTCCTAACTTCCGGTCTTTCTTCGATTCAGACAATATGTCATTTGGCATGTATAACCTAAGAGTATCTATTTCCGGTCCTCTCAGCTGCCGCATAATGCGAATGAAAATTCGGCGCTGTCGTTCGTTACTCGATAATTACTATTTGTGTTGTTATTTACACTAAATTAGGCGTTTAACGCGCAAGGTCGAATTTTTTGTTTATAGTTTTTAACATCACGCATCATCAGCTGTGATGAAAGAAATATATTCGGGTTAAAAACATACAAAATGATTGACGTTTGGGTTCTTGCTAACAGTTTTATCAGCCATCGAATATTTTTTTGTAAGTAGCTCTTCCGTTTCAACGGATTGCGACTGGCTCATGTCAATTACGCAATTCTGTCACCAGGTCAAGAGTATTCGAGCATCATCCGTGGTCTCCAACATCTGTTGCCAATGACCAGATTTCGATTGCATTGATCAGTCGAAATAGGTATTTTGTTTTTTCTTTATAAAAGCTTTATCGGCATGGGAAATTTTCCGAATCTCAGCATTAAATCTACATCTCACATGAATGTTGAATAATATGAGCCAGAACACGGAGTATAACTGTCAAGTACTTTGTCCATCAATCAACGTTCGAGTAACAGTGTAACGACTTTGTGTAAAACAGGGGATTCGATTATTTATCTGTCAATTAAATTTGTTTATACTGTTCAACAATGAGTAGAAATTTAAAAGAGTCGAAAAGCTTCATTGGATATTGTCAGAGTGAAGATAATTCGTTTGAAAATTTTTGCGATACAATATTTTCAATTCAAGTATTCCAGAGGGTTTGACAAGAAAAAAAAAACGAAAAAACACGACGTGGTTTTTTAAATCCGAACAAACTTTGAGAAGGTAAGCAAAAAATTCCAAGTTGCAGTGCCTGCCGCAGATCCTGGTTTTTATTTATTCAGACCACAAAAATATTGCTTATGGGACCACCAGGTACTGTGTGATCAAAGATCTACAAACGGCGGATTATTGGAGTGTTTATTTATTCAACAGATCTATTTATAATAATGATCATTAAAGTCTTTGTTGATAGATCAACACTCGAAGACGTTGTACAAAGAGGCACTTTGTGCCGGTTTATACGTCAGTCGAATACAGCCTTCGCAAATGACCTTACATACATACTCGTGATTTTAATCTGCGGGCGCAGGTCAGATTGAATTTGAACACAGCAGGGATCGAAAGTCAAAAGAAACGGATATCCGTCGATCATCCATGTCAAGCGCAGGAATGAGAAAATAACTCGGTTTCTAATTTTATTTAAAATCATGCATTCGGGAAATTCGAAATCGCGAAATCCAACGAGTAACGTATAACTTTATATACGTTTGTATCGATCGTGAAAAGGATCAGTGAAATAAGCGTGTACCTAGCGAAAAACGTATCGCGTATGTCAAATACGATTTTATTTATATTCTAGTTATGAAAAGAAACGGGTAACATTTGCTTTCATACCGTTTTCATTAGCTTGAGTTCTAAAACAGTTCTTACGTCAGTTCCGGACGAATAAAACGACGTTAAGCCGAAACCCTGTCTCTGAACGTATAAATATAGAGTGCTAGGGAATAAACGTTTGAAGTAAAAGATCGGCCTGAAGCCTTAGCGATACACGGTAATATCCGCAAACGCTGCATGTCGTAAATATAACGTATATATAACGCGAGTTTATCACATATTGCAAAGGCAATTGATCTTTCTGTAAGTGGTTATTTTCTGAAAGAATGACGCTGCGGTAAGAGGTTGGAAATGAAGGGAAGTTTGTGTTTTGGAACAATCTTGTCGGTCATTGGCAACACTGTAACAAGAAAGCACAGCCTTGGGTTTCATTAAAAATCGCTCTAATCACACGAGGTGACATTCAAATGTACCACAAAACTCTTTAAGTATTTCCGTCTTCGTGTTACAAGATGGCGTCCATTCACCCGACTATTTAGAAAGTGTTTGAATTTTGAAGAAATTCGACAAATGCACTTGGAATTGGAATGCGACTTTTTTGTTTCCGATTGTAGTTTCTTGTTGTTTGTGGCTGGATGTGGTAACAGAGTAAATGTTGTTACTCACCATTCCGTGACACAAGCTGACGGAAACAATCGATTTTGGATCGCCCTGTACGGTACCACTGTAAAAACATCCGATTTGGTGTCCAAGCTGTTCTCGTCTCGTTGTGTTTTCACCCACGTGCGTTACCTGAAATAGAGAAGATTGTTTAAGATTAATCCATTTCCCGGATGTATTGCCTACTTATAATGTGTTGGATGTTCATGTTCTTAGGTTTTCACGGGTCAACAAAGTCGAACAATTACATTACACACGTTATATCTGGGTGAAAATAATTGGTTACATAAATTTTACCCAAAATGAAAATAAAAATAAGGAAAATCGCAATGAATGTGAATAACTTATTAAACCTATAAGAAGTCGAACACCGTGAAGTTTAATTTCGATGAGTATTCGGGAAACAATTATTATTGGCTGGTTCCATTTCAAACCGCCCAGTAAAGTCGGAACGAAAAATTCAAACGACTTGTAAATAATTTATATGATTCTTTGGGTAATTTAAGGGGACCCATATTTGGTCATTTGCTCTAAAAAAATTTCAACTCTCTGTACGGCTATTACCATTTTTTGTCAAAAACTCGTTTTTACATATACTATGTAGTTATAGTGAATTTATGTTTATTGTAATATTGAACTGTTCTGGGATTAATGTAGTCTTATTTTTGAATGGATTTTTCATACTTTACCTACCCACTTATTTCGTCGTATACGATACATGTATTAAACAGAAAGAAAGAATGTAGCGACATAAAGAAATCGATTTACAGTACAAAATATAAGCTACCTGAAAATATCAAAAATTCGTGATATTGAAAAATTCATAACTCTTTTTGCAGAACTAATTCGCTAACAAAACTTGTGCGAAGAGTTAGTACCTTCAAAGAACTATTCGAGAAAAAATTGGTGAGAGAAAAAAAAATATGCAATTCCCGAATATTGGGGTTGAATTTTTTCGGATTATTTTGCATTACGTTGAATAACTCCGGCGATTTCGTATCGGTCTTCCTGAACTTGGAATTTTCTGAAAGAAGATAAAAAAATACGCACATTTTGAAAAAAAAATCACTCAAATCCATTAATTCGTTCAAAAGTTACAGCACTTTTAAAGAAAACAGTAAATTCACGGAATCTGTAAAAACGAGTTTTTGACAAAAAATGGTAATAGCCGTGTAGAGATGAGATTTTTTTAGAGCAAAATGACCAAATATGGGTCCCTTTAAATTACCCAAAGAATCATATAAATTATTTACAATTCGTTTGAATTTTTCATCCCGACCTTGCTGGGCGGTTTGAAATGGAACCAGCCTATTATTATTATATTTTTTTTTATCTTTGAGTCAACGATTTCTCAACGACAACGAATAATTTTTTGTGAAGATTAAATCGTTGAGCATAGACTTCGGCTTTGAAAGTCAATCCATAGCTATGATGGCGTAAATGTTGAATATTTGCAACGCTGCAGTTTAATCCAGTGCGATTAAATGCATACGTGAATGCCATCTGGGCGTCTTACGTACTCCACTTAATGCCGCACTATCGCAATTGAAAGTGTTTCCATTCGGATATCTCAATGTGCATAAACGCGCTGTAATATCTCGTCCTTACGCGTCAATTACATTTTTTGCCACAGGCAATTGCCTGCATTAGGTGTATATGCAGCTTATACACTTGATAAAATTTATGTAACGTTAACTTCATCGTACAAAAACCACAAGTTTATTCTGCATGAAAAAGGTTTATGATATTGCTTCAACGGTCAAAATAAAAAGACAGCACATGACCGTTTTTTTTTTTTAGTTTTGTTTCTTTTTTTTTAATATTCATATCGACGCCTCTTACTAAACTACTAATAGTAGCACGATTCAGATTTCTTAGGAAAACTAGCATGTGTGGTTTTCACCGCGAAAACTATCACGTTTTGAGACAGATTAGTAAGAATGTATACTATTGTTGGGTACGAAAATCCATAAAGATAGATTTACAATCAGTCAACTGTAATTCGATACAATAGTTGTTAAGCTCTTGTAGAAAGATTATGCATAGTTTAGGTAAGAACTATTTGATATAAATATAATATGACCAATTGATATTTGTATTGATAAAAAATCTGGAACAAATTTAAAACATCTGTAAAGAAACTCTAAAAAAAAATCAGTAATTTTTTCAAGATCTACATCGACGACACAATTTCGAGGATAATTGTGTGCTTATTTTGACGCAAAAAAAACGTACTTCTGCATATGCAAATTGATCTTCATTTCGACTAGCGCACACCGCGTAAATCTTCAGAAAATCCTTATTGCACTAATCGAGACATGATAGTTTTCTTAAGAAATCTGAAAAATGCTACTTTTCGTAAGAGGCGTCGCAATATAGAAACTAGAGAGAATCCACTAATCTGACAAATTCCTAAATGCAACGGGACTCAACGCATGCTAAAGTAATTCACGTGTAGACTCAAAACCGATGTTAATGTTTCGTTGAAATAAATGAAAGGTCCACAAGCAGGTTCTCGAGAATATACTACGTATAATTACGGGCTGTTTGAGTTTCTATTTATCAGTGTTTATTTCCTTTTTTATCACAAGGAAATCGGAATTTTTTTTTTTGAGGAGAATGTGAGTATCAGGTAACAAACTTCGTAATACTAAAAATGAGTATACCGAAAGTTAAAGCATGAAGACTTGAATAAGTATTTTTGACTCGTGGGAATTTCGCGACATTCTATCATCGTCGAATATGGTTCAAGACTAAACACCGAGTGGTGAGACAGAGTATACAAACATACCTATAATAACCACAACGGAAAAAAGAAGCAGCAGATTATACAAACATTGCGCGAACGTGAGCGAAGAGTACGTGTCTCTCTCAAAAAGAAGTCAGGTAAGTACTTGGGTGTTTTGTCGAATTTGAACATTCGAGTTCATTATTCATTTGGAATAGTAGAAAATTTATACAACTTTCTAAAGTGTCTGAAAATTTTTAGTGTTGGTATTTCGAAGAATGTTCATGTAGAATCGGAAAAGTTGATGATTTTCGGCAACCGGTTTGTGGTTCTACCGGTGAGGCGGTGCTATAAGTAGTATTGTAAGGTTAACCTAACCTATAAAAAAGTGAAACCGTGATAAATGAAAAAAGTGATATCGGTTTGCCCACTTTTGAATATTGGAGAGACATTGCAAATGCTATGAGGCGCTTTTATTTCAGGGGAAATCTTGGTTTTAGGCAAATGAAGTAAGTTAGGTTAGGTTCCATTGAAATCATGATCTGTTGAGTACGTGACTTGTTCGAAACCATTTTGATTTTGAAACTTAAAAGGAAAGTGTATAGGGATTTTTTTGCATTCCAGAAACCTCGGGGAAATATCGGGGAATTCCCAGTAAACCAAAACGAAATGAAATGAATTGTGTCAGTCAAAAACGAAATTGCCACGATAATAAACACAATAAAACCAAATCGAATAGATTCAACAGACCTGCGTGCCAATTCTTTTGAATTCCATTTTATTTGTTTTAATTCCGTTTTTGACATGCTCAATTCGTGTTGATTTACTGGATTCTTACATCACATATTGGTGATGATAATGCTGATGGAATGGTGTGATAATGATTTACATGAACTTCAATAATATTGAAAAGTGAAAAAAAATAGAAAAGAAAGATGAAAGAATCCACAAACATCGAGCTTCTTTCATATCATCTTGGAATTCATGTTTAATATTTGTTGTAGTATAATCATTTTGGGACATTTGAAAAAGTTAGGAGGTTCAAAATCCAATTTTCACAACCACTCTGATTTTACTATATTTTTCCTAACAATTTAATCTTTTATCCGATTTGTTCTGTTAATTGTAACGGATATTAATCGCAGTTGGAAAACTTACATATGCAAAGTTTTTGTATTGCTGGCAAACATTATAAGTCAAGTATTATTACAAGATTATAGATCATATCTCATTGAAATGTTAACACTTTTCAATAGGTCTTTGCAGTATTTATTTACTCAATGAGCTGAAATTTGGTATGTTAACGTACTGCATTTGCACTTAAAAAATCAGTTACTTTTATTATTGAAGCCTTTGGGGATCGCAGAAAAAAGTTGGTTATTATTCAAATAACAAATGTGCTGATTTCATTTTCGTTACATAAACTTTAAATTATTAAGTTCATTCCGCTACATATTTATTATTACATTAATGTTATAAATATCAGCCATATTATTTTTTTTTGCTCCATATTTAGAACAACGATAGTTGTGGGTAATAATAATCTTTATTACCACAAGCAGCTGATTTACGCCTACACTTTGCTCACGTCGCTGATAAACTTTCCACACAAATCTCATTTTTACACAGTGTAGTCGACAGTTTTCACTGAGAAAAGTCTCTCGTAATATCACCGGAATATTTTATTGGTGTCGACTTGTTGATTTGACAAAAACACTCTCATTCAATGAACAATCGAATCGTAATTTTGTCATTGCATAGACAAACAATTGTTCAAGTCTCGTAAATTCAATATAAGAAAACGAATATTGCTCAATCCAATATTTTGTCGACTAAATGGTAAATTTAAAAAATGATGTCTTTAACGCATGCTAGAACAGAAGAAAGCAGCGATGGATTTCGCAGGTGGAAAAACCATGTGTCAGGACAGAGGCAAACCAGAAGTAGCACTGTCGAACAGAAGAGTAAGAGCGCACTCAGAGCCCTGGTAAGAAATCATAAGTACCGATGCGGAAGGATTCAACTTATATATTCTCTTTTGAGTATGAGCAAACCTTTGACAACGTTTCATCAACATATTTATTTTAATTGTATGAATTTGAATAGCATTCTACCACCTCGCTATACTAGAGTGGATACCGGGAGCGAGATTCGTAAGAGAAAACGAGATGTGGCTAGCGAGGCGATGGAAGAAAGAATTCTTAAAAAGAGTAATCTGACACAGAGCTCACTAGAGGAAAAGAAAACTGAAGGGAATAAGAAGAAAGCGCAGCAACCGGTTGTTGACGAAAGTACAAATGCAAAGGTACATAGATGGATACATAGATTTTTGTCAATGCTGTACGATTAGTGACATCTTAAAGGAATAGTAGCAGTTTTACATGCAAGAAGGAGACTTCGCTTACTATTTGCAAAGTTTTTACTGCATGCCAAAATCTTGTTGAATTATGATTCAATGTTAAAGATTAGACAATATTAAAACTCTTGAGTGTTTGCTGTAAAGACTCCTTAAAAATTGATTCAGGTACATGTTTTCAATAAAATATTGTTGAAATTGGGGAAAAGAATATGAGAACAAAATTTCTACAAGGATTTAGAAATAAGTACTTCTTGATAAGTGTTGTACCATTATCTAATGCAATTGTAACACAATAATTCAATTTCACATTTTCAAACAGACAGAAGAAGGAGAAACGGCCACCGATTGTATCAAGAAGACGATGATGAATTTGAAAGAAGAACTGATGGGCGAGATGAGGAAGAAGCGGATAGAGGAGGAGAAATGGAGAGGTGAAGTGAAGCAAGAGGTGGAAAAGCTTACGCTAGCGATAGAAAGTACTAAGAAAGTGTGGACTCAGGAGAGATCGAAGCTGGAAGAGACAATAGTACGATTGGAAAGGGAACACGTAAACTGGAAAATAATGGAGCAGAAAAAGCGAGAGGATGGTATGAAATATGTCGACAGACAGATGGACGAATTGTTCAATAAAATAAAAGTAAGCGGAGTACTGGAAGGTTCGATGTTGGATGCAGAGAAAAACTGGGAGGCCCAGGAGAAGTGGGAGAGGAGAAATAACGTGATGATCAGAGGACTGGAGGTTGATGTCGGAGGACGCGCAGACAGATTAGCAGAAAGACTTTTAGCTGAAGTGACGGGGGAACTAATCAACATTAAAGAGGTGCAGGTGTTCCAGGAAGGCCGAAATAGGGCGCTCCTGGTGAAACTTGGGGATTGGGTGACGAAGAGAAAAGTTATGGATGGTAAATCGGTGCTGAAAGGGCGGAAGGTATTCATCGATGACGATTTGACTAAAAGAGAGAAGGAGATCCAGATTGAGATAACAAAGAGGGCAACAGAAGCGAGGGCCAGTGGTATGAGGGTGAAAATAGGCTACATGAAACTCTGGGTTGGAGATTCGATGTATGTGTGGAGCGAAGAGGAGAAGGGTCTGAAGGAAGTCAGAACGGGAAGGAGACTCGACGCTAAGGGCAACAGGGGCTCTCGAGACCTTGCTCAGAGATTAGACGATGGACGTGAAGATGGAATGAGAAAAATTAGGGGCCCGTGGGGGCAGAGATTTGAGTGAAATGAGACCGAAGAGATGGAAAACATAAGAAGAAAGGATACCTAAATGATTTACAATTAGATATTGGGATTTGCAATTTCGGTTGTTTATGGGTGCCAATCTAATCGCTATTGTCAAATTTAACTATACGAAAATTCATTTTTCAATTCACAGAAAATTACGGGCGCAGGAATAGTTATTTCTTTTATGTTTTCGACAGTTTACAGAAAATTTGATTTCCCTTGCTTTGATTTTCAGTTATACTTCTATTTTTTACTATAAATCTCTAGGGTCAAGTTTTTTATGCTTTATTTCCCCTGGATCCATGGGATGCAAAACTTTAGTTTCGTTTTCTTTCATTTTCGATTATATGTAATTTTATTTTCTGTTACGTATTTCTAGAGTCAATTTTTTTTTTGTTTTCTTTTTTTCTGGAATTCATGGAAAACCGGTTTCTAGTTACCTGAAGGCCAAGTTTCGTACACCAGAATTGATTCTTGTTTTGTTGTATAAAGTATGACGATCATACTGTTTGTTCATTTTGGTTACTTTGGATATTACGAAATGAGGTATGCACTAAGTAAAGCGTGCGAAAAACTTCTGAGAAGATTTCATATAAGATAAATGCAATGTGTGATGTAAAAGCAAAGGGCTGGATACGGAAGACCAAGCAAATAAATACCGCATATGCACGTACGACAACATATTTCAATCGTAGAAACGTTTCTGACCGTGAGTGAAATACTCCGATCCATTATTCATGGGTCATTCCGCATATTATACGAATCCCAACTTTTGACAGAGCCAAATGAAACGCAGGCAATTCAGGAAAATCAATAGAGAAATAAAAAATATCGTTAATTTATGTAAACAATTGTGTTAAAATTCTTCAGTCTCGAATATATTTTACTTCGGGGTTCGGATCTTGATGAGGCCAAATATTACCATGAATACTTTCAGAGTGCTGTAGAAAAATCTGTGAGCAACAGTTTTATAGTTTTCATTTGTATAAAATGAAATCTGAATGACTTTCGCTGATTTTTGGCTTTACTCACCGTGATGTCGGGCGAAATGAAACTCGTGTCCTGTGACAGCAGAAGGTGAAAGTCTTTTCCAAATGCTTTGAACTCGTACTGCGGATGTGGATCCCACACTTCGGCTGTTGAGTGTCTGAAATGTCCAGTATGGTGTCTGGTCGCCGTATTGCTTTCCTCTGCAATAAAATGCGCAAAACAAAATTGCGGATAAGAATTGGAGGGATAAGACAAACAATTGATTTTTCAGGCAGTATTTCTCGTTGAAAAATTATTTTTACAACATCGTTGGTGTTTCGATTTCCACAGTATTTCCCTATCAAGACGAATGATTAATTTACTCAAAGTAGATTAAGTGATTGATTTGCATCTTTTGTTCCGGTCAAAACATTCAGAGAAAAAAATAAACAAAAAATGATTCCTTCCGCAGCAAAAAAAAAAAAAAAATAATCATACCATCGCGTCTTGCATCGTCTGGATTCAAATGTATGAGTCACGAAGATCGAGTTTGGTGAAAAAATGATTGATAAGTGAAAAAAGGGTCGTGTGAACTGGCCAGTAATTGGTATAGTCTCATTAAGGATGAATAGATGACACTGTCTGAATCACAAGTTAAGAAAAGACAAAAAAAAAAATACCGGTAAAAAATTCTTAGAACGAAACGATGTTTCTATTTTGTGATAGAAATGAATCTTAGACAGTTCGACTAACAAGCTGAGCTATAAGCAATTCGAGAAAAGATTTTATAATCAGATGGTTGAAAATGATTACATGTTGGTGTTTTTTCTGATCCAATTTTAACGTTTTTGAGCTCGTTTTGAACACCGATCAGATCTCTAGAAATTTCCTGAGAAACGTTGGAAAAATTTTATGTTGAAGTCCGTAATGCTCAAATGTAATTGTTGCTTAAAATCTGTTGTATCGCATTCACTTAAATCCTTTTTATATCCACTCCGAGGATAGCTGTAAAAAGAAATTTCAGACAATCTCTGTACATTTCTCTGCCGAGCAAAATAAGCCAATTAACGTTAGACTCTGATTAAAAAACACCAGAGTTTAAACATTTTGAAGATTCTGATTACGAAACCTTTACTCCTACAGTCGATATCATAGCTCGTATCATCGGAATTCTCAGATAGAGATCATTTCTATCGCATAGTAGATACGTTGTTTTCATCGCGTTCATCATCATTGGCACAAGTATGATTTTTGGAGATACATTGAACCGTCTTTCCTCTTTTTCTGGGTTTCAATTCAACCGGTACGGCCCATCGATCCTAGATTTCGTCAAATATTATTTACTCATCTCGTGAGAAAGCAAACGACCATGTGTAGGCCTGGATATTGGTGCTGGAGAAAGATGACAAGCCCGCAGAAATCGAGGAGTGACGGTGATCGTCTGGCTTCGAGACGAATGAGTAACCAGTAGAGGATCGTTCGCGATCCGTACCGTGAATAGAATAATAATTATTAACCGCATAGCTCCGAGAATTGTCGACGACTCGTGATGCAGTTAACGACTGCAAACGTACGTTAAACAGGGCTGGGAATAGCCTAATGAATTTAAATGCAAGACAGTCGCAATTTTATTTCAATTGGTCCCTAATGCCGAGCGGAAATTCCAGCCACGGCTAAACGGCTTCTCGAGACTGGGACACAAAAAGAATGACATGGATGAAAAAGAAAGGACGAAATAATAACCGGGCATCGACTGCCGACGACAATCAATAATTAATCTTCAGGAATCTCGTCGTCTCGGTTCATTAGCCATTTCTCTTTTGCTCGCGTCTCTTCGGGTTCAATAATCTCAACGTGACTCATTTATCGCAAGAATAATGATGCATGCTGGTCCCCGGGTCGCGGATAATTTATTCAATAATTGCCGCGAAAAAAAATCAGAATGTCATTGCAGCAATTGCGGTAGACATGCTTGCTGCGATCGACCTATATCCTGCACCTTATTGACATCAAATATTGCGCTCGCAATGCCGTAAAAAAAGAAATTATTGACTCATGAAAGTGTACGAAACTGTTCGGAAGAACGGCGAATGAATTGTACAATTCTTGGACGGTAAACTCTATTCAGGTGAAAAATGGTTGAACGATATTGGCCTAAGTGTGCAAACTACCATCAATTACAATTCCAAAAATGTTTTTTGCCGTCGTCGAGTCTCAGTATTCATTAAGTCAATATGGTTGTAGAACTGGTACCTTATGGGTCCAGGTTTGGTATAAAAAAAAAAATAAATAAAAAATGGTTATGACTGTCATTCCACGTTATGGAAAATGGAAATTATTGGTACATCAAAGGCGATGACACGTATAACTGAAAAATGTCGAATGTTTCCAGATACTGGTTGGATAACCTTGCCATCTTCTTACTATGAGAAGCTCTACCGATTTTATTCACCACGGTGGAACGAGCTGTTTCACTTGATACATTGCCTAACTTTTATCAATAAACAGATAAGGAATATGAATTCGCTTGAGTCAACGATGGATATAAATCGAAACCAATAGGTACTTGCATATTCACATGATGATAATTTTTTTCGCGTTTTCGATTCCTATTTATTTCACTTTGTTGTTCGGTAAACACGCGGTGACATTCAGACTTGAAGTACAACCAAAACTTGAATGACTGATGAAAATTACCTGGGTCTTCGTAAATATTCCAATGAATCTTCTTCGGTACGACCATCTCCACATTGTGTACCGCAGCAGTTAGGTTTTTAAATTGTTGTCCGTAGCCTTCGATGCCCTCAACTGATTGCTGGCCATCTGAAACAAGGAAGGAATACTCTTGGTACTAACAAATCGACAAACGATTGACGTATGCGATAAACAGATGCAGATAAACACCCACGACGTTGCCGTAGACAGTTTAGTCTAGCCGTTACGATTATGCGTGGAAACTTTGTGCCAAGGTGAACAATAGCCACGGTGAATTCTATGTATGAGGCAATCCTATTAATCTTTTGTATGAAAGTACACGAGGAAACACGCGATCGCAATTTTTTCAGAATTTTTCGACACAGCGTATCTGAAGTATGGTTTAAAAACTTGAAACAAAAGCCACGACTTTCTAAAGTACAACAATATTTTTGACACCTATTAGAACATAGAGATTTCACAACTTCGAAATATCAATAAGTAAAATGAAAGAAAAAATATTATTATTATTAAGAATGAACATTTTTGTGTTTGTTCTTGTGTGAAAAATGCAATCGAACAATAGTGATTTTTTATTTCTCTTATTTATCTTTTGAAGTTGTGATATCTCCATCTTTTAATAGGTGTCGGAAATTTTGTTATATTTCATAAGATTTTTCTGAATTTTTTCAGATCTTAGAAAGTGGAGGTTCACGTTTCAGGTTTTTAAATCATAGTTCAGATACGCTGAGTCGAAAAATTCTGAAAAAATTGCCATTGCGTTTTTCGTCATGTACTTTCACACAAAAAATTATGAAGCCAATCTGAGACATAGACGTAGAATCCCCCTATACACTTATAACACTTGGAATGCTCAAGAAGTTGGGAAATTTTCTGAAAAACTCGATTTTTTCTACAAAGGTTAGGCAAACAAGAAGGGGCGAAAATTTTTGGAATCAATAAATATCGCAACAAAACATTGAAGCTTAACAGAAAGAGCGTCCGATTGCGCATGCGCAAGTTTCGTCGGATTTGCATGCAGGCTAGCCAACCCAAATTGGAAATGTCAAAAAAGCTGTCTTGTGTAGAGATTATGTAGGTGATGAGATTTTTTTTGGGCTTAAACAAATCTCAAATGGTCCATGCAGTAAATCGGGAAGGAAAATTTTATTGCCGGTTGATTGATGACCGAAGACTGCCACGACTCATTAATAACGTAACAGCATGATTTCAATTCGTCACTTGACGGAACAGAGTTTGGTTATCTCCTCCCATTTCGAATGAGTTGGCTCCTCTTCCTAGCAGACGAAAATATTGCCGCGGATACGATCCCGTCGACTAATGGTTTTCAATTATTTTGCACATGCGCAGTCGGTCATTTAGCCTGCTAACAATAACTTTCACCGTTTCTTCTCGGTAAATATAATGGTATCCCATACAAAAAAAAATCTGACCACTTCTGAAACGTTTCACCACAGTGTAAAATTCAATAAATTATCGTACGATTTCTTTATAATTTGTCGGACGCGATCAGATATTATTGAGTGAACTTAAAAACTAGGAAATAATTTTATATAAATCCTTTTAACCGGAGTTCACTCAAAGTTTTATCTGATTGCGCAAATTAGTTCGCGGACAATATTTGCACAATCGGATTGTGTCAGATGGCTATATATAACCGTGCATCTGAGCTTGTGTCATCTGACTAGAAAATAAAGTGATTATTATTCAATGCAAGGATTAGCAGCTGCATTTGCACGACGAGACGAGACGATCATTTCTAATTACCGATCCGTAGTTTTGTTTTACTTTTTATTCTACGGTATAATGGTTCAAACGTTAAGGATCAATTTACTGAAGCTGCCTCATCAAACTTATTTGAGAAATTATTCGAGATTAATAATACACCTCCTTTCAGATCAGTTTAAATAAAATGATTGAGCAAACAATATTAATCAAGATGAAATATATTGATTGGTTTATATTACCGAAGTTTTTTCTTTCTTGGTGCCTTATACTCACGACATTATTCTTTCTGGTTAAAAAATACTGCATTAATCACAATCCTCAGTGCAGTTTACGGTTTCCTTATAATCGCGTTGTCAAGGTTTATCGATTTAAGCTTTTTATCCCGGATCATAAGTATTTTATATTTATGCTTTAGAAGGACTGCATCTGTCATTATTATTTTTCAACCGGTTAATGCTTCACTTACTTATATTTATTTGTTCAAGGGAACTTACGCCATTTTTTACTAATCGATTGTGCAATAACATATGAATTACTTTGTACACAGGGTAAGTATCAAGTATAATAATTTGTTAATTTCACGATAACTTAAACGCATGCATATAAATTAGTGTCAGAAAAGTCTTTATTTGTTTAATTAATTTGATAATCTGTGAATTTTGTGCCTGAAGCATCCATCAGATTTACGTATCGTTTTGGAAAATTTTTTAATGCACACATGTCTAAAAATTTAAGCGGAAAACAAGTTCCTTCTTCAAATCCCAAGGGATTGAAATCTGTAAAGATGCTGCTTTGTGGTAAGAGAAAAGGAAAAATAACCAAGGAAAAGATATAGCCGATGATTTCTTTTTCAACAGATCGAATGTTGATACTTAAATTCTTAAATCCCAGTTCAGGTAAAATTATTTATATAAGCCACCTTGTATACGAATTTATGACGATATAGCAAGGTTTCAAAATTGACTCTTTGCCATTGACGAGAATAAATATCGAGTTCCAAATTTATCGCGTGGGAGTGGGCACAACCATGTAAGGTACAACTGACTAGTTATAAAAATTACAGATCTTGATCGGAAGACGTAAGGAGCTCGTTAATCTGGTGTCTGGAAATATGACCTTGTCATTTCGCTACCGTCTCCTTTTTTCATCATGTCATTTATTTATATTCTTTCATCCATTCAATCTCATATTAGTGACGTGTATTACGTGTATGTATTCAACGATCTTCTGACACTCGTCAATGTGTACTCTGCTAAAGCAGTGCGACCGATCATCCTTCGACGGATATTTCAATCATTTAGTTCACCAGTTATGGCGTATTACCTATTTTCAGAAAGTTTTGCTCTAAAGTCCCAAATTTAAATGAACAAAACAGCATGCTTCGGAAAAAAAGTGTTGAAAGAAAAAATTGATGGAATGGAGGTTGAAAAAGTGCCGCTGAACCTAATCTACATAGTTATATTTAACGAAAAAACCCCCATGTAGCATGAAAAAATTTGGACATTTTGCACGATAGATTTTTCTCATGTAACACTGCTAGAAAATATTTGAAATGGTTTCATTTAAAATAGGCGTTTAAAATGCAAATGGTATTTTGTATTTAACATTTTAAATGTTCTAGCTCGAAGTAACCATTTACATTTACCAATTTAAATTGTGTTTTTGAACGCATTTTCCATTATTCATTTTAAATGGATCTATCGAAGCATTTTACCCAGCAGTGTGTTAATTTGCAGCAAAGTTGGCGCAATTTCCCGGCATGCGAGGCGACTAAACAACCAATTTACGAGCTCCGCGAGGAATGCGGTGAAATGGAGATGTTCCACGTAGCACGTGGATACGCGGTAGGCGCCTAGACGCTGTTATACGTACGGCTAGGTGGCTCGTAATACGGGGTTATCGCAAGGCAATGCGCTCAACGATCATCGCGGCTGCATGCTCGGTCAGGGTCAGCCGGGACGGAGACGAGCAGACAGTCTGACCCCAGAGAGCCGCCCCTTGAGAATGGATTGGCCGGACCGTCCGAAGCAAAAGTTGAGAAAGGAGAAAAAAGTATGTTGAAATAAAGAACATCTAACTATTAATGTCTAACTATGTTGGCCCTAGTAACTTTTGTATTACGCAGTTGGTCATTCTGCTCTCGGGATAAATATAGGCCGTGTTGGAAAATTGACTGACAGTCCTGTCACCAATCTTTCATCTCTTTTGCGCTGCCGAGTTCATGGACAGCTCTGTCTCTGTCCTAGGAAATTTTTAGTACTGGCAGTCAATTTACGAACACGGCCATAGTCTACGTCAGGGTCTTACATACAGGTCTGGAAACTCGGTCAAAATTTCAATGGTGGGGGTGTTCTCTTATTGAAGCACCGGCCGTTTCGCCTAGTGACCACGAGTGTCGCTGCCATCGAGGGATTCAGGCTGTGCGAGAGAGACGGAAACAGGTTTCAAAACCATGGACGGTCAACAACCTGGTTCCATCTCTCTCGCGCAGCCTGAATCCCTCGATAGCAGCGACACTCGTGGTCACTAGGCGAAACGGCCGGTGCGTCAAGAAGAGGACACCCCACCATTGAAATTTTGACCGAGTTTCCAGACCTGTATGTAAGACCGTGGTCCACGTATTTGGCGCTAGTAACTTTTGTATTAGGCCGTTGTTCACTCTGCTCTCGGAATAAATTTTATCATAGACTTATAAAAGATAGACTGAGCGCTCTTATGAGCCGCTTGAAGCAAACATTTAAAGGACAGAAATATGCCGGGCGTACTCCTTTCTCTCTCTGACGATATTTTTTGCGGGGATCGTGGCGGTAGAGGGGAATGAGGCGAAATTATGCGCCCATGTCTATAGCTGTTCCACTTCCACTGCGCCCTTGTCTCCCGCTATGAAACCGATTGAAAAGAGAGAGCAGTACTCCCGGCATATCTCTGTCCTTTATACCTATGTAAGCCTCAGTGCCTCTTATAGGAGCGCTCAGTCTATCTTTATAAGTCTATGAATGCTATCTGCGTATTTGGCGCTAGTAACTTTTGTATTAGGCAGTTGTTCATTCTGCTCTCGGAATAAATATAATCTGCGTATTTGGCGCTAGTAACTTTTGTACTAGGCCGTTGGTCATTCCGCTCTCAAAATAAATCTTATCTGCATATACCTATATCATGGAAATACACAAGGAGATCGAACTCCGCGTAAACAAATAACTGCCTAAAATAAGAGGCACTGATGTTCCACATGCATCGAAGACAGTGAAGGGAGTTTAAGGCGGAAGTTTAAATCGAAAACTTTCTACCTATCACTTTGCAAGATCATCGATTGATCGATCTTTGGCAACCCTGCAACCATGACCAATGTCAGTTCGGTGCTAAAGAAACACTAGCGACGCTAGTGGTATAAAAAATAAACCTAATATATACGGTTACTGTGACAAGCTGCGTTGGCAATCATACTATAAACTATAATTATAGTAGAAATACCATAGTTTTGTCACACATACTACACAAAATAACGTCAGTACTGTAATGCTTAAATCTACATTTATTTTATAATCCGGCATATTTGTCATTTTAATTTTGAAGAAGAAAAATAATTTCCATTGATTTTTAAAAATATTTTATCTTACCGCGTAAAACCATTTGATTAAATGTGGAAGAAACTAATTATTCTTTATTCTAACAGTACGACTAAAGTACGTAAAACTTTGTTTACAATTTACGGCTTGTATTCTATGTTTATTATACATATGATTTGTATGCCAGGAAAAGTTTAAATCTATTGAAATTAATTCTTAAAGTTAGGTTTATTCGAGAGTTCTTTTTCTTTGTTGAAAATTTCGCGTTGCAGTTCGAGAAAAGCAGTTGCTTCTTCACTGCAATGGCTTTCAAACGTACAATAAAGCAGATCGACGGCAGATTCGTTTTACATTACTCGGCGGTAGTGTATTAATTTGATGCAGGAATGAAGCAATGACATGACTTCTACGAATTTACTAATGCGATTCGTAGAATCAGTCATTTCTTTTTAATTTCTACGTCAAAGGAAAATGAATTGAAGTGTTTTTGTTCAGAATTGTGTATAGAATGGGGCTGTTAAGCTCTTTTTCACGTCTGAGATACGTGGACTTCCATATTTGGAATTCTCTTATAAACAATTTTATTACATTATGCGTGAAATCGATGTTACCCTCCAGAAACTTTATGCATATAATTCAGACTCTCAATGTACGTTCCGATACATAACCCCTTACATAATTAATATAGATACTAAGTACAGATTCAGATCCCATCAGTATTTAAAAAATCGTCATTCATGTTATTCTTGCCAGTCACGTTGAAAACGAATGAAACGACATCTCTGGTATTTGATACAAATGAATCTGAGCAAATTTTATGAGGCTGAAGTCGATAACATTAGCGTAACGAAACATTGGGGAAAAAAAGTCACTATTTTTCAATTTTATAGTGACTTTTAAGTGATTAAGTTCTGAAGATATGAATATGTTTTGCCCTATTATAATTTACTGCATCTCAGACATGCAAAAAATTGTAAAATAAAGAATTTTGTGAAACGGAATCACTATAATAACGTTGTATCAATTTCAGCCTCATACAATTCCAATGAAAAGGCATTATAATCAGATTCTTCCAAATGATGGAACTCTGGTATTTTTGCTTCGATTCTAATATTTATTGAATTAATCTACGCGCACCACAGAAATTTCTAGTAAATCGTTGAGAAAAACTTTATCGAATGGTTATCTTCAAAGTGGAAGAAAATTGATTTTTTTTTTTTTATTACGATACAACAAATGTTTCTTAATAATTATAACTCTGCTTTACAACTATACCGCAATGTTATTAGAAAATATTTCCTAAAATTTTCAACCTTCAGCTGGTACCTTGGAGTTGTTCGTGACCTAAGGGTTTTAATCGCAATTTTCGTAACTTGAAAGTTCAACTGTGTTACGAAAGCGAGTTTTGCTCCAAAATTATTTCGACTGTTTTTCAAAATTTATTAGCAGACGAAGTCAGTATCTAGTGTTTTAAGCTATTGGGTTTTTTTTTTTTTTTGATTGTGTAGTTGTGTCTATTTATTTTTCCATCACTCTGGATGTATGATTGTGAATTATTATTAAAACAAGCTTTTCTAACAATTTCCGTGTCAAAGAACCTCTTTTTAATCAACAAACGCATGTCTTTGAAAAAAATGAGTATTCTTCTGACCAAAAATTTTTGGTTTCATTTTTCAAAATCAATACTTTTTTTCGGCTGATATAACGGACCTGAATTTTTCTTAAAAGTACTATATCTTGAATATATCCATCTAATTTTTCAGCACGCAGTATCGAAAATTAAAAAAGTTATTAAAGTTTTTATAAAAAACGTATTCTTTTCACTCTTCTGGAGTTTATCAAATTTTTAACATTCTTAAAATTAAAAATCATTTATATCTTGTACAAGACACTCAAGTTAATAGCAAAAAAACAAAAAAAAAATCAAGTAAAAACCTTAAATTGCTTCGTTACAGCAAGTAATTTTTTGTTGGGATCACCAACGACCCCAATGTGCCAGCTGAAGGTTAATATCATAGCTCGTACCCAGATTCATTTCTATCACGTGATAGAAACGCAATAGTTTAATAAAGTTGCACAAATAACGTTTCTGGGGATTTTTTTAATTTTTTTTTTTTTTTTTTTTCATCCCTCCCTAACTTTTGATTCTGACGGTACGGCCGATTCAGCCTTAATGAGCTCGTGACTGGGCATATTCGCGACCTTTACGCCCGCCGTCGCATATGCCTATTACATTAGGATTTTTCCTTCCGAACTGTTCCCAAGGGACGAGGCCTCGGCCCGGGGTGATTTTACTTATTACGTGCTGTAATGGCCAAGAGGGTTGATCCCCCAGATAACCGGACAAGATTCACCGTCGAGTGTTCTACACGGCTGTAAGGTATACAACCGCAGGCCGCTTATCGCCAGCTTCGTTACCGTGGATAGGCCGTAATTTTTATTGGTCATTGTTGAGCGGAAGCGTGCTAATTGGTTTTAAAATTTTTAAATACCGCCTAGTTATTTACAAGTGAATTAAAACAGCAACAAGCTGCGGTTGCGTTTTGTTGCACAGAGTTTGATGGGTACAGGTGTAATTTGAATCACGCATTCTGAAGTACTTTATTCAGGAAATATATTAATAAGCAATAGATAAAAAATGACTGTGTTTGAAGATTTTATATTCAATACTGTGACTGTAAAAGTTGAAGATCCGAAAGCTCGAAAATCAACAAAGTTTTCAAAGTTTAATATTTAAAATAACTCTATTTGCGGATTATATAAAATCAAGAAAAAAGATATCGATGAAAAATTTTAAATTCGACCGAAGAAAAGAAGATCGCCGATCTTCGGTCAAGACGCAATGGAAGTTGCGCATAGTTACGCAACAATTATACCGGGAACAAGAAACACAAGGAACGATTCCGGTTTTGTGTACGGTAGAATAAAAACTGTGTGTCAAAATACGCCGATTATTTACAAAACTGATTGCATACCGTATTAATAAGTTGTGAGTTAATACACCGCGCAATGCAGGCCTAACAAAAAATAACAATGTGTTCCAAAAATGGGACCGCTTATTAATAATATTGTTCGTGAGTGGCTAGAACTGTATGTCGATATTCTTATTATCATCAAACTGTTTCGACGTCAAGGATTTAGTAAATTAACGGTAAGTGATTACCGCTCGCTGAGAATAAAAAATAAAAAATAAAAAATAGCAAAGAATAAAGCAAGACATAAAATAATTAACTGTTCATTTTTCATTACCGCTGATTATAGGTGTATAACGAATAATAAACACCCTGTGTCTACGTGACCGAAGAATTCCTTATGCGAAAATTAGTATCCGACAATATAAATCTACCCATCGTATTCCAACGCGCATTGTAGTATAATTGAGTACTCGGCTGGTAATGTCAAACACTCTTTCACGAATTGTGTAAGAATTTATTGCAGCAGCAGTCATTTACCTAAATTAAACTGTCAGTGAGAAGATTAACGTTTGTCAATTGTATTTGGGAACGAACGTGGGGGCGTGGCTAAGCAACATGGCACCAAGAATGGGACTATGAGCGGATTGTTTTGGTCAATTATGCGAATACGAAAATACATACAACTCAGTGCAAGCTGTGAGGCTTTAGTTTTTACACATAGAATCAATGTACTGCAAAAAAGACGACGAAAGAGGTCTTTTAAAATTAAATACGACGCAGTTAGAGTAATGCGATTTTTTGCCACTAGATGACACAGCGCCACGTCTTCATTCCCAATTTCCGGTGAATCGTTGCGAATCGTACAAATCTACAATCGAATGTTTCAATTCGGAACTTTTGATATCAGATAA
This sequence comes from Neodiprion fabricii, assembly GCF_021155785.1. Classification (NCBI taxonomy): domain Eukaryota; kingdom Metazoa; phylum Arthropoda; class Insecta; order Hymenoptera; family Diprionidae; genus Neodiprion; species Neodiprion fabricii. The sequence goes on along the minus strand of NC_060241.1, from coordinate 7,615,696 downwards.
CTGGGGAATAAGGCTACAGAAAAAATAAAAATGTCCAGCACCGAGTAGACTCAGGAAATACGAGAATGACACTCAGAGAATACGCGAATCGTAAGATTTTTTAGCGTTTAGTTACTCGCGGTCATCTTTCATATTTCTGTAATCGTTGACGCATTTTTTTACTCTATTTATGTATTTGTCCAATTCGAGGAGTCGTTGTCTAACACGTTGGGTGCACGTAGTAACTCATCGTTATACAATAAGAAACAAAAATATGAGAAATACGCTCCGGACACGTGCGATTCTACATTTATACAACTACGTATTACGTACGATGATACGTTGGTACAGGTACCTAGAAACCGGACGCTATCAACTATCCAAGAATTACTGGTGATGAATTTTAAAACAATGAAGCGTCATCGCTTAGCGCAGTTTATCACGATCCAACCGAGCGTGGAGGAGACTTACTGTCCGGAACCGTGGAGAGAGACACGTGCGGATTAATTATACGAATCATTTATACACCTATGTTATGTAATATATACACTATGGGGATTATAGACGTTAACAGGATGGTTTTCTATGTTGCATCACGTCTTTGCATGAATGAAAGTGTTTCAATAATCTTATCTAGATCATCAGTCCTTCGAACTCGCTAAAGATGTTCTTTTGTTCAAATCGACGATTTCTAACTACCTTTGAAGTGTTGTGGAGGTGATTAAAAAGTCGTCAAAATTTTTTTTTTATATCGGTGAATTGCATGTTTAGGGGGTGAAATTAACTTTCAAAATTCACCTCTTTCTCGTTTTTTAAGCCTTTCACGTGCGTTCGAACGATAGCCATCGGAAAATATTTTTCAATGTCAAAATCCCAAATGACGTGTCATCCTTGTCGAAATCGGTTAGGATGTCATGAAAATTTTGATCAACGGCTTTTCGAGGTCACTGATTTCTAATGTAGTGCAAAGTTTAAAAATTCAAAACAGTGAATAAAAAATGGCAGATCTACTTCATCAAAATCAGTATGACTTTTATGATAATCCCGAGATAAAAGTTTTCATGAAATTCGAACCTATCTTGACATAGTTGATTTACCATTTCGGATCCACTATTTTGAAATATAGATATCGAATTGGAAAGCAGAGACGTCCAGAACTCCTGGTATAAATCTGCATTCAAAAAATTCTTCCAATTGCTGTCGTTCAAATTCGTTTCAAAGATGAAAAACTAGTTATTCTCTGGCAGTGATCATTCCCAGAGTTAAATTGCAATAAGTTCGTGTGCGATATTTCTCATGTCGGTTGGTGATGCCTGTGGCGAATGCTTAATCCTGTTTATCGGCAATCCACTTTGTTGCTTTTACGTTCGATTGACTTTTCCGGTCCGTCGAGCTACGTTACACGGAATTACGTAACCTAAATTGAAGTCGCGTATGCTTGTGCAATGATCCAGATGATTTGATTATCTCATAATCGGCATCCTAAATACGAATCAATTATCCTCGACGGTTAAATCTGACGTTGCAACTAAGAACGGAAAAACAAAAAAAAAGTGAGATGCCGGTCAAGTTTTATCTTGAGTTTGAGTTAAAAATTAATGTAACGCTAATGAGATTAATGAATGAAGCGTCAGTGATATTCCACTTACGTATGTGGAGTCTTAGAATTTTAAACCAATCGTTTTGAGATAAACCCGTAAATATCGGAATCTCAATTAGGATTGTAACATCCGAGACGAATTTGTTAATCGCCGTGTAACAATTTCGCCGATAAGACCGTTCCTAATGGAGGATGATTTTCGTCCCTCTTTTTTTCTGCCTCATTACGTCATGTGGTGTACGATAGTTATAATGATTTCGGTAGTGTTCCGGCGGTTAGACACGAACAATAGGAAGGAATCAAAAGGCCGCAGACGCGCAGCGCCGCCCTTGTTCGGCATCGAAATGATTTAACGTTTGCGAAGCAAGTAGAGCGAGAGAAACAGGAGACTACGGATGATCGACAGTCGAGAGAATCAGTCAGCTACACTATTTACGACTTCGTCGGCGAAACTCATTGTCGGTCCAATTCCTACGTTAGGTTAGGTTACCTGTTTGCCTAAGATTCCAATCCGCAAATTGTGCATGAATGAACTGTTCGAAGAGTATTTAAGGATGTTTCGGGCATTCAAGCTACAACAAATTTCAGGTGAGAGAAACCGGAGTTAGCTTTTTTCCATTCCTTATTACGCGTATTTGGATAGAAAATTGAGAAAATCTCAGCAACCGTTGAACGAAATTGTCTGAAATTTGAACGAGGAATTGGTTTCGGCAGTATAAAACTACGGTTTGAATTGTATGGAAATCGAATGAACGGCGCAGAAGGTCGTCTCCGCGACCGATATAGCACCGTGACGTAATCGTTTGAGACGTCCAATCGTAAGTAACATCTAATTGTAAGTGAATGATGCCGTGCAGTTACGCGAGCGTTTTTATACGGCACAATAGTTTGACTGTGATCACCGTGAGGGATCACTGACCAGAGCCATAATGCGAATTTAACCAAGCCACGTGTCGAAGCGTGCCAAAAGTTACAATTCATGAAGTGATCACCGGTACTCGCTACAGACCAACGACCGCTGCTAAAATCCGCCCCGTATCTCCCACAGCGTCTGAGAATTTGCTAATGTATTTTTAAGCGCTTACTCATCACTTGGTTTTTCATGTTTCTAATAAAGTTGGACTTTTTTTCAAACCGCATGCCTGAGCGAGCTATTCGGCCAAATCATCGCTGTAGAATATAATCGCTTAGATGATAGGGCGAGGCAGTTTTCTCAATTTATAGGACGGCATTTCAAGCGGCGTGAAACACCTAGGTGACTCATTAATTTTACCACTTTTTTTCCTCTCCTCGTTTTATTCTTCGCACGAGATAAAATGACACAGTGAATCGATTTGATGGAACTGATTTAATTACATTGAGAGAGTGTTTTACTTTCCTTGAATCGGAAGGTCAAAACAGTATATGATTATTGGGTAGAGTGTTGTATCGACGGTGAAGTTATAACAACATAACTGGTTTCCATAATCGATGACCGTACATTTTTTTTTTTTTTTTTCATTAATATATTCTGCCTTTTGATTGTGATTTTATGGGTAAGAAATAAGTGTTGAAATGAAAAGATTATGAGATGAAAATCCACACTATTATTACATTTTATTACGACATAATTTGACAAATACTCAACGCACCATTATCACATTCATTAACTACGAAACTCTTTCAATAATACTGTAATACAAGATACTGGTAGTATAAGAGAATAAAAGTTCAGATTTCAATTATGTGGCACTTCAAATCACTTTAAAACTCTTAAGAATCTGTTAGCTTCGTTTGCTTTCACTCTACGATGACTGTATTTTATTCAGAAGATTATTTTCTGCAATTTCGATTCAATATTGCTATTTATTAATCGTAATAAATGCCGACAAGATATTGTAAAATTAAATACCGAAAGATGACAGTGCGCTAAGAAACGTGTTCTAAATAATTCGTAAAATTTACCATATAAATTTTCAAGCATTTTGAAGCCACTTGAAACGAAGCATCGATATCTAAGACTCGGTTTACAATTTGAATATTACCTATTTTTGTGCTTTTGAAGAAGTAAAGTTAGTAAAGTTAATGAAAACCGTAACGGTTTTAGGCCAACCAATCCTCTCAACTCGGGTCATCAACTGGGTTGAGAATAAATGTCTCTAATTATGATTCCGTACATCGTGTTAGAAGCAACAATCCATGATGATGATATTTATCATGTGCATTCAAAGTGCACGCTTATATCATTATGAGCAGTGCGCAGATCAATGCTTTATCATATACCGAGGCATAATTACACGCTATAGAGATTCTAATTCGAATTCATTCGATATCTGTGCGCGTGTTTATGTAGTACAAGGTACATATTTATCAAGAGACCGGAAGCCGGGGTTTATTGAAATGTTAAACGGCGTGTGGCGGATTGTCATTCGCTTCGCATTTCTTTCTCACCGTCTATGGGATGGAGGATAACCTTTGTCGATGCATATATAGTGTCCGAAACTTTCCACGTAAAACGAGAAGAACTGGCTTTTTTACTTCACCGCCAAGCGATTTTTAAAAGCTCTAAGCAATTAAAAATATATCCGAGGAGAGACAAATGATAATAATAAATTCACGGAGAATATTCTAAAAATGACTGAATTTAGAATCCTAGAGAAATAACATACACTGAGAGAAATTTTTAGTTCCGGCTACCGCTCAGTCTTTAACTGTTTTCATTTTTTATCACAATCGAAAAATATAGGTCTAGGTATAAAATGAAAATTAGTTTTGTAGCTGTTACCGGAAAGTCTAGTATCCGTTACTATTCTTTCTCATTACGATCAATTGTAACTGTTGCGAAAATTTAATGCTTTTGCAACAATAAATTGACGTTAAAGCCTTATTTAACTAAAAGAGCAGAGCAAACCGAACAAACTGATTCTGCGTTGCAATTACCAAAAAAAGGATCGACAATACCTCGTTTTTCGTAGTCCCAACAATATTCAAATAGTTTTTTTAACGATACCTGTTGTACTGAATTTTTATCGGTGTATGATTATTTGTTTTCTTTTGGAGCAAACTAATAAAATTATTCTGCATCCACCTTTGGTATTAATTTGATTCGCGGGATTCCCAAGACTTCGAAGAACAGGTTTTTAGGTGTGTGATTGTTGTTATTGAAACACTATAAAACTCAGAGAATTTCGGTTAGTTCCGAGTCAAAGCAGAGGAATGTTTTTCAGGATTGAAAGTGGAGAAATCTAATTTTACAAAGTAAATCACGAACCACACTTTAGCACACTTTTTGTGACTGTCTCGATTTTGAAAGAACCGTATCTGCAGTCTTTGTCATTTCTGTCGTGACATTTAATTAAATCTCAATGACTTGTATGTCAAAATGATTCGTTCGGAATGATTTACAAATACTTCAATAAATGCGTTTTGAACATCCAGATTTAATTTAGGAGAGTTATATTTTTTCAAAAGTTCGTAACCTCGTGGAGGAATTTTCGATACGAATAACCGCTGTTTGAGTTTCAAATCCAATACACGTGAAGTTCGTGACATCGAGAAACTGTAATAAATCTTGGCACGTTCCGATTTGACGCATGGAGGAAAAGGGTGAGTTTGCTCGGTCGGTAAGGGTAGGAATACCGCATGGCCTTAAGAGCAAACAACAAGGATACGCATCGAGGAGCACAAGTGTAACCAGAATAGTGAGCTACATGAGCGATATTCGCGAATTTGCACAGTCGTAAATATACGCTGTGTACACACAGGAGTTCTCGTTTGCACGTGAGAGTATTTTTATGAATGAAGAAGGAGAAAGTATCGCGAGTAGCGTCGCTGTACGAGTTGGCACACAATGGAACAACCTCTCGAGGTATGCGTGTACATGTGCTTGAATGAAAGACTCGAATATACGACTCCATTCATGGTCTCACTCTGTCCTGCAGGCTTACATGATCGTGACTACGCTTGTAGATTCTTCTTATTTATTATGCATCTAGATAGATAACGACCCGCATTTACCTACAAATTTGCATACCTGCTCTAATCATTTGTCACATAGATAGTCGTGCGTGATATGTTGATGCGAAAATGATTTGAAAAATAATCAACCGCTTTGCATTTAATTAAGAATTATTTTGTCGAAAAATATTAAATAAAAATTTCACTCCGTGGGTACCAAATATGAGAAAAAATTTGCCAGTTCCTTAGCGTGTCAAGACTTTTTAAATGTGATAATAATCTTTGTATTCGTTGTTTAGATACTTCGTCGAATAATGTTTTCAAAGTTATCGCATTCCTTTTATCCTCCTTAGATTAGAAAGGTAAAAAATAAATTTTTTTTTCGTATTTTCGTTTAAATAAATAAATTATGATTCTATACATCGAATAATAACTAAAATAAGCGGTTAACACGAATTTTCAGTCTGGGTTCTAGATGTCAAATATTTTGACTTCTTCCACGTAACTAATAAGAAATAAATATTAATTTTATTAGATAAAATTTTCTTTTGTAGAAACGAGACCGATATTTTGAATGTTTACAAAAATCACCTATTTTCCTAATAAACAAACATCAGTTTCGCATTTATATCACTTTTATTCAAAAATTTCAATGCGAAACTGATATTTTTTATGTTATGTTTTAAATGTTTGAGAAAATAGGTAATTTTTCTTAAAATTCGAAATATCATTCTGGTTTCTACAAAAGTAAACTTCATCTCATGAAACGATTTTTACATTTACTAGTTACGTGAAATGAATCGAAATTTGACATCTAGAACCCAGACTCAAAATTCGTGTCGACCAATGTTATCAGCGAATTAGCTTTCGGTACAAGTTTCACTAAATTTGATATTTTTAACGAAAACTTCCGGGATATGATAATTACGGTAACTTTTCAAGAATCCATACATATTTTCTCCTACGCGTTAACACTCGATTTCCATTTCTCATAAGCGAGCATTTCTCATTTGAATTGAAAAAAAAATTCTTCTCACATAATCTTTATCTTTCCTTAAAACCGTTAAATAATTATCTGGCTCAGAAAAATCAGGAAGAGCTGAACGTTGTACACGGTTTTTAAAACCAGCTTGCGCATCGTTATATTATGTAAAAACTAAGAATTGGAAACGATTGCTTTTGGGTGTAAGTAATAATGACAGTAAAAATGTTTTTACATGCGTTGTCGCAAATTCATAGCAATTTTGTAATATTAAGCTACGTGAACGGCCACAAGGAATTCGCACCTAAAAAGCGTTGGAACTGGGAAGTGTTCGCTGTTAAATATATTGTTAGTTTTCGTTATATACCTAGGCATTATATACAAGCATACCTATATCGGCTGATATATATTTAACTGCAAAGTTTATACTTTGGGCACGAAGAGCGTCTTGTTCCGTGAGAAATTGCTGAATGTTTGAATACGCTTTCGCGCAAACTATCGGAGACAGTTCTGAACGTGATTAAAGATTAGGTTGTAATCATAATATGATTATATGCTCATATGATTATCGCTTCGGCACGTGCCTAATTCGCGGAAATGAAACAGTTGTACTTGTAACAATATATTGAATAGAAAAACACGGTCAAAGTTGACTAACAATAAGACGAATTTCATTTGATGTGGCTGCTAGAAGATTATAGGAAGATGGACATCGTTACAATAAAAACTTGAGTATTCTTCGGATTATAAGAAAATGTGGTAAAATTAACCAATATTTATAAAAAGGAAAAGAAATAAAAAAAAAAAACAGTAAAATGCACTCGATGTTCCGGTCACAGTTACAGAATTATTATCATTTTGTACCCAGAACTGTATGAAAAATGAAAATAGTTATTAAGGGAGACTTTGTCCTTGAAATTTTCAAAAAATCAAATTTTTTTTTTATTACAGATTCTTAATCTACATGTAAGTAGAAATAAATCTGTCGAAGCGTTTCACGGATTTCGAACGTTTACGATATTTTAAACGCGTTTAAAGTCGACACGGTCAGCGCGCTCTGATCGTCTCAACAGAGGCAGGTGACCAACGCAGCAAAAAAGGACTCGTTTGAGCAGCTAGAAGAAGAGGAGGGATGCCTCTATGGACCAGGCATTGCCGATTAGCGGTAACTATAAACACATTTGTGTAAACACATTACAAAATTTTAAACACGTTTTTCTCGAAAACACGTTTTAAAAATTGGCTGCCATTCTCCTGACCACTGTAATTAACATATCGACCTGAAATTTGGAGAGCATACTCAGAAAATATGTCTTCACGGAGTGACGGATCGTTTTTTCGATGGATACATTTTTGCATTTATTATTTATCTTTTTATGCGAGAAATAACGCGAAAATTCGATTTTTTGCTTTTAATTGACGCCATTTTCCAAAATTTGTACTAAACGAAAAACCCACCCCTCATTCCATGACCAGAGGGTCACACATTGATAATTTGCTTGGAATTTGTGTTTCAGATCAACAAAGAGGGGGAAGTGATGGCAGCCGTTTACTTGTTGACTTGTTTTCGAGGAGCTGAAACGGCCGCCATTTTGGTTTTTTTTTTTTAAAAAAAATTTTTTAACGTTCCGTATATCATGAATAAAAGCAAGAAAAAAAACGCACTCGAAAAGCTTTACTCGTTTCCTTTAAAAAAAATAAAATGTAAACACCTGAAATATGGCACTCCAAGGACAAAGTCTCCCTTAATAACAGTAGCATAAAATTTCTTTCGGTATTTCTACTGAATCTGTCTAATCTTATATAAAAACTACTAAATTCGAACAAAAAAAAAAATAAACAAATTTTTTTTAGTCTGCGTTGAAGATTCGGTTATCGACAGGCTTGTGGTATTGAGTTTCCGTCGCTCTGACGTCATGACGAGCCGCTTCCCTATCAATGGGAAACTAGTACTAAGTTACACGTACACCCGGGGTGTTGAATTATGTTGATAAATTGAAAAAAAAAAACAGTCGTTCGGGTTTGTGTACAATACTATATTTGCCGACAGACGGGAAGTAGCTAGAGTTTATTATTGTGTTATACATATTTCTGAATCGGAAACGCGGTACTCATTCGTTCACGTGGGCGAAGAGAGTAACTCACGGTGTTTGGAATCAAGAGACTCGCAGATTCGACGGTCATGGGTTATGTTATGTTTATTGAGATTGAGTTAGTTTCGCGCACGGCCGACTATGGCGCTGTAGGTTTCTCTGTGTTGCCAACATAACTGCAATGTCTAGTGTAAAAAATTAGCCGTCTCAGATTCATTGTCCCTAAGTGTACCTATAACGAACCTATTTGTGCCATGTACGATTGGCTGTGGCTACGACTCGCACGCCCATGGCGTTTGCTGTTGAGTGCCAACTGTAGTAAGCTCGCTAATTGCCCTTGTCAGCTCGTTTTCACGGTTTCGTTTTCTTTTCCTGCTTGCTTTTACTTTTCTTTGTTTGTTATTTTCAACGCAGGATATTGCCGTTTCTGGAAACTTCTGTTTACGTCTACGCGCATAGACGATGCGAGGTGAAACCTTGGCTCGTTCATCATGAACGAAGATATCGATTAGAGTGATTCGTTTGGCAGCAGCGATTAAGGAGAGTGGGCATCGAAAATTTCGAATTTTTTCCCTTTTTTTCTGTATTCTGTTTTGGCGGGAGAAAAACTGAAAGATTCGCAAAATTGAAATCAAGCGGACCATGAAGGCTTTGGCGACGGGAAACGTGGTAAAAATTCAATTTACTTTTATAAGTTGCCGAAAAAACCTATGCCATTTTTCTTATTTTCAACTGGTTTGTCACATTTTTGTCGATGAAAATCAGTGGTACGCGTAAAAAAAATATTAACAATGAACAAAGTTTGTTTCTCTAAACAAAGTTTGTCGTTAGTTTTGCCATGATAACTCAAAAATGCTTTGAGATATCGCCTTGTTGTGTTGTTTCTTAAATGAAGCTAAAGATATCAACTTTCTCTACAAAGCGAACCAACATCTGTGCAAAAAAAAAAAATTTGTTGGTTGATATTACAACAAAAGTCATTCATTTTACCCTGTTTTTCAAAATTTGTCCGCCATTTTTTTAATTTTTGTTTTCCTAATTTTTAGGTTAAGTTTGTAGAGGAACATTCAACGAACAGAATGGCGCTTGAAAATTGTAATCGTTCACTCGGAATGGTAGTAATAAGGAAGCAGTGCATAAGACGCGTGATTTTCCTTATCCACCCATATCTCCCTTAAATATTTATATTTTTGAAACTTTGACTTACCAAACTTTACAGCCAAAACTCCAGTAAAAACGTTGTAAAAAATAAAATGTATGTATGTTGTTTCAGTTCGTCACAAATGCCATTTCAATTTCACTTTAAGGCAGGATAATTCTTAAATCCAAATTTCAAAGCTCGCTCCAAAAATTCGAAGTTTCTCCGATTTAGAACGGGAATGATGTCCTTTCTTTGAAATTGCTACATTGTAATGAATGAAATTCTCTAGAAACGTGTCCATTGGGGAAAATTCGTAGCTTACACCGCCGTTTAAAAGTTGAAATCAAAAGTTCCGTTTGTCATTTCAAACAAGGTTAGGTCAACGGCTGAGCAAGCCATGTAACAGGTGAAATCTCACCGTTCAAGCTTTTGCCAACGATAAAATCGTGCTTGACTTATTTCTGCCACCATTTAGTTCAGCCTGAAATATCGTCCAGCGAATAATAAGTTCGTAGAATTTTCTTACAGCTGAAATACGATTGCAGGTGTGTAAACGGCGGCCATGTTTATCGGTCAGCCTTTTGGGGAATTCCGTATGAGTATTATTTACGTTCTTCACGATTTAACGTCGTTGCGAATATTCCGATCATCTTTACGTATGCCGCGAGATTTTCTCTTCGTTGAATTCCTTTTCTCGTCACAAATTCGTATTCTCATTAGTAATATTTTACGGTTCTTCGTATCTTCTCTTATACTTTTCTTTCCCCTCTCATTACTCACTTAATGCAACCTGGAGGGAAAAGAGCAGACATCTACATACGCGTAACCGTATTTCTCCGTTACTCACTGCGAAACAGGTTTTCTGGAGATCAACTTACGACAATACTTAACCAACGTATAATAAAAGGCGAATTAACGACGCACGTTATTAAAACGCCCAGGGTGTGTCGGCGAGATCGAATCGATCCTTCAATATAGTGTAAAATCGTACGTTATACACCGTTCCTTCATTTGAATTATAGACTCGCAGAACGTGGCTCCTAATTTTCATCAATTAAACGTATCTCCGGCAATTTTTTTTTTTTTTATCATTCATAGAGCTTCTTACATGGTAAAAAATATGATAAATCCTTTCAATTTTACGTACTACTTGTTATTCTCACAAGTCCGCAACCTCGAAGTTATCTTTTCTTTTTTTTTGTCATTCAATTCAACAGTCATTGGTAATCTCCACGAAATATCCAGCACCAGTATTTTCGTGATTCACAACACAGATCAGATGCATGCATGCTACGTTTCTGGGTAACCATCCTACGACAAACCTGTTTGTTTCCATTGCTTTAACCTTAAAAATTTTTACAATTTCGATCTGGGTAAAATATGCAGCTTTCGTCGTCATGACTGCATCGAACATTCAAGTCGCCTGACGGTGCACAAGTTTTAATCGCTGATACCGGAATAATTTTAGGGGCCGGGGAGGGGGAAGGGAAACATGTTTACCTAGTTCAAACCTGGCAGCTGCCTTCCGTCATCCCAGCGTCGTTTATACAGGTATTAAGCAGAAAGACATATGTAATTTGTTGGCTGAAATCGTAAAGTTGTGTAAAATCGTTCTGGGAACTTGTTGATGGGTTGTAATAGCTATGAGGACGACCTTCGCGATTTCACACTCGTTTTTGTATACGCTACACAGATACACACGAGTCACCGGAAATCACCATCTCTAATACGTGGTCCGCCGTGTTATCTTTATTTAATCAGCTATAATATATCGACAATTATTTTTACGAAACGAGATTTTTGTTCGGTTTCGAACAATACTGGTTTTTAAGCTGCGATCTTTTGTCAAAGATTTTAATTCGATCGAGATTCGTATCTTTTTTATCAGCTTCTATTTCTTTTTATATCCATTAGAATTTGTGGTATTTTTTTTTTTTCCTCGATCAAAGAAAATGGTATAATGGTAACAAAGAAAAGTTTCAAATTTCGGTACCGATCTTGAGGTTATTTCATTTTTAACCTTTACCTTGTTACATGGGATTCTTATTTTGTGTATATTTTTCAAACAAGGAGGCGCGGAGCTTCCTTCTTTTCGTTGTATAATTGATAAAAAAAATGATAAATAAGTAATTTTCTATGATTTCCTGCTAGAAAAAATCGACAAATAAAGTCATTATTTGAATTTGTATTACAAAATAACCATATTTTCTCCATCGTTCAGTAGAACATTTTGAGAGTGAAAAATTAAGCATTTAATTTACTTTTCTCAACTCCGTATATTTTTTTCTTATAAATGTAATTATTCAACTTCACTTTGCAGTTGATCCCGTTCAAATTCAATAATTTTTTGAAAAATGGGCATATTTCGAATAAGAAGCGAAAAATTTAATTGTCCTTGGACACTTTGTTATTGAAATGTTTTGTAATTTAACAACTAAATTATATGATTGTTGGATCTTCAACTAGACACCTCAAAGAACATCCGTGAATTTTTTTCGAATTTTTGGAGCACTGAAAATATCCAAAATAAGGGTAAGACGCAAAAGAGCCCATGGTTGAAAACTATGCGACATTGTGACAGGGTAAGAGTTAATGAGTTAGGTAACACTGAAAAATTTTGAACACAAAATCTGGAATCAGGCTCAAACCAAAAAGAAACAAAAATAACACAATGACTGGGAGAAAAACATTTCATATAAATTTATTCGTTTTCTCCAAAATTCTTCAAACTTATGGTAGAAATAAGATTTTTCAGTTTGGATAAAATTCTAAAAAAATACTATTCTATACCAATTAATGCAGTTTACTCGAAAATATGCTTGATTTCAAAAAGTGCTTTTCTTTTAAAGTTCGTTTAAACACAAAGTTAACGCAATGACGTCTTTTTGAAAAATGTTTCGAGGAGATAGAAAAACCGAGTAGAAAAAAGATTCTATTTATACATATGTGTAATATTTGAGAAGAAGATAAACTCGTTAACTTTGGTCAAATTTTATCCAGCTTAAGTCTCAAAATAATACAACTCGGTCTTGTACAACTCAATTTTCATCGTTTTGGCACAAATTTCGCGGCGATATAAATGAAAAAGAGAATCGGTTAGCAAGGAAGAAAAAAGTTTGGCGCTAATCTTGAAAACAAAAAACCGAAGCGCCGGTGCCAAGCGTTTCAATTCTTGGCTACGATTCAGGTACTTGCCTACCTGGAAGCAATTTGCAAGTTATACTATAGCATCTGTTAGTCGCGACTGACGCTAAAGTATCGAGTAGTAAATTATCTATAAATTCCACGTATGCAATGCTCCGCAGGTTGTAGTTTTACGATAGAAATTAAAACTGATCGTGAGTTATTGGCTGCGTCGGTTATAACGACTGCATGTATATTTTTTCAATTCCCCGCACGTGTGTGCTTGTATGGAATTTCGTCAATCTTCTTTTCGTTTATCAACCCAAGCTGGTGAAAAAATGATTATATTCATCTAATTCGAAAAATTTATGCTGTGATCATTGATCCGTAATCTCCACCCGCATAAACTCTGCATTTTTCTTGTTCGCGTAATATTTCACGAAATCTCTTCGATGCTTTTTGTTGCAAGTATTCATCACCCGTCGAATTCGCCGATGACAAATTCTACTTGCTTATTGTACAGGAATTTCTGCTTTTGTCAAATCCAACTACGTTAACATGGTTTAGTGTTTTTGCCATAGAAGTAAAAGAATATAGTAGGGGAGCTATAGACTCTCGTGCAAGTGGAAGTGTCTCCCTACTAGAAAGAGAGAGAGGATGAAAAGTGGCTGCCCTTCTCTCTCTACAGGCACATGCGCACCACGATCGCAAACATCCGAGTCTGTGAGCGACAGCAGCAGGTCAGTTTATACAGCTTGTTTACATCCGACAGTTCGAAAAGTTATGTTTGGAAAATAGTATAGAATAATAAAATACGTATGATTCTACAAAAGGCTGGTGGTTTGAGTCAAAGTTCTCTTGCCCCATTTTTGAAAGCGCACGATGCGCATGTGCCAGTAGAGAGAGTAAGGCAGCCACTTTTCATTTTCTTTCTCTTTCTAGTTCGGGGGCACTTACAGAGTCACCTTTCCTCCTCTATCTCATACCTCTATGGTTTGTGCCAATTGGTTGAACGTTTTTACCCCGATGGTAAAACAGATTTGATATATTTCCTGGTTACCCTCTCCATCAATCTCTTGAAACTTGAAAATTAACTGCGCATGCGCGAGTTTTATCGGATGTTCGTTTAGGTTGACCATCCGGAGTTTTCAGCTGTCAAATTGTTTCTGGCGGCGATGTAGTTGATACGAATTTTCGAGGTTAAAATCTCAAATCATTCAGGCGGTGACATGGAAAGGTTTGGGAAGCATTTGTTATTGGGCCGGAAAGTTTATTCCTCAAAGAACGGTCGGAATTTAATGCTTATGCTCTTTGAAAATTCAGACGTGGACATTTTGTGTACCTTGGCCTCCTGCATCGCAGACAAAAATGTCGCTGCGAGAAGATTTCGCCGACCAATGAGATTGAATTATTTGGCGCATGCGCGGCTGATTTTCAAGTTTCAAGAAATTGTCCCGGGTATATGGCAAACAAAGAGTGAGAAGAAGACGGAGAAATGAAAAAAAAAAAATAAGGCGTCTTGGCCGTTAGTTGGCGAACTTTGTGCTATCACGAGGAAGATCGTTGACAGTCGGCACTGCGTGCGTGAAAGAACGCCGCTAGCCTTATCCATTCTCCTTAATATCATCTTACTTCTGAGTAGTAGCTGCTATGTACCGTATGATTCTTTTAATCAAGTCATTAGATCGTAGAACCTTGCAAGATCTGCGCGTGCGAGCATATACGACCAAACATTTGAACGAAAGTGAAGCTTCGATTTTTTCCCTGCAATGTACAGCGATTGAATAATTTGGTTAATTCATAATTTTTTCATTGTTTCCATGAATTTTTTTTTCTCAAAATTCTAAGTTTCGGGTCTTATCGATCACATGCAAAACTATTGCGTATATTTCTAGTTTTAATAATTTTTCACTCAATCTACACGATTGTAAACTCCTTATTTCGCATATTTGAACGATTAAAATTGTCGAGTTTCGAACAGCTCTGCTATTTTCTAGTCTGCAGGTTAATTGATGCGTTTAGAAGAAAATATGACGCTGTGAAAAGCAATTCCAAAACTCTCGATATATCACCACTTCGAATTTTGATGATCTCGAAGTTGATAAGGCGACATTTCAAAAGTCCAAGAATCGGGAGAATATAGAAATTCGAAATCTGTTATGTTCGATATACTTGAAAAAACTTGATGACTCAGAAATGAATGAAAATTTTCAACAGCAATTAGCTTGATCAAGACTGAAATATGCATTTAATATGAGCTTTTATTTTCGACCATCCATTTATAAAGTAAATCGTACCACGATTGATTATTATTCGTTGAAGAGAAATCCGGAAGTCGAAATCCCTACGAAAGAAGAAGTGAGAGTAGGAAATTAAAGATTGCGATGCTCGTATTTTGACCGTTCAGTCGCGTGCAGCGCCGTATGGTTAGGATTCTGATTACAAATGAAAATAAGGAACACAAAACAGCTGACCGGAACATAACCTGATAGCAAGTTGAACGCGTTCACACGCCTACGATGGCGTTATTTGTGCGTTTTCTGTATCTCAGACACGAGGCAGTGCAGGCAAAGAGAAACGGAAACGCGCTGCGAATGGTCAACACCTGGAACAGTCGCGCGACTTGCGAAATTTGATACGTGCCATTGAAAATCCATACCTAGGTCCATATCAAACAGAGAAAAAATACAACGCGATGCTAATGTAGAATTGTAGAATATTTACCGGACACTGGACATCGAAAAACACGCGGAAAGCATCGGGTGTTGAACAATTTTGTAACAAGTCGTCGAAGAATCCTAAAAACGAGTGTATTTGAAGGTGAATATCTCGAGAACGAGTTACCGAATTTCAATGATTTTGGCTTCGACGACCCTATCAATTATTTAAATAATAAATTGAAAATGGATGTATGTATATTTGAATAAAAATTAGTACCGCAAGATTTTTCCGGTCGATAATCACGAATCTAAAGTCAAACTTGCAAAATTTGAATTTGTCGTATTCTATGTGATTGAAATGAACTAAAAACATTTAGATTTTGATGAAGATTCCTAATCGAAAGCTTGTTTAGTCACTGATCACGAATCTGAAGTTAGATTAGCGAAATTCAAAGTGGTGAATCTAATATGATGACAAAAAATTTGAAAATATTCGGACTTCCGTAGAAATGAGTAGGTGGAGGTTTTTTTAAATCACAGATAACGAATTCTAGGTAAGACTTTCAAAATTTGTAATGTTGGATCCATTAGAATGGTTCAAAATAAAAAAGGATGTCATATTTTCATGTAATATGGCTGTTGAATCGTTAATCGCGAATCTGAATTTATAGTTCGAAATTCGATTTGGATATTGTTATATTTTTTTTTTTGTGAACTTGAAACCTGCAGTGTGAGAACGGGAAGTTCGAGGGCTGGCTTACGGCCAGCCTAAAGCCGTTTGTTTTATTTAAAAGACTGTTTTCTACAAAGTCACCGAAGTAGATCACGGACGTATAATCGTGACGTCAAATGAGGTTGGCATGCAAAATTTCCAGCAAACAATTTTTGGTTCCACTCACTGGTACTTTACCTTATTTTCTCGTGAATTGATTATTCTTTAGGAAGTTTGAAACATGAATACTTTAAATTATAAACGGAGTTCATAACGAATTCTGGAAAGACGTCTCGACACAGTCCATAAATTTTATTATTCAAATAAACGTAGAATGCACTTCGTTTTGAAGAACAGATGATAGTATCAAAGCGCACGCTCACGAGTCTTACAGAAACAGAAAAGGGGGAAATAAACATTGGACGACCTCTGGAGAAGGGTACAAAATTGCGTTAACTCAAAATTCGCGCGGCATCCGAAATTCAAAGGATCCGAACAAAGCTTTCGCATCTCCATTTCGTGCAATTCACGATGTGCTTGTCTCACTTCATTTGGTGGCACATTGTAAACAATTATGTTGAAAATGTGTGCACGTTGCGGTTGTCGGGGAGCAAATTAGCGAAATTTGACAGCAGGCGGGAAATAATAACCTTTTTTGCTGATTCAGTATCGTTTTGGCACTTCTCCACGCTTCTTCTTTGCGTAAAATAAACGTAAATTGAGAATGTTGCGATTTTTGTATCGGTAAAATTCGTTTTTAGGTTATTCAACTACTATATTTCTAAAGAAAATTTATTTTATACTTTCATATTTTTATAAAAGAATGAAATTTTTTCAAATTCTATATCACGTACGAAACTTTGTGAAAACAAAAGAATAAATAGAAATATCCAACAATTAGATCGTTTTGTAATTTTTGCAAAAAAATAGTCTAACAAAATATTCAAATTTATACTCAGAATGAAATTGTTCATTTCAAGATACCGGTAGAATAAATACTTCACAAGTATGACATAATTTGCCTTTTATAGTTAGTTCTGAAAAAAATATTCCATTATTTGTATTTCTTCCTCTTTATTAAATTTATTAAATTAGAATTATATGTGGAAGTGAAACTCGGAAAGTTTGTGAGAAAGATAATCTTGCGGTTTTCCCGACACGAAACTTAATAAATTATAACGGATTTTGCGGTTTGTGAATCAGCGTTAGTTCTGTGGCTTTCTTTTTTACTGCGCAGAAATGTAAAGTCTCGAGTCACCTGTTTCGTGATTCAATAACTTCTGATCATCTGATTCAACGTGCCAAACAGAGAATCGCAAAAACTTTGAGACAACTATTTTTCTGGTTAATTTTTTCTAATTTTATATCCAAGAGAAATTGGACTGACTGATCGAAATAAGCTAAAAAAATCTGGTAGAAATTCGGGAATCAGCTTCCCAGATGCATTAAATTATATTAAAAATTTTCTAGCGATCTTGAATTTTTGCGCTAGTTATAAATATTATCTGGACAAAAGCCCGATCATAAATTCGGGTTCTAGTTCCGCTTCCGGCTTTCCTTCCTCCTTTTTCAAGTTTGAGGATTTCCTTGAGGTCAGTAACTAATGCTGCCCGCTGTATCAGCGATCCCGGTCAATCTTATCGGTTCTGCGGTATTACAATTTTAAATCGGAGATCGTATTTGCGGGCGACGATATCACTTTAGTAGTTAATTAAATTTCACTCCTTTCCTGTTTGATCGTGAACTTGGATACGACGTCCGAGTTAATTTGAATAACTTTGTTTTACGAGTTTTTTAACCTCAGATTAAATTCTCATCACTTCTCAATAACGATGATCGTAAACTGTTCGTCAACACAGCAATTCGAATATGAACGGCAAGAAATTTTGCAGTAAATTAAAAGTTAAGTAATTGCTTTATGTTTTTCTGAAAATCTTACTCAGAATTGTAGCATCCACAGATTGGTAATGACGAAAGATTGCTCGAGGCTTTGTAATTACACTTTTACAAATTACAATCTTTTGTAAAATACAAATATAGATTGGTGATTAAATTCAGCTCGACACATTTGAACCTTCGTTTCGTGATTTTCTGTGTATAATAAATTATTGTCTTTCCTAATCGATGACCGATTCGTTGATGAGATCTAAGAGAGAGAGAGAGAGAGAGAGAGAGAGAGAGAGAGAGAGAGAGAGAGAGAGAGGGAAAAGTGTTTAAGAATTTGTAAAATGAGTTTGTTGACTGTATAAACGAATGACTCGTAAGTATGCATACGGTGTGTTTTTTTTTCGATAGGAATGTCTCCTAATCGTTATATCGCGTAAACATTACTCAAATTGAGTGAATGTTACTGCAAGGGCAATCCGTTCAAATACGGTACAATAAATATCAATCAACCAACTGTTCCCAAAGCCTGTGCTATGATGAAGGCGGAGAGAATTTGGTGCAGTGATGAAAAGTTGACGCAAATTATATACGGCCGAATTGTTATTGTTTCCAAGATGAACAATCGGCGCACGAATTTACAATTAGTGAATCATATATAACATCAAGCGTCGCTGTGGCCACGCCGATGATCGTAAGTGCTCGTTATGACCATTGATAAAGTATGCCAATGATTGAATGATTGGATGATTGAATGATTGAATGGATGATGGATGAATGGGATTCCAATCTATTCAACCCCTTCGTCAAGTATGTGAGGTATAAGATGTACGTTGAGCGATAGCTTCGATACGCGGATGGTTCTTGTCGAACATGTCCATCATTTTTTATCCCAAGTTGTCATTGCACTGGCGATTTATTTGCTCCTAGTTTCTTTCTTATTGTAACTAGATAGTCCTTCATGTTTCTAGTATTATTATTATTCTTGTTACGATACAAAATTTATTTCAACCACTTCTCATTTGTAGATTCTCGCTTTCGGCTCTTGTATTGATTATTTTCAATCGGTTCACAACCGAGATTCATTGTTTATGAAAAAGTTCAAAGTCTTTAATCTCCATCTTGTACCTACTTATTTTGTTCGTTTATATCTGGTTATGTATGATTGACTTTTTTCTTCAATTACCTGACTTGAGTGCCAAGTGAATTGAAGTAATGTTCAGTTTTAAGAATTTTTTTGACCTCTTGTACGATTAACTTTCTCATCTTCTCGTCCATTGCTAAAATGGTTTTTTTCTCATCACCAATTTTATATTCACCAAATTCGTATATTTGCGTTCTTGTCGTATTTCCCTCGCTTCTTGCGAAATTATAATTCACACAGCGAACATAGTCAATTTTAATGAAACCTTATTGTTGACTACTCACAATCAGTATTCTTCGACATTCTCGAGATACACAAGGATAAATGCATTGTCATGTTGTTCCATCTTATCTGTTATTGTTTTCCAGATTTTTTACTCCAAGATTGAATCAAGCCACCGTCTTGGTCTTCATAATTTCTCCTTCACCTCTTTCCCCCCGTTTCCGTCGCAGTCGGAATTAAAGAAGTGAATCACGCGAGCCGAAAACGAGAGGCGATTTCAAAGTCAGATATCTGCTGAAGTGCACATTAAGGTCGTTGCCTTTCATCGACGTTATATGCTGCACAGAATTCGCGAGAGGTGACCCGAGCCAATAAAATAACCATAAAGATGGCTATCGCGTTGGAAAGGCAAGCAATAAAATTCGTTTGAAATTCACAAAAAAAAAAAGAAAGAAAGAAAGAAAATAAAAAAAGAACAATGGAACAACTAAAAAACAAAAGGGAAAAGCATTCGGACCGATCGCTTCCGATATCGCTTACGATAATTCTTTTGACCCGCGCACTGAAAGTAACTTATTATTAACGATAAGATTGGGCAACTGATCTGTACAGGGTGTTGCATTGTTGAAAAACGAAGCCAATATTTAAATTAGGGAATTGAAATGTTGCGATTCAAATTCAAAATCCGATTCCGCGGATTAATAGGAATGGTGGCATGGAAGCGGAACAATGGAATATGGTAGGAATTTGAAACAGAAAAGGAACGATGAAAGAGGGTAAGATAAAGAGAATCTTTAAAGATTGTTATAAACGTGACTACTATTAATCGTGACTCGGTCATGACCTAAGGTTTTTTTTTTCAAAACAAAGTTTTATCACGACCAAACGCGGCTGTTAACGAATCATAGCCACTCGACGTTATATCATTTAAGCAAGTTTTTACTTTCAAATCCCGATTTTACGGTTGCCAAAGCTCGGAGCAATTCGAGAATATCCCTGAGTCGCAGAATCTGTAAGTTCACGGGAATAGGGGGGAGATTGAAATTTTGCTATTTAAATTTCCGCGGTTCAATAGGAATGGTAGAACGGAAAAGGAACGACGGAATAGGGTAGGAATATGAAACAGGAGCGGAACGATGAAATAGGGTAAGATAAAGAGAATCTTTGAAGATGGTTATAAACGCGACTACTATTATAATAGTGACTCGGTCTGGACTCAAAGTTTTTTTCAAAATAAAGTTTCTTCACGATCAAACGCGGCTTTTAGCGAATCAAAGCCACTCGACGTCACATCATCTTGGCAGGTTTTTCCATTCAAATCCTGATGTTACAGTCGCCAAGACGCGGAGTAATTCGAGGATACTCCTGATTTACAGAATCTGCAAGTTTACGGGAATAGCGGAAAGATGGAAATGTTGTTATTCAAATTTCCGCGGATCAATAGGACTAGTGGAACGGAAAAGGAACGACGGAATAGGGTAGGAATATGAAACAGGAGAGGAACGACGGAATAGGGTAGGAATATGAAACAGGAGCGGAACGATGAAATAGGGTAAGATAAAGAGAATTTTTGAAAATGGTCATCATGCACATCATCTTGGCAGGTTTTTCCATTCAAATCCTGATATTACAGTCGCCAAGGCTCGGAGTAATTCGAGGATACCCCCGGTTTGCAGAATCTGCAAGTTTACGGGAATAGCGGAACATTGGTCAGTCGGCGGTTCGTTCGGACCGAGAATTACGGTTGAATACCTAGACGGAACGAAGCGGACACGGTGACTCGGTGCCGACGCGACGGTATTCTTTGGTAACTGAGTAGTGGGTACCGCCAGGGTTTGAAGAGCGGAGCCGCCAGTGCAATAATGTGTACAGCGCGGGTGATAATTGAGTCGGCATTTCGTCACGACATCATAACAGGCTGCGTGTTTAAAGTTTATTCACAATCAGTGGAGTGTAGCCAAAACATGACAGTGCTTCGAGTCCGAGTGATCAACGGCGACGCGACGAAAGGTGGACCATAGGCGAAACTGTATTCAAGCCATGCGGCGTCGCTCAAAGCCCGGTCTCCTATGCACCTATTATTTTTCGGAAAACATCCGGTCCTCGTCGTCGACGTGTGAGGCTTCGGTTGAGTTCGTTATCGCAGCACGCGAACTAGACAACCCTGGTGAAAATGATTTTCATGACAATCTAGGGAAAAAGGCGAATCGTAAAAATTCATCGAAAATCGTTGATTTTTCGTAGAGACCTACGACGCGTTACGAACATCTACGAAAATTAACAATGTTTGGCGTAAATTTACGAAAATATACAATTTCCGTGAAACGTGTTAGTTTTGTGGGGATTTTGGTGGAAAAGTATGAATATCTATGAAGATCTACAACTGAAATCGTCGGAAATAGTTCCACATACATCTCGAGAAAATAAAACAGAAAATGAAAATGGGAAAACTATCACCGTAATTGAACGGAATAGTTTTTCCTATTAAGCAGACCAAAACTACGGCAATCTACGAAAATCTGAACCTCAAGTTCGTAGTGAATCTAGAAATGTGAAAATCTATGGAGAAACTACAACCGTAATTAAGTAGAATAGTTTCTCACGATTATGGAAGTATCCTAGTCGATTTCAACGTTTGACGTATATGTATCCAAATATCGAAGTCCACGTATCTCAAACACGAAAAAGTACGATAATCTATGGAAAACTACGAATTGATAGGAAATCCAAGTTTGAAAACTATGAATCGGCCCAAATCCTTTACTTTTGCATACAAGTTACCGTAAAAATTCTTAGAAAATTTCATAGAAATTCCTAGAAATATTTTCACCAGGGAAGTCACTCATTTGACATATTATACTACGGACAAATTGTTCTTCGACCTACACCAATGTGACTTAGGTTACAAAATTTTAAATAAGCATAGTTTTTTACAAAGAATTCGTAATTTTCGTTGAAAATTGTAGTGCTTTGTAGATTTTTTACTAAAATAATTCAAATTCTCATGAAAATCTGCAAGTTTTTATGAGAAACTATGCATATTTACAATTTTGCACGACAACAATTTTTTTTTTCACAATTGCAAGAAATGTCCCAATTCCCATAAAAAATTGTATAAAATCGTATAAATCTTTTTTACTAGGGTAGATATCTCGGGGTGTTTTCAACTAAGAGGAGTCCTTTTTTACTTAAAGTAACATCTCGTCAATCAAGGACAAAGACATCCCCAATAACGTGAGCTTCTCAAGACTTAGTCCACCACAATTTTGCAACTAAAAGTACAATTATCGAGGTGGTTCTAAATTTTTTTACGTTATTACGCAGAATTTCTCATGGAATAGTTTTCCATTTACAATTAATTTTGCACAACCCTTCACAATAGTTCTACATTGACATTTTTTTGCCAGGGCTTACCCTTTGCCAATTGAATAGTCGTTCGATGATTTTTATTATTTCTCATCTTGCCGGACGCAGTCTGACAAAATTCTTGAAGTTTACGACCAAAACATACCGCAGTGACTCATAAAAGTTATTGTTGCAAGGAATGAAACCCGCTGCTTCTGGGATTGGTTAAATTAGCTCATTCCGCGAAACAAAACTTCGGTAAATTAAATGCTGGGTCAGATTCATGTTTCGACTTGAAGAAATAATTTGATGCTTGAAGCTTGTCGCTGTGTATAAAAGTGAATCACATTGTGTACGCCGAAGTTCTCTGCACTGACAATAAAAATATGCACACTGCAATAACCGGTTATTGTTTAATTGACATGAAATTGAATAACTAAAACAGGTATATCGAAAAGTTCGAATGAACCAAAGTTTTTTTGTGGTGACCGAAGAAACCTGATACGCTTGCAGTTAAACTGACCAAACGTTCCAGTTCACAATGGTTCCAATTGCAAAGACAAATTTTCCAGACAAATAAAAACAGCAATTTATTTTACTCTATGATTACTGTGTGCACAACTATGTCTATATAGAATATATTATACAGGAGGATCTATGTTGATAATGTTGATGCCTCGCGTACAGAAGTTTCGGGTGAAGGAAACGAAGCATCAGAACCAGGAAAGGGAGAAAAAGAAGAGTGCGTAATGTTTTTTTTTTTTTGTTTTTTTCCAACTTTTTTGTCTTTCTCTTCTGCTCGTCGAGAGGACAGTGCGCCCACCGTCCATTCGTTGGCACTTTAAGACTCGCTCATATATTATCTCAGGTTGTATCTGGGCGCGGAAGAATAACCGGCCAGTTCGGGTGTGCGCAGGTAACTTTTTTTAAAAGAAGAAAACCTCACGGCAAGGGTCGACTTCGCTGGTCCGTTCTACCTGATCAAACAGGACTATACAAATACCTCGCTCTGTTTAGTCAGGATAAGTGATTTAGTAGCTTCACTGTTTCACTATTCACCCAGAAGCAGGACCCGTGGAACGAAGGATGACCAAGTCAGGCACGCCAGCAACCCTGCGGCGACGTTTACCGGAATCTGGATCATCAATCAGGAAAAGTAGAGTGTCGGTTAAATCTGACAATTGGTTAGAAGCGAGAGCTAATTGCGGGTGCCAAGGCTCGACTCGTGATCGATCAGGACTTGGGTCTCTTGTCAAAGATGGACTTTGCCTAGATGCGATTGTTCTTCCGAAGAGCTCTTCAGCTTCGATGCAATGGATGCGGTAGGTATTACACAAAATGTAGAATGTTGCGGAAGGGTACGAGGAACGAGGAAGTTTGAGAATTTCAGATCAAAACACACACCGATTCGATGACACGGAGGAATTTTTTCGGCATCAAAAAGCTGTTTGCTCAACGGATCCAGGGGTCTTCACCAAACATTTAGAATTCGGAAGATTGAACATCCAAGCATTGCGGTTCATCTGATTATTCGAAACGAATTTATTTGCCGCGATGCCAGTGGTGGCCGTTTCAGAAATCTTGACTTGTTTATACGCAATTACCATTTAAAATACCAACCATACTTGACGGTGATACGACTACTTTAACAATCAATTCTATCCTATGGTATAGCTATTAGATTAGATTACAGGTCAAACGTCTGAATTGTCGACATTCACATTGACCCGTAGGTATATCTAATACCATCTGCAGCCGAGCATCGGTCGGAATGGTTAAAATTACAAACCGTTCGGTGAATTACCGTAGGATTCAAAATTCCCGAGGATCGAAGCGACGAAGGTTTTCGATTTCTGAAGAAGCACAACTTTTAACGAGGGTGAAGTTGGTAACTTTACTGTAACGATGTAAGTGTTTAAGAAAAATTGTTACTTTTCACCCTATGGGAATGCCTGAGATTTAGTAAACCATGATAAACAAAACACAGTCTTACTTTGAAAAGCCGACTCGTTCGAAGTGATTCTAAAATTGTGCAATAATGATTTTTTCCCCGACGTTTCGTTAAGTTAACGTTACTAACGTCAGCCTCGTCAACTCCGAACGGTCCGCTGAATATCCGAAGGCTTTTAAATTCAGAAAGATCAAAGTGGCGATTGGTTCGAATTTTCGAAGAGTCAAAATACCGAATTGTACGACTCGCTTGCAGCAGAGTTTCATAAGTCGTCACGACGCTTAATTCGGAAACTTTCAAACATTCGAAGCATTCGGAAATGCTTCAACGGTTGGTGAATTCAAGTAATCGTAATTTTGAGTCAAATCCACTCAGGATAAGCAAGGTTATTTGGAGATGACCTATTTGCAGTCGCACCACTACAAACCCCTGGATCGAGCTTTTCGAACCCAACGTTTCGATTTGGACTGCGAATACCTGCGGAGAGAGAAACTATGCGTTGAAATGAGATTAAAATGAGAAACCCTGTATAAATATACCTACTCGCGTGTGGCACACGCGCAGATCCCGCAGCTGAGATTATCTGCAAGCGAGCTAACATAGCCGCTCTCGGTTCTCTTTCCCTCTGTACGAGTATTAAGCCGGAGCTTAAATACAAAGAAGTAAAAAGCACCGCAGCGGTTCTTTGCTGGATTTTTTTATCCCTTCTTCTCTTGAAAACGAGACTCTAATGGTCTGCCAAGAATCCTTCTCTCATGTCTTCTCTCTCCTTCTTCTCCATTCGCCTGCACGAGATGAGATTCACTAGATTGAGTGCATAACTCTCCCCGAACAGACACTGCCTGGTTGCTTTACGGTACGTAAATTGTACCCGTCTCAAATTCCATATCTATCATAAAGACCGCATCCGCGCAAATTGCTCGACGTCAATTCCGTCACTCTGATTTCTGCTGACGATTACGAAATAACGAGACGCTCACCGCCACTCTTTTCCAATTACGATCTCTTGGACGTTTTTCATCCATTTTCAATGTTTGTCAAAAGATTTGTAGATAAGATGAAATAATTTGAGAAATGAAATACCTATTTATCTAGGAAGACGTCAATCAGCCAATAAATAACACGAATTTCCAAAGGAAAAGAAAAAGCTGTAACAATTCCGGCCTAGCATGGATAAGATTGTACATCTATGCTTGATGAAATCATCACATTTAACGGTCTTTGATAACGTTTTTATAGCGTTCAACTCGAAATGCACCAACTGACCCAAATGTGTTGAGAAAATCAACCTAGTTCAAAGTCGCGTAAGAATAATTTTTTGTTAAACGTTTCAAAAAGTATGCGAACCTTACTATTGAAGAATGTCGAAAGCCATGCACAGGTCTAGCCGACTTCAACCCACGGCGTCCTTAGATTACGAACAGATCTGCATTTTGTCTTGCGGCAGGTTCTGATGACCCAGTGAACCGTTTTTGATGATACATTTCCACTATCGTCTGACCTCGACCCAAGCGCCCCGATATTACGTTCTCTGGACTCACGTTGTTGAAAATCTTCGATAAACCTACTGGCTCGGTCTAATTTTAATTTCTATCTCTTCTATTTCTGCTATAGACCGCAGCCCGTGACTCACGCTTCTGTAAACGTTCTTCCCGCTCTGCACGTGGAATGGAGAAAAAAATTTTGCAAATTATTATTAGCATCGAATACCGTGCAGATCCACGTGAATTCCTGCGAAATCTAGAAACACTACCGAATGTGATTCATACCCAGAGGAAACGGTGAAACTTGGCTGATTGAGCGCGTCCGACTGCGCATGCATGAGTTTCGTTGAACTTTCATGCATATTGGTCACTATGGAGGATAGAGGTAAGGAGGACTGTCTCCGTGTTCAAAAAGTGTCCGTAAAATAGAGGCAAATTAAGATGGCGTTGCTGTAGCAAAAGTTCCACAAAGCTCCAATCAGATTCATCCCGATGATTGAACCCTGATTGCTAAACGCATATCAGATTGGTACTCTTATTGCTTATGAGCGCCATTTTGGTGACTTGCTGAACTACTTTTTCAGTTTAAAATCCATATGAGGTACTTCTCTTTACCTCTAACCTCCATCATGGGCACGTTGAGATCAAGCTGTCAAACGCGCCTGATGAAGGTGATACAGGTTATGTAGGTGACGCAAATTTTCTTCGCTTGAGAACTTCTCAAATAGTTCATGCGGTGATACGAAACGGCTTGGAAAACTTTTAATGTCGACTGACCGATGACTGATGATTGGTACCAATCATCGTAACAACATAATTGCAATTCGCCGTTTGACTAGGGAGAGTTTCACACTTCGTGTAATGTTTCGAGTAAGTTGGCACCCCTGCTCTGCGGTCCAAAATGATGCCGCGTTACGATCTCACCGACCAATCGAGTTCAATTATACTGCGCATGCGCAGTCCGTCGTTTTTCATGGTAAATTTCGCCGTTTCCTATCAGCACCTCGTTCAGGATACCTAATTTTCGCAGAGAGATAAAGCGGTAATTTTTTATCGTCGTGCATCCAATCGTTGAAAAGATAATTGAGGGTTTGAGATTTTTGAACGGAACTTGACGGTTGGGTAAACGACCAAAGAGAAATTCGAGTTTTCCAACGGTTATAGTACCCACCTGGAACATAAGTTTTCTCAGGTAGCCTGAGCCGGAATAAATTTTAACGATCCATAAATTTATCGAGAGTTTGGGATGTCGGACTTAAGTCACTAAACACTGGAGCTAGAGGGTCTACGCATTGCTCGTCGAGTACAGCATCAACGTTCCCAGATACATTTCACTCTAACCCTCGGTTTACCGGGTCTAAAAATAGCAGCGATACCACTCAAACGGCCAATAACTGCCCCGATCGACGATCCAGATTCGCGAATCGCCGAGAACTTTGATCTTGATTTTCTCGTAGAAAACACGTGCAGTTTGCCGAAAACTAATGTGCCGTATCATCTGTTTACGAAGCTGAGGAGTAGTCCTGCGTTAAAGTTGAAGTTGTTGACCTCAGCCTGATAAACGTTTTAATGGTGCAATTGTCTCACTAAAAAACAGTGAAAGAATTTCGGAAAATCCTTCACCATTGTTTGCGATATTGAATTGATTCGTTGGGATGTTACAATTACACATTATCGTGCACGATAATTATTATCACTTTCATTACCAGCCAGCGATAAAAAAAAAAATTGCCTTATCAGAAATCATCAACAGCGACAAACAGCGCAACGAATGGATAAAAATAAAGAAAAAATAAAACACGGTTAAAAACATGGAATAACTAATTAGAGCAACATCGCGGACTTGCTTTCAGTCTGAATAATTAAGCCGCGCTGAAGAAGGATTGTCACTGAAATTTAAATCTCTGAAATAAACTGGAGTAGGAGTACGAAATTCTAGTGAATCATAACGAATGTCGTATCATTATTCTGGTTATCATCCTCTCCCTGAGTATCAGTTTCAAATACAAAACACATCATTCCGAGGTGTATAAAATTATGGATGATATCAATATGCGACGTGATATCACCGCGGGAATGTATTTCCATAATCAGTTATACAGATGCAGCGCGTGTGAATACACAAGATCAGGAATTTGAATACCGCTGTTAACGATGCCGCGTCCATATCTTTTCGCTTTTCTTTTTCCTCTCTCGTCCAGTCTTCTAAAAATTATCCATCCACTGTTCAGACTCTGAAGAATTCATAACAGCCAGCCCAATTAAAAAACGTAATAATCCTCAACAATATTCATGAATGCGGGGCCGACAGACGATATTATCGATCGAGTGGGCGATGGATCGTCCCAGTTTCATCTCAACTCCGAAGCTCGAGGAAGAACAATTATTGTCCAGCCCTTACCTGAAGCCATTCACCTTCACCTGAACGCCTTTAACCCGACCCAAGTCACTGCGATCATTCCAGGGGCCAAAAGATAAACAAATATAATTATCAAAATTGGTTCGCAGCATTTTGAAAATTTAAAATATAAGCTGTCGAATCTTCTCGTTGGAATAATTTCACTGGGTCGGAAATATACAAAATAACCGTGACGAGTAATTTCATGACAATTTTTCTCACACCGGTATTATACCTTGTGCATTTTATTGTCCGTTATTATTACAATGCAAAGTTTATCATCTCATCTTAATGGTGACCACTGAACTCATGCATTGTTCTCACTGATGACACATGTGAGGAAAGATGATCGTGACACATGGATCGAAGATCGTTTTTAAGACAGTTTTGCTGGAATCAAAAAAAGAACACAACAAAGGAAATAGTTACATTTGGCCAATCGTCATGGAAAATTCTTGAATTTTTTCTTCTTTGCATATGAATGTGATCATAGCCTGACTTTGAAGTAATTACCTTCCTACTTTTTTCTTCTTTTCTTTTCGCGAATAAACGTTGAATAAAATCGTGATATATTTGCGCAGAATGTTTCAATAATAATCGCCGTTCGAGAAATGAGTCGGTATAACTAAATATTAATCGTAGTTGGGGTATTGATAAATTCCAGGCTTAGTCTTAAAAAATTGAATAAATTTTATTCTAAAATATTTTGTTCTTATTTTAAACCGGAATTCGAAGTTTTCCCGTTTAAACAACATGGGACAAATGAAATTTTTTTAATTGTTACTAATCAGCCGCATTTTACGTTGCGGACTTGATCCTAGAAGTATTTTGTAGATAATAGGATTCTCTACAACACTACTTTAGCCACCAAAGACGCTTAAAGAAGAACACTTGCACAAAATCGATTTCAAACACTGATAACTCGTGAACCGTTTGAGCTACAGATTTCGCTCAATGGACACTTTTGTAGATAATTTGATTCTCTACTAAAATGCTCCGAGGATCATGAAAATGTGACTGAACGTGGATGAGTTGCGATGGTTAAAAAACACAGTGACATCTTCGCGACGTCGTTTGAAAGGGCAAACTTGAAATTCCGAAAGAGTATTTCAGAGATGTCCTTCCGCGAAGTTTTTTAATGTAATGTGGATCAAGATTTTCAGGTAGGACGAAAAAATACGTCGCTTCCAATCGAAACACCCTAGAGAAGAGCTGATAATTATAAGGTGTACCGAAGAGGAGGAATGACTTAAGCAAATGTAACCAAGGCTTGAGCCTCCAGGCTGCAGGATGAAGGTGGTGGAGACGATCCTGGTTCGAATGGAATTGCAAAGTCGACGGGTTTCACTCTTGCAAACTCGTAATACCACTCTTTGTGGGCGTTCGGTTCAGCTCCGTTTGTTATGCCGGCTTTGGTGGGTTTTATTATTACAACATCTTTTGTTTCGAATCTCCGTGCACGTCGTTCCATCGATATCTGACCCAGGATCGCGGTTTTATTAGGTAAGTTTTACACGACCTATACCCGCTTTATGAATACAAAATTGAATTTCTGTATATACATATGATATACAATACGTATAGGCTGCGTGTAAGCAAAGCGGATTGAATATTCAATACTGAAAAAGTAAAAGTTGGCGAATAAATATGCAGTGAAATTTTTTTCTCTTTGTTTCCTTGACCTTCGGCTAGTTTTTAAGCACAGAAAAAAAATCAGTTTTAGTCAACATCTGTGTTTATTTACTAATTTTTTTCACTCAGGTACCCTGTGCCAAACTTTATCAAAATTTTCTTAATTTATTCTAGATAGAATACACGATTCAAATTATTATTGTTACTATTGATTTTGCACGAAATTTATAATGTGGCATCACAAATTCAGAAGATTATTGAGTTCTTTTTACCTAGCCAAGCGTTCAATTTTTTGTTGAGCTTATACTTAAAAAAAAAAATTTCAAGGCTCTTGAAATTGCTATCTTTTCATGAATTTTTAGAAATACATAAACATTATCGTCTCGTTTAACTTTCTTAGGTGTCGATTACTTTTTTCGTCGGGGAAAAGCAGTCCTTTATACAAATAATAATAAAGGAATCGATTATTTGACCGGAAATAGTAGTTACAAATAAAAGTAAAAGGGGATAAAAAAAAAATTAAATGTACAGTAATCGAATAGTACGATAGTTTTGTAGTGTGATTGATTTTTTTCTCGAAATAATGGTTTGAACTTCGTTAAAAAAAACTTCAAAGGAACTCAATCTCCGTTCTTGAATTACAATATTACTGAAAATAAACGAAAAGTAAGTTTTCTTTCAGTGATGTCAAACTCGGTCTACTTGTTCAAGAGAAAGAAAAATCACTAGATTTTCTAGGGACTTTTAGAAGCCAGATTTGGATTCGAGATGATTGGTGTTTTTTTTTTCTTTCTCGAAAATTCAATTGTCCGGATATACTTGCAACGAAACAAATCATTTTCCACCATACAGCAAACCGCTGCAGTCGTCTCAGCTTCAACGCCGAATAAAAGTCAAAAAAAGAGAAGTAGACGCGAGCGGAGAGAAAAGAAGTGTAAAAAAGGATGAAAGAAAGGTCAGGAGAATTGCGGGCTTGAAAAGAGCGAGGTGAAATTAGGGAGGAGATCGGGCGTTGGCGGGACGTGCGAGGTTTCAACCGGGGCTTAAATTCAAATCAATCTTCAAAAGTGAGTCTGCGAGATGAGATGCAGGCGGGGCGGCATAACGCAGCAGGGCTTGCCCATGTGCAGCTGACTTGTGCCACACTGTAATAGTCATCGGGTTTCTGTTCTTATTTTAGCGTCCTCGAGCCCTAATGTGTCGATTAAATTATAAAATAATAAATATGGGTTCATGAAGTAGCACAACGTCAGAGGTTACGAACCTCAGATTCACGTCTATCTTTGGCACGTGTTCAATAACAGAGCTGTACGATTAATCGATTAATCGAAACTCGAATTAATCGTGTTTCCAATCAGTCGATCGAGAGGCCCTTTCAATTGACCGTTCTTCCGTAACTAATTGAATAATCAGACCTCTCAATTGAGGGATTGAGAATGAAAGTGGTGTCGGTAGTTTAGGACTTTGGTGTTTCATTCTGGATCCCAACGTAAGCTTAGGGAATATTTCAGCAACAGTAATTTTAAACTGCCGTTAAGACACAGAACGAAGCATGATAATGTGATTTATGTAGTCGGTACGTAAAGTAACTGTTTTAGCGGTGGCGAGAGTCAGTCACGACTGCGCATGCGCGGAGTACAATAAAGAGCGTTTTTAAGTCCGAGGAGGTAAAAGTCGTATTTTCTGTACTCCGTGCAGGCGCAGCCGCAAAGAAATCTGACATTACGCAACCCAACCTCGATTTCGTGCTCCGTGAAAAAAATGTACTGTGTCCTGACACCAGAAAACTAATAATCTCAAATGCAAATTCCTTTGTCCTGAAAAATGAGGTAAAACTGACTTGCACCACTTTCATTCTTAAAACCTGAATTAATCAATTTGGCGACGAATCAATCAATCGATGCCTTCGGTAATTGATCTTTGATTTCGAGATCGTTGTAGCTTCTCCTTTCATTTGAATAATATAGAAACTGTTTCACATTTGCAATGCATCGTATAGCCGTTGCAGTAATGATATTTTATTCGACTAAAATTGATTGAAATTTGAAATCATAATCGGGCCAGAAACAGAACGATATTAGATTTAACAAAAAAAACACTATCAAAAATTGAATATATAAATATATTAAAATAAGAACTGTTGAATTTATTCTACAGTAATAATGATGTTATTGGCCAAAGTTTGGCGTGAAAATAGAATTAATACTTAATAAACCTAATAAATTTTGGCGCTACATCGAGTATACGATGTTATATCTTTATAAATTCGCTCTACAAATTATAAACAAAAATTTACAGTGATGCCTAATTCTGTTTCATTCCACTTGATCTTCAGAGCCCCCAATCGTTATCTATTTTCAATTCGTTTCCACAGAAAGTTCCGTTAAATCATGGCCGCTATGAACACGCGAAGGGTGCAGCGCGTACATTCCACGTCTGCAAAGCGATTCGAATTGCTTACGGTATCTGTGCCAGAAATTTCTTGCTTGCCATGCTTCGTTAGTCCGGATATATTTCAGGTGTGAAAAGAAGGAAATTTCACGATTGCTATCGGATACATTCTATATATAGAGCCATAGACATACGTATAGGTATAACAGATGCGGGTATGCGTACTAAATTTTATACATGTATATGTATAATGTATTATATACAGCAGACGTTAAGTAGCTTTAATTTATCGGCCTTCTCGGGTATTTCATTGCTCAGGGCGGCATACGCCAGGCGTAGTGAACGATAACAGCTTCGAGATAGATATTACATAGGTATGTATATAGGTACCTTGTATGTTAGTTACACGACGGAGAGGATAATAGAATCGTTAAATTGGAATACGTTTCTCCAAGGGGTTAATCACTGTTGTAATATTACGTAAATACGTCGTGTAGTCTCTGTAACGTTACGTAATCCGATTGTAAGGCTTGTAATCTCTTTGAGATACTTGTAATTTCTTTGAAATTCGTGTAATCTTCGTGTAAGCTTTGCAGTCTTTCGATAATCCTTGTAATCTTTGCTGCCCCTGGAATCTTTGTAATTCATGTAATCTCTTTGTGTTTCTCGTAATATCTTTGCAATCCGTGTAATTCTCATGCAATCTCCACAGTCTTTTGATAGTGCTTGTAATCTTTGCTGCCCCTGGAATCTTTGTAATTCATGTAATCTCTTTGTATTTCTCGCAATCTCTTTACAATCCGTGTAATTCTCGTGAAATCTTTACAGTCTTTTGGTAGTCCTTGTAATCTTTGTTGCCCTTGAAATCTTTGTAATCTTTGCTGCCCCTGGAATCTTTGTAATTCTTGTAATCTCTGAAGCACTTGTAATCACTCTGCATTCCGTGTAATTTTCGTGCAATCTTTGCAGTCTTTTGGTAATCCTTGCAATTTTTACAGCGCCTGGAATCTTTGTGATTCTTGTAATCTCCGCATTCTTTTGGTAATCCCTGAAATCATTGCTGCCCCTGGAATCTTTGTAATTCATGTAATCTCTTTGTATTTCTGGCAATCTCTTTACAATCCGTGTAATTCTCGTGAAATCTTTACAGTCTTTTGGTAGTCCTCGTAATCTTTGTTGCCCTTGAAATCTTTGTAATCTTTGCTGTCTCTGGAATCTTTGTGATTCTTGAAATCTCTTTGTAATCTTTGTAATCTCCTTGCAATCCACGTCATATTCCTGTGATATTTGCAGTGTTTTGGTAATTCGTGCAATATTCGTAATCACTTTTACATAGTAATTAAGCCCTCGTGTTTCTCCTTCCTACAATCTTATTCGCCTTCTGGTTAAAATTAATACACGTCATATAACAGAGTTGTGCGATAAATCAATAAATCGCAGTAGCCTTTAATCGACTAAACGATTCCTCGAAATAATAATTGATTTAATAGAAAAAATGGTTGGTTTGACAAATGGATAATTAGAAAATTGATTCATCCAGCTTATGTTTAATCGGGGAAACGATTGATAAAAAATATCGAATAATCGAATAGTCGATGAATTGGAAGAAAATTTAACCAAAGTCTTCGATCAACCGGTTAATCAAACAGCCGATTAACTAATTATTCGATTTAAAACGCTCACAAAATTATTTATTCTCGATTTGTTTGGTTTCTTGGCATCATTCATTTTTGACTTGACGATATTTCGTGCCAAGGTGAAGGTTGATTTAAGAAATCATACGACAAGAGTTTTCTTGTTCAAACAGTACGATGTCTTGGATGTTTTTATGTAAACTTAATATTTTGTTGAAAAATAATGCATGTGTGATTTTTAAAACACTTGAAGAACAAAAAAATCAGCTCGTTTATACAAGCTTGTTTATATATTGCAATGCACCACCGTTTTTACGTCTTCTAGACTGATCGAATTGAACCTTGTCGCTCGTTTATAACCAGGTTAAAACCTTCCCACGATATCTGAGAACGTAATTAAGTATTATCGTTACATATAGCACAACGAATTTCCTCAATTC
Source organism: Neodiprion fabricii (assembly GCF_021155785.1). Classification (NCBI taxonomy): domain Eukaryota; kingdom Metazoa; phylum Arthropoda; class Insecta; order Hymenoptera; family Diprionidae; genus Neodiprion; species Neodiprion fabricii. The sequence goes on along the minus strand of NC_060241.1, from coordinate 7,580,945 downwards.
TGCTATAAGTGACAATTTTTGAAAGTATAATGGAGTCTTGGCGTTCCTTAATTGCATCGTACTAATCGTATAAATCGTAAAATGTATCATATTGGAATTTTGTCAATTTTACTACCGTTACCGTCACTAAATCGTCAATTTCACGACTCGCGTTGATCCGTCAAATTTTAGTGAATTTCTTTTTTTCGAGTGGTAAGTAATTCTTATACACGGAAAAAAAAATTCTGTTCGGCGAGCTGTATTCTACAGCTCCAGTAACTATACGCACTCTACGGTCTATCTTGTAGTTACAGCAACTATATATTAGTCAGCTCTGATAGCTGCAAGTTGTTCAGCTCTCACAGCTGAATGGTTTTGCTCCAAGAGCTGTAAGTTGCGCTGTGCTCTGGTGCGTTGACATATTTCATAACCTTCAAATTTCATGAGTATGATTTAAATACAGTTGATAGATAATTGTTTAAATAGTCCAGTCAAATATGTAAATGGCACTGAATAAATAATGATAATAATGATGAAAAATAATACTAATAGCAATATAATTGTACTATTTAATAATAAGCGCTGTGAGCGTAGCCGAAAAATTCTGGTCTAGCTCTTCGAACGAAGCTGTTTAGCTGAGAGAGCTGAACAACGTACAGCTATGACAGCTGACTAACAGTCAGTTATACGAACCATGCAGTGCTCTTCCAATAACAGAACGTTTAGTTCGACGAACTGTTTACAAGTAACTATCTAATATTTAGTTCCACGAGCTGAATTTTTTTTTCCGTGTACACTCAAATACCAAAAAGGATTAAAAATCTAACGAGTCCAATCATTTTTCATTTCTTTTAAATTTACTTCAAAATCGTCAAAAACCGCGTTTTCATCATCTTTCAACATTCCACAACTCAAGAACGGAATACGCTAGATTCTTCAAACAACGCTGAAAATGTAGTTCAAGGCTGGAGCTGTATTTAAAGCCTAGTTTCAAATCTCTAGCAGATTCCATTCCCGAGTTGTCATCTCTGAAACGGTCAACGATACAGATTTCATGTCACAAGAAATAAATCAAATCGTTTGTAAAAACAGGGTATAATCAATGTGATTTCAGTTTCTCGCATAACTTTCAACGAAATTCACATTCCACCTTCAACCGCACTTTTCGCAAAAACTTTTGCATTGCAAATGACAAATTTACGAATTACCGAAGTCGGACGATTTCAGTTAGAAAAAAAGATGTCAAGCGCGTGTTTTTAGTTCGTCAAGATTATTTCACTGGGTTCGTTACATGAATTACACCCTAAGTTCATCGATATTCCGTTTTAGTAATACGCAAAGTTGAAGATTGCCAAGTAATTAAGAAACAGAAAAAACAAAAAAAAAAAAACCTGGGGAATTAGTTAGCCGTAACAATTTGTGTATTTCATACGTATCCGTGCTCAATGCATATAACATGTTGTATCCACGCAATTAGAAGCACAAGGTTACCGAACCGAGAAAGACGGTGATTGTACAGGTCAATTAAAACGAGCAGCTGAAGAATGAAACGTGGGTAAACCTGAACGCGCGTGACTGATTGTGCAAAGTCTGTATTTGTACGTATATATAATATCTACAACGCGTACAAATAACTCAATGCGATAAAGAATAAAAGCGATCGGTTAAAATTTCTTGGCTCATTTTATTGCCGATGAAATGAATAGTTGAATATGCTATAGACAAAAAATCTCGATTTTTAATTTTAAATCGCAACTCTGGTGGTGAGTTATCGTAATGCGAGGGTTGAAAACATGGAAATAAAAAAAACAAATCCCTAAGTGTCAGTGAGATTTACTTATTTACTAATTTTTTTACTTCTGTTTCATTTTTGTTTGTTTGTTTTTTTTTTCTTCTTGTTTTTTGATCTCTTTCGCTTCAAGTCCGGAACTACAAGGCGCAAAGATTGTGCGTGTAATGGCCTTATTTATAGACGACTAATAGCTGTTCAAATATAACCCAATGGTGAACTTAAAGCCAGTATTTGCGGGAGATCACGTTCCGTTCGTTCTTAAATAAAAGCCTGTAAATTATAGACCGACGTTTCCGTCATTTGATATGAAGCGTAACTTCCGATGGAAGACGCTGCGGACTTTCGTGCAATAAATTTGTCACGCTTATGTAGTCATTAGTGAGCAGAAGGCTTAAATCAAAATTCACTAGATTTCGGGCTTATGCAGACGTAAAAAAGGAAAAAAATTATTTGTGGTTGTACGTTCGAGTCAAATAAAATCCCGCTCAAAACGTGACGCAAAACGTTTTCTGCGCATCGATGAAACTGCTGGATCATTCATGATCTAAATCAGGATATTGATTCCTTTTTATTTTTCGGCTTTTTTAAAGCGTTCTGATATTTGAAAATCCATCAAGTTTCAAGCTCCCAGCACCAATTGATCTCAGTAAAAATAGATCAATTAATTTCATCATTTTTATCACAGATTAAACAACGAAATCGATTTTTCATCCAATTTATATCCAATGAAAAAAAAAAAAAAAATATACAACCTTTTTGGCTTTTGATATGAAAAATTCATATTTTCTAAATTTATCATCTGTCTCGGAACTGATTTTGAAGTAAAACTTAGGAGTGAGTGTTAAAATGATAAAAAAAAATTGATTAAAAAAAATTCCACGAAGAAATTGCAACAAACTTAAGCTTCATTCGCCTAATTAGTATTTGAGAAAAGAGAATGTAACGTGAAAAATAAACAGAACTTTTAATAGTGCGTTTTGTATACTCGACCTCACTGACACAATGCATAAATAATTCTCCGTGCGTACAGAGAGCGAACTTTTGCGTGGGAACGAGAACTCTTGTTATTATATTGCGAATAGCGAGAGGTGGAAAAAGGTTATCAACTATCGCGTATGTACCATTGATTGTTAACTGAACAAGAGATTCGTTGACCGAGTTATTGCAAGTAACCAGGTATGGATATGCAATAACAGGTGTTCCACCTCTGTCCCAGAGAAAGATTGATCGATCATGTCAATTCCGATTATTGTTCAGCCATGTCTGAAAAGGTCCATGAATCGCGAACGAGATATTTGCACGCATTTCCGGGACTTGGGATTATTGTCGTCTTTCATAATTACCGAGACTTGACTTGAAAAAAAATAAAATAAAAATTTAATTCTCTGTAATTGACGCTGTTTACTCACTTATTTAGTTATCTGCCGGAACAGAATAACGGTAATATGAATATCCAATTGGTATCATTCATTTCAATCTTCACGTACCTGAAACAGAAAAAAAAAATATATTGACGTTTTATTATCCGTGTTTTATTTCCAATACATCTTGTTAGAAAATAATTGTAAACACGAATTGATTTACTGCTGCGTACAGCTTTCAGCATCGCTTGATATACGTGTAACATAAACCGTTTTTCATTATCGACAGAAACGGAAAAGTACTTGTCTCAGATTGATGTACGGCGAATCGAGATGATTCATCACTTCTCATGCCAATCAATCGACGCACAATAAACTATAACGAATCCATCGCCTGATCGTTTGTATTCGGCGTAGAGAATACAGGGAGTAAAGAAATGACGGGTAGATGACGCGAGATCGTGGCAAAGATCAGCCGGATCCATTAATTGACCTTGACACTGATATATGATACATTAAAAATCGAATCCAGCCGGATTTTACATTACCCCAGTATTTATTAATAAAAAACTGGAACGGTTTCGCAAGTTTTCCATCAACTGATACGTCACATGTCAACATAATCGAGGATGAGACAGTGAAGTTGAGACTTCCAATGTCACGTTCCGATTCTGTCATCCTGTCAGATATCGTTCAAAGTGTGCGTAATTTCGCGAAACTACGGCTGAAAAATATCAGCCAAAGATTATTCCGGTACTTTTTACCGATCCTTTTTGTCTGGGGGCTACAATTACTTAAAACACAAATTTTTCATCCAGATAATGGTAAAAACCTGCCATATTTCAGAGACTAAATCGATGGTTCCTAATAAACTTCACCTACATAAGTTTAGAGAGACTGATTATAAAAGACCTAACTTTGGCGTGATGGTTGTAATCCAAGTAACTCTACGGACTCCGATGATAAAACAGTCAACTCCTGGGTACAAGTATAGAAGATAACTGTTTTATCACCGGGGTCAGAAGAGTTGCTTGGATTATAATTGTCACGTCAAAGTTGGTTCTTTTATAATCAACCACTCCAAAGTTGAGTGAATTTTGTCAGGGACCATCGAGATGAAGTATTTATCTCGATTCCCCGCAAATACGAGTAGTCGGAAGGGTTCGATCGGGGAAAACAGAGGTAGGATCATCCGTTTGAAAATGATTTAATTGGGATTCGGCGGCTTATCTCTTTCGACAGGAGAGAGTCGAGATCGCACCCTCGTCAAGCTACCAGCACGGACAATAACAAACGTCGTACAAGGTGTGCAGGCGATAAGATGTGTCGAAGATGAAGCCCCGTCGTCGCCTGCGATGCGGACACCGAGATCACCAGTCACTTTCGGTTTTTCAACTTCTCGCCCGCAACGAGGGAAGTAGCGGAGTCAACAACCACGAGACTCGGACAGTCGCTCATTGTTAGGCACACTTCGGGGTATCGTTAACTGCCGCTTTGCTCTTAAGGTTATGTAGTACTCCTACCCTTACCGACCGAGCAGACTCACCCTTTACTTCCCATGTTAAATGAACAAACGAACGGAGAGGGTTCAAATTTCTACGATGCATCGCTCTTTTTTGGCAGAATTCAGTACGGTTGATCGTATCCCGAAATCGTCAAAACAATGAAAATGTCCACACCTCAAATACTTTGCGCAATTCCGGAAACAATTAGGAGTGAAATGAACTATCGTCAGACTGTTTTCATGCAATATCGAGGCTATCGAAGCTATTGAAATTTCCGGGAGAGACGAAAGACTCTGAGTAACACTTAACGTTTTTGAAAATTCAGGTTTGGGGTTTTTGGTTTTTATAGTTTTTTTTCACTCACTTGATCGTAAACAATGTATATATGTGTGAATTTTCACCCAGGAATGGCTCAGCGGTCAATAAAAGAATTTCTCGCGTCTTTGAGACCCATATGAATGGAAGTTAACCTGTTGATTGTTTTGTATAATTGTTGTATAATTAGTGAAAAATGGTAAATAAGTAATTTTCTATGATTTTCTACAAGAAAAAAAAACAAAAAAAAAAAAAAAATAGATGAATAAAGTCATTGTTTGAATTCGGATTACGAAATACCTATATTTTCCCCATAAAATATAATCATTCAACTTCACTTTGCTGTTGAACCCGTTCAATTTCATTGTTGAAAAATAGGATTTAAAAAAAAAAAAAAAAAAAAAGAAAAGAAAAATTTTATTTTGCCTTGATGATTTTTATGTTTCATGGAAATGAAAGTATCGTTTTTCACTAGTCATGTAGAAAAGTGTTTAATGTAGGTAAAAATTTAATATGAAGAAATAATCGACGTGAGCTGAAATGAAGATCTAGGAAATAATTGATTTTCTGGAATTTTTAATGTTGAAGAATTTTGCAATACGGGGAAATACCGAAAGTGAATGAAAATGAAAATCTATGAAACCATCGTTATTCTCTTGGCAACGTAATAGAATTTTGTGTGGGGAAATGATCAAAGAAAATAGAAATAAAAATCTGGGTGAGCAATTCTCGTTTTTCTCTTGGTTATGTAAAACAATTTTGTAATATGAGGAATTTGGGTGGATGAAGACACGTGACAAGAAAATGGGTGACACTGTAGTTAGTAGACACACTCATTCCCTAATTATTAATCTATTCAAAACATTCTGCTGTTTTGTAAATCCATAAATCCACCGTATGATTTTCTAGATAATTTTTGGAAATGGAAGTTATAGATTATATATTAAAACTCCACACGAGTAACGATTTTCATTCGGACGCTTCTGTATGTTTTATAATGCATTTCATGCCTGTGGAATCGATGCATAATTGTAGGACTTGACGCTATTTTCGCTGATCCATTCATTGAGTGATTACCGTCATTCGAAAAGTCGTTCAATTTTCTTTAGAAGCCACTTAACGATTAACTGTTAAATTTTCATTCAAACGCATTTCCACGTAGTTATTGTCAACGTTTTACAGACCAACGATTCAAAAAATGGAACAATAACATTATTATGTCTGATATTCCGCTCCAATTTCCTGACAAACTTGTCATTGGATAGAGAAGTGATTTGAAGATGGAAAAAAGGACAGAGTCTGACAGTGTCTCCGGAAATTCTTATCCTTATCGGATTGCCTTACATGAGTAAGATAGACAGGATTATCTGCGTTTCCACGAAACATGAAAAAACTTTTACCTTTCCGTTTCACTGGCTACACGTAGTATGAAAATAAGAAGAAGGACTATCTCGACTCGAGCGGTAAATAAACTGGTAAAAATAGCCGAAAACGTTTGAACGACTTGAAAAGGAGATAAATCAACCGATTTTAATCGCCTGCAGGGAGAAACGAGTCACGCGTTCGAAGCGATATTTGCAATTTCATTGCAACAGACAGGATACAATTATATGCAGGGAGTAGATACGTTGGAAAATAAAAGTATATGGATCGTGCAAACAAACGATGAGATCCGGAGTTGAAGGGTCGTCACCAGCACTGATCAATTATGTTGAAAGAATGTTACGCGATAAGCCGGAACAACGACACCATTACTGTCCGATAAAGAAAAAGAAAATGTAAAGAAAAAGACAAACTTCACACGACTCAATAATGTTGCAATAGTCAATCTATCGTTAAGATCAACAGTTGCAGGATGATTCGCAAACGTTTCTTCATATTTACACACTCAGTTCCATCGGGTAGAGATATTTCATCGTCGTGTGAAATGCGAACAGCGTTGGAAACTGTTTTTTAACTCTTTCAGGGATGGTTCGAACCCTTAAACTATTACGCTCTGAACATTTCGCGTACGATATTTTTCACTATAATTCTTTCTTGCTACCTACTCAAAATCAACCAGACAGTCAGTGGCTTACAATTAGTGGAAATAGTGGACAATATAAATCACTCGAACTTTGTTCGTCACTTGTTTCTAATTATATCGTGCACCCTGAAAGCAGGAAGTTACACAGAGTATGGTGTGTTAAGATTAAGCGAAGTGTTTCGCCACACTTAGAACTCTTACAAGAGCGATTCCTTTTAGTATAAAGAGTTGCTGATATTCTCAGCAATGAATTAATCATCGTTGCGCGAAGATGTTAGAAATATTGTTCGAATCGCAGAGAAAGGTCTCTCTGTCTCTCTCTCTTTTCACCTTTAACTCCGTCTGTCTTTCACTCTCGCAATCCCGGCTTACGTATCCTTGATATAACAAGGTACAAGTCTGCAGCACGGATGAAAGCTCGGTGCAAGACTCGTTAGGCGACTATCGAATCGGGTTGTGCGTTAGGCAATTTCTCTGATCTGATCTTTACGACTAATTACAGCAGTCGCCATTGCGCGGATTATACGTGAGGAAACTTGAAGAGTTGTTACACCGAGTCCGCGGTGTAATTTCGCAGTTATACAACCCGCGGGGGTTGCAGCGTTTACGACCTGCCGGAGAGATCGCAGGGCGAAAAAAAAAAATAACATGTTCCCGCTATTTTTCGAAACATAAATCAGCGGGAATAAATCCCGCCAAGCTCGAACCTTGTTCGAAACCGCAAAAGTTCAGCCATTTGGAAGAGGAACGAGAAGAACCGCAGAAGTTTTTCTCCACCAGAGAAGAGCGCAATGAACTCTCTTCTTCTTTGAATGACCTCCGTTAAGCTGGTCGTCCCAATGTAGCGTAACAAGTATAGTCGACGCTCTCTATAAGGCCGCTTTCGGGGCTGTAGGGGAAGGTTATCCCTCTCGAAGCGTTGCCCCCTCCACGCGTGGCCTACAAATTCATTTCGACAAATCTCGGTAGGACGGCCGTCGTTTTCATTTTCCGAGCTATTTGAACTTTACATGTATCGTATGTACTTCTGGAGCCTTTTCCTGAACAATACGTATTTTCCACTAAAATACATAACCGCAAAAACAAATACATTTTTAAAGAAGTTGAAACAACTTCGATACAACATTTTTTTTTTTTCAAGTGATCATTTGATAAAGAACGTTGTTGATTCCGATTTATAGAGTTTGGAATTCAACGACCCTCTTGATGAGTCCAGAGTGAATTAGGGGAAGCGACCCTTATTGAGAACGCCGACTGTAAATACAAGTTTAGAGAATTAGTCAGTCGCTAATTAAACGCTTTTAAATTGCAGGAAAAAAGAAATTAGGCTAGCATCGCCACATGGTGAAACTAGTGCAAATATTTGTGAATTCGAAAATTTCCAACGCGAGATTTGTTCGTTAATTAATCGTTGTCGATTAACATCAGTTTCGTCCTCCTAAAACCACTCACACCCCTGATATTCTACCCACCCCCAGCCAATCATTACGCAAAACTTTTTGTCAGTATGTAAATTAGTTGATAGATCAACGCGTGAATTTTTCATTAATTAGTTCGATAAAACGCTATCTGTAATTAATTCCACCGCTGAGTCCCAGCTGCTGAACACGTAATTTTTAAGTGAACAAGTTAAAGATATTGGTAAATAACATTACTCTAACAAATCCACTTCTTTTAACGAATTCATTTATAATCATCTCAGTTTACTTGTCAGTTCTCAGCTGGAATGTTTACTATTCTGATCAAAATTTCAAACACGCAACGTAGTATCCTGAAATCACCTGTTTTACACTGTCATCAATTTGATATTCTTTACGGTTTCAAAAGACTATGAATATGAAATAAAATCACGCCGTCGTAATACCGAAAACATGAAATTGATTCTAATAGTTATATTCATTAATTCCATATCGTTATTAAAATTATTTATGTGACCCAGTGGTTAAAGTGAGAAAAAATTTGCATATTTGTAATCAATTTGCTAATTATCTAGGCACGTTATTTACCTAGAAATCGATTTATTCATTCCTTTCCTATTGCCAAAAATTAAAATAAAATTTCGGTAATTAATAGTTAATCCCCGAAGAAAAATGTCTATAATTTTTTTTTTCCATTCATCCTGTACAGTTATTAATAAGACACGATCGCTTGTGTTATGACTGCCCTGAGTTGAACATATAACGCCACCGTGAACGAAGAATCCGAGGTATGCCGCTCGCCTCTGTCTCAGCTTCCAGCGGAATAAACTTTGTTGTCCGGTGGTGAGGAAATTAATTGCGAGGCTTAGCCAGGATCAAAGAGTCGCTGAGTGTCCACTGCGAGACGTAGGCACGTTATTAAGAGGAAATGTTCCGCCAAGCCCGGTCTGCGTGGTAATAGATTTTCACCGTATGGACGTCGCAAGCTCTTGGGGGGTAAAATTTACTCTCCAGACGCACCGTTATTGCACAAGCCAGGCTCTTTGTTTTTTTTTTTCGTTTTTTTCGTGTTTTTTTTTTCAGACATAAAGTCTTCTTATCTACGATTATGCCTCGAGTTTCTGCAACATCTTCCTGCGAATTTCTATTTATATACATGTACAATATACGTATAATATCGCAAGACATTTATTATCAAGCAAGCAAATACAAGGTGGCGATATTTATAAATAATCTTTTCATCTTTCAAACGAACTACCGACCTACGAACGATGAGATCAATTTTTTTTTCTTTTCTCAGCGGATCACTTTTGCAACAAGTTACGCGCAGCTTTCAAGATTTACGGAATTCGAAACTTTTTATCTAAAACCAAGTTTAAAAAAATGTTCGTCATACGCGTGGTGATTTTTGTTCGGTTATTTTATATTCTCTTTAACAATCTTAAAGGTGTTTGATTTTTTCCCAAATCTCATCTTCTGGATTTGTCGTTCAGAAATTATTTTCTTACATGTGAAGATTGGTCAAATTAGATAGATTAGCGCTGTTTTAACCTGTCGTAACAGAATTAAGTAGCTTAGAGTTAAAGAATGGATCAATTAATTAATCAATCAATTAGTCTTCTCGTATTTCCAGTTATCTGTGATACGAATATTTTTCTTTTCGAATCCGCCCTTTGAACATGTTCCAAATAAAAGTTTTATTCAAAACCCAAGGTGGGTTTTTTTTCTCTACTCCGACAGATGTGTGATCGGGGTTTCTGGTTCTTTTAGCTTACTTATGTAAACAGTTTACTTTCGTTTATTTTAACCGCGTTGCCGCGTCGTAACGCGTATTGGTATATGCCACGGGTATATACCTACTATACATACACATGTACGCCGTATGTTCCGGGTTTTTGACGAGTAGAAAATGTAGTATGTGACAGATGGACCGAGAAAAAAAAAAAAAAAAAAACACTCTCTGATCTCGGCTGGTTGTTGCCACACTGAATGAAACTCACAGTCAGCATCGGGAATAAAAATCGCGAGAACTGTACGTTAATGTACGTTCTACACGCATATACGCGCTCTTATAACCCACGAATCGAATCACTTGTGAGAATAGAGGACAGTGCTGATCGCCACCTGGCGGCAAACTGTAGGAAATATTTCCACTAACGTGTATTTTGTGACACGAAACTAATTATTCATATTCAAACTAATTCCAACCACAAATGTACAGCGGTCACTTTTTCTAGTAATGCAATACTGCAGACAGAAAAGCTAGCATAGTTGAAAAAGCTCGGTTTATAGTGTATCAAAATTATGATAGTAATTCAATACCCGTAATAAAAATGATAGTAATTTAAAAGCCATGTCTCATAAATTGGCTTTCGGAGTAATATTCATATCGATGATTCGGAGGAGAAATTGTGTTGGAAATCAATCAGCCCGATATTCACTCGAGGTTTGTAACGACTTTTGATCTGAGATTTTAGAAAAAGTGAAAAAGGACGAAAGGGTTTCTTCGAAGTCGAGTAATAGGTTTGGCTGAATGAGGAAGAACGACGCGAAGAACCGGAGGAGGAGGCAAAGATTTCCATAATAGACAAGCGGCACGGACTCAGCGACGAGAATTACGACGGCAATTAAGAAGCTTGCGTAGCGACGATGCAAAGTTTCGAACTTTGTCACGTAGCTGCGTTCGCAGCCGGGTGGAAATTGCTAGTGAATAATAATCGACTATTGCCACCGAGAGTCTAACGAGACTCGATAATAGCTGGGCTGGTGAATTTAGTCGCGTTTTATTAAACTTCAAATACACTTCACTTTTGTCGCACACGCGTGTAAGACTGACGAGAAGATTGCAGGAAGTAGACCATTACACCCGAGATCGCAGGTAAGGATAGCCAACTTTTTAAGCGTTTAATTAATTAGCGAGCTAGATAATTAACCGTGACTGTGTAACGTAAATGTCAAGTCGAATATCTAAATATCGACATTCGTTGTCCTTTTATATAATTTCTCGGATAATTCTATGGAGGTAATAATCCTGGACCAATGAAGAATTGTCTGTCGTAAATAATATTCTCACAAAATTGGTAGGTATATAAGTTACCTTATAGATTATCTTAGTACAGAATTTTACAAATTTCGTGACCTGTCGACCATTATCTGTGTGTGTAGACAAAGCATTGTTGATTATTCTGCAGGCAATTTTATTTACTTAATTACGTTGGATAATTCATTATCATCTTTATACTCGCACCAAACATACATCACACACGATGATATACTGCTTGACATAATTGGGTCTTTGCGTGAAAAATTTTCCGTTTTGCAAAAAGTAGAGAATATTAACGATATGCGATAGTTGGGTCGTATTTTTTTCTCTTTTCAATAGAGTCGAAACTGAAGCAAATACAACTGATTGAAAATTACAATAATTAGTTTATTTTAATTAGTAACAGTCTGCGTGACTTTAGTGGTATTTAAGACCTTGTGACACGCCCATAGAAATCTCGTGTAAGCAATTTTAGAACTCTGTGAAAACGTCAAAAATTGTATGGAAATTCTTGTCGAGATTGAAACTATAAATATTTGGAAGTATTGCAGAAACGCCCAAAACCCCCGTAAAAATTCTACCATTTTGTGCGATTCGAATAGGAAAAGGTCGTGCAAGTCTTTCACAATTCACAGAACGAGTCGCCTGAGAAAACGTTGTTTTCCGAATATTTAATAACATTAGAAGGTGCTACGAAAAAAAAATATTACGATGCGGATAAAATGTCTCTAATTACCACAAATGAATCGATCTTGTGCTAAAGCACAATTTTATCGCGTACATTTGGAATTGGAAATTGATCAAAGAAAGATTGAGTCAGAAATTGCATGCAGCGGAAAATGTTGTAATTTAAACGGTATAAAAATATTCCAATCATGAAAACAAAAGACTCCTTCACCCCGGTGTCTATAACAATTACCGATTAATTGCATCGATAAAGTGCACGCTCAGCGAAGAGTTATATTGAACCACGTGATAAGTTTTACACCAGTCTTTGTGCAGTTATTTTTACAGCCATGTATTATGCCTATGCCTCACAAGAGCCCGCGGAGTTTCTCTCGTTCATATAGTCAGTCAGTGTCTTTATGCTCTGGGTCGATTTTTATCTCCGAGTTGAAGGTCCTTCGCGCTTTTCTTCTTCACCGCTGTCAAGGTCTTCGCTTCCACTTTCGCCGGTCATCGAACCGATGTTTTTGCTCGCTTCTTAACAAGGCCATTTACCGCCACGGATATCCAAGCTCCAACTCTTTGTGATGTTAGAATTTTCCAACCAGGTTAAAGGTTGCTTATCGCTCGACTATCGTCGACCTTGCCATATCGAACGGGCGGACAAAAGAGAAGAAAATCTATCGGTAAACGGACCTTCCAAATGGAAGCGAGAACCTTGAAGGGAACAATTTGTTGCGTGTCATTCCTTCGTCCAATAACACGAATATATTCAGATACGATGTGCCGTTGTTCGTTTCGGTGGACGGTGATGTGACCCTTTCATCGTTCGGTGTATAATAACTGAAGACATTTCGGCTCCTCGAGAGACTCGGAGAAGATTGACTCGAGAGGTTGGAGAATAGAGACCTACCTCAACACAAAAGATTCCACTTGAGTGGAGGGCCTTCGGAGATAGAGAAACGGTACCTGGTGCATATAGGACTCCATTGTACGACCGAATCGTGATCATTGTTACGGTAATATGGCGTCGATTTCATTACTCGATTCATATTTCAATCCCTGCTGAGGAATCTCGATTATTTTTAACAACGAACCGTCGTGTGTAGGGGAGTAACGAATATTGGAATTGTAGGTCGATGAAGTGCGTCACATCATTTTTTCGGTAACGATTCGACCCGAGTAAGAACCCTCTAGACATTTATTTGCATTGCCAAGAAAGAAAGAAAAGAAGCATGAAACAAGGATCCGATCTTGGACCTTTGTATATGGATATGAGGAGAATAATTGGACGACGTGTGTTGTTTGGAATTTGCTGTCCACAGTGATCAGTAATGATGATTTTTACATTTTAGTGTCTTACACAGGAGTAATTGAGAATATATTATATATAATTAAGAATATCGTACGTAGGTTTCCAATGATAGTAAACTTTTGATGTAATAGATAATCCGAGGTATGTTCGTATGACTTTTATCGACAGTTATTAGTTTCAACGACATGCGTCTGACTTCAGACTCTTCGTCAACATTCTCGAGCACGATATGTTTAATCTAATATTCGAAGAAACTCGATGTACTCGTAATCATAAACTACTGAGATTTGTGCAGTACATGCTGCCAAAGTTTACTTTGCATGAGAAAGGCGCGAGTTAAATAACGTGATAAATTGGACATCGAAAAAGATCCAAAGCATTCTACTGGCGGTACAAATTTATCGCTCATTCGCTTCGGTTGAAAATAATTTTCTTTTCCGCTTTCAAGTATCTTCTCGAATCACGAGTGGACACATTTTTGCAGAACCTTAAAATCTCGTGGACCCCGGTGTGGTTACAGTCGGGAATACAGTTGTACAACGCCTACACGTCTCCGTACACGCGAGATAATACCTGGCAGATAGGTAGTGGCGTTAGTTTCTAGCACTACTAGTATTTCTGAGTTAGGTACCGCGGCATCATCGTTGGCGTGCAAAGTCAACGGAGTCTACCCTCCTTTTACACTATCGAATCTCGAAGGGGTAATAAAAAATATAAAGGCAAGACACGTTATTCTGCAGACACGTCCACGATTCAGATCCAAGAGAAACCCCTCGAATAATTTCTAGCTACAACGCTCTACGTTTTAGGATCGGGCCACGAAGTTACTTTAATAGAAGCTCATGCCGAAAACAAATGAAACCAGTTAAGAATAAGCATTGTAAACCACGAATCGCCTCGTCATATTGACACTGTTTCAAATTCGTAGCGTTATGGTAAAAATAGAGGGATAAATAGGTCAGCGTGGTATCAGTGACATCATCACGGTTTAAACGCAAATGAATCATAATGGTGGTTATTAAGTAGTTGAGAAATCCGATACATCTCTTGCGATCGGTCAGATGAACGTATTGTCCATTAAAAATTTACCCACGACAAAATTGACGCTCGCAAAGATGGCAGTACCAACGGAACACGTTTCAATGTACCGACAATTTTCAGCGTTTTTCCGCAACGCGTAATTGTACTTTATTCACCAATTCCTGATGTCCAACTGTAATATTTATGAATCGTCTCCTTCCGCTCAGACAACTGTGGATCGTAAATTGATACTCTAGATTACTGTTAAAAGTGTCGTGGACGAGTGCCAGACAGCTGCGTCCCCGATACTTCGTGGTAATTTTCAATCCAAGAGTTGTTTTCGTCATCATTGGACCCCGGAAAAACGTGTGGAAAACGTACTTCACAATTGTGAATCGTAATTCAAAAGCTTTAAACAGACCGTTGACGACCACGGTAACAACTTTTGACATTTATGCGTGGATCACCGAAAAGTTTGTGAATCATGAAAATGACTAAGCTCTATTTTTTGTCTGTTTTCCTACCAATGGAACCTTTCTCACGATTCGTCCTACGGTAACTTTCCCTCGTAAAATTCTCACCACGACACGTGCGCACCTTTTCTATTGGATTATTGCTAATCACGGTTCAGAACTGGATTGGTTTGATTTGAAAAAAATGTTTAGCAGAACAGATTCTCGAAGTGAAATTAAACTCCCTACGCCACTGAAGCGGCTAGTGTCCGGTAGTATTGAACACTATCACGTTGTCCGACATTGCGCCGAAGTTTGTTTGCAGTCGGTACACATGAACAAGTCAGATAAAAGTTTAGTCCCGAGACCATAGGGAGAAAGATTGCATTTCTGTCCACGGACTCTGTCCGAGAGTCGAGCTAACTCGGAGAATCAAGGCACCGAGGTGCCAAGAGTTCGCCTCTGGTTTCTTGGGTTGTAAACATGCCCTGCGAGGCGTTCGAAATGTACCTTTATCTGGAAATACGCTCTCCTCGAGTCTGAGGAAACTACATCAACACGTCAGTCCAGCGATCGCAGAATGGCGAGATTTTTAGCGTTACCCTAGATATTTTTTTGGAGAATGATCCAAGCCATTGATATCAAGCTCGACTTCACGGTTTTGTAGCCAAAAATGGTAGGGCTGAGAAACTAGAATCATCAATCCATTGTGAGACCATTGATTCGTCCATGGTCCGGAGTCCATCAATTCTTGTCAAATTGATCTTGATTATCAAAATCACAACCGTGAGCAGCTAAGTAACAATAAGTTAAAAGGATGCGAGCGTTACTTTCTTCAGTGACAACTGGTTCGGTACGTTGTATATATCTACTCAAGTTATTTCACGATTCACTTGCAACTCCAACGTCTCCATAATACAATTTTCTTTTTGTCTAGTTGCGAGTATGTATGTACAAACATCAATATACCCTGCAAAATATCGAGGGATCCCGATAAGGTCCTGGCCACTGTTCCAATGGAATTCCGATGCAGTTGGCCGAATTTATGGTTGCCATGATTACGTCTGACATGGTCCCCGTTGGGTATCGGCAATGCCTCGACAAATTTCTTATACCGAGGACGGGAGTGTACAGAAAGAGTGAGAAAGATAGAAGAGCGAGAGAGGGAGTTGGTCACAGCGTTCGATGACCTTAAAATGCATTATATGCCGAGGAACACCTCGACGACGTCACGAGGAGGGCTCAACGCAACGAGTGAGAATTCAGTGTCCGTGTAACCAGTTTACTGCATAATCAAAAAATTCTTTTACCTATAGGCACGCACGAAACCCTCAAGTTTTATATTTAATGACCCCTGGCGAACAGTGACACCTGTTATCCCAAGCTGTGTTGAATCATTCGAGAATCTTGTTTTACAACGAATCGTTAATCATGGGTTTAATCGTTTACGGCCTGAGAACTGAGCCTCAGAAATATGAGCATTGGTCGAAAGCGGTGAACCAAGGAAAAGACGCCGCCGTTTCCGTGTGTCATTCCCACATATGTATCCAGTTAGTTTACCTCACGCGTTTACGAAATATCCTCATTCATTACGCAAGTTTTCTGCAAATTTTCAGCATCCGGTGAAGATTTTTCAGAACTTCGTTGCTTCACAGTTCGACGTCTTTAATACACATCTCTCGTCATCGCCATTCCGCGGTTTCTCACTTCCCGGTTGGAAACCTGCATTGAGCGACGTCTCGTTTCACAGCTTCTTACCGAGTCACCACCACTCGTTCAGTAATCGCGACTGTGATAATTGGCCGGAAAAACAGAACTAGCATTGCACAAAATCGCTAATCGCCAAAGAGGATATCAGACACGCGTGGGTTCCTGTAACCACACACACGTGAGAGAGCCTCGTGGGCGAAACTTTTCGCCGGGTTTTACAACGCGGCGCAATTTATGTCCCATTTATGACCAAAGTCTGCGGGTCGATGAAACGCGCTTACATCAGGAAACCGATCGGTCAGAGAAACGGCCAATGGGTTAGGATGTTTTCAACAATTGTAAGAAAGAATTGCAAATACAAGGAATCTTTTTCCGTCGCCATTCGTCCAACAGCTTCATCTGCATTCTCGGAATAAACATAGTGAAGCATTCACTGTACGATCACTTCAAGCACTTCGGTGTCTGCATTCACAGAGGAGTTATCGTATCGCTGAGTTGAAACTGGCAAGTGGTCAAAACAAAGAACCTGAAGAAAGGTGGGAGAGCGAATTAAGGATCGGGGTTCGTTAATCGGGAATCTAATGAGTTCGCGGTAAGGAGAGAGAAGGAGAGAGAGACCGACAGATTAACGAATCGTGAGTAAGGAGGTGACAGTTCAACGCACCTTTCTCGATACGGAATTATACGCACGCAATGCGTCGTCGACTCTTCGCCAGAATTATATTGCGCTACCAGGCGAGTTGTAAAGTGATCTACTCCCCTTCCCTGACTTCATTTCATGAGAAATACGATACACCGAAGAAGAGACTGCCTGCATGTTTGCTTTCTTGCTTGCTTGCTGTGTCAGTGCGTTGTTAAATGCGTGCGCGAACATCGGGGCATCAAACCTTGACACATCCCTGTCACTCGTAATTCACACCGATCCCCTGTCATCGAAAATTGACAGCCATGCCACGTCAATATATTCATCAAATTCAGACAATTTTAAGAAAGCTGAAAAATAAGGGTCAGTGATCAGTTGTTGACAATTGCGACGATGGCAAGTAACTATACCCAAACAAATGTCAAATTTCGACGTCAAACAAATTCGTACGGCTTCGAATGATTCGAGATGAAATCGGGCATTTCCACATCATTTAATTACATAGACCTCAATGTTTTGGGCACGATATTGAATGGCTTGGAACGAGTTTTACTGTAAGTTCGGTTGGATCAAAGAATACTTTAGCGCTGAAATCTTTGCTAAAGCTGTAAAGATTGCGAAATTATTTTAATATGCGAGGTAATCTTCCGCGTCCAACGAATCAGCCGTAGCACGTGTTTCGCAATTTTTTTTTGTTTTTTTTCTTCTTTCTCGCATATCCTTATTTTCGCACGCACTCGGGTTGTTTATTTTTTGATACCTATCCTATTAGGAAGTTTTTTTTGTTTGTTTCATGCATATTTATATTATAATTACGGGGTACAAGAAGGTACGTTGAGTTAATTAGTGAACGCCTAATATTATGTCTGGAAAAAATGCTTTTGACGGGAAGTTAATACGTGCCACGGGAACCGTCGGGAAAGAAATGAGAACAAAAAGGGTTTTAATGAAAAAAAAAACCACAAGACGGGATTATATTATACACATCCCGCACGTTACGAGTACACTGGTAATATGTTACAGGTATGTATATATATGTACGAGTATGTCCGAACAGCGAGAAGTCGGTTTCTCCGTGCTGTTTTCGCTCACTTCAAAGAGATCAACAAAATCCCGACGTCTCATTACCGTAAACAATTATACACGAATTATTTAACCACTCAGAAAAAGAGTTTCCTAACAGGCGTTGCGTACGTCCCTCAGGGTCATCAGATAAGAGAATGAACGAACGAACGAATTCGATTGTCAAAACGAGGAGAAGATGAATTTCACCCGACAGCTCACAGCCGGCTGAGCCTGTCTTACTCTGTCAAAACGGCAACCCGTCGTCGAGGAAGAAATTTCGGTCCGGCTTCTCGAATGTAAATTAACCGCCGATTAAAATATGTCTGCATGCCGATTCAACGAATCTCGATAACATTATACCGGACCTGTTTCACAAAGGAAGAGGCAACTCATTTTTATTATCACAGATCGAATCGGGGCAGACCTGATTCCTCCGGTTCTACAAAAACGTGTTGTTCGGGACAAATCACCTGTAACACATGGCAAAATTTTATGGAACGAATTTCTTCTGACAGGTAACCAAAAAAAAGGCGAAGAAAAAAAAACCTGTCAATTCAGAGAATTCGTCGTAAATTCGTCTACGAATAAAACAAACTATCTATTTTTTTAATACTGTTTATCCTGATCATGAAAATTCGATTGTTGATTAGCTCCAGTTGCCATTTGTGAACCTTATTTTTATATACCGTAAAACTATACCACGACAATTAGTGTGCAAAAATTAGTTTTCTTGATTTTTAGTCTCTCATCTTTTTTCTCACTCTTTTTTCTTCCAATGAGAAAAAAAAAAGAAAACAAAGAGCTTTCGCGTAGCTGGACTTTTAATCGGCCGAGAGGAGATAGTATTGAAAAAGAAACTAGGCCCTGTCACAGTTTTGCATTCCTTTAATCTCGACAGTTGGATGTGGATTCACCCTGTCAAGATCATCTAGACGCCGTGAATAATTCCCAGCAGGAGATGTGCCACTTGGAGTCGTCCGTTGTTGTGACGGACAATTCTCCCCGTTGTCTTTTATTGCACGCGAACTAATTCCAGCTAGCGCTTATTTGCTAGTCAGGTTAACGATTTCCAGGAGCAACGTCAGGCTCGTTTATAATTCCAATCCACTGGACCGTTGAACAACAATTTCTCACAAGGTTCTTTCAAAGGTGTTTGATTTTTTTTCCCATCTCTCTTAAAAATCTGCAGTCTGCTCAAAATTTTTTTTTCCCATGCTGTAGTTGACGGATGAACTTTTTTCGTAGGTCTCATGCGAAATGGAATCTTGTGCGAATCAACGTTATTTTTATCGAATTAAAAAAATGTAAAAAAATGTTTGTAGCTTAAAAAGTCTCGAAGGATTCGAATAAGCGTAATATTTGTACGATTCGAGCACGGTTGATTTAATGAAATTAAGTAGAATTACAGTAAAGTGGTATAAGAAAAAACGAAAATAGAGAAAATCAAGTCATTTTGACTTTTTAAACATCAAGTCTCAGGTGTGTGACAATTGCGAGGTTTGATTTTATTTATGAAGAATTCTATGGTCCGAATTGAGGTGCAGGAGTTGACGAAATTCGAAATTCGAATAGTTGAATTACGGATGCGATCCGCGTAGTACAAACATCGTGGAAAAAATAGACAAACAATATGAGTATAAGAAGTCCCGAATCCTAACGACTAGTCACACCGCTGTTCTCCGACAAAACTCACGCAGACATTCTGGAGTCTAGCAAAATAAAAAGAATAAAATAAACCTGTATTTGGTTTGCATGACGTGTACTTTATAACCGTTGTAGGAGAAAAAGCGACAAAAAGTTATACGAGTATATATAAACATACTTAAAAATTTGATAAATTCCCATGAAGCAATGTATTTATATATGTACGTGTAATGTATGTATATAATATAAGTTATAAAGGCGAATATTATTCTCACAGGCATCTTAAAGTGTGGCGAGTGGATTTCTGTTACGTTGAATGTAAGATGACAATTGGAAAGAAAATAAAAATCTCAAAGTAAAGATGTCAGTACAGGTAACATGTTGGTTTTATTTAGTCTCATCCCAGCATCAAATTTCTAGTTTTTCTTATTATTACGACATGTGTTCTTGACTAATTTCAATTTCTACCGTAACCGATGAATACAGTTCTGGTTACAAAATGGAAATGATGTTCTGCGAGCTCAAGGTCTTACTTGATCGCGAAAAAATTTAGTAAATTAGACAAACGGATTAAACGTTGCAATAATCGGATAATGCAGTATTGAAAACTGTAATTCCCTAATATTTGAAAAAATTTCAATCCATATTTCAACCATACATCCAGTTGAATGTGGAACTTTTCATTGGCTATAACAAATGAAGTTTTACTCAGTGCAGAGCTGCAGACATTGACTTATAAAACGTAGTCCAAATTCGTCCATCGCGTGTCTATTTCTCTCTCTCTCTCTCTCTCTCTCTCTATTTTTCAAATGTTCATCTATCCCAACGTGGCAACCTCGGCGAACGCACGCAAGGTACATTATATCTACGTCTTTGAGCTGCGGTAATAGGTATAAAACACAAGACACAGCATACCTGAGGAAAGCATGCAGCATCAGCCACGGAGATGCTAATTAATGCAAATTATTTGAAGAGGAAGACTTAAGGCTGTTGTTGGGAAAAACTGATATCTATATCTACCTGCATATACATGTATATATATATATATTTTTTTGTAGAGCGTAAAATTTCCTACAAGAATATATTTTTTTCTTATACCTTCACACTGATTCGTTTTCGAGCAATAAAATTGTAAATTTAAAAAATTTTTTTTCCCATGTTATTTAAATGGGAAATAGAAAATTGAGATTCGCCACCTCTAAATATCAATATTAAGAGCTCGTATTTTACCGAGGTCATTTTTGAGGGACACTCGGAAGATTTTTCAATGTTTCGGTTTTTTTGGAAAGAAAAGTTTTTTTTTTTTCAGAAAAATTTTTTTTAATTATTTTATCATATATATATATATATATATATAAGAAAGATATAAGATATAAGATATAAGAAAAAAACATATTCTTGTAGGAAATTTTACGCTCTACAAAAAAGATCCGAATAAAGATTTGCGTGAGGTAAGTCGTTTCGGAGTTATCAGGCCTCAAACATCGAACCGTTTGAAATAATGATGTTGTTAATTTATAAATGCTACAAAACTGACTCATATCACTTAAATAGTATTTAATATATATAAATGTATGTTAGGGTGATTCAGGGTGAAAAACTTTTTTTATTTTTTTTCCTCCCAAACAGGTTCAAAAGTTTCATTTAGGTATACAAGGACACCGGTTAAAATTTAAGATTTTAATATTAATATTAAGAAGTGGCTCATCGCAAAATTTTCTTTCTCTGAATCACCCTAATGTATATATATATATATATTAGACTGGGCCAAAAAAATTGACTATTTTTTTTTTTTTGAAAAATATATTGAGAATATCATTCAGTATGGCAAAAAAAAAATTTCATGAAATTTTAAGCCCTTAATATTAAGTTTAAGAGGTCTATCATCGCTATTTTTGATTTTTAGTAATAATTTGATGTTTTACGTCAGAACTGTCGAAATATTGAAGTGAAAAAATTTATGTTCACTTATCCACTTATCTAAGAGGCGAATGGTCCGTCGTCTGCTACAATGTAGTGCGCATGCGCTAAAATCTTTGAGCAGTTATTTACCAGGGTGACCAACCGCCGTGAACGTAACCTCAAAAATATTGACAGTTGTCGCTGGCAGCTGTGCCGAACACCGAGAGGTATCAAAATATTTGAGGTTACACGCGTCGTGGCGACCGGTGATATGAATTTTTTTGCCAGGTTGGCAAGCCTGACGAAAAACTGCTATCGAATTTAAGCGCATGCGCATTACACGGTCGCAGACGACGAACCATTCGGCCGTTAGATGATCAATCCGTATATCCGTACATCTATATGCCGGTGAATTGAATTCCTGCGATCAGATCGGCTTCTTCGACGATCGTACCGAAGGAATTAATTATAAACAGGGAAATACACGCATGGCGTGTATGCTGTATATACATAGTTGTTTGATTACATAAATTATTTTTTCGAGAAGCTAATCTTAGGCGTTCTCGTAACAAATGGAGTGCCTCTTGGACTTGTCGTCGCCGAAAATTTGCTTTGGAAACACGATTGAATAAAAAGAAGAAACTTGCTGTTTTAATATTGAAATATGTTTCGCTTACATATGAATGCAAATTAAATAATTATTTTTAAATCGATATCACCGATTCGGATGTTAATTATTTTATTTCCCTGGATGATTATCTGTCGCCGTCAGATTTCTCGCTCACAGAATAGCCGTTCTCGCATAATTCATTATTTCTTTAAATTGATAATCAATAATAGGGAAATTTTCACAGAAATATTTTGTGTACAATCTCTCGTCGCATTTCAATTATCGATTCGCTAACGATGAGAAAAAACATGCCCAGTAATAGTTTTGGCAGAGAAAATTTGAAAAAAATTTCAATTCAAATTACAGACTATTTATAGCAAAGCAAACACGTTCGAATTCCCGGAATTTTCCTGATTTCTTTTTTCGCCCAACTCGTTTATTATTTCTTTTAGATACTGTGCAGATACGATACTACATCTCAAGGATAGTAAAATCATATTCACCTACCATTATATACCAGCGAATTAGTTACTGATATACAATCAAGCACATGTCGTGCAAACTTCAAATTACACGGTTAGAACTGATAATTGACGAATTGCGTGCATGGTGTTAAATGTCGAAATAAATGGATTTAACATTGGGTGAGAAAATTGGTAAAAGCCGAAACGAAAGTGAGAGAGAGAGAGAGAGAACGTAATTTGTACCGCAATGTCTGACACGTATTACATTCATATTAATTACTCACAATCAGTGTATGGCTAGGTAGCAAATGCGTTATAAATGCACTGTAAATGAGCAATCGATCCGTGATTGGATTAACGGGTATAAGCATAAAACTGCTCTCTCGACAGGCGGGTATGATAACTAACATAATATCTAGTGTAAGATATTTTCCGTTGCATAATCAGAAAGTATAATTAATATACACGAATATTGAACGCGTGTTAACAGCCGTGCAGGCAGGCGAACGAAGCTATTAATTAACGATGACTTTTATTTAACGAATGTAAAAAAAGATATGAAGAAGGAGAAACAAGATCAACGGCGAGTGAAAAAAAAAGAAAAAAATTATAATAAACACACGGACGGAATAACCATGCACGGAATATAAGTGAAAGTCTTCAGGTATACCTGTACACGTGTAAGGGTAAATTCTAGAGAAGGCGTTTTGAGTGTGGACTGTGTAACTGTTTAAGTATGCGTTCTTATACGCGATATACGCGTAAAACTCGTAATATTATACATGTACAGGTGTTGAAGAAAAACGAAATATAAATATCGCACATGCAAATCGTTTCGTATTTCTTGCTGATTTTACCCTATGCGTACACACATTTTGAAATTAAAAATAAATTTGAAAAAATTTGAGAAAAAAAGTGCCATACGTGTAGTCGTGTACCGTACACACGATGCAGTGTATGACACGTTACATGAGTTTGCTTACTCCGGGATCTTTCTTAATTCGGAGAGACGAAGGTGAGGACGAACAGGTCAAGGCCGAAAAGTTCCTGTCAATTCCGAAGTTAAGGTCGTTGAATTCACTCGCCGCTTACCACGTGCTACGAGTAGGAAATGTACGCGGATATGAGAAAGTAAACAGCCAAGTGGACACGGATACTGGAGGTTAGTTGAACGAAAATCGACACTTTTTAGTAATTTTCGTACGTTGATTATTCGTGAAATTATCACATGTGTTCCAAAGCTAAGCGGCTCTCTCTCTCTGAAAATACGAAAAATTGACAAAAAAAAAAGAAAGCTTGGATGTTAATGCTTCGTTTCAAATCTCTTTGAAACTGTTAAAAATTTAACAGATTTGTTCGATTTCATTATACGAAGCGTCATTTTGTTCAACAGACTATTCTTTCCGGAATCACTGAAACGGTTTCTTTTCGTTACTTTGGCATCGTTGGATATTTAACTTTACAACCTTGCATCGATATTGGTTGTGATCAGCCAAATTGACTACTGGAAAACAAGATAATCGGTTTTAGTAACTTATTGTCAGGGAACAATCTACGGTCTTCCTGATAAAATTAGCCATCGTAGAATGAATTCGAGCGAATCTACCTGATTTTTGTCAATTTTGAAGCGATTTGAAATCAAGTATCGTATGATACTCGGGTGGTGGTATGGCTTAGGAGTATCTAAAAACTGGACAAATACTCACCGTACAACTAGATCGTAATAATATTATAAATAACTATCGATTTTCGACCAACCTGCAGAGATCTTTATAGAAACCAAAATATTCTAACCATGTAAATATGTATATCAAGATAACCTTCTTCTAGAACGAATTTTTATGACCTGCTTAAATTTTGTTCAAAAATTTCAGTGAAAATCTGTGCAACCAAAACTGGCAGTCCGCATGGAAAAAAAAATGTAGCATAGATTCCACATTTGTCGCGGTAAATATATGTACGGCAATTTCTGGAGCCATTCGTACATTTTTTCTTTTCTCTTCTCTCTCCGTAGCGTCGGTGATTTTCAACGGTTGCCACAACGAAGAATAAGATGAAGAATAAAAAATGACGTCAACTCGACGAAGCCGGACCTAAAATCTAACGCTCCAAAGGGTCCTCACGGTTCTCGGCATGATCCACCAGTTAGCGCGCACACACACACACACGCACACATTCGTTGAGATTCCTCAAATAATTTGCAGAGTTTTGTGGGCTGTTATATATACATATATACACACCGTCGGCTAATGGGACAAGAATTGGTGGTACCGTCAATGTAAACGATTCTAATTAGCACGTGTCCTCGACGCGGATCATAGACTGAACACATCGGGCGTTCTTTGTGTGCGTTTGTAAGATACGTCGTGTATACATACATATATATATATATATATTTATATACATATGCTTGATATGGAATTAACGGTACACGAAGATCAACGTCGCATCGCGTTATTAGCGAGCAGCCCGAAGTGTAAAGAGTGATTGTGGAAGACAGCCGTCCGCCGCATGATGCACAGGTATCATTATGGGTACGTACACACATGTTGGTATATAGTTAGACGGATAGATAGATAGATCGGCGGTATGTGCCGCGCAGTCTGCAGGCGTGACCGTCGTAAGCCTTCTTCGATTTCTTTTTTTTTCTCTCGCATCCTTCCACCGATTTGCTTTTTTCAAACCACTTTTTTTCTCTTTTCAACTCTTTGTCGAGTTTCTGGCACGGGCAAAGTACATCATATACGATTACCGGTACGTACCAAGTTATCAACGTGTACAGATTTGTATTTTACTCTGCTTGTTTTTGTTTTTTTAATGCAGAAAAAAAAATAGTTCTTCGTTTATATATATATATATATATATATATATATATATATATATATATATATATATATATATATATATGGGGCATTCCACGCCGATTCGACCTGGGTTTTACCCTTGGCCTCTTAGATTTGGCGAGCGATTTTTTCTGCGATCGTTCTCACTTTGAAAGGTGTACTCGGTTTTTTTTTATTTTGACTCAATTTCAATTACCTACAATTTTTAGAAACGATTTTATCGACCGACCAAAATTAAAATTTTTGATAAGATTCTGAAAAATCCTGTGTCAGATGTAAAAATTTTCAATTTTGGACCCCGAGTGGACCGGTTTTCCTTTCTTACTGTTTTCAAGGTATTTCCAAAAAAAAAAAAAAAAACGTTAATAAAATTAGAAGCGGAAGTCGATTTGCTATGGATGGTTGCTGAAACATTTTTATACGTCACATGGGATTTTTGAAAATTTTTTCAGATTTTTCGCAAGATGTTTTTCTCTTCTTTATTTTGCCAATAAAAAAAAAATTGTAAATGGTAAAATGGTTCCGAAAAATCTGAAAAAACTACTATTTGAATCACTTATTAAACTGTAATGCGTATATTTATGTATTAACTGTATATCCCCTTGCTATGGGTTAAATGTACCTGAAGAGCAATAAACTAATACTAATATATGTATACTAATTTTACTAGTTGATTGTTTTTTCTTTCCGGAATAATAAAAAAAAAAAAAAACGCATTCCTCAATGTGGAACAGTTCATTATGTACAACCATTTTTATCCATGGGAGGGATATTAGCTTCATTGGGAATTTATTTGGGGATAGTTTTTTTATGGTAGGCCGTAGTGAAAGCCAAATCGATATTGCGTCGGGCCTTGAAGATACCGAGAAATCTGTACTTTTCACCAATTTTCATCCCCTTACGAGTCGAATTTCGAAAAATGCTTGAAAACGTTTTTAGATATTCAAACGAGTAACCGTTACAAACAAAAACCAAATCGATACCTTGCCGGGGTGAAGTGATATCGAGAAAACTGTGAAAAACACGTTTCACCCTTTATATCACACCCTTGGGAGTGGAAATCAAAATGAGAAAGATGTTCACCAAATTTCATGTTTTTAGGTCCAGGGCGTTGGATTTCTTCTTTCATATATTTAGATTGCAGATGAATAGAAGAATTAACGGATGAAATGGATTTTTTTTTTATTTGAATCTAGAACGATTCCGGTGAAATTGCACCTGACTTTCTCAAAACTAAGAACCATTAGAAAAACTAATAAAATAAGAAAATTGTAAGAGAAAATAATTTTTTTAATTAAACCTTCTGTACCTCGACTGACTTACAATTAAACAAAAATACAGTCGAACAAACCGATCAATCTTGATCGCATCGCGAAGACTTTCCTAACTTTGATGTATTATTTTTTTAAAGTTAAAACCCGAAACCTAAGCAGTGTACATACGCGAAAAGTATAGATAATAAAAAGAAAACGGAATTATCAGAAGACTCGGGTAGAAACAAACACGTGATACCGTCTGTCTGCTGACGGAGGTAGAAATCCGACTCTTACATCTAAACGCACCACTTTGCCGGAATAGCCGTAACGCGTGCAGGGCCGTCAGAAACGAGCATTTCTCTACTTACGGATATAATTTGACTTTTACTATACGTTATATTGCATAGGTGTATACGTATACGGTGTCGATGAATCATCGAGTCGCTGTGTGTGTGACAATAATGCAAATATCGCACTTTGCTGTTTTCTGTGTATATCATTTAAACGTAAAGTAAGCAGAAATTTTATTCCGGTAATTTTTTTTTAACACTTTGTTTTCCCTCCTTGAAAATACACAGAGAAATATATTATACGTAATATACTATAATAATATGTCGATACTCTCAAAAACCTGGAGGCGATATTTATTTTATTTTCATGAAAAAAATCCCAGCTGAACTTGATGTCAAAAGTTTTTAGCTGCCGAATTTCCCCTTTCCTTCACACGTTCTGCTTCGCGTTAGGTTACGATGCAATTTAATTAGGAGAATTCCAGAGAATTAACGAATCGCAATCCATCTGGCCTTGGTGATTTCGATGACAAGAAAACCGTTATGTAATCATACAGCGCAAACTACCGGCTTCGACGTACGGTTGACACATCGCCTTCGGGAAGCTTGACGACCTTGTAAGGCTAGCTTGAAACTTGACGCTAAAGTCCATATTAGCTCTATAACAGTGAGCTTCAATACTTACGCGTTAGTCAAATATCTCTCGTCTCGTACTCACAATCAGTGTTCATGTTTATTTCTTTTTTTTTTCTCGTTACTTTTTTCTCTATTTCACTCTGACACCTTTTCAGAAGAGCAAGTTTGTCTATTTCTGTGTATAACTCTCTAATCATTTCCCGTTGATCAGTGAACTAGCAATAAAATATGAAGTTAAATATTTCGAATCCGTCAAAGTTGGGATTCATGCCTATATAATAACGATTCTGAATCCTACGCTGATTCTTTTTCATCGACGTAAGGCACGAATCGACTTTTATTATCTAATAGATCAGTTTAGTCGTAAGTGAAACATGAGATTCACCTTTTCGTCAACGATCGTGAACTCGGAACTTAAACTTTCGGTAGCGTCGAAGGACAACTAATTTACCGTGATACGCGAGTCGTTAAGCCTGAGTGACAAAGCAATGGAGAACAGTGATGAGGAACGGCGAAGATTCCTCCGAAGAGTTTTTGAGTACGTGCAGGTATAACCGATAAAACGGCATACCCATGAACCGACCTGCTTTTGACTCCAACAAGTCGAACGGAGAGGATAAAACAATAACCAAGCGACAGTCGGAATGCGACAGCCGATGGGAATAATGGGAGGCTGGTAATGGAAGCCTTTGTCGAAACGATGAAATTGTGCCGTTTCATAGAGGCATCCATAATTGCTGTCCAGTGTTCACTTTGACGTACATGCTTACGAGATAATAGGGATGAAGCCCTTTGTCGCCTAGGGCCAACTTATATCTGCTCGTTGAGAAGCCGAAAGCTTCCAAGGAACGACGTAGCTGTCCTTTTAGTCTCCTCTTATCGCTTCGTTCGGACTTCGGAATTCTGACTCACGCATTAGCAGCACCACGAAACGCTTCAAAACACCAAAATGGACTTCGAGACTATGGATCTGGTTCAGGATCCTGAGCCGAGGAATGCGGCGATACAAAATTCGTTATACACACTTGAGTAACATTCACGAAGAAATGATGATCCTTATACGTCTCCAATTATAAAAATATACAGGAACGTGACTTGATTGAATGGAAGTCAAAGTTGAGATTTTCAAATGAAATCTAATGTCGAAATGCCGAATGTTCTAAATTCCGAATCCATCCCCGAACAGACCCAAAAATTCTTAATGGTCAAAACCTCGAACGGTCGAAACTCTGAATAGATCAAAGTTCCGAATGGCAGATATGAAGGTTCATACGATGTATATTTTCCATCATTATTTTAACGATCAATCTGAACTTTGAACCCACGACCACTCGATTAATGTAGAAACGAATTTCGCGTACAAGATAATTGCTTTATGACCTATGCTATACATGATATCAACTAGTTCATACTTGAGTCTGATTTCGACACACCTGCCATTCTGAATCTGTCAACGAAGATCGGCTAATCTTTCCACATAAGACAGCCAGCTACCAGTTCGATTAGATGTACTTGTTTGTACTTTTTTTCCACGTGCTTCTGCGTCAAAATCTACACAAACACGCTTCGCGCAAACAGTCGGAAATTGGACAAGAAACTCACCTTTGTCGTTCAAGTCTTCGGCCTCCGCAGAAGTCTTTGGTTTCACGCCAAAGCGGTGCTGCGGTCGATCGAAGGCGATGGAAGCTCCAGTGACGATTTCCGGTGGTCGGTCCGATTCCTCGTACAACTCGCGGCCTTGAGGTGTGACCGTTTCGTTGAGAAGGTCGCGGTGATTGGACGGTCCAGAAATGGTACCGAAACGGACACCGGTCCAAAGAATAACGAGGAGCACGACCAATAGCACGATAGCGACGCATGCCGCCGCGGTTGCAGCGCGTCCCACAAAACGCGACATCGTAACGTTTTTTCGTTATCGAAATCCGCGCCGATTGTTCGAAAACTTCAAAACACTTTTAGGGAAGATATCAACACTCGACGAATGATTCACTGATTCGAAGTGTTCAGGATTGTTCCATCAGAGTAACAAACACGATTGTCAGATAATTTCGGTTTAAATACTTTTTATTTCGATTTCGAAAGATCGAGCTACTTCACGTGTTGTATTTTATGACTGTACGTAAATATCGTTCGTTTTGTCTATAACAATACTGCACCAACAGGAGCAGGTTATTTAACGCGAACTATAAAATTAGTGGCAGTTGTAAAATGGCACTGGGTCTGTGATATTATTAATGGCAGTGTAATATCGGGTGGACTTGATGTTCAAAGCTTTGTTTCGAATACATCTACGACAGTGCAGCGAGAATTGGAGAGCGTCCAAAAGGGAAGCAACTAGAACGAAAACGTTCGAAAAATTCTCGCTGTTCGAATAATCTTAATCTTAGAATACGGTGTGACTTTTCGCAATGATTTTTTTGTACCAGTAACAACGATTTTAAGTGTATCAGCCTTGCCAAAAATGGTTAAAGGCGTACACTCGCACCGTGATAGTAGAGTTCGACATTTTCGACGGTGGCTTCGACTTGTTGATCCAGATTTGACTTCTACTTTTTCCGGAATCTTGGATTTATGATTTCTTACCAACCGAATAACGAAACCCAATTTAAAGAGTATAACTCTGTTAAGCTACACGCCGAAATCGGTCCGAATCCTCGACTCTCGGAGTGTCGATCAATTCTTTTCGCACACCTTGCTCGAGTCCTCGTATACGTCGTCTTACACCTGAAACATAAAAATTGAGAAAATCAAGATTAGTGCCTAGTGGGGGTAGGTTGTAACGAGTTAATCGTATGCGATTTTTTATACCCGAACAGACCAGTGTCGGGGAAAGCGAAATGATTGAAGAGTTTTTTGCGATAGAACAGAAAGAGTCAATTTTTTTTCGGCGAAAATCTACATCTTTTTCTGGTCCACGACGTAGCCGCCGTCGAGAGAAATCCATCGAGCTACGACTCGCTAATATTAGACAAGCGGATCTCGAGATATCGCAAGTTTCTTCGCAGGGATAGCGCTAGTCGCGCGAGTGCCACGGCAGCTATTCTAGCTACTCGCGCCCACGTTTCGTCTCCAGAGACTCAAACTGTTATATCTCACGACTCCTTGGTCGAAAATTGATCGGCCAGGGCTCGTTGGAATCATTACAACATCGGCTACGATAAAAAGTCGCATATGTTCCGTCTCGAAAGCGTTTGGTTCGCGTCATGCCCCGAAAATCCGTCGGCTAATTTTGAGTTCACACTTCGGATTCCAATCGAGCGAATTTTAAAACGGTCGAAACAAATCCAATCGGCTATGGAGATATCTGTATGCCTTTCTAGATCAGATATACGTTGTCAGCTCAATTGTATAAAACTGCGGTAAACCAATATTGTCTCCTCGGGGACCTTGAATAATTTTTTTATTGCGGTAACTTCGTACAATCCACACGCAGTCGTAGTAACCCTGACCATATTTTCGTACTGTGCGGCAGCGTAATCACCGTATTATATAATCGCGTACTGATAAGAGTTACATTATTCACGGCTGTAATTTTACGCCACGATATTCTTTGCGAGGTCAATAAAATAAATATTCTGAGAGTAATTTGCTGGGAAATCCGTAGGCGGCGTGACTTACGTCGTTGTTACTTGCGGGATTTTCTTTATTTGGTATAAAGCAATTAGGCAACATTCACAATGTACATTCACCTTTACCTACGGCTAGTATTATAATTACGTCCCGTAGGACGGTAATAATTGTCTTTGTCAACAGTGACAATATACCGGAGATAGACGCCTTATATCTAGACATCCGTATGAACTAATCAGTGTCGTGTTTTAACCATATCAGGCAAACGTATATTCATTATTTCGTGAGAAACTTGAGGTCATGATTGAAAGACAATCGTAATATTAAAAATAAATTAGCATTCCTGAGATTGTTTAAAAAGAAACGAAACCATTCGTCATTAATATTAAATATAACTGTATTGAAAAGTATCGCAATTTGTTGTTTTTGTTCACCCATTTTTCATTTTTCGGCTTAATTATATTTATCTTTCCAATCATTGAAACGGGTTTCCAACGACCGGAAGACACTAAGAATAGATGATTGAATTATGTACCTTGTGGTAGGTGTATTCCAGACCTGTAATAGATAATGTCAAACTCTGCTCGATTCATAAAACTTGGCGAGTTTCATTTTTTCTCGAGTCTTTACGTTGAATCAGGTCAGTTTTTTTCAAAGTCGGTTGATGAATATTATATTTTCAAACTATAACCAAAAAAACAGATCTTATTTCATCCAAATTTTATTATTAGTCTGACCTGACCATCCAATTAAGTATATTAATTTTTTCCGAGTAGCAAAAAATCAAGTACACTTTTTTCCAATTCTTTTTCATGATCGGATCGAAATTTACGTAGATTTTTGTTTAAAAGGAAGTCAAGTTTTTTCAAGTCTCACTATTCTCTGAGGATTAGGTAAAGTTGATGTCTTCATACTAGATATTTTGAGTATTATTGGTCTCGTTGCAGTTTGTGGAAATCAAAATCGTAATTAAAGGTAAAACGAAAAAAGGGCGGGAAGGAGGGTATTTTTAAAATCAGTCACGGTACGAAAAAGTATTGCACAAAGTATAGTCGATCCAATAACCGTGTCTCGGCTGCGAATGGTGTAATATCAGCATCAGGAGAGGCTAGTGACCTCGCGTGGCGTCCGTGGTCTAGGTCAACTTATTCTCTCCCTTGGAACCTCCGCGTCATTGTCAAGCGGTGAAACCTTACAGTAAGTTAGGTATACGGAGTGCGATGACTGCCTCGTTCCTTCCCGGCACTTGTACCGATCGTTCTCCGTGAACGCGGCGTTTGCCCCACGGCGAACGGCACACTGTGTGACAAGTCACGGTCAGCGTGGACCCGCCGCGATGACTTTAGGAACGAGGGCAAAGTCGACGCGCCTTATGCAGACTTTGGCGCGTTGCGCGCGGAGGCCGAGATTCGATTTGGCGGGAAAACTCTTCCCACCGAAAGAGAAAGGAGGAAGAATAATTGAGTGGTATTCTTGCGGCGAAGGATCCTCGCGTCACGAAGAGAGTATTAGGCTTCGAATAAGAATAAAAATGGCCCGCCCACCGGACGGGAACAATGAAAACGTAATTTGAGGCATATTAGGAATGTAAAAATAATACGGCGATAAGTCGGAGAGATGACCAGGAACGGAGATCGGAGTTGGCAGTTATCATACGTGTAGTAAATGTATCGGACTGACGCCAAAAATAGTATCTAATAATCCTGAAGTCGTAGCGAATTCAAGGCCAGAGAGAGATAATTAGAAGAAGATAGGTTATAGATAAAGAGAGGGGAAATCTGGCTCGTTGGCATCGTTCCAAAGAAACATCGACGTAAAGTTAGCCGTTGCGAGATATTTGTCACCGTCGAGTATAATCGATGCACCACGTATCGGGAAAGGAAAAGCTTCCACACCTGCGATACTTCTATATTTGAAATAATGATTTGTGACGAAAAAGTTACTGAGAGTAAACGGCAAATTCTAACAGACTAAGTGCCCAACTGCGCGTGCAAAAAATAACCGAGCTCTATTGATCGACGAAATCGCACCGCGGTAGTATTTTTGTCTGCAAGGCAGGGCAGCCAATTTACGCGAAACGGGGCATGGGATGTCAAATTTTCCCACGTCAATTGGTGAATTAAAACTAGGTGGTTATCATGACTCTGATCAGTCGTTAGTCAGGCGACGATAAAAGCTTGCCAAACTAGCCCAAATCTCAGTATAAACTATTTGCGATCAATTTGACAGCAAAAAAATCCTATCGCCAACATAACCTCCGTGAGCCGCGTTTGACGGTTGAAGCTTGAGGTGGCCAGCCTGCACGAAAATATAGCAAGACTCGTGCAATTACACGCTTAATCTGCTGAATTTCACCGTTTTTTTTTCCGGTATATTTAAAAAATTGCACTCATGAATTATCTAAATTATAACGCAGTAACGTCGATAAAGAAATATTTGACGTTTTCATACCAAAGATTGCTGAACAACTTCCCTGCTGAAGAACGCATTCCTTGTGATGTAAAAACGTTTTAAATGATTTTTCAAGCGTTCGAGATAAGAATAGGTACAACTTAGACAGCTGTAAATTTTCAACGTTCGTTGTGAAATATCTCGTCAGTTACGCATATTTCGCGTTATAGATTTGACAATGCGTCTTGAAAGAATACAGGCTTAGCTATACATTCCAAGATCGAATTGGAGTCTTATAAATAACATATTCAGACGGAAAAATTGAAAATCAGCTTATTTTAATGACGTTTCAAGAGAGAAGGTAGAGTACCATATATTTTGTAAAACGTGGAAATACATTTCTTTTGGAGAAAATGGGATATTGAAATTCTGGTCAATCATAACTCAAAAATTAAACCTTTGCAAGCAATAACATTTTGGTTTTGGATTTTAATCAATGGGCCGCATTAAAAGAAAAAAAAAAACAACAATTACATGCGAAATTTCCAAGAGTCGAATCATAATCTGCCACACATACCGGGACAATCTCTTGAAACTTGAAAATCAACTGCGCATGCACCAATTTTATGGGCTGTTCGTGCAGGCTGGAAATCCCGAATTTCAGCTGTCAAAACTCTGTTTCTGGCGGCGGTGTAGTTGACACGAATTTTCGAGGTTAGAATCTCAAATAATTGAGCTATTGACTCGGAAAGGTTTCGGAAGCATTTGTTATTGTGCCGGGAAGTTGATTCTTCAAAAAACGGTTGAAACTTGAAGCTCATGCTCTTTAAAAATTCAAACGTGCCTAAACATTTTGCGTACGTTGGCCCGCCTGCATCGCAGACAAAAATATCGCTGCGGGAAGATTTCGTCGACGAATGAGATTGAATTATTTGGCGCATGCGCGGTTCATTTTCAAGTTTCAAGAGATTCTCCCGGTATACATTTCCATTATACGATATTATGCGTTAATATTTTTGTTTTACTTCTTTCTTTCGGTTGTAGACGTTCATCGAGCGTTCTTTTGTTTAAACATCACATTGCGTAAGATTCCTGTATATTAGACACACATTGTGTACAACTGAATTTTATTATCCAACCTTATAATTACCGTACACTATTGTGCGAGGAAAAAAAGAAAAGCAAAACTCTATATCCGCAGAATAATGCATTGACGTCATTATATTTCGTGCCGCGGCTCATAGTAGGTTAGGGTCGCCAAATCTATCGCCTCACTTGTCGATTACGGTTTAAATCTAGCCTAACCTGACGGACAGACTTTACATCTATATTCACACAAACGTGCATAAGGTCCATGACACGTAGAAAAACAAGTACGATGAATAGGAATGGGGGAATAAAGATACACAATTTTCAAATCGAAAGTGACCTTTTGTTCGTTACGTTAGAGGTAATACTTCCGATTTGAGAATACAAACAATTTTGTTTTTCAATTACGTCCTATTCTCATAAATCCTGTAATAATCCAGTCAAAAACGTGCAGTTTCAATCACAACAACCGGCCCCATACGATTACGTTTTTCCCGAGAAATTATCAACCTTAATTAAATTTAATTAAAATTAAACGGTCATGCGTCAACGTACAAGCCAGTTATAATCATTCAATCTGACAAGCAGATTGCACACATGTATACGTATAATACGTGCAATGAAACAGTCTGCGTAATCACAAATTATTCCCAATTAATAATATCTTTAATGCAATTAATATTAATATTGTGAGGACAGTTGTTGTATTTCTTTTTTTTTTTTTTTTATTCTCCTCTTTATTTTGCTTCTTTTATATTTTTGAAGACGAAACTGTGGCGCCTCCGAAATCGCCTCTCGCTTTGACCCGAGATTGTGTCGTACGACAAGATGAGCAATGAGAATGGAAGCCTGCACACGTTTATGTGTAATACCTATCACACTGACGCGAATCGTCGATTTATCGTCCATGGAATGTTTCGCGTTCGCGGTAAACGTGCATAGCTAATAGCATCGATGCCCTTGAAATAGGAAAACTCGCCGTTTGTTTTTAAACACCGTCTTCTCGCCCGCAGACGTTCGCGCACGTAACGTTCTCAGTGCGCGGAAAAAGATGTAATAATAAATATCCCCAGTATCGATAAAAGAGACACGCTTGGGTCTCGGATGCTCGCTAAATATACTATAAATAAATAAATACGTTAATGTAATTAGCTTCGTGAGGAGTAATCGCAACGTACGAATGATTTATTCAGCCGTCAGTATTCTTGCGTACTACATTCGTTGATGATTAGTTCGTGTTTAATAAAGTAATAGATAATAATAAAGTATAGATCAGACAAAAATAAAAAAAAAAAAAACTATTTCGAGAAAAATTTTCTTTTCTTTTTATTGTTACAAAAGCCTTAGAATGTTATTGCTAGTACCAGAAGATGTGGCACAATTTACTACGCAATTGTGATTGCGGTCGAAAATGCGATATTTTTTGGTTATTCCAACATTAAATTTGTTTCTTCGGTATATCGAATTTTTTCAGTTTGATAAAGTGGGAATTTTTTGCAACGTGATTTCATGCCGTATTCGCTGCTACAATTGTCAATCATATGAGGAATTTGATTTGCTCGAAGCAACGACAATATAAAACTTGATATGATAGCAGGACGAAAAGAAGCAAATCAGCTTGCGTCCTTGTTTTGTCGTTGTTGTTTAGCCCGCTGGACGGCAAGCGGTGAGCGATAAACTAGTCGTTGAGAACACATTCTTTTACATAATTAGCCTGCGAATTGAGTTGTGCGTAAAAATCATATGATAAGACGAAGGACGCTTTTAAAGAACGAACAAAAATGCAGAGTCTGGGGTTTATTCATTAAACGATACGGTTGACTTGAGAAAATCTCGATCTATGTCAACATCGATTGTCGAAGTTGGCAGTAAAAAAAAAACAAGTCAATCAACTAAATATAGTCAACTTATAACTCTAATTGCCGATTGACTTTATTCAAGTATTTGTGCAAAGTTGGCCAAAATTGGACAAAAGTTTTTCGCCATGAAAGGTAAACCGGTAACTATAATTTTTTTCAACTCGAACTGGTTTGGAAGTATATAAAAAAAAAAAAAATAAAGGATTCTCCATCACCTCGAATGTGGAATTTCCCTACGCTGAATCCCCTGTCAAACACGGACGATCATCACGCAGCGCTAAGAATCTTAGATTAGCACAGCCAGTTGGTCTATTTTAATCCTCAGTCGGTGACTTATACCGTGTGTTGCGCACGTGACATTGGAATCGCGGTGAAATAATGGAGGTTGCCTATAAGCCGACGTCTTTTTAAAATTCGTTCTCATGCCGACGCGTGATAAACCCAGTGACTGTATACTTGCAAGACGTGTTGAACTTAGGCAAGAGAGAATAATAAATCTTCTCTAGAGCGGTGAAAAACGAAATACGATACGAGATGACTGTAGGAAGAGAGGGGTAAAAAATTGGGCACAATACAGAAGAAATTTTCACACGTTCACGAGATACATGTATAACGGACAAAACGTGTGATTTTGCCTGAAAAGCTTGTCGTTATAAATATTTGCCCGTCACTTTCGGCGTCGACTCAACTGGGTCTTATACTTTATATTCGTCGTCTCTTAACGGCTATCAATTTGGCAATAGCGGCTATGGGAATAGAATAAAGAAACGGAACGAAAGAGAAGCTTCTGCTGAAAAAAAAAATCACTGCACTTCACTCGAAACTGCAATAATTAGCTTTACACTTTGAAATAATAAATTGATGCAAAAAGATTTCACAAAACTCCAGCAGCGAGTAAATAGAAATATGTTGGAAAATTTTTTTTTCCAAAAAAAAAAAAAAAAAACAAAACGACACAGCAAACAGATTTTTCTATTCCGTTTATGAGATTTCGGCGAACCGTACCCCAAAATACGGACTGACTGACAAAAACCTTTTGAACATGAGGAGAAATTGAATGGTAGAATCTTCAGTGGTGGAAAAATTGTAACGAAGAATAAAAAGAAGTACCAAATACAAAAACCCACGGATGAGGTTTCGGCTAACCGACCGAACGACGGACTGACTGACTAACAGTATAAAGTGTATGTAACAAGTAACGTATAACCTAGAGCCCCAAAGTTATCTTATAATAATATGTTAATTTTCGTGACATAACACAGCGATATCAATGGTCTCTCTCTCTCTCTATCTCTCTCTCACTATCTTTCGTTCGCAGAACCAAAGCGCGAAAATCGGCTGATTCAATTCTACACGGCACAGTGTGTATAATGTAGTAGTTGAGTGTAGAGTACACATTTTACACCGCCTTTCTCTCTCTCTCTCTCTTACAACACCCACTGTTGTTTACACACATAGTACATAGTTAGTTACCTGTGTGTGTGCATTGCTTGTACAAGGTGAACGCCAACGAACTTTCCTACCCCGAGAGAAATCTTTTATCAACTAGTTTTCATTTTCTATCACTGCCAAAAAATCTGTATCTAAGTAAAAAACGAAAATTAATTTTATAGCTGTGATTAGAGAATTTTTAAACATTTTTTAAACTGTTGTTTTTCGTTGCGGTTATTTGTACTGTATTTTCTTGTAACCGGATTGCGATAATTTAATTTCGAGGCCCTGTTTGATCGAAATAATTTTATAGTCTAATAATCTTACTGATTTAATTGTCCATTAGCCATAAAATTTATCAGTGATAACTATAATTACACGAAATAGTTATTTTTAAGAAATTTTCTAGTAACTTGTACGATATTTAAATCGTTATTGTACCGATAACCAGCCATTTTGAAACAGAATTTTTTGGTAACTGTGACAAATGTAATGTTTATCAGGTTACAAAGTCAACGATACTAGTTGCGCTAGCATGAAAAACCACCGTGGGAAATTATCTGGACAATAGAAATTTGACCCTTGAGCCAAAAAATACAGATTTATTCAAAACTGCAGTGTTACGTTTCGAATGAACGTTATGAGATATTTGTCATCTAGCTCCTCAGATTTTTTTTTTCAAGGTTGGAGTCCACACAAAAAGAATCCTCAAGCCAGTCGCTAAAGCAAAAAATTAAAACAACTTTGATACGATTTAATAGATTTTTTACGAATTTTTGCCAATCTCTTTGATAGTTGTCAAAGCTCTAGTTTCGGATTGAAGTTGAAACTGTGTCAAAATATCGCAGAATGTTTTGAATTTTGGGTGTATCTGTCGGAAGGTTCGCCGACAGAAGTAAAACCGTTGAGAAATATGCAAAAAAAAAAAAAAAAGAAGAAGAAATCATCCTTGACATTATAAAGACAAAGGCTGATGAGCATAATACCTGAAGTATTCGTGTCAGATTTTGAAATCGTATGAAAATATAAAAGAAGAGACATTTTACGGACACCCTATATGTATAATCAAACATTTGGAGTCAATTAACGACAAAATTAACATACATTATAATTATTTGAATCCGCTTTAGAGTACGCGTTTATCGTTTTACGCCCAGACATTTATACATACGAATGTGTGTATAATTCGGTACCGCAGGTTTTCAGTGCTCATTTTAAATTTCCTTTTTCCCCTTGTTACTCGCGATAATCCATGTATATAATTCAGGGTGGTTCTTACGTAGGCTAAAAAAAAAAAACAATTCAAAACGGAGGCTGTTAAATCAGTTCCAAATGTTGAAAAATGTACCTTAATTATTTCAATTTTTTGTTTCATTCCCTTAGTCTCCCTATTTAAGCGGGAAGTTTCAAATTACTCAAAACTACGCTCCTTCGCTATATTTTGTACTGAATTTTATTCCAAGGTTATTCGTAGGCGGAAAAAATTTATAATCTCGAATATTTAGTGAGATTCATCTTCTTTTCAGTGAAAAAAAAAAACATATCTTTCTTGTCAGTCAGATATAATCTGGAAAAAAAAATTGAAACAAAACACTAACATTCATTTAGTCGGTACTGTAATGGAATACCCACATATCAACACTACGTAATATCACAGTCGATGACATGCAAATATTGGGATTATTATTTTTACGTAATCTAATCATTTGTCATCTTGAAAAAAAAAAAAAAATACTGTAGCACACGTTTCTAATGGAATACACCATTGAGGATTTTTTTTTTTCCACTAAAAGAAGTACAATATCATTGAATATTCCAGAATAGGGATTTTTTGTCTACGAATAACCTTGAAATAAAATTCAGTACAAAATATAGTGAATGACAATGTTTTTGAACAGTTTGAAACTTCCCGCTTAAACAGGGAGACTAGGGGAATGAAATAAGAATCTGAAAAAGTTAGGGATTTTTTTTTTCAATATTTTGAACCGATTTGACGCGCTCCATCGTGAGTTTTTTGTCGAACCCATATAAGGACCACCCTAGTACACATATTCGCACCTGTTAACATTCACGGAATCACATGTAAGATCGTTTATTCGATGTTTTAACTGTTGTATTGTATTTCGCTGTTATACTTTATCAGAATGTTGGCATGCGAAATAACTATCAGATTCTTTGTCAAGTTCTGTGTAACTGTAAGGATTAGGCAAAAATATTTCAGTTATTCGGATTCGTGAGAGTAAACAACATTGAAAAGTAAAAATGGTTCTTGCAGATATTCGGATAAAAATAATATACATGTAGGTTTTCCGTACGATTTAATTTCTTTTTGTATTTTATTTTTCACACTTGTTTGTGTGTACATAATGGAACAAGTTGCCGGATTCACTGGGTTCTTTCATACAGGTTATAATTCTGTGAAGTTATCGTGGAAATCACGATTCACGATAAAATAAAATGGAAAATTTCATAATCCTTATGACTAGATCGAATGTCAAGGTTACTTCAGCAAATATTTCTTCCAGTGTTAAATCTCGTCGCATCTTATAAATAAGCCGCTGATTATGTTACGCTATACTCCACGTATCACAAGGCACAAATTGGATCTGAATGAAACGTATTATGCTTGTTCAGCATTTTTGGAGCAGCTTATTGTTAATCCCCAATACATATTGTGCCGGAAAAATTCTGTCGCTCGATTCTTTCTTTTTCCATGTTCCGATATTGTATCGATTTTCACACGTGAAAATTTCTCGAGTACTTAACGCTATAGGAATTATGTACTCTATGGTCGAATCGAGTCTCCGCAGGTTTAAAAATAGCCGCATCTAGTGATTTTAAAATCGAAGCCGAATGATGTGTAATTATGAATTTCAAGTTTGCGAACGTTGACGAAATTTAATCGTGTAATTATTTTACTTCGCTAGAAGTAAGCCAGTTCAATACGTTTTATGGTAATCAGAGAATAAGTCAAATTACACAATCTCTAGTTTTTCCCAGTTATTTGGCATAAAAAATCTTTGAGCCGAAAAACGATTTACTATTATGATCGTTGAATTTGAGGGTAGAAAATAGAATTTCCGGGACGAATGTTAATGCCAGATCGACTTGACTCTTCACGAATTCAAACGGACAAGATGAAAAATGCAGAGCATCCTCGTCGTTATTTTTTCTTTCTTGCATATATTTATCCGATATTTTGCAAGTATAAGACGGTTGCAATGCAGACTTGTATATATGTATGCATATATATATATTGAAATTGTATTCAAAAGTAATTTCAATGTCGAATAACTTTTAAAGGAGTAAATTTCATGAAAAATGTTAAGAGACCTTTTTTGTAGAGCATCAAATTTCCCCCAAAATTAATGGTTTAATCTATCAAAATATTGATTTTTCTGGTAATTACAAAAATCAAAAATTCAAACAAAAATTTGAAAAAACAAATCAATGTTTAAGGCACGATTACAAGGAAACGGCTCGATCTACGTAAATTTAGTAAGAGAGCTTTTTTGTAGGAAATTTAATTTCCTTCAAAAATATGAATTGATAAAATTTTTCAGATTGATAATTGACGGATTTTGGGTAAAAAAAATGCGGTAACTGTT
The DNA here is from genome assembly GCF_021155785.1 of Neodiprion fabricii. Taxonomy (NCBI): domain Eukaryota; kingdom Metazoa; phylum Arthropoda; class Insecta; order Hymenoptera; family Diprionidae; genus Neodiprion; species Neodiprion fabricii. The sequence goes on along the minus strand of NC_060241.1, from coordinate 7,539,042 downwards.
AAAAAATCAATAGCTGTAACGATACACCCTCAATATTAATATTAAGGGCTCAAACTTTCAGGATAATTTTTATTTGTCGTCATGAACAACGTTTTTACAGTACCATTAAAAGAAAATATTCTTCGTTTTTTTTTATCCCAGTCTAATATATATATATATATATCCACGCATCACATTGAAACATAAATAATCCATCGGCTCTCGACAGCGAGAGTGAGAGTATAATAATCAAGCGTCAGAATCATCTTCGCCGCGAGAGAGATAGACGCGATTTGTCTAACTAGTAACCGTGACCTATGCATCCCGATACTAAACTGCTAGCGTTGTTTTACTCTGTGCGTAATATATTCATCACTTCGCACGTTTTCAGTTCATGTATATCTATATATATACGCCGAACACAAGTCTCGCTATTTATCTGTCGATCGTCTTATCACCCTCCCTCTCCCTCTCCCTCTCTCTCTCTATCTCTCTCTCTCGAGATACGACCACGAATAAAATTTTCACGATGTTTAGTTTGTGTAATATTATATATGAATGGTGAACATGTATTAAAATATTACGAAATACTCGTGTACTACATTATATTACATTATATGCGGCTGCTATGACACATCAACGTGCGGACACAATCGTTCAACGTAACGTGTAACTGGCTGTTAACGCCTTCCGTGTACGAGTTAAATATTAAGCTGTTTTTAGGCGTGTTACGTAGCGTGCCCAACAATTCCTACTTCGTTCAATGAGTATTTTTGTTTATTCGATCCTCGTTCTCTTCCATTTATACGTCTTCGATCGCGTCTCGAACGCCTCGCAAAGACTTAAAATTCTCCTCGATCAAAATCGATAAATGTTAGTCGGTAGAATTCGAGATTCTTGCGAGAGAATGAGTCTAATATAAATTCCGTTTTTCACTGTGATAATAATTGAAACAGCTGGAACCGGAATAACCGACGGTGATTAACCCATTTACGGTCTCACACATCGGGTGCCATTGAACTTTGAAGCGCAATCTGTATCTAAAGTGGGTCGATCGGGGCTGTCGAGTGTTATTTCTGCTTCGATTACGGTTCGAGACTGTCAGAAGAAACGAGAGTTTTCGAAGATTGATTTGAAGAGAGAAAATGAGACAGGGAGCGGGATCAAATCGACCTTGACGTCTTGGAAACTGGCACGTGCTGATCGAAATTTGTTCAGCTCCATTCCAAAACGATCCCCGCATCACCTCGCGTGAAAATCATGCAAATTCTCATACACATCATGGAAACAATGCCTTTCTTCGCACGAGAACTCGGAAGATATGGCGATTGTCCGAGCACAATGACTCGAGACGACTCGTCGCCGAACTGTTTATCATTATACGCAAACAAAAATAAATATGTGCCTCTTTTTTTTTTTCTTTTCTTTTCTTCTCTTTCGGAAGACATACTTTTCCCCCCCAAACGGAGGCATATTTCATAATGGTAACACGTTGCACGTCTGCCGCGAAGAACAATAATTGATATTCAATTCGCGTTTCTCACTTCGACATTATGCCTATATCTATGATATACTCTCGGCAAGGCCTTGCGGATGGATAGCAGAAGCTAGGTAGTTATAACTTTGCCAGGCTAACGTGCGTGTCGTTCGTAGTCTTGTTGGTGGTCCGTTTGACGCGTAGGTTTACTCATATTTTACAGGAACACTTTGCACGTGGACGTGACCATTTTACCGCGGCGTGTTGAAATTATTCCAGAAATACATATTACATCTTAACCAACAGTTCGATACACAATATCGTATAAATATCTATAAGCCGATGTAAACTACGTGCCGAGTGATCAGAGGTTAGATAATATCACCCTGCGTTCTTCACCCCGTCAATAATTCCGATCCTGATACTACCATCAGAATTTTCACGCCGCGCTTGAATTACGGCCGTGACGTCATAACCCACCACCAATAGGAAGCCGTGTTTTGCTTTACCGTGATAGGGACTTTGTAACGCTGATCGATCGAACCCTCGCTTCTGATTGACTACGCTGCGTGACGTCGTCGCTACTTGTGTAGCCACCCCAAGAAATTTTCATCGCTCGAGATAATTGATTTCGAAGGAATTGAACGATGAACTCAATCGCAGTAGGATTGACTTTGCTAAAATTCATAACTTGAAGGATACATATACGCATAATATACACAAATTTACATTGCACTAGTGAAATTAAAACACAAGACGGGGAGTCACAAGTTCAGTTAGTCCGGATTTTTGATGTCTAACTATGTGTCTAACTGGACAAATCGAGATGGCAAGTTCGTCGATTATCGTTCGATATTTCCGATGCATACGATTAGCGGCGGAAGATTAGTTTTATGCAAAGATTCAACGTTTTCGAGCTCGGAATAAACGTGCGTTTTTATTGAGCCGAAACTAACAGCGTCGCGAAAAATTCCGAAGTCAAATATGTAATGAGTCTTCAACAGGCGGGGAAGTGACCGGTACCGATAAAATTTTTCGTCTATTTAATTTTTTTCTTTAGTCAATTTTGTCAGTTTCCGTAGATACGTGGATGGTTTCTGTAATGTGTGTAACGTGAGTATATATGGTCTGGTTCGGTCTGGCTCTGGTGCAGCTTTGATATTACAGGTGTTCGACGTTATGTAAGACGGAAAGAGATCGTGAAACACTCGCTGGCTAATCGATACATCGATTTATACGGAGCCCAATTACGATTTTAATTACTCTAATGCCAGCTTGCCTGCGTGCAAAGTACTACGTTGAAGTTTTGCGTTAGTAGTTTGACGATCGGATTCCGTTAATTTATTCAGTATTTACGTCAGAGGAAGTTTTGTAAAACTATCGTATCACGTGTTTACAATTTAATATTAATCTTTGGTCCGTTTCACTCTTAAATTATAACCTACCCGCGTTTGAAAGTTATACATTATGTATGTATGTATATAATGTACACCGTGTTGCGGTACATAAATTTTTGAATTTGACCGCTTCTGCCATTATTTATAATATGTGCTCGCAGTCGGAATGACTTGATTTACGGTTTTATCTCTCCGTCGTGATTTTGCAACATTTTTATCTCCGGCGAAGAAGGTATAACATAGTTACATGGATGTGTATTGAGAATATAGATGAAAGGTATCTTTCATCGAAGTCACCAGTTTCAAACGATTGTCTTTGTTCATCAGAACGAAGACTGCTCACCTCTTCAATTTTTCAAGTACAATTAAAATAGCATACCATAAAATTATTATTGAGTATTACAGTAGGTGAGTTCAACACGTGGATATCGTGAAATTATAAGACGCGAAGACAGAAAGAAAATTTTGACAGCAAAGTTATGAGTGAAAAAATAAACTTTTCTACCGAAAAAAATTACGTCTACGTAGTGATCGGTTTCACCTACCTTCGCGTAAGTAAATCCCTGCACGGTATTCACATCATAGACACTAGAATAATTTCACAAACATCACAGAGTCCGTTTACCGAGATAGAACGAGCGTAAGTAGTATCTGCAATTCGATTGAGTGTTATGATTTGAAAATCCGAACAGCGACCGAACATGGTAATTAATTTTTATGGTGAAAATTAGAATGACCCTTGCCCGAAGCGTATATATATATATATTTCTTTTCATACATATATATATATATATATATGCGCGTATGTATATTGACTATACACGCGTGTAATAACTTTGAGGGTCCCAATGCCGATCGCGATCTCGATCTGGATCTGGATCTGGATCTGGATCTGGATCTGGACAAGGCGAGGTACTGCAAAGCTCACGACGAGGACGAGAACCTGCCAAGTCCACTTCCACGAGCCGACTAAACTCAGGGAGTCCTACCGAGACGACTTTACCGCGCGGAGTGTGTGCTACGGGCTATAGAGCTGGTCTCAGTCCTCGGTCAGCAGCTAGCCAGATTTCCAAGAGTAGCATATCCCCTCCCCCGTCGAACACATCGCTCGACGTCACCAGAGCGGTCGCATGGTCGTCGTTGGTGTCATGCCGCAACCCTGTTTCGCTCCTTCGGGGGGACGGTATCGGAGCCTTATGACGGGGGAGGTCCGATAATTCTACACGAATCGATTCTGCAAATTCCGTCTGAACCCTAAATTTTTCTACATGTGACTCCTCCCCGTAGTTTCACGTACGCTGGTTCTACTTGTCCATTTCTACATATATGACTGTTCTAACAGTTTTCTTTTTTTTTTCTACATGTTTGTTTCTACGTGTGATGATTTATACAATATTATTCTACATATCAGGATTCTACAAAATAATTCTACATGCGACTGTTCTACAAGTTTTCTATCTGCATGTTCGTTTCTACGTGTGATGATTTTTCACAAAATTATTCTACATATGAGGATTCTACAAAATAATTCTACATGCGAATGTTCTACAAGTTTGTTTACACAAGTTTATTTCTACACGTGACGTAGTTCTACAAATTCGTTTGTACATACGGCTGTTCTACAAATTATATACCGATAGACAGACTTTTAAATACGAAACATCCAATCTGCTCATGTAGTAACGCCGAATGTGGAAACGTACGTAAAGAAAAAGAATCCGACCTCTTCACGGGGAATCGCCGCTTGTAGAATCGATAACCGCTCTTCCGGAATAGATCCAAACATTGATTCATGCAATGAAATAGTCAAATTTATCCAGATGTCGATGCATTTGAGTATACTTCTGGAGTATCCCATATGTCGATACATAAACTTATAAAGCTACGGCTCACAGGTGCAATTTAAGCTGATCGAGGTCGATTTGATCAAACCCACATCTTTTAACAATGAAAAAGAAATTTTGTCCCTCCTCTCAAATGATCGTAACCACTTGTCAAAAACTACGGGTACATCGCGGTGTTCACGATAATTTCGAGGCTAATTTTATATTCCGTGCAATTCCGATTAACTAAATGAATATGATCCATTCTCTTAGCTAATGAATTTTCTACAAATTTTCTACGAGCATTAAATTTTCGCAACAGCTACAAGAAAATATAGTAAGAATGATCATAATGAGAAAAAATAGTAAGGGTTACTAGATTTTCTGGTAACAGCCACAAAACTAATTTTCATTTTGTACCATATTTTTCGATCGTGCTAAAAAATGAAAATAGCTAAGGACTGAGCGGTAAGCGAAAATAACAATTTCTCTCAGTGTATGAAAAAAGCTGTTACATTTAAACAAGAAAAAAAAATTGTCCACCAATGGCATCTCTTTAAGGTTGTTTATAATAAATCATTTTGTTCAATTAGGATTCGTGATTCTTGAATTATAGACACATTTAGAAAATATTATTGTCTTATCGAATTCAGCGCGGTAACCTTTTCAAATGTGCATTTTACAAATATCAAATTGTTTTTTTTTGTAATTCAATATTCTTCGTTTGTTCCACATAGAAGTGTCTCATTTTTAAATGTGAAATCGTTGATGTATCTAACTTTTCCGGTATAAGATCTGAACTCTGATTGCGAGAAAAAAAAAAAATTGGTTTAGGAATTCGAAACTCTCACAAAAGGCCCAGTTAACGGTTTAAACAAGCGCTACTGATTGCATAATTTTCCTACGTAGTCAAAATTATATTATATTTCTCCTTAGATCAAACATTTAACGTACCTGCTATATTGCAGACTAAAGTTACTTTCAATGAGAAAAAATAAACAAATAACTGTTAGCGATCGAAAAACTTAAGTTGGCACGAAACCAAATATTCATCTTAATCGAAATTTTTTTTTCAATACAATGGACTGAATTATTTGCACAGTCAAACTAATTCCTCCTAGGCTAAATCTTTTTGTTGATTCAAGCAACAATTTTCACGAAAATAGACCAGATAAGAAGTAACCGGCACAGTATCGCAGACACGCGTGTAAAATGTTACCGTCTACTCTCTGGTCGGATACACGAGGAAAGTTTTAGTGAGATTTTGGTGCAGGTTACTCAAACTGTACGAGAAGAGTGGCATGTGTGCCATGTAATTAACCATATCTCGGTACGTTTCGGTGCTTGCATTTTAGACGTTCCTCAAACACGTTTCGTCTCGGTCTTGTTTTCCTAAGCGGTCGATCAAAAAATGTAACGAGGTTTTTTTCAAATCACTTTTTCCAGTTATCGTCGAAACTGATAAATAATATGACGTAACGTAACTTTCAATATAATTTTTATATTTCCTTACCTGCGTTTGAGCTTCATTGTAACACAGCTTTATCTGGATCAGTTATACTCTAAAACGATCCACGCAATTCAAGATCCAAAAATTTCCCATAGCTATCATGATCAGACTTAACTGAATGATTGCTTTTTAAATTTATTTATTGATTCGTTGATAGTTTGTTTATCTATTTATCTTCTAAATGAACTTCTAAAGGAATGGTTTGCGGTTAAAATGTGTTCAGGCGGTTTCACAGTAAAGCCTTCAAGTTCACGAATATCAAGAACCGTATAGTTGTGCGAGTATTAATTAGCGGGAATCATCGGTAGAAATGACTGACGACAAGTTTACCGTGGAAAATAATTTTACTGGCAATATTTTCCTCTCTTCGACTATTTCCGACGTTATGAAACCAATCATACCGCCACAAACTCTTGCATTTGGATAAAGTCCAGGACACTCCGCGTGCTTCAATTGAATACTAAATAGAAACTCCTGCAGACTTTGAAGTAATAATCTCACAATTTCATATCAAATTTCTGCCTTTTATATCGCATGAGGAAAATCCGTCTTAATTATTGCTGTAGTAGAATTGATAATTTTACATTATTTTAAACTCGGTGGTTACGACGGGGTTTTTTTCCTTTCAGAGTTAACCCAGCTATCTCACTGTTAGTCACGTCACTTTTGGAACAGACAGCACGCAATTCTGACGTACAATATTCGATTCAGTGATAAAAGCCAAAAATAAAATGAATAAGTTTAACCTTCCAAAACAGAAAAAGATGATAAGAAAATCGTGAAAATAAATACAAGCAGAAGGTCGCAGAGGTCGGTTGAGAACGTTGAGAGATGGTGTGTTGCAATTACAGTTATTCGAAAAATTCTCTTTCTTCACCCGTTACGCAACAATCTAAGCAGCTTGGGTGGCTATGAGTGATACCCGCCATCAGTAACATACGTTTCATGCAGAGAGATAGGATTTAAGTAAAATATTGGATTTGAGGAGGAAAAAATTGTTTGGCTACTTGTTACATGTAACTAATTGGCAATTCTGTCGGTAATTTGTTTAGATAAGTGCTGTCGCATAAATTACGCCCGCGTTGTGCAATCGTAAAAACCTCATTCCATACACAAATTTCAACTTGAACTTGTAATTTGATAATTAATTAACGCCAGTTCTCATCAGTCGTAAATTTTATGCACAGCAATTAAATTAGAACAATGGCGGCGAACAAAATTCGTCCTTATACGAAGGCGAGTTATCATACGATCAAATAAAAATTCCTTCTTGTCCAAACATTCTCTACACCTGCAACTTCGTTGTACTGCGGAAAGTGAGACTTGATGCTGACATAAACGATGCTTCTGTACTCCCAAGTGTGTATGTCTTCTTTGTGTCCATTTTCTCGATGTTTCATTAGAGTCACGAGCACCTGCAGTGCGTTGTGCATTCACCTGCGCATTTCCTGCAGGGCATTTCAATGGCGCCTTTGACGATAAGCCAAGGGAAATTTAATCGCGGTACGAGGGGGACTAAAAATGAAAATTCAGGTAAATTGGACGTTGGAATTAAGAAGATTTTAAGAACCTCGGTTTCCGAAGAACATTGTTAATGGCAGAGCCTGACGAAAGACGAAGTATATTAGTGACAGCGTTGAACAGTCTCGATTCTTGCAATTAGCTGGGAAAATTTACAAACTATTGAAGAAATGTCAAGTCTATATTGTTTATGAATGCAAAAATTATTTCAAAAATTGCTTATTATATGCAAAATGTAATCAGTCAAACGTGAATCGTAAACAATGTAGGTGGAATCTTGCCGCAGGGTGAAACGAAATTGTTTCTGAAATCTCGTAGAATTGAAATCGATGAATTCGTAATGTTGGCGCCTTGTCTCACCGAGACATGCTGCGCGTCGTTTTACTTGCGACTTTCAACATATTTATATCGTAGCGTAAAAATAAATTCCATTTTACAGTTTTCCGGGAAGCTAGACGGAAAAAATTTTACGTCTTCTTCTGAATGATACAGATCGTCGATGCTGAGCTGATACACGAAATTCAAACCTCATCTAAGCTAATACAGTTCGACAATTAGCAACCGTTACAGAACTTACAGCTTAGATATCAGAGGTCAAATGTGATAAAAGATTCTTTGCGAATATATGAACAAGTAAATGAAACCACTAAAAAAGTAAAGTGATAACAGTTTATAACGACCGTAGACGGTCCGCCGTTTCTTTGTCGACTCGAACTGTAATGCTGATCAAGAAATGTTGTGTATCGTCAATAAAATGGTAAAAATGGGAGTTCGATACGCCTCAGATGCGACACGTGTGGATTCAGAGGTGTTTAATTAATTCTTTTCACCGTACGGAACTGCGTGGTATATTCTAGATGGAAATGGAATACGTATATTTAATGTCAGTTTTACAGATTCGATTATTACAAAAATTATCTGTGAGATTATGACATGTCCTGGGTATCGTTTGAACGGACGTATCTAATTAAATTTATGCGTACATGTTTTTGCTTTGAATACATTGTCAAATCAATATAATTTATTATACATCGATATCAATGATAAACATTGACACATAAAATATTATACTATGAACCGTACAAGAGATGATTTGTTATTCATTCTTCCAATTGTTCCTTAAAAAATTATTTTACAAATCACAATCACGGGTTGGGTGCAAACAGTACTTTTTTCGTTTCTTTTTTTTGTTACTTTACATTTTGATACTTTAGAAACACTATTATGGATTGAAATTTTGGTGTCCAATGTGGAGAAAAAAGTTACAACATGGTCAGGCACTCATTTTCTTTATATTGTTTCCAGAAACAAGCTTATTTAATGCAAAAAAAAAATACCAATCCAATGTGGGTACAGGTAAGTGGATGTAGAAAATGTCTAAGATTCAGAGGGAAATATTTATAAGTGTGAAATTTTGTTGTAAATTTTTGTTTCGTACGACACAGTGCAAAGAAATAATTTATACAAAATAAAACTTGAAATATTCGAATAATATTCAATATGAAATAAATGTTTAGAATAAGTTGCGTTGCTGATTTTTACTAAAACGTTATTATTTGATGACACGATTATTACGATAATCGTTATCCGAACAATGTTGTCCCACGACTTGCATAGGAATCCTATAGTAGACTTGGGGGAAAATGTCCCTTCGAGATCTCAGGTATCATCCCTAAAAATATCCGTCGTGATGAAATTTCGTCAAAAGCGAATATTGCTCTTTACATTGCAATTAACTAATTCGCAAGTCAAAATGGGAAAAGAATAAATTTTTATCGAAGATTTAATTTCTAATTTCGATATTACAGTACCATGTGGTTCAGAGAAAAATTTCTAGCAAAATAATTCAGTATATTAGATTCTTCTCACAACCTCAAATGTAAGGGAATTATTGTAAGAAAATGATTGTAAATTTTTTTCTTATAACTTCTGATATAAATGCATTAATTCAATATATTATTTACATGAAAAGAAGAGTGCAATTTGCAATAGTATGGCCGAAGCTTTTCTAATAATACAGTTTTGCTGGTAAAGAGTTTTTTGTTTTCTTTTTACTACGGCATACCCTTACGAAAATTTTGGAAAAAATGCGTGTTATCGACGAATCCATACGGAATGTAAAGATAATCGTTTCTTGATTTTGCTCGAAGGGTATCAGATGGAAGCGTAAAAATTAACAAAGAAACAATTTTTTTTATCATGAATTTACTAAACTAAAAATCTGTCCTCTTTGCACTTGACCTCCTCCATAACAGATCAAATTTTCAAAGAAATTGGTCGAATCAATCGTGAGGACGAAATTATTTTGTATTTTTTAGTTTTATTTTTTTTCTCAAAAACCAATTGAGATTGAGGTCTGATACTATCAGGATCTTGATATTTTAATATTACCTACTTATCTACAAACTATCATTGAGATATTCGCAAAAGGCGATTTTACCTTGTTTATCTCCCTCCGGGCTTTGGGCCTCAATGAGTCGAGAACGCCATCTGGCGTCGCGTTTTAGAATGTCGAATATCCCATTGTCCCTGCTGAGGTACACTCTCACCGATAATAGGTAACTTTGAAACCCGGATGATCCACGTTGAAGTATTTCCGCCGGTTGAAGCGCTGGCTGTTTTACCATCTGTCGAATACCAGCTCAATTGGAAGGTAGTGATTTTTATCATTTGGAAGTCTATTCAGATCATAATGCAACTCAAAGTGTAATCTGTAATCTCCATTGATATATAAATTTGTACTATTTTGTTACGTATAATTGTAATTGTTTTTAAAAATAAGCCTAGACTTTTCCGACGTTAATTCACTGTCACAGCATTTCATTCAGTGAAGCCTTATTTTTGGGATAATATCTGCGTAATTGTAATAAATATGATGATGATATGATCGATCGATGATGTTTCAGAATTACTTAAAAATTTTTTGTGTCAATAGATGCTGCTAAATTAGTTCAAATATTCTTGAAATAATTTAATCGCATCATTATGGCGTGCAACTATTTTTATAACAACATCGTCTTATCGTCGGTGCTTTCCAAAATTAGTAACGACGGTTTACATGCAACGTCATCCTACTGAAAATCATTTTGTTATTGATAAATCACATAGCGTTTTTACCAAAATTCCGATGCATTTCGTCGTGCAATTTTACGTATGAATACGATCTAATACATAACAAACCACATAATAAATCGTGAAGTATAGATTATAAAATAAAATACATAAAAAAATCATACGGCGAATCATACCATGAAATGTTTTTTCGTCGATATATAGAACGTTAAAAGAAACCCACTGGGAGTGGAAAGAACACAACACGATGCTACGAATCCCAAAAAGTCAGACTTCAAGCTAGTATAGAAGCACTGGATTCAGCGATTTCAAGAATTGCCATAACGACGCTCTAAGCTCAGTCAGCCAGATTCAAAATACAATAGATTCTACGATCTTATTGAAACAATCCGCAGTGAATAAAAATAACCCAAATGCAAGCAAAAAAAATCTCCGGTAATATTATTAGGGCCAATGACGTTGAATCAGTAAATTCGAACAACAAGCTGAGTTATAAACAATTTGAGAAAATGATTTATACAATTAGAACATTAAAAATTATTAAACTCTGGTGTTTTCGATCCGACTGTAACGTTTGTAGGCATATTTTGTTTACCCTAAAGAAGGCCACGTATCACCGTTAAAAAATTTACAAATGTTTGTCACAAAATGTGACTAAGAATAGATTTCTGTGAGTAACCAGTAAGAGATAACTATTCGACAACAATTACATTTGTGCGTTGTGACTATACTACGATATAACATTTATTAGACATTTTTAGACAATCTTTGGAAATTTTCTCAAATAATCAATTATTTGGGAATAATCCCAAAAATATTACAATCGGAGAAAAAAGTCCAGAATTCAAACGTTCTGAATATCCTGTAATCACGAAATCTTTTCTCAAATTTTTCTGTGTATTTACATCTCGTGATGTTGAAATTCGCTCAGATTTACTTTTATTACAGATCAGGGATGTCGTTTCATTCCTGTTCATTACATAACATTAGCGCAAATAACTCAGCTGGAAATTCTTTCAACAGTTTTGTTCTGGATTTTGAACTTCTTGTCCAGAGTCCCATTCATCGTTAATGTCGATGCGTTGAAACAGAGAGAAGAAATCATTGAATCAGGATTATTGTCATAACCGTGATAAAATGCAATCAAAGTCCGGACATCGCCGTTCGCAAAGGAATGACCGGCGTTCAAATTGACGTCAGGAAATGTGTCGCCGCTCTTTAGAGTCGGATCTTGATGTTTGAAGTACTTGATATATCATTTGTTTGTATATACGAATTGTAAAATTCAGATTCTCTGCAGTATATTAAATTAAACTCTTAACTGTACTGTACTACGTATTGTATTTTTTACTCCCAAAAAAAAAAAAAAAAAATAAAATAAGACGTTACAAGTCATCACCAACTTGACAAGGAATAGACTGAGGGAAATTATTATTTTCTATTTTCATTTTTTACCACAATCAAAAAATATAGTTCTAGGTACAAAGTGAAAATTGGTTTTCTAGCTGTTACCGGAAAGTCTAGTATCCGTTACTATTCTTTCTCATTAAGATCACTGTTACTATATTTTCTTCGTCGAATAAAAAATGCCAAATTCTACAGTTGAATGGAAGTAACCGAATGTAATTTTGACACTGTTGAGATGGATATGAAGTCTATCAAGAGGTGGAATCCTGAATAATTTTCGAAACACTGAAAAATTATACAATTATAATTAGGTACGTATAATTCTCCTGAATTCTAAATCTCGAAGATTTTTATTTTTGAATAATAAATTTTCTCGGGAACTTGGACAGAATTGATCAGATTCAATTTATCAAAATTTGCAACGTTTCGTTGGTTTTATTTATTTTCCAACTTCATCAGGCAATTTTAAAGTTTATTTTAAAGTTTATGTACATCTGTTACAGCTTGCCTGATGAAGTTGGAAAATAAATAAAACCAACGAAACGTTGCAAATTTTGATAAATTGAATCTGATCAATTCTGTCCAAGTTCCCGAGAAAATTTATTATTCATTACATTTAACATGGATGAGAACCAAGATTTGGATTTTTATTTTTGATTAACCACCCGTATTGATTCGCGTAGAAACCTCATACTTTTTTTTTGCCATGTATCGTGTGTGAAACATGATAAACGGAGACAAAATTTTTCAAAATTTATCGTGACACGCAGTATATACAACTAAATAAACTAACTTCTACTTATTATCGAACGAATACGTAAATACCTTAGTAAGCAAGGTCGCTGCTAGTAATAAGAATAGATACGAGTCATAACTCGTGATACACAACTCATTGTCGGTAGATTTTTTATTCTTTATCTCCTTCTGTCTCTTTTATAAAGCTCGCAAAATATGATTAAGAACTAAAATCTGAATTTCCACTTAAATGAAAATCTAATATACGAAACAAAGAGTTAACCACACAGCGAATCACAGGTAAGAGGAAAAATCATTGGTCTGGTTTTAGTTATTTATTTATTTTTTTTTTTTTCTGTTAATTCGTTTTGATATTCATATAAATGTTTATAAAATAATACTTTATGATATAACTTAACCCAAAAAGAAACCATTAGTTTCACCATATGTATATTAATTTCCCTTACGTTGCGAAAGGACAAAATTCTTTTTCCTTTCTCCTCGCTGCTACAGTATTCTGCATTAATTTGTTACTTCATTACCGAGGATCAATGTCTAAGTGATGTGTAGGCAATAAATTGACGGATAAAAATGTTTTATAGAAAATAAGCTATGCACACAATGGCATTGTTAATTGTGTATAAATATTATTCACAATAATATACATTATTAAATTATATACGTATATTGATTTAATCGCGCAATCATACGAAGGCTGCGTTTCTAATTTGCTTAATTATACAATTTTAATAATACATGCGATGAAATCGGATGTACAATTATACGATGATTAATTAAGCATGATTTTTCATTGTATATTATATCAGGTATTTACGTCAATTATGTTAGACGGTTAACCGATGAAATTGGTTGTTCCTTTTTTACTTACTTTATACTTTTTTTTTTGTGAAATTCAAATGGTCGATTTTTTCGATTCGTTTCATCGATCATTGAAATACTCAAAAGAATTGAAAACAACTACGTTTGCCGATCGATTCAATGAGGCATTGAAAATACGCAGAATAAACGAACCAGCTGTCAACTATACGTACTTTATTCATATTATTACTATGTAAAACAATATTAAATGCGAGATCATGCTCAAGTTATTTATTGTTTAATAAATTCTTCGCCGAAGCGTAAATACCAATAATTAACAATTAGCTGATAATGTTCAAAAGAAAAATATTCTGCCTGTGTCGTTCTACTCGATTTTGGCTAACGATATTGCAATGTCAACATGTTATCGCTCTTTTCATATAACATTAGATACATAGAGAAGGAAAGAAAGAGAGAAATAGAGAAAGAGAGGGAGACATGACAATAGATCCATAAACACTCACGGCTTTTATTCAAGAATATTTTGTTGATCTAATTTTTGTAACGATTCGGGACATCGTATGTCGTAAAAAATGACCAATTAGGTAATATGATCCCAAGTACCGATACAGAACAAAAATTTGAGCTTATAAAAATCCGCAGTGACGACGTCTGATGTCTACCACAACTGTTATTTTCCGAAGCCGGTTTTAGAAAACAAAGTCTCGAATTAAACGCGGTGGGCAGTTGCGACGTTTCAATCATTTGCTCAGCTATAAATAAGTATGTAAATACAAATTAAACTAGATAAAAGTAATAATAATAATGATAATAATAACAATAATGTAATTTATGAATAGCGACACGCGTTGCAGTTTTTTTCTTTTTTAAGTATTTTTTCCAATTATTATCAACGCCTATAGAATATTCACTAAGTAGCATATTGTTACGTATGTATATAAAAAAGAAAGAAAAAGAAAGCGAAATGATATTTTTAACAAATGTAATATTGTTTTCTAATTTATAAGACAGAATATCTAATGTTTTTAAGATCAAGTATATTACCATGCTTTTTAAACATTATAATATGTTATATCGTACTATATCGTACACGTATTAGACTATCGCGATCAAGCAATGACCTAATAACTCTTTTACTATCAATAGTACTATTATTATTTTCTCCATTGTTATTACTATTGTTATTATAACTATTATTATTATTGTTGTTGTTGTTATTATTATTTTCTTGTTGTTGATGTTGTCGTTACTATTGTAGATATGTTGAAATTTTCTTTCAAACTGTAATGCTATACAATATTTTATTCTTCAATATAGATACCTATACATTTCACATATACAATAAAATAATTAATATAAATCAGAAATCGAGAGTTCTGAGCCTAGTATGTGTATATTTAATTAAATTTCCTTTTCTTCATCATTGGGTTCAGTTTAACTTCATTTTTTTAACAGTTTATCTTCAATATCGCATTTACATTTCACCAATTCCAAAAATTTCAGCTCGACTCTTTGTCTAGGTTACTCCTAGCGTCGCTCAAGACGCTGACCGGACGTTATACTTGCTCCAAAATTGAGTTACGTTTGTATCTAGCAGGCACACGAATCTCCTTTCCCATTGTTTTTTGTATCGTCGGTTAATCTTATTTGGGGTGGGAACTCGTTGTACAATTCCACCTTTGAAAAACGTGAAAACAACGAAATGAGAAATGAATCATGACGAGCATCGTTACAAATTATGAGTAATAAAAATTGACGTGTGAGTTCATTGGGCTATCTTGGCACTGATTCTAGAAATATCGAGAAGTACGATTCATTTGGAAATTGAATATTCAACAGTACATACTGAATAAGGAACAGGCGATAATAATGCTCATATATTGTGGATGATTGTGCAATTTTACCTCGTTTTCTTGAGCTAGCGCATTTTTGGCTATCGTTTGAAAGGCTTGCTCGACGTTTATCGCCTCCTTAGCACTCGTCTCAAAGTATGGAATATTGTTCTTAGACTCACACCACTGTTGAGCTCGTTTTCCCGCCACCTGAAACAAGCGATACGTGAAATTTTAATCTCCCTAAATATTGCTAAATAGCATACGCAGCATAACAATGCAACCAATATCAAATCCAACAGTGATAAATGTGGATACTCTAAGAAACATTCGGTTAAATAAAGTTGTAGACATTCTTTTTGGGAAAAACAAAAGACAAGCTCGACGCATCGTAAATCAATATCACATAAAAGCTTCAAGTTACTGAAATATAGTGGGTTTAATATTAAGTCTAAAGAGTAAAAACAAAATAAATTTGAAGTCTTCAAATATACGTCACGATAGCATTCAGGATTTGTTTGCGATGGATCAAACTGTAAAAGTATGTACCGACGAAAACTGTAAATCTAAAAACGAAATGGGAAATCGTGAAAAACGATTTTTATGATCGTTTCACCGAAACGCTGTATGCATGATTGGTCTCGAGAGTCGAAAAGTAAATGGAAACAATAAAGTATGATAGGGTATGTAATTAAATATATGACTGACGGCCTTAGTCTCGAGGTCGACTTTGTTGCCCAGAACAACGAATGGAAAGTTGTCTGGATCTGTGGGCGACGCTTGAATGAGGAATTCGTCTCTCCATGAATCTAGGGACTTGAAGGTGTTCGGCGCAGCAACATCGAAAACCAAAACACAACAGTCGGCGCCTCTGTAAAAAGCTACACCCAAGGATTGAAACCTTTCCTGCCCAGCCGTGTCCCAGATCTGTGGAGAATAAAATTAAACTCGAATTAGCACAAGAAAGGTAATGAAAATCACGACATAAAACGATTATTTTTAAATTACGTGAAAAACGGAAAATAAGAAATTTCTTCGAGTCTCGCATTACACGATAATTTCTCTTTGCAATCATGATCAAATACTACTACAATTGAAAGTCACAAATCGAGTATTTAATCTGGGAGAAATAAAATACAGGCTGTGAGTAAGATCGCAAACGTTGCTGTTAATCAGAGTATGAACTGAGAGAAAACTGTTATTCAAATCAGTGTACTTAATAAACAGTCTTTATGCAATTAATAAGAGCAGACTAAAGAAAAAAAAGCAGAAGCCAATAGTTTTATTACTTTCTTTTCTCCCAGCTGACGGCTTACAAGCGTCGATAATCCGTCACATGTTGATAAGGATAAACAAAGTATGAGACATCAATGACAAACAATTCTCTATCTAATGTTTACTATCGCAACGAGTAAAACGAATTCTAGAAGTTGGCTAACACCGAAGGAGCAAAATTCGAAGATTCACTGATGAAAATAAGTTCTACACCTAGCTACAAATTTGATTTTACAATCAAGTACAGAAATTCTGACACATTCACAGTTTTGGCATTGAATTTTTTTGCAGATTATCGTACATTTTTGTCAGATATTGGTTTTTGTCATAGATTATCGTCGTTTCTAACAGATAATTATAGAACAGTTCACATTTACCCGAGCGTTTTTCCGATATCCAATGTCGAAATGGATACAATTTGTTCTAGAATATCGTAGAATTCTTGATTTAGATAAATCGAGACAAGGTGAGTTCAAAAATACTTCACAGAATTCCATTTAGATCATACTTTAAAAGATGAAAAGATCAATCTTGCAATGTAGACCCAAATTCTGCCAAGTGTTTAACTTGTCTGCGATAAGTTTTCGTTGTGAAACAGACTCGACATCTAGCGGTGGTTTAAAAAAAGAATTGCATACTTTCTTGTACATATTTGTAATCTTATCAATCTAAATTTAATTCTAAAGTTGTCGATCGTAAATTTTTCGTAGAAATTCGTACTCTTGTTACCTCCTCCGCATCTCAGATTCTTTTCGCACGCTCTTACAGCTACCTTATACCATGCATGCTTATCTTATCATCACCTCGTTGTCTCGGTTCCCGTACCACATCAGCAGAATGTTCCCTCTACTGCTAAACTGCAATTAGCCAGTCCCTTTTATCCTTCCTCCCATATATCTACTCTCAAGTCAGCTTTCATTTGGCCAACATCTTAATTAACATTTCTTCCTATTTTCCTCCACATCTTCTCACTGTACTCTCCATATCATTTACATTAATTCATCTATATAATCAATTATTCAACTACTCGATACAAATTCCCCTTATTCTTTGTACGTCCACATAGTCGACGAGTTACGAACACAAAATAGAGCCGTAATAACGTCATGGCTGGGTATGGATGCAGTCGTCGATAGTCGCCGGTAGTGTTCACAATCATTCACCTCGTAACACTTTTTTATGAGAATTCATGGAGTTCATAAAAAGTTGTGCTTTTCAACGAAATTCTAAGAATACTACGAGCAAGACAACTTATGTTGTCTGGGTCCGAAATTGTAACTATCTTTTATACAAAAATACAGGTTTTTAAAATTTTTCATAGAAATTCGTAATTCTCTATGTAAAATACTGCGATTTTCGACGGTTTTCCACAATTTTCCACACTTTCTGACGATTTTCTACGATTTTCGAACATGTCCTACAATTTTCAATGAACTGGACTTTATCGTAGTTTGGCATAGAAATTATTTTTACCACAGAAGGCTTATTCTACTCTCGCTACAACGAAGTTGAAGTTGGTAACTTTGAAACAAGTAGATATTGAAACAGAAGATCATTGTTTTGCAGTTTTGGAATGAACATTAAAATCGGATTGCCAAAATATAAGTGTACTCTGATTTATGAAAGTCACGAAACAACAAGATGTCCTAAAAATGCATCGTTACATCAACGTTGCAAACTTCTATTTCATTTGCTGCGATATCTATAAATTTAGATTTTAGCTTGTCTTCTGTTTACGAAGATACGAATTTTCCTAGTAACAAACGGGTCTGTATATTTTCCCTTTTTCATTTTGCTCGTCCCTGTGTATCCAAATATTCTTTCATCGATCTTTCTTCTTCGTAAATTTAATAAAGTAAATAATATAGACAAGGGTTACCTGCATAGTGACTATCCTGCCATCGACCATAACTTCCTTGGTGAGAAAGTCAGCGCCAATCGTAGCCTTGTACTGGTTACTGAACTTTTTATTAACGTACTGATTCATTAACGAGGTCTTTCCCACTCCGGAATCACCGAGGATGATCACTTTCAGAAGCGTTTTCTTGCGCGACGCCATTTCTCTCTACTACAGTAGTGAGATTAACTGAAATTTAAAAAAACAACTGTTACAGCTAACAAATTAATGGAAAATTAGATAGTTGCGATTTAATTCAACGCGTAACTGCAGTTAATTAAATAGAAAACTTTAGCGATATTGTCCTGAAAGCTGTCGAGCGCCGCTGTTCCCACTGTTATTTTCTGTTACAAAAAATAGTTTTTCTGGAGCAACGAAGAACATCAGACTAGAAAATTGTGTTCTGTTAATGCTTAATTTGAAGACTGAAGGAAACTAATCAGGCTATGCCTGAGGTATAATTTTTTTTACCACCTGTGCTTGTTACGTGAGGATTCATTTGATTTTCTAATTCGGTGAAATTAGAAAATGCGATTTATTGTACAGTAACCGGTTCAAAAAAACCCAATTTCTCATAAAGGTGGTAATTCCGCAAAGAAGATTCAGCATTTCAAACGAAATGTTCGACTCAGGTATGAAGTTTGTAATGTCGACTGTATTTGCTTTGTCTGTTTATAAATATGCGAGACAATAGTGGATGTTCACTGTTCTAAGTCGTCACAGTTTGAGAGAGCTTTAGATTGGGATATAATTAGTCTGTGTGATGAAAATTTCATTCGAAAAAGTCTCGAGTTCTTTTTCAGTTACATCATAGGTTACAGATCGAAGAATGTTTGACTACCTCGAGCTTTCTTCCTCCATTTGCTTTTCTTTTTATTCGACTTTCTAGGTCAGCGAATAGCAAAAATGAAAGAAAAAGCTGAAAGTGATAATGCCGTGATTAGAATGATACTTCGGAGTGAAATTTGTGCTATATTATTTATATACGATGGTTTTCTTTTTTAATCTTTGAACCGTGACGCGATTGCCTGACTTATCGTGACATGAGGGCTTCCCTAACCTCAGCTTGTCAGCTGTTGAATAAGGCATGATTATATTCATTATTCGTCAACTCGATCCGCTGTAATAGACCTCGATTTTAAAATTGGACAAAGCATAATAATCAAAGCAAGCAAGAGAAAAGATTCAGCTGTAGAATGAGTTAAACAATGAATCAAATCATTAAATTTTAGAATCGGTTATTGAATTAACTAACAATAAATAATCGGGTGAAAAATATGTGATTCGGGCTGAATTCGGAGTGGACAGCAATGCCAGGTGGAGTAAATATTATGAAAAATGGATACCATTTGAATGATCGACACAGTTGTCTATATGTGTGTCATGAGAAACCTGATAAGAGGCAGACTTTGATAGTTCAAATACAGACAAACAACATGCCTCATATTGTATTACTTCCTATTCCATGATAACTCACACGCCTGGCATTAATCTCTAATGATGCGGATAGCCCGTGAAAGGCTGAAACTTGAAAGATACATAAAAAAGCTGCTTCCGACAAAACGACATCGGATAAAGGACATTTTTAGATGTTTCATATGTAAAAGGATACCAAAGAATGCGATGATTCAACTATTGGGATGATCCGGAGAAAGTAAATCGAATAACACGTTCAATTAAATAAACGGTGGAAAGTAGTTTAAATTTTTTTTTTAATGAATCGACAATGCCTCAGATAAGTAAAACTAAACGAGTAAAAAATAACGTACCTATGCTTGGGCGAGTTAAAACTACGTGTGGAAGAATCGAAAGTGTGTTGATATGTTTGAAAAAAAAAAAAAAAAAATAGAATGACAAAGTGATTTTTTTTCTCCGATAGTTTCTTCTTTGTTTGTTTCTCTCCTTGTACTCAGGGACGAGTGCTAACACGTCCTTTAGTAGCAAAACGATTCTCCCCCACAATGACGAATATTCAATCGAGTGTGCACGCATACGAAATTCGTATGTGCGTGAGGAGAAACGCTTTGTGATATGTATTTCGTGAGACACGCAAGTAGGTATGAGTAATGCAGATAGGCAGGTACATAGTAGGTTTGATAAGATTTTTGAGGTATTGTTGTCTCGCAGGGATTTGGGGCCAGGTAAACGCGTATCGGATAAATGGTTAGACTGACGAATAGCGACGTTAGATCGAAGCCGTGAAAGTTGAGGCGTAATAGCAATCAAAGCTGATGCTATCCAACCAATAATAGTGGTGATAGACCTGTCAATGCGTAGTAGGACGTCGCGACGTCAATTGTACGCGGTAAATGCGACGAATTGTTGCTTATTTCGGGTTGATGACGGGGAGTTAGATGCTGGATGGGTTAAACGTGGTCGAGTGTCATTGCCTGAGGGACGGTTACCTTTTACTTGAATTAAAAACAGCGATATTCCGTCTGCTTCGACACTTCACAAACTAAGAAAATGGCGTACTGTGAATCACGAGCGGACTGGACTATGAGAGAATGACAACGGCGCTCGTTATCTGTTTCGATAGCTTGCGATTAATCGAACCACGATCTCTATGCCTCGATCACTCCGTCCATAGACTTTGCGCGTTCCTTGGACGGCGATGAGACCGTCAATACAAAGACAACCCTGTTCTGTCGGAGACTCTGTCTCTGTTTAACCAGGCGAGTGGCGGGGATAGCGGTAACTCATCGGCGCGAGAAGATATCTTTGTTATCTCCAGTCGATCAAGACAAAGTATGACGAGAATTTCATGCAGGCACGCAATAAGCGTATAAGAGATATTATATACGATTTACTAGGCAAGGTATAGGGATAAGCATAAGCCAAAAGATCGGAAGGAAAGAAAAAGAAAATCAAGTGATCGCTCTATCCTTGTTTGCATACGCATTTATGCATGCGTCAGAATCATAGCTCTGCTTTATCTCTGTGCAGTAACACACTGCGCATGCTTGGTAGAAAATGATAGATGAGTCGCTGAATTTTCTTTCTCTTTTTCTCGGTTGGACAATCGCATGGTTCACTTGCCTACTTTATTTATAATATCTCTGTAGATGCTACGCGAATGGCTGTGGGTGAATGTGATGCCTGCAGGCAAAGATAATTGAGCATACTTTCCTGACATTGGTATGAATTTTAGTTTCCTAACCGCCATGCCAGATGTCGCTTTTGATGCTTTACTCAGCTAACTATAAGTTTCCTTAAAATGAGTTCGTAACATCTTACTAGGAAATCATGTCGCGCGCTGCTAACAGCATGGTCTTGAAACGAATTTACAAAACAAACAAATGACTAAAGTTACAGAACGAATAACCACGTTGTTTTTTAAAAATTCTTTCTCATTTTTCACATTTATTAAATTAATATATTGCAGATATATTGCGCACATCTCACTGATATGGGTCTTGAATATATAAACACATATTATGTATATTTGAGTAAATTTTAGAAACATACCCTGAAGAATAAATTCAAATTCTATCGTCATCGTTTCATGTATGCATCATGCATTGAAAGAGGCCCGCCATCTTTCACTTTTTTCTTTTTTTACTAATTCAATTTTTTTTCTGGATTTTATCAATGTATGAGTTATTTTGTTTTTTATTCATACCTAATTATCATTTGTAATTGGATAAATTTAGAGTCAGTCTGACCCAAGTGTGGCAGCAGTGTTTTTCCAGAAAAATGTCTAGACTAAGTTTCAGTCATGGTTTTATTATGAATCAACAAACATGACGTACTTGGTAACAGTATGTGATTTGAATCTTTTTGAACACTCAACGTGCTTTTTGGGGGAATATTCTTATTTCCGCACACGGAACCAAGTACATAAATCGCTGAACCGGAAATATGTCATTACTACTATATCTTTAGTTTTTAACCTGAAAGGAATCGTCTACGAATTGAATTTGAGCCTTGACGGGATATTTGATGAGGAAAAAGTGGAACTGGAATCATTTGGATTTGATATTCGCAAGATTTTGGGAAATATTTTAACTGTATTAAAATGGCACATAAGTGAGACAATTATTTTGAAGCATGTTTCATTTTAATTGTGTTCAAAAACTTGTACATCTCGTAGAAAACACGTACATAAAATAAATCGAGTTTATCTTCTACCGTATATAGTTTGATAGATACAGATACATATATATGTACAGTGAGAATAATTACGTCTAATAATACGAATGGGTAACATCACAAATTAAACGTGTACCGAATAATAATTATAAATTTTTTTGCCCGCGAACAATTCGTTCACGTTGCAATTATTATATTTTGAAACGAAACGTAAACAAAAAATGTTATTTTCTTACTTAAAAGATTTTTCTTTTTAATGATTTGGATCAGTATTATCAATATGACATACAATTTTGTGACTTTTAACTCACAATTTACTCCTTATAAATGTAATTTTGTAATTTGTAATTTTTAGCTTTTTAGTTTTCATTTATCACAAATCCTACATGTTACACATTTATTCCATATAGGTATGTTTAGTGTTGATTTAACTAAAATAGAAATAAGAAAGACGAATAAAACACTTCGTTAATCAAGGATATATAGTTGTTAGAATTTTGATTAATGAATCGAGCCTCAACGCATTATATCACACATTACAACCGCGAACCAATGAAAAATTGAAGGAAATATTAGAAAAAAAAAAAAATACATCGAAAATGAAGATGAACGGTGGTAGCAAAAATTAGGCTATTTACAATATAATATTTACAACGAATTACTATGCCCATGTAATTACGGGCATTTAAGTGACTTTTGTTCATTCAAGCCATGAGAACTCCTTGTATCGTCGACACGATCCTTTTCTCATTTTCTCACTCGCTTTCTCTTTTTGTCTCAAAGCAATATCTCGTTGGACTTTTATTCGTGTATAAAAATCAAGAGTGCCAGGAATTGCCTCTTTTCTGAATACGACCGATGTATACGATGGAATTCTCAGGCGGTTGTATTAATATCGAACAGTCCTCAAAATCGTATATGTAACGTAAAATCGAAATATCAAAAATGTTAATAGATATACAAGTATGTATAACAGGTGTTAAAAGTTGAATAAATAGGAATGCATGAAATTAACTTAGCGAATCTTAGCCCTAACTTAATATCTACAGATTTTATTAAATTAATGTTTCGTCATGGTCAGCCTGATGTTTGTTTCCAAACATCTATAGAAATCATCCTACCATTGTACAACTCACTGATCCTGAAACGACATTTGACGTAAAAATTTTACTCTTCCTCGTAATCACTTCGACGCAACTTTATCAACTTCAAAAAACCACAAAACTACGGTTTCGCGTCAACATTATTTCTCCGGACATTGTGCAGCCAACCAATCGTCAGTGCGCATATTTTGTATTATATACCGAGATCAGACGGTGCAACTTATCAGGCCGAATGATCGACTGCGCATGCGCAAAATAATCAAGCTTAATTTGTCGGCAAGATTGTACCGTGGCAATATTTTCGCATGCAAATCATAGGAGCCAACTTACTCGAAACGGAGCACGAAATATTAAGCTCTCTGAAATTATGTTGCTGTGATGACTCGTAACAGTTATCAGTCAGTCAACATTAAAATGTCTCCAACCCTTTCCGAATCACAACATCAACTATTTAAGATCTGTTTGATTCAAAACAGATCGTATCGCCTACGTAATCTTCATAAGTCCAAGTCGCGTTTGACAGTTGATGTTTGGGGTGGTCAGCCTGTACGAAAATCCGACGAAGCTCGAGCATGCGCAGTGAACGCTCGATCTAATAAGTTTGACGATTTTCTCTCGGTAAATTTACATACCTACACAAATACATATATATATATATATATATATATATATATATATATATGTCGTATATGAAAGTTAAACTACATACGATTTTTATCCAACAGATCAGAATGAGGTGTTTGTTCTTTTCTTTTTGGCTAAGCAATCGTTAATCACTATCACTAAAGAATATCGTCAAAAATAATCGACGTTTGTCAAATTCAATTAAAAAAAAAAAAAAAGACATGAAAAAATAACGGGAATAACAAGAAAACTACTCGGATTTCTAATAATATCTAACGGACCGCTCGTAGCTGTCGAAGATATCTTTTTCTCCGCGAACTCTGTCGTCGAAAAGTGGATTTTTCTGCTGATTTCCGGATCGTCTGGTAGTGAAGATCACGCTTGGCTTCTGCTGCCCTACGGAGAATATCGGCCGTTTAGCGGGTTTTCCCGACGAGGTAAGCGACTTCCCGAAGAAAAAGGACCTCGACTCGATTTCCGCGATGGACGGCAACTTCGCGTACTTCAGATCGTCGACGTCCTCGTCGCGGGGCAGCGGAAGTTTCGAATCGCCGGGAACGGGACGGCCGTCAGGAAGCACTCGAATCACCATTGGGCCCATCAGGTAAGGCCCGGTGTGACCAGCCGGACGAACGTAGTCACCGGAAGGCGCCGAAGACTCTTCAGCAAGGCCGTTATTATCGCTGCCAAAGTTGTCGCCTGTAACAAAACGAAGAATCGGAGATTATAATACGGAGATGAGAGACGTTTTATACCGCTAATTCTAGGAGTCAGTGTTGCCAACTCAGATTCTCCTTATCCCACTAGTGACTTTCATCCGTAGTGCTAAGAGTTACTGTTCTTTGTAGATTTCTTTACAGAGTATCGCGATGTCGAAAACATTGATTATTCGATTTTTTTTTTGTTTTCGTAATAAATCCGTTATTAAAGTCCATGCTTCCAGCAATGATCGAAACGTAATTGGTTATAAAAATTGACCAAATCAATTTCACATCCGCAGACATTTTCCCTACAAACAGCGAACTATCTCGAAATCAGCAGATTTCTCGCTAACCCTTAAACAGATGAATCTCTTGCCCAGAAAGTAACAACTTTTTAAAGCCACCAAGTTGGCAACACTGCAATTTCGCTTCCTCATTGCTGCAGCGGAAACTTTAATTTATTCAATTCCATAATTTGATCAAATTTATCACGTTAAAGTACGTTTCATTTCAATTTACACAGAAGGCGTGGGATCGGAGTTCAAGATTCTTGCAAATTCCTGTACTCGATCGAGTATATCTGTACGCGTCTGTACGTTTCGATATATGTGCCAAGGGAAGAAGAGGGGACTACCTTGCGATATGATAATTTATTTGCTGTTAAAGGCCGTCGATATCAACGGGAAAACCTTCTTACTTCCGACAGGCGGTTTGAGCTTGAATTTAAATACAATACCGACGAGGCTGTGTTGCCCGAGTCTTTGCGTTCTTGACGCATGACGATCCGAGAATACCGGAATTAGATACTAATGTACGCGTCTGCAGTATATAATCTGTGATCGAGGCCGAAATTACTTCAATTCTCAATAAACAAAAGGGAAGTTTTATGGATTTTACTTTTTTTCTTTTACATTTTGCCGTTTGGATTCTGTTCAGATTTCAGTAAAAGTTGAAGGCTAATTGGTTATTGAAGTTACAGTTTTGGGACGGATTTTGTTTGAAAAATTATCACGCGGCAAATTTAAAATTGTCTGAAACTTGGTAAGCTATACCAAAGCAAAGAATATTAATACTTTGGAAACTCAACTGTTTCGAAATCATTTTAAATTTGTAATACGGTATGGATTTTTTTCTTCAATATTTAATCAGGCTAACGCTAATAACTTGAACGTCATGCCTGAAAAGTACGACAATAAAAATTGACAAGATCAAATACGCGTGACTGCAAACACAAATTTTTGTGCAATATCGCAGAAATTGCAATTCGGCATTACAAGCACCGGGGTTGAACAACTTAAGTACATGGAAGGTAGAAGCGTTGCATGCAAGTATGAGGCATAGCTGGTAATTGTGTTCAATGTTAACGAGCAGGACGTGATTAAAGTGCGTGTATATAATACTGCGGAGATGTCATCGTCTCCTCGACAATTTACAAGGTGGTATAAGGTAGGCGACTTATACAAATGGAAATGCCTACAGGTAGTCAGTCATACGACGCGCGTGAAGAACACTGCAACAGAAACAGCAACAGCAACTAGGCCAAGGACCACGAGGATGATTTTTTTTATTTTGATTCTTTAAATAGTATCTTATACGTCGAAGTC
Source organism: Neodiprion fabricii (assembly GCF_021155785.1). Taxonomy (NCBI): domain Eukaryota; kingdom Metazoa; phylum Arthropoda; class Insecta; order Hymenoptera; family Diprionidae; genus Neodiprion; species Neodiprion fabricii. Next base: position 7,512,153 of record NC_060241.1, on the reverse strand, counting down.
TTGTCATTGAAACGCGATACGCGAGAGAAAAGAAGTGGGGGAAAAATAAATATGGAGGAGGAGAAAAAAAATCAGAGAGGAAAAGATTCGAGAAAACAGAATAAGAAATGCACTCAAAGATGCGTGCTTGAATTCTTTCCTCATCTGCATATTACGAACCAGGAATATAATTGTTTCGATGCGATATTTACCGCTGCGGAGATTTCTCAATATCGTTAGTGAGGTTTTTTTTTTTTTTTTTACGTAATATAAATTTCATGTATCCTCTCATTCTCATATTATAAACTTGTCTCGGATTCTACGCGTCGTATGAACACCGTTTTGATATGGACGTAAAAATGTTCCGTCAGTGATTGGGAAATGTTTTACTGGCGAAATCATCGGGAATAGAGACTGAAAAATATCTACGGTAATTAAATGAGATGTTGTGTGAGAATCCATGTGAAATTTTTTTTTACTATATTTTCCTCTTAAACTTTCTATTTATCAAGCAAATAACTTCTCAGCGTCTTGAGAACCTTTTTCTGCTCATCGTATCTACGTAACTAGAAATTATCACGATATATCATCGGGTTTGTTATGTAGTCAAAATTGCATCCCATTAATTTTTTCTATATAATAGAATAAGAAAGTTTACAAGAAATTGACGAGAAATGTTTTTTGTGAAAAAGATTCTCGAATTGTTAAAACGGTTCCAAAATTATGTGTAATTCCATTGAAAAAGAAATCCAGACAAATCTCGAAAGCAACTTTGACAAAAAAATTTACACGCCGCGGAGTGTTAACATAAAAACAAAAATGTCGAAGAAACATTTCACAGACCGAGAAGGTTTTTACGTCAAGAGACAAAAGTCTGCGAGCAATAAAAGTAGAAATCTCACAAATCTGAGAAAGTATAATACTTATAATACGTGGTTAAACGATAATTTGTCAGCGAAGATAAGTGCTCTAAACGATGCGGTCTCAAGATCATCGTTTAAGATTGCCTTTGCAGAATGGCGTGTTCATAGTATTAACGTGTACAATCACAGCGATAGAAATCACGGGGAAAATGTGAAAGCGATAGAAATCACTCTGTGGTATTGAGACGAGGAGAAGAAAGGAAAAAAAGAAGAAAGATACGAAGATGAAATAACGCTAAGCTAACGTTCTTTGAACATATTTCAAAATCTCATAGTTACAGGTGCATATATACTGAATTCCTGTACGATCACTGTCAAAAAAGTATAAAAAGATGTACTGTTTATGTTCTCAAAAGCGTGACGAATTATTATAATTAATATATCTTGTTTATAAAAAAATCCATCTCCTTATTACTTTCGTAATTATTCTTTCGTGCGCTACGTTTTTTTTTTTTTTTTATTCTTTTTAAAGTATACTGCGAAAGCAAGACACATTTTCTCGCTACTGACGAATCAACATCGAAGCACTCTCTTATCACATCGTAAAATTCGCCTCTCAGTTCAATTGAAATTTTTACAAGATTTTCAGTCGCCAACTTTGGCTTTTGTTTAACTTGCAATGTTGGCAGATGAAGAGAAATCTGAACAATTTCTAAACTCTACATTCAGGATCGAATGCTCAGTGGATAGTTTGCGGATAGATGTATGAATGCGTGTATTTTCTTTTTAGATTAATTATTTATGAGAGTAAGAATTCAACTCACCGAAACGATCAGACTCAGAAGAGTAGTACAAGGAATCTCCCTCACGTTCGAATGTAGATTCGAAATCGTCGTTGGTCAACAACGCGTGCCAAACTGTAAAGCAAAAAGGAAGATTGATATGCTGCACAACCTATAAACTAAGTACTAAATCGCAAGTAATTGAGAAGCTAATAATACTCTTTGAGTATCATAAGTTAGCTACGCGTCTATAACATCCTTGTTTGTCCTAGATAGACGCTTCAAGTATTTTACGGCAGCGATTTTTTAATCACTCGCGAAACGGTCGAGTAAACATTTAAGAAAATGGTAAACGGTTGACTGCAGAGAAGCCAAAGAAAAAATATTCATAGTTACTCTAAGTAAGAAGCGCTAAATATTCCCAATTAAGAGTTACTCCGGTTAAAATTATACGCAATGAAAAACTCGAAAAACACTTCCGTAGGCACAGCGATTATCAGGCAATAAAAAATTGCCTATGGAAATTTTCGGTATCGGCTGAAACGGATTCTTTCCTGTTCTTTTTCAGTTCAATGCGAAATGTATATTTTCAAACTCGACACTGTCTCACCGGATAAATTTTTTTTGCGTCTCTTTATCACTTCTTCACTTTATATACGTCTCGTTGCATAACCAGTTCCGAACGCATCGATATAAATAGAACGATGCATTCTGACTACCGGAACGCGTGGAACAACTCTTCATTATACATAGTAGCTATGCAAAATTTATAACATTGGTAGCATGCGGCGCAACAGCTTGCATTGATAACTTGTGTGATAGCAAATGTTCATCTTTGCTACAAAAATTTTCAATATATACGTAGATATGTATAGTCTATGAATCAGAGATAATGAAAACGTCGTGTCATGTTCTTCTATAATTTCTATTTATTCACACGTTGCCAGTACATGTACGAACTTGTCTCTTTTTTAAAGAAAAATAATCGGTTCGAAACAACAGAACATTTCACAGTTATATGTGTACGGTTACCGAACAACTTGAAGAATGCCACATAGTCAGTTTGTACCGACGGAGTAAAATGCCACTTATACGAAAGCTTATGCACATTTGAACCGATAATGTCGCACCTAGTGTAAATTTCGCTTGTAAAACTGCAGACAGATATCGAAAGAAAATTTTGTTTTATGCGACAAAAGCCCCGGAAATGTATTTCAGTAAATGAATCACCGATAATTACAGAGATGTATTTACTGGCGTTATGCTCGCATGGTAACGGGCGAGTTTCTGCATATTTTTGTTTAGCATTGCATGTGGAATTGCACGAACTACGGGTTTTTCACATCAGCGATGCGCAGACTCTGTTAACAGTGAAAATAAGCGACATTTTACTCGGTCGGTAAGGACTGACTACATAACCTCCTCTTAACATCGAATCACGATACGTTTGTCTTGGTACGTATGTAGCAGAACGCCGCGAAGCGCATTTCCTGACTATTCACTGTCACATCCGCCGTGATTAATTTGAGCGTACGTCACTCATTGTCCGCGCAATTGTCTAACCTTTTTAGTAGCACGGAAATAGGTTATACATTCGTTGTTATTGTCATCGTTGAAATAATATATTTGTCCCCGATGATGAATGACGGCGAAACTAAAGCGACGCGGAAAAGGTAACAATTGAACGAATATGTAAAGAGAAAAAAAAATAACCAACGAATAAATCAAAAATGCTTACTCATTTCCGTGGCACCACGCTGGTAGGGGTCCATTGTGTTGAGATAATCCTCGTCCATGTTTGCGAGGTTTCTGAGGCCCGAGACTAGCAGATTTTTGTTGCAATCAGGCTTCGATGAATCCGCGCAATATTTTGCCACCTGTTTGCTGAACACTTTGTACAAGTGACTCATCTGAAACAATAGGAAAAGAAATTGTTACGCAAGCCCGATCATTGTGCTATGATAAAGTATAAATTGCACACCTATTATTTTCTTGTTTTGTTCTTTTTACAACCGAAGGTAGATAATATAATATTCTTTTTTCAACTTCGAGACTTTGGTATATATATATATATACATATATACAAATGTGTGTTATAAATAGCCATATGTACATTTAAGATCACCGACTGATGGATTGTACCCGATTTTTCAACTCCATTTATCGTATTCAAATCGTTTCGTAAGCTTCATAGAAAAAAGTAAAATACAACAATAATAACAATGATGTTAGATACCATTGCGCAACGTGACGTGACGTGAAGAATTTTTCGTGTTCTAGATTTAACGCATATACAATATTATACTAATGACAGCGTGAAATTAATTATGTCTGGTCTACTTTCGAATCCAGCAACCGATTGCGGTAAATCAATTTTTTTCACAGATCACAATCGGCTTGTTAATTTTTCAATATGCAAAGAGATACCTATAAGCACGGATGGTTTTAATTACGGGCAGTTTAAATTTTTAACGAGTTGATTGGTGCTTCGGCAAATCATCAAAGTAGTAAATATGTAGTTTTTTTTTTTTTAACGAGTGAAGAGACAAAGAGAATAAGTTAGAGAATGAAACAGAATGAATACCGATGCAGCGGACTTTTTGTTATTTACTTTTTGTTTTACCGGAGAAAGTCTGTGTTGAAATTTGTATAGGAAGAGGTCCGCATTCGGAGATATAATTGAAATTCGACTCACATAGCTGGTGAAACTAGGGAATGTGTAACACTGCAGAACCGTTACATATGCACGACGCGCATTTTGTATAAGGGCGTTGGCAATACTTTTCACAATGAATTAATACGTGATTGAAATTCAAATTGTTTTCAGAGACTTTGCATGGGTTGGTTTGTTACACGCAATAATTTTGCCCCGAGAGAGTTTGCCGCATCAAGAATATCGCGGGGTTCATTGTTCAGTTGAACGATTCTACGAGGATTGACATAATTTGTAAATTCGAGAAACCGATAGCGAGGGATTCTCATCGTTTATACAGCACGGAACATGATAAACCCCAATGGATACAGATTGATATCTGCTGAAGCTAAATCGCTAACGGTTGAATTGTTTTTCTCTGGCTGCAGCTTTCACTATAATGCAATTTCGCAATTTATTTTGCAAGTGGATTTTTTAATAACACACTAGCGAGTGGAGTGCATTTTACAAGGTTAAATTTAAGCCTGCAATCGCTGTATATATGATCTCACCGTTTAACGCAATAGTCGAAAATTTAAGAACCGAATGTTCGGACATGAAATGGGCTATAAAATATTTCGTGTGTGGGCACCGGTGCCCATTAAATTTCGATTATTATCAAATTAATTGTTTTGCCCGAAAATGGATGTCGACCAACGCATCGAAACGTGTGCTCGAATAACAATTAGCGATATTCGACTGCAGCCAAATAAAGTAGTGTTACGTTCTGTGTAAGTGGATATACATCAAAATGCCAATGAGGCGAAATCATATGCACATACAAATTATTTACGGTCTCAAATTTGACTAACGCATGAATATTCGCACCTCATGCAAGTGGGCTTCGAAGTTATGGCAGCGTCGTTCGTTATGCTGGCCGGAAAATATTCGCGGTATGTGTGTACGTGTTAAGTTACATAATAAAATCGGCGTCCACGTTACAACGCCAGCATATTACATTACTGATTTACACCGGGACTTACACTCCATTGTACGAACTGGTTCGAAACTACTTGTTGTGAAAAGGGAGATATATATTTAGATAGAGGGAGAGGGAGAAAAAAAAGTCCCGATTTAATTTGCACTTGGAATTCGGTATATTGTGGTTTATTGAATAAAACAGTCGTTCCGCCGATCGTTTATTATTATATGTACATGCATACATCGAGATACGTTCAATTATCAATTCAGAATCGACATGTACGTACATTCGTATGTAATAAAAACTCTCTTGACCGGTCGACCAGACCTGACGTAACACTTAATTGCGATGGGTTTTTGCCATTTTAAGTTTTATCCAAACGGATACAAGTCCTACTTATTTCAGTAGTTTTTTCCTCATCGATATAGTCTTATTATTGTAATTATTTTCTATCGAGCTGCCGAATTTGGATGTAAATGACGATTGGACGACTGGTTTGTGACATCAAAGGTAACAGAATTGTATCGAACATACACAAAAATTATGTCAGAATCAAAATTGCGCACACCTACGTAAATAGTTAGTCTTGTCGTACTTGAAGTTAAATTTTTTCAAGTTTACAGAATCAACGCAATTGATTTTAGGTTTAAATTTCCCGCCCTTTCCCTGACATTTATCGTTCTACTTGTGGAACATATCTTCTTCGCGTGGCAATGGGCCACATCAATCCGAATTCAAATACTTTTATTGACCCAGATTCGTCCGCGTCCATGTAATGGAAAAATCGTTGTGAATAGCGAAGGTATTCAAGCATACGTCGTGTTAATTAAGCTGACGGTAAAATACGTGGACCGGGATTCCCGAACAAACTTGCCACGAGTAAATTTCTCATTTTTCACTCTCCGCCGAGAAGCGTCGACGAATTCTCCCAATCAGCTTTCATTTGTGTTCTACTTTTTCCCGCCGTAAATCAATACGCCGACGAGTACGTGCGAGTGTGCCAGACAAGAATTACTCGGTACGATAAATGTAGCGGTGTGTTCATGAACTTGTACTTGGAAGGAACTGCTCGGTGGTTCCCAACGTGATTGCGTGCGATAAGACGCTGCGCTGTTACTGCACGCGACTAGAAGGGCAGTGACCGAATTGGTGCAGCGCCATAGAATACGAACATACAAGACGCTCTACAGCCGTTGGTGGTATATTAAAGACAAGAGGTTACTCGTCCGTCTTGCCGAAATAAAATCCCGCAGGCATTCGTACCAAAACGAATAATATTTGTCAACGAATAATAGGTTTCTACATTTCTTCACATTACGCGTCTCGTTACCAACTGACGCCGGCTGACGTCGTTCGTAAAACCTTGGCTATGTAGAGACGACGTCTGACGGACATATGCGTCTAGCTTGTCCATCGGACCTTAGCCTAACTATCTTGCATTCAGGCTACAAACGCGCCCGAGTTTTACCCTCGGAGTGTGAAACGTGATTAAAAAACTTACTTTTTCTTCCTTCGACAGGAATTCCCACATTGGAATAGCGGAGCCTTCGCTGTAGGCGACAGCAAGACACAGAACAACCGCTGCCGAGATAATCGAACACCGAATCATCTTCACTGTTTATAGTTAATGCCCGAAGTTTGTTCGGTGACGGTTGGGCTTTGGCAGCCGGAGTCACTGATTTGTATAATCACGGTTTAGAATCGCCGCGTCGTTCTTGTTTTCTGTCCTCTTTCGCTTTTGTTTGTTGTTGTTGTTTTGTTTTTTGTTACCAATTCTATTCTGTGAACGATAGTTTTCGTCAATTGTCACGCGACGACGGTGAGGTTGAAACGCCTTCGTTGTATAACGTCCGTGCGAAGCGCTCGTATGGAACTGTCTATCCTCAGGTAAACGTCGGTTCGTTATATGCCGAGCTTCCTCGAGCCGGCCTCCCCTCCTCGAAATACCCGCCGACCCCGTCCCCTCCACCCGAGGCGAAGACTCGGTGCCGCACGCGTGTTTACAGCATCCTGGAGGCAGAGTAGGCACCAGACGCGATTCAAGATTCAAGTTCCAAGAGGCAAGATCCGAGATTCGGTGTTCGAGGCCCACGCCCGTCTCCCAGAAGGCAGCGACACTATTTCATCCCGTCGCGTCCCAACGGATCCGGCGACGCGACGATGTCTCGGTTTGAGTATTATGATAATTACCGGCCTGCGACTGTGTGGACTGGAATTCGGCAATTATTGTGCTCGCAAGAAGGAGAGGGAACGGGAATCACGAGGCGCTTTAAACCTTCGGATGCGAATTCCGAGCGCATGTATCGCGTTCCTCGACCGATCGGCAAGGATTCCGGATACGGATCGGTCGGAGATGACGCAGATGTTTGTCCATCCAGTTCAGGCTCACTGACATCTCGTCCCGGAACACGTGCTATTTTCATTTTTCAACACAATCTTTACACCTACGTCGCATCGTACCTGCAAACATGTATAAGTTGTTCACTCGGCGATACCGTATAACTCTCGACCAGAATTGAGGAAAAACGAAAGACGTTAAGATTCGTATTGTTTACAACGTAGTGAATGCTGCCATTTGAAAGTGAATCAGACGTGCTGAGAAAATCCCTTGTCGAAACGAACAACGATACGAGACAATAGGGAAGAAAATTAAAATGGACAGTAATGTAATTTCGTCGTTTACCGCGGTATGAAAATTTTGAACAAGGTGGAAATATATGTTACCGAACTATAAAGCTTTACAATTTTGAAGAAATTAGCAAAACTATGGAACATGTGCGACTATGTGATGTTTATTCACATTGTTACGTAAGTCATTAAAGACAAAAACAGAGAGAATGAAAAAAGGAACGTCATCGTGTTGATAAATAGCTGACAATGAGATATGTGGTATCAAAGTTGACTACGCAAAAACACACTTCTTCATTCCAAAACATCATAATGTGTCAAAATTCCGACAGACTGTGCCGCTTACAATTAGTTGAATTCCTACGCTAGAAATTTTTCCAAGCAATGGTGTTCAAATACTACGATAAAGTGCGAGTACGAGACAATTAAGTAAAGAACTGCTCATGCTTGTCTGAAAATTACAAAGCATAACGAACCATGATCTAAAATCAATTTTTATGTACGGAAATCGTACACATCGGTATCCAACACAATGCAGGTGTAGATGTGTGAAACATTTATTCAGGTATGAGATGTACGTGAAAGTCGAAAAGATAAGATTTAACGGGTTTCCTGGCAGACAGGAAAGGCCAGCAACTCGGTCGAGGAAATGCCTCTGATCAGCATTCTTCTCGGTCACCCACGTGCAGGCAATGAACTCATTCCGCAGCATCTTATGCTTCACAATTTATATCACGACTCAAGAACCGGCCTTCAAATGGCCGGACGAGATCAAGGGAATTCATTCCCTCTTCTGAAAACTGGATCCTTCCCTTCTTACCACATTCAAGCTGCAAATCGGTGCCACAATGGTCAAAATACCCATCTTCTCTCCTCACTGCCGGTTAGAGGTTGCATTTTTATGATCCTTTTGAATGTACCTTCACTCTCTGTGATTACTTTTCGTATTAGCTTGTCGGATGAGTTTGCAGGTATGTATGATAAATTCGGGAGGTACGTGTTTCTATGATTAAGTTGATGATGTATACTGCAGTGATGTACAAGGATATGAATGTTTGTTGACCTATTCGTCGTCTATATCTGGCCACGAGCTTCTGTAGAAGTGGATCCTGTTTCGGTTTATAAAAAATGCTGAGAGTTGCGCTGTGTCACAGTTGCAATCAGACCCGAAGTGACAGTCTTCGCGGCAATAAATCGTGGAATTGCAATGACTTCGCTGTCTCTTCTAGTGGCACCAAGCCAGAAGACGAACAAAGAATTAAGTCAAACGTTGCGTACATGGATGTTACTTAACCAACGATCGGGTAACGGTGCGACGTTCAAATTGACGACAAGCCATGAACAACAGAACTGATACAACCGTTGTCGAAAGTTAGAGGAAAGAAAGAAACCAGAGATCCAATCTACGGCGTAATTCGTTCAAAATAGGAACCTCACTGCGAAGCGTTGCGTAATTGAATAGCACGCTGTTATAATCTGAATCTGCAAGGTCTTTCGAAGAGGTTTTCTAAAAACATATATTTTATTAAAGACTTTTGTAACGCCCTTTAAGACCAGAAAAGGTCCTCATTATCCGTCAGGCTGTGAAATCTTTTCACGCACCTTTTCGAATTCTGTTTAACATATGCTTAGAGAATTCACTCAAGGCTGGACCGATTTAGGTCGCTTAAAATCTATAATTCATGTCTTATTTCGGAAGTGTCTCTAAAGTCTGATCTACACAATTTTTATGGCATTTCGAACTCATGGCAGCCGTTTGTATTGACACGGAGGCTGTTTGTTACTGCGCATCTTTCCGTGCATAGTATCTTAGCAAAAATTTTATGGTCTAATGATATTCGTTTATTTACTCGTAGGTATATAATGTGTAAACAATTTTTTTTTTGCCCCTAGGAACTCGCAGGAATTTGAATGCCCGAAAAATGGATACCCCCACCGTCATCCCGTCTCAGAAATCTATGAAGGATTACGCAGTTAATTAATACGAATTGCTTGCTGATGAAAAAAAATCATGCCTTAAATCATTCGGCAAATTGCTTCGGGCTCATCGCGCTTGCATCAGATTCTTTCATTAAGATGTTTTGACTTTTATAGTAGGTATGATTTTTCAAGGGTAAGATTATTGACACAGTTGTACAGGTATACCGAGAAACCATCATGTTATTTACACTGTTCATTCTAATTTCGATAATGCGTTTATTAATTAAAGTGGAATTGTAAAATTACAGCGAAGACGATCTAAGGTTGGCAATAAAATTTCCAATTATTTTGTAATTTACTTATTTGCATCAATTTACGGCATACCTTGAGAGCAAAGATATATAAACGATTTTATCTCTATCAATTTTCTCGTAGTTTACAATGCATGTGTTTATAGTCGAACGTCCGTTGTTTACATTGCGTTAACTAGAGCATAAAAATAAAGAGAGAAGGCAATGAACTCGGTACTCGTTGTGAGTCTTTCACTGAAAGAACGGTTACTAGTTCTCTACGCGGACTAAGCTGTGGAATTAGCTGAACGCATTGATTCTCTACAGAAATCGCATGCTTCAATTTGGTTTTACTGCGAATCACCCGCAGTTCGTGATATATAAGCATGCTCATGTGTATAAAAATCGGTCGAAACCGCGAAGAGGGCAAAAAAAATTTTACAATGGCAAAAAGTCTAATTAAAGTGAAGTTTGTTCCCGATTACGACAAAAAACTTTTCAACTTCCAGGTTTCAAAGTTCCGTTTCTTCGGCAAGAGATCTTATCTTTGACAGGATTATGTTCCAGCTAATTATCGTAGGTATACGGCGTTCTCATCATCCAGATGTCAAGGTTCGTTCTTCCACTCTGCCGGGTAAACATTCTCTTGACATTTAACAAATGTATGTCTTCCGGATTCACTCAGAGCTACTTGCAACGACGAGCAGAAATACCTGCAACTGCATGTTACAAACTGACAAAAGCGGCTCCAGATTCTTGTCTGTAACTGTACATATGCAGTCACGGAATCATCCCGGAAATCGTCAATCCGGTCTAGCGATCCCGACACGTCACCCAATCGGGTGATTTACCCAAGTAAAGTCAAAGCAAGGAAACGTTGAACCAGCTTTGCTGCGATATGAAATCTCGTTTGCAATTGAGTGGGTAACTTTAAAGGAAAAGAAAGTCAAGGTGAAGACTCCTACAACGATCGATTGCACGGCATCATTTCTAAACGCATTACATTATGCATCTGGACTTCAATTCGCAATTCGATGGCGATGAGCCTTGATCGAGTGCAAATTATCGCTGTATTGATACTGTTGTAACAAGCTTCGTCTCACCAGACAGTCACTGTAAACACAGTTAACAAATCATGCCATTTGTTGTTATTCCGAACGTATACCCAACCTTTCTACCTGCACGCGTGATGGTATGACCACGAGTATGGAGACGCCTATGAAAGCCTTAGAGCATCTACTCCTACATGGACAGTGCATTAGTTTATACCCTCAAGGGTCCCTTGTTCTCTGTCATTCTAAGGGCCTTGCATTATCTGTATTTGTTTATATACTTCAAAGTTCAGTAACACACTGAATCTAATTCCATCGAGAACACTAACGCAAAACAGTTGCTTCGTCTTCTTCTCTCTTCCGGTTGGCTTTCTCCTAGTACCAATGTGTCAAATTGCTTCTTACTTTTAGTTAACTCCCCAATCTCAGAATTCAGTTTTAGTAATATTCGAACGATGACAATACGCATGGATTATATGTGCTTGCATTAATGTTCCATAAAGAGGTTATTACGAACAAGGCTTGAAGTCTATGACTGATGGGAAAACTCTCTAGAATCACCGTTGGTTAATAAGTTACAAAGTTCTAAGGTTACCTTCAAGTTTCTACTTTACACGGTGCTCTGATTTTTTGACAGAAGATCAAGGCATTGATTTCCAGCCGTTTATCACATACAAAAATTACGAACATGTATTGAGGAGGTTCACAGCCGCTGGAACAAAAGTGAGTGCTGTAATCAAATCTTCTCCAATACGATGCTGGTTATTCAGGGTTAACATTGGAACCTGAATTTCCGAATGAAATTAAATCAATGGCCCTTGTGTCAGACAGATTATAATTCTATCGGTGTATCTTGAAGACTTAGCTGGAGTTTCTCAAAAGATGATTGAAATTCCGGAAAATCTGCCCAACTTTCTCTGCAGTACGACAGGACCCCAAAATGGACTGTATTATGTTAATTGTATGAAGAGAAACTTGTTTGATCCCGATTGAAAAGTGGAATTTCGAATATTCATCTTTCAGTCCATTATACACCTTGCGAAGAATCGTCGGAAGCCTTACGTCAGACCAAAGATAAAATCTGATCATCTAAAAGAATATGGGTCGATGGACCGTACTGTTTATGGAATTTCCAATTCCATGTAGTTGAGGAATTCGAATAATTCTGAGCAACGAATGCCAGGTCGCATTTCCGTGAGACATAATATGTATAATATAACTGTAAATCCCACTGAATATAATTGTCCGAAGTGTCGAGAGCGTTAGATGAAGCAGATTTCATGGAAAAAACAAACGAGCGAAGGAACGAGAAACAAACATAGACGTAAAACCAATCGGTGAGTGGCAATTTAAACAAAATTGTGATTCGAATTGCGAAAGCTGAGCAATAAATTGCAGCTGTCGATTTAGCGATGTATCTTATTTCTATGCACGTGTATACCGGACTTATGCTAATGATAAAAGATTGATAAACAAGAGGAGCCAGAGATGGAATCTTACCCTTCGAACCCAAAGGAGGAGGAATGTACGAAGTCTATAATGTTGTTTTGGCGCCGCATCAAGTCGTACTAAATGTCAATTCGGCGCCAGTTCTTATGCTCACACTAATCAATTCCCGTCAGAGGCGACTGGCTACTAAACGAGCTGTATCATACGGTCCCAAGCCGCATTGACACCGCCAATGGCGTTGGAAATTTTTCAAATTCAGCCCATCATCGTTAAGTCTTTATCGAGCCAGTCCATGTTTTCGCATTTGCTTGTCATTAACTGCATCATTTTCGCTGCATACGTTAACTGAAAAACCAGCCGGCATACAAATTGTTACATCAATAGATTAGCACGAGCAAAAACGGGCAACTGGATTGAAAACAAAGTCAAATTTGGGTAACGTATGTTCCGCATAACGAGACGACAAGCTTGAAGATTGGATCGTCTGTTATTGACATATAACTGGTACCAACGCGTCAAGTGCAGGAATCTTAAGTCTAGAATTTGAATCTACACGTACAGGTTGAAAAAGAGGAAGCTGCTGCTAACGTTGTCGGCATATTTTTCACCGCTTGTTTTCGTTCACTTTCATTGCGATGAAAATGCAACCTCACCATCACGCGAGTCATCGAATAGTTTCCTGAACTCGCGAGTGTCTCGTGACTTGCGATGTTGATAATTGACGTCCGTCAAACGTCTCTGTTCTCACGTACGACAATTTAAGTGTTCTTGAATACATTTACGCCGTATCGAGTCCATGTAACTGTCGTAAAACAAATGTTGCGGTTGACTGAGTTCGGTACGACATGTGATCGAAATCTTGCCACGTCATGATTCCAACTGTGCTATCAGATTCGACATACTTCCAGTCTTCAAATCATCCCAACAGGTCCTCGAGATCCGCATGGTGTGGAGACAAACGTCCCGTACCCTGATCGTAACGACGCTTTTAACCAAAAATCTGTCTTCTTGTGAACAGACATTCACCCGCATTTGTGATCGGAATCCTCGGATTTTTCGTGGGCGATAATAACTACCTTGGTATTACCAAAACAAGGTGGTAGTAACAATAAGGAAGGAACATTTTACTTCGATCGCTTGAACGGTAATCCGTATTATACTTGCGTTCTTCGCAATATACGGTCAATTGACGTAAGTTGAAACGATCATTCGTGTATCTGAATAAGAATTTTATTGTCATTTCATCAAAATTCAGGGTGTTGGTTAAAAGTTCAATTTGGCGCGTCGAAACCATTGCCGATGAGAGCGATCAGCTCTCGACTCGAAAGTTCGAAAATGTCAGTTCTAGGTATAAGATGCAGCTCTGGCTGATCTGTGATACATTGTTCAAACTCTGATGTTCTTGACCTTCTCCGACTACCGCATCAAAACGTATTCAGGAACATAACTGTTGGAAGTAGTTAAGACTTAATAACGATCACCGGTTTATACCACGATTGGTATAGTATTCTAGACTGGCTCAACTGGATGAGGACTAAACGATCCGGGTCTTCTACGTTGTAGCGTATCGATAAAAAAGGCGACCAGATAGAAACAGCATTCCTGGGTTTTACCCCAGACGAATCACGCTTGGGTTATAAAGTGTATGTGTAGAAATTGCCGGGGTGATAATTATAAGGATGAGAGGCATCCCGACTGTGAGAACCTTGTTTGGTCTTGTCAAGATCCTTCTTCGTGTAGTATGTGTAGCCATTTGGCGCGAAGCCAGTTTATTATTGTTGTTACGGGTTCGTTGGCTCGTTTCGTAAAAACGTCGCGTAAAAAAGATTGGCGTTTGATCGAACGATTGAGTAAAGAAAAACAGACGAGATATCGTCAAACACACAATGTGTGTACGTAGTCTGCACGCAATTCGAACGTGTTCGAATTCGAGAATTCAACGTTTATCCGTTTCGTTGTCCCAAATTGTCCGGCAACGTAAAATTCTGTAAATCATTGTGCGTACTCGCATTATGAAACCTGCCTGCCGAAGAACGTTCAACCGTTTATCAAGTGGCCAGTTAGTCGTGACGTAATCTGTTAGGGATATTATTATCTTATCCTCCCACAGGCGATACCTTCGAATATCACAGATCGTCAGCCGCCACAGGATTTCGTTACGATAATAATAATTGACAGGGTCAAGAATATAGACGAAATAACGTCATATTTCTGACGACGCGATAAAAACACTTGTACATTTGTAATACATTACATATACCTAGTTATAAGCCGCCATGCGTCATTGTTTGATCATGCATTCAAGTCTCCGCGTCACACGTATTTAATGATTATACCTCGCGGCTACTTGTCGAGCAGGCAAGGGGGCAAAATTATCGACCAGCTCATTAACCAGTTACTGGTTTAGAGTAGTATTAATAAATTTAGTGGTGGGGTTTTACGCTCGTATAATTGAAATCCGGAGAAAGAGAAAAAGAGAGAAAGAGAGAGAGAGAGAGAGAGACGGACAGTCAAACAGACGGAAAGATCTTGTATTTCATGCCTTGGAGCACTTTTGAGAAAAATAAATACTTAGCAAGTATAACCCTTCTTTCACAAATTAACTTAATAGTAGTTGCGATTGATGCTAAATAAAATAAAATAAAAAGATAAAAAAAAGTTGATAAAAAAAATTATATTTACTGGAATATAACGAAGTCGATGCGTGTTGGGCAACAATAGGTAAGAAATGAACTAATTGATAAGATAGAGAAAGAGGAAGGACAGAGAAATTGCTTAACGTCGATCACGTTAGAACGAATCTAATAATGCAAGTTACTGCGTATATCAGCTTTCGATATTTCGATGGTTGTGTTATATTCGTGCATTTTCGTTATACATACGTGTAAATATCTTTCCAATATCCGGATGCACGAGTATCTTCCGCTATAAAGTCGTTATATTCAAGCGGAGTAGGTTATACAATTGCAGTTGATTGAACTCTTTTACAAACTCGCGGCTATCGACGTTTGCCGAACCGTTGACGCTTTCTTTTGTTCGTTTTATTTTTCGTCGCTGTTTTTATCTATTGTTTTTTATTTAAATTGATTTAATTTAATTTTTTTTTTTTATTTTTTTTTTTTCTCTCTTTTTTCTCCCGTCCGTTGCGAGTGAAGCGAATCCGTCTAGCCCACAGAAAACTATTAGACTCGTCCCACATTGTGACGGTTGACGCACGAGCTCCTTTTAAGGGCCATCGAGCAGCCAGTGAGATTTGTGTAATTTTTAATCGAGCACAATGTCGGGACGGTGTCGAACTTTAAAACGTGTTTAAATCAGGCACGTGAGTATGTAAGATACAGTGGCTGGGAGGTGATTTTCTATGTTAGCGGTTTGCCGAATGCCACTGGCGCCAAAGATCATCATGTATTTATCGTACAGACATCAATTTTACCACAGGAATGTCGAATGTTTCGTTTCGTTTCGTTTCTTCTTCTTCCTCTTCTTTTTTTTTTTTTTTTTTTTATTTTTATTTGTTTTTTTCTCTTCTTCTCTGTTCTAACTTTTTTCTCCCCACCTCTCTCTATGCGTATCTCTTACTTATCCAACACCTATACGTGCGCCAAAAATTCCTAATCCTGTTCGTGACACGATATTAATTGGAAAATTCCACTGGCATTAATCGCTCCCGGGCTCTCGTTACATACGTATAATGCAAAACACGCAACACACGGCAAATTGTCTAGTTTTATTTCGGTAAAAATTCAACAGGCTTACTCTTTTCAATTATACCTTTTTTGTACGTCGCGTAATCCCAAAAAAAAAAAAAAACGATCGCTGTAGAATTGTTTAAAATTTATCGATTAAAGTCACTCTTGCAAAGTTGCTTGGCTTTGTGTTTTCTATTTTTCATTTTTGTATTATTACAACTCGAGTAAAATATCTAATTTTATTTTCACGGCAAAATTGATATCGTTGTATGAAATTTATTGTGAGATTGTTTGTATAATAAAATTGTAGAGGTCTCGTATACACGTCGTCGGCGGATGTCGAACAATTAGTTAGAATTCAAAATTTATTACCAGTTTTGTACGTAATGAGTTAAACCAACCCAAGATTTTTAATAATGTTTACTCGCGAGACGTAAACAAATGATATGAATCCTCTGTTCATCTTCGTTTTCTATTAAATTAAACGTAACCGGCTTGCCACATGCGACGATATTTTTATTTTTCACCTCGCATCAATTGCAGAGGAGAATTAAAAACCGCTGTGACACTTTACAAATAAATTTAAAGAATAAAAAAAAAAAAAATAAAATAAATGCCACTACAGCCCTTTTTAATTTTCGTCTGCAATTAACTAGATGCAAGTATCAGCGTTGACCTGGGAAAATTTTCACAAGAAGGAGCAAGACAAAATATTGATTCGATTATCAAAATTCAGTGAACACGTCATTCCACAGTTCGTAAGTATGTAGAATTGCTTCAGCTCAAACAGTGTCAATTTGTTCATTCGCATTAATTTATAAATGATACGGTAATTATTATTTGCCTTATCGACTCATTGAAGGAATCGAACAATCCTGTAATAAGTTCTCGGAAACTATAAGTACGACTAGCGTGAATATAGTCACACGAAGAGGGCATTCAACCACGACATAGTTACATCACGAACGTAATAATGGGATAACGCATGCGTATGAGCTAAACGTTAAGTTCGGCCTCACTATTCAATACTTGTATCCCACAAAAAATTCTCCAACAAACATTCACCTTGACCCTGATATTAACAGATTTATGACCACTATTGGTTGAAAAACCAAAAAAAAAAAAAAAAAAACGAAAAAATAAATAAAAACAAAAATACACCGAACAATGGCCATACATGGCAATTTGCAACAACTTACATTGTTCGTAAAAGAAAGGAAAAAAAAAACAAAAAAAAAAAAAAAAAAACACGGACTATCAAGCGATAAACTATAAAATATTCTAGGAGTAAGACACAGAGAAAAAATGATATGGTTGTATTTCTTCTCTTTTCGGTCAGACGAAAATTGACGAAAGTAGGACAAGTCTTGAAACGATAACAATATGATGTCACCCATGCTAAGTTATATCTATACATCACAAAGTTAGTGAAATTAAATTGCTTATAAAATTAGTGATTACCTTTTTCTGATGAAAAAGATAGAGGAAACCTAATTATTTTATTTTTCGGTATTTAATTCTTGGTTTGTTTTTTTTCTTTCTATCTTGCTTCTGAAAAAGACACAATTATAGTGCTGTTGTAACTGCCGACCAATAAAAACTTTTATACTTTTCCGCGAGTGTCACGACACAGTTACATAAATATATATATATTTTTTGAAATTGAAAAAATATATGAAGACAAAAGTCGGTAATTTAGTTCAACTAAACTTTGGACTGGCTGTTTGCGTGTGAAATTCCATCAGCGACGCTTATTTCTTACATGTTAGGGAATGTTGAATTCCAACGATGTGATTTATGCTTGAAATATGGTTCGGTGTTTTCAGTAAGTTGTTTGAGTCTTAACTCATGACGATGAAAACGAAAACAGATTTGCGCGTAGTTGAAAACACGTTTCGTCTGGACGCGTAATTCGTGAGGGATGAAAAATTAATGTTCGCGAAATTCGGTCACATCGCCTAATTTGGCCAATTGATAAACGGCGTTTTTTATCTTTTGTACTTTTTAAACGGCATGAAATTTGCATAACAAAGAAATAAGCCCGCGATTTCGTTACAGGCTGCAGTCTCGACACACGATTCATTGATTCGTTACCGTATTCGGAGTAACGCATGGCAATTAATTAAACAAGCTGAAATATCAAAGCAAGATAATCATTATGCGAAACTGTGTGAAAACATGTGAACAAGGCGGATAATATTGTTTCAGCTTTAAATAAAATACAATTCTTTCGCCATCGTTATTCTGAGTATAAAATTCAAGTTAGTACGTGCTGTTTTTTTTTTTTTTGTCTGTTCTTTTGTCGATCGATAATGATTAAACTGTTGGGAAATCCGGATGGATTTTGAATTGATATTAAACATTTTTTTATCGTTATTCAAATATCATTCGACTCTGCGTTATTGTGAGTCAGACATTATATTTTATGCATTCGATTAAAACCATGTGGAACAGGAACTCGGCTCACGATCAGCTCGTTCAAACGATCGAGGATTCCCCGGTCAGAAAGTCATTCCGCAACTCAATTACACGGATATATTATGTACATAATATGCCTATGTAATACACACACACACACACACACGCAAACTTGGAAACATTAAAACCGCGGTAGCCTCAGTGGAATTTTAGGATTTCCAAATATGCGACGAAATAAAAAAAGTAGTAGAAAAAAAAATCTATAATAACAACAGTCACGATCGTGGCCTACACGAAATTTTCCATGTGATTTGTATGTATGAAAATTTACAATCATGTGTCCGTCAACGGTGTGAAATGAAATGAGGAGTAAAGGTATATTATTGTAATATATTACGAATAAAGTGGGACAAGAAAAAATAAAAAAAAAAAAAAGAAAATGAGTAAACTAAACCTACGATGTTAAATTGATATTAATTATCATCAATTCGCAATGAGTCTCTTTTTATGTTTCCTTTTTTTCTTTTTTTTCTTTCGCTTTGATATCCGTATACTTAATGTGCATAGGTACATACCCAGGTGCGAAAATTTAAATGTTTATCATCCGAATAGAGTGAAAAAGTTCGTAAAATGCGGAATTTCAAATCGCATGAATATAGCGTCACAACAGGATTTGGCCGAGAAATCAGATAAACGCGTTCGACGTTTGACGTTCGCTTTATGTAATTCTTTCGTAATACCAAGAGTATAAGTATTCATTATGTGTATGTTACGTTACCGCGTGTAAACATTAAGATCAGTGACACTGCATCCGTTACACTGCAGCCTACTAAAAACTATACAAATAGTTGTTTTAATTATAAACCTACAAGCAGTATAAGGTATGCTGTTTATATTCACAGGTGAAGTTTAAAATTTCTGGACTATAGATGCTGTCGTCTTTGTTCCAAATGCAAAAAATATTTTTCACAAAGAATTACTTACTGGATCCATCCATCGGTTCAAATTTGAAATACTAAAATTCTAATCGGATAAATCGGATGAACAATGTTACAGTGAAAATTTGTAGTTCGAGGCTATGTTACAAATACAATTGAGATTTAGAAGCCTTCACATTTCCTGTACGCTATAAATTTATTCGAAGTCTTTCTTGAACCGGATGTAGCGAAGAAAAGAAAAAAAAAAGAAACACACTTTTGGTAAGTCAAAGTGTCGTAAAACAAACCATACTTAAATCACAAGCGTCATTAATCTTGGATTCAAATATTCGCTTATCAAGTTCTAATTTGAGTTGCCGTCTGCGGTATTCTCGGACAAAGAAACGGTCGTAAAAAATATACCAATTATATGTAGTTATGCGATAACCGATTCTTTGAAACGTTAAGAAAACGTTTAATTTGTTACGTGGGAGAAAATGGCAACTACTGTAATGATTTGTGAGACAAAAAAAAAAAAAAACAAGACAAGCGATTCATCCTCATCATATTGAGAGGAATTTCCAGTTTGAATAACATACAGAGTGAATTCCTAACGACTGCATGGCCCGTCGTCTGCTAAAATTTAACGCGCACGCGCTACAATCCCAGAGCAGCTGTTTCCTAGGGTCTTTAACCTGTTCTAACCTTAAAAATTTTGACAGTTGTGCAATGAGTAAAACTCCCACCGACAACTGTCAAAATTTTTGAGGTTACGTAAATTTATGACAGTTGCTCACCCTGGCAAACCACCGCCCTCGGACTGTAGCGTGTTCGCATTGAATTTAAACATTTTTTTATAGTTCAAACAATATTTACATGGTCAACAGCGTGATGACACAAGTTTTCCTTTCTACTTTCTTATTTGAGAATTTATGACATTCTATTGCCACAACCACAAAAATAAATGCTGAAATGGAAATTGACTAGTAAGAGTGATAGCATTGATTATAATAATAACAAATAATGAAAATTTGTTTGTTTTTCTGACTCGAGAGTGCGCTACGAAAAAATGGCGCTACCAACAAACTTGGGGGAAAACCCAAAAGTTCTACAAACCTTTGGTTAGTTACTTTATCACTCAGCTCGATTCAGGTGGTAACGTTCTGCAATAAGTTTTCTCAAATAAGTGTTCTGTAGTAACAATAAAGGGTGCTTTCCATTTACTGACTCAAGTCGCTATTTCTGGTGTATTCCTTTGCCCAGATTGGCCGGTTACACCAGAAATAACGACACGAGTCGATTTGAGTCAGTAAATGGAAAGCACCCAAAGCATTCCGTCGATTTCACGATAATTTTCTGGTAACTAAATTGCCAATCCAATTTCTCTCACAATCAATGCATCGAGTGCAATCGCGTAGTTGCGATTCCCCGACCACGCGCATAAAAGTTACACGCTTGTAACACGCAAGTCCCAAGACAATTGAATTGCAAGATTAACACGAAGCTAGTTGCATAACGGTGATGTCTAATAATTGGGCATTAAGCAACAGATATATGCACGGATGAAAGGAACATTTCCATCCGTGTAACGACCTTTAAGTCGTGACATTAATGCGTGTTGCCAAAATTCTTGAAGAATCTTCGGAATTGCGAAGTACATAGGCGTGTACATAACCTATACATAACCTAACATACGTACGTCTGTAGCCGGCTGTATTTGCTACGCGTGTCTTTGTGTACGTGTAATACGCATCCATGCCGGCAATATTACGTACAAGATGAAGATTAAAAACGGAAATCTACCAATTGTCGAGGACAAGTTTCGCCTTTGAGGCCTCGTGACGCGTCATAATTTGCCGCTTAGCGACGCCCCGCGGCCATGACAAGGACGTCGGGCTTCCGTCGAACTCTTAAGCCGCGCTCACGTTGAAATAAACGTAAACAACCCGCGGAAATCAGTCGTCTACACTGGTTTAAAAAACGAGCCGAGAAATTTTTTTGGCGTTCGACAATCGTCGGGAAATTCAAAAGCGATTCACTCGCCAGCGAGATTCTCGCAATTTCTTCGAACATTCAACTTTCGCGGTTCATTTGAACGCGGTTTGAGCATGTTTGACAATCCGAAAGAATTTCACGAGTTATAAATTCACGCGGAAGGCTTAAGCCGTGTCTAAACATCTCAGCACGTGCCGTCCAACTGTTATACCTGTTTCCAGTTACACAGGCTGCTTGCTTCGTTCTTAACCATTAGAACCGACGCACGAGCTTCTTCGTTCGGCGTGAATTTGAATTTGGAACGTTATCAAAATTTTATCCGGTTTTTCAATTGGCGTTGATTGTTGAAGAGAGGGATTCTTATTTTAACCTTGATTTATTAAGTATAAAAAATATATGTATGTGATAATAGTCGTGAGAAAAAAATTTCCATGGGTTTGTCAAATTATACCATAGAAAGTATGCATGTAACAGAGAGAAGAACAATAATGAGACGAATGCTTTCCATCTTCTGCAGAACAGCGATGAGGCAAATGATAATACATTAGCAAAAAATAGTACGAATACTATTCGTATAATTTAAATCGAAACGAAATATGGTGCCGCAAGGTAATCATTCGGATGAATATATTCATCTTTGTTATGATAAAGAATGCGGATAAAAATATTTTACGAATCGAATGATATTATGGGCGTATTATAATAAGAGAAAGGTTAAAAAGACTAGACTGTAAGCCATATATTATTGAATTATAGAGAATGTATGCGTGAAAATTTATGTACGTTAAAGAAGAACCAAAATCTGACCCGTTGATAAATGGTGAGCATTCATCAATTTGAATCACCCGAAATTACACCCACCTATAATGTGAATTTTATAGGATAGATAAACGTGAAGGTAATTACATATATGGTGTAAAAAAAAAATTAAAAAAATAAACACTAAGAATAATGATGAATAATGAAAAATTGCGACACGGTTATTTGAAATTAAGGATTGTCTTGTCATATCGAATTGGATGACGGTATTATTCTCCGAAGAGATATGATGACTTGATTATGTACGCGGGTTAATTTATTGTTTCTCTAACATGTATCGTCAGGTAGGAACGATCCTGCGTTCTTCCGTGTAATTTGTAGATTCGATCGTTGGCGCTGGCTGGCATTATAATATCCCTACCTAGCGATAGGAAGAAGAAACTGAACAACAGCAACAGACAAGAGAGAAAACAAAAGATGATAAAGTATTAAAATATTGTAATTTTGAACTTGTGGAATTTGCCGCGCGTGTTATTCAAAATTTGATTTGCTAGTTTCTAACGATAATGTAATATAATCGTATATTCCCATATAACAAAACAACATTAATATCAACGATTCCTGTTAATCTATTTACTCAATTTCTAATCTCATACGCAGACGAGATTCATTTGAATTGTGGCGCCTCTGTCGGCGCGTAGAAATTTGTTTTTCAGATATTGGATAAAATCCGGTTTATATATGAGCTATTATCGAGCTCACTATCAGTTCACAATCTTCAAGTTGTATTACACAGGTTTCTCGTTAGCTTTAGCAAACTTCGATACGTGTATCTGTAAAAAAAGAAATCGATAAGAAGAAAAAAAAAAAATAACAACAATCTCGAATACATTCACTACCGTTTTACGAGATAGACATTACGATGGCGTCTTCAAGCCGGCGTCTATAAAAACAATGTAGATGACACTCCGAACACGTTCAAGAATTTTTACGAGAAATTACAGTATTCAGGTACCATTGAATAATCATAAAACTACGAAAACAGCTTCCCGAACATTCTTATCCCAGCCAATCAAAATACTCAACTCATTTACGATTGGTGCCAGAAATCATCGATGCGACACTTGAATTTCAATTAATATCCCATAAAACGGAGAGAAGTAGAATTATAAAAAAGTTCCCAAACATGTGAACCGGATTTGAAATTTGCAAATTAGAAAACTTGGTTCAACGAATCTTGCAAATTTGAAAACGCACGCAGCAATCAATAATTTTTAGGCGATGAAAAAAGCTCTCCAAATGAGTTTCAATCTTTGACTTCAATGTTACACGTGTACATAAATGCAGTTTGGTTGACCGTGACCCAGCCGAATTGTTGAAATGGAAATAGTTTAATAAAAACTTGTCGGCTATAGACGATTTCGCCACACCCACTTGCGCCGTTCCAAATTTACATGGTCGTAAAGTCATTTCAAGAATTCCTTGGCGATATCTGGTGACAAACATCAATTGCGTCACGTCAATGCAGGACAGATTAACGCACTTGCCCACGCGTTCGCTCTACCATTATAAAGGTATTCACAGTTCTAACCGGAATGCAACGCTCCTTTCTCCAAATAGCTTGATGAATCCCGAGAATGGAATTCCATGGAATATTCATTATTTTCTCTTGTAATTCCGTGCGGTCTTCTGAACTCTTGTGTACCGTTCGAACATGTGGTTACGAAAGAGCGGAAGAAACGACAAACATTTTTCTCTAGAACCGTGCATTGGTAATTTTGAATCTACTATTTGTAAGAAAATTTTCGAAGTCAAGTTATCAAAAATTGGTTTGTCAATTATCGATTGACAAATGGCTTGTGTCATATACTAAAAAATTGTTTTATAATAACACTGGAAATTGATACTTTTCCTGGGAAATTTCCTGATAGACGCATTACCAAAATGAATATCTGAGTTCTGAAACCATGACCACTGTACATTCGTTATATGGGCGACTACATTTTCCCTTCAACGATTCCTACAATTGCAGAAGACGCATCCGCGCGTGAATTGCACCAAATCATGAATTTATATTAAAGGCTTGGTTAAGGAAAAGTTACGCTCAACTAATCATGCTATAATTTTATTCGGTGTGAAACAGTATTTAACATTTGACGAGAGCTGGGAATAATTTTACAGTCGAAATAAGATTGCAAGTGTGTCAATGGCGGTTGTATTGAAATTACGCGCGTGCGATTTCTTCTCAGGTGTAAGATTGTATCGCTTGAAAAGACAGTAGAATAACCTAGGTATGATTTCAGCTTCGCCAAATTCCCAAAAACGGATAATCTAGTCCGTGAAATTTGCCGTCACGTGTACACGTGACAAATGTAAGCTTGAGTTATTCGCCTGAGTTTACTCTGCAGGCGATAGATAGCAATTAGTCACATTTTGCATCTGTCTAGAGGGAAAATTATGGTATAAGTATAATGGTATAATGATGTGTACCTTATGAGTTAAACTTTAGCTCATTTACGGTGTTATCTTTTTATCCGTAAACATCGTCAGGTGTATTTCCACAAACTGGGATGCAAATCATCGTGACCATCGTCACCCAGTGACTAAAATTTGTCTTATACCCGACAACCGTGAGGTCATACTTTTTCACGATGAAAAGTAAATGCCGGAGGCGAGACTCCTGTAACACACTTAACAATATCGCACAAAGTCGAAGTTGACAGTGAAATGACACCAGCTGCGATTAACCGTCACGCCGGCTAACGAGGCCCTAATTTAATTTGCCAAGCGAAGCAATTACACCCGTCAGGTTATTCAGAAATTAAGTGACTACCTCCTGCACGTGTGTATGTGGAATTTCACGCTTACGACAGTTGACGAACGTCTCGACGATCCAGTGGATCGAACAGATTCCAAACATCATACGCACGCAGCCAGCCACGCGAGGCGTGTATCGTGTAAACACGTGTCAACACCAGCCTCGCCGATCGGTTCTAGTCACTGTCTATTTTTACAACAAATCGGTCATTTATTCCGACTGCCTAAGCCCGCGTTAAATTCGAAGAACGATGATTGTCAAACAATATAAGCGAGGCGATCGTCAAGCATCCGGTCGGAAGATTCACCTGATTTGCATAAGATCATTACACCAAAATAGACACTTACCGGTACCGTAGTAAGCAAACTTTGTCATAACCAATCATAACCTATATATCGAAATCCTCGGTTTGTTTCACGGTAAACAACTACTTATCACTACCGTTATATATCGCCAGGCGATAATCCTAACGCGGTTTATAATGTGGGATATAAACACGAGTTCACCGATGTACGTACGCTGCCGGGCCACGTGAGCAGGTCTATAAAATAACCGTGACAATCATAGATAGACGCTAAAAGCACGCCGGGGATTCCCCAGGCAGCGCCTGGCGGCAGGCAATTTGCCTGTCATACCGTACGCGCGTTGCCTGAATCCAGGCGTAAAGCGACCGACTGCTACGAATCTCAGGTCGTATTAGGTTAGGTTCGTCTGAGTTAATACCGAGTTAATGCGTCATCGTTTTACGGGGAATTCCCGAGACAATTAGTTTCATTGCAGGTCACCAATCGACAAGGTCGCGCTAATTGCCGGACGGCAAAATCTGCATCCTGTTTCGTGCGAGCTGCTAGGAGGAAAAATATGTATTATCTCATATCCTTTATTTCCTCTTATAGAATTTGCGTGTAATTTTGGGAGCGTTGATTTTATTCGTGAGTTTGACTTTCATTTAACCCTGACGATGGAATTGTGACTTGGAATATACAAAAAAAAACATATTTGTCCGAATTTGAAAACATGATCATTTTTCAGAAACTTTATTGCTTCGAACTTGCCTCGAGGGTTCTCATAAACCATATGTCTGACGGGTTTTCACAGAATTTTATAAATATCTTATACCTGCGGGTCGTTTTAGATATATTTCAGCACTCAACACCGAACACAATGACGGAGCAGAAAATAATTCGAATTCATGCGGAGTCATTTGTTATTTTCATAACGTAAATGCAGACATGAATATAAGAATACAGATTTAGTTAGACAAAACGGTTGAAGACTTTAAAGCGCACTGAATTTTCCGTGATCTCACTCGGAAAATCATTTCTCATTGCAATATACGTTGAATTAATTTCTTCGAAGTTGAGAGCTGCGAGTCTTTGTGAAAAACCGTGAAATAGCCAGGTTCTCGTTATTCGACCAATTCAGAGAGCAATAATCGTTCCGAAGAATTCTGAAATGATTTAAACGTCTCCGGGGACAATTAAGAAGCGTTCCAGAAACCGAAGATCAGGCAATTATAAAACCTTTTTCCATCTGCAAACAGAATTTATGCTCTAAAAAATAAACCGTAAAATATAGCTGATGAACTTCGAAGTATTTCTGATCGTTCTGAATAATTAGGTACATATAACCGTGTTTTAATGAAATACTTACGTAGGCTATAAATTGTTCCGAAATCTTACTAAAATATCTCGCAATATTTTCAAGGGAACAAACATGTTATGATCGAATATTTTCATATCTAACAGACTTTCAACAACAATAAGGATGTATCGGCCAGACTGTCTATAAATCGAAGGTTAAGGAAAGCGAAAAAACTGTTTGAAAAATCGCCAGCAATGTCAGTAGCGCCGATGATAATAATGAACACCGTCTTTAACGTGCGATAGAAATGAACCCGAATAAATTTGAATAACAGAAGTTATAATATCAACAAATTGATGAAGGTTTATAAATGGAACGTTCAAAATGAAACTCTAGTGTTTTTGATCTAATACGATTGTCTTTGGGCTCATCTTGCTCGGCGAATAGCTCGTCATAAATTGTTTGAAAAACATTCAGGAAATCTTACGTTATAGATAATATAAGTACAGTCACAAAACAATCTTTGGAGATCTCAATGGCGGAGAAAATAAGCCTAAATAAATTGGTATCGGATGAAAAATCCAAGTTTCGATCGTTCGAATTAGAAAACCTTTTCTCAAATCGTCGTCGACATCTCAGCTCTTTTTATTAAAATTTTCTCGGATTCATTTCAACAATCAATTGATACAGATATTTTTTCATTTGTGTTCACCATCATTGCCGCTATTAACAACGATTTCACTCGTTTCTTAACCGTTGATTAAGAGGATCCCCGGATTCGTCCTTAAATATTTCAAACGAATGTGAGACGCAAATTAGCGAGGCAAAAATGTGTGTGCCTTAATATATACTGAGAAATAATTCTGATCGCGTGCAAAGCGTTAATGGCATTAAAGAAATATGTAGGTACGTTACAAACGTTTTGTGAAATTTTTTTATTGATTTCACATGAACATACGCCGAGCATGAGATCACCGATTTGTAACGGATAATAATTATTGAAATAGGAACGCGCAGTTGCAGGCCGTTGTACCTCGATAAATCGCAACTCAGCTCTCTCAAACGGAGAAGCTAATGCTAAAATCAATCGTCGATTATTATCCATCGCTGCACAAACTATCGGGGACGATATTATATCTCATGGATTACAACATACATGTGTATTAAACATACGTCTGCACTGAGAGAAATTTTTAGTTCCGGTTACCGCTCGGTCCTTGACTATTTTCATTTTTTACCACAATCGAAAAATGTAGTTCTAGGTACAAAATGAAAACTAATTTTCTGGCTGTTACGGCGTAGTGAATTCGAGAAACGTTTGTTTAATTACATCGAATCAATGTTTTACTAATTTAGTGTTAATTTTACTGAAAACGGTAAACTGAAATTGAGGATCACTAAAATTATATGCGTTTCTTTTCTGTTCCAATAAAATTGTAAATAAAACAAACGACTTGGCTAGAAATAATGACTCAAATTAGGAACAATCAAGAAGAATATTTTGATTTGGTTTTAAAAGGATTTGAAGAAAAGTCAAATGAAATATGAAGAAATTCCATTTTTTAATCATGGTTGTAAAATTATTATTCCCGTTAGTTAATTTTCTTGTACCTACGTTCGGTGAATTTACAAAAATGTAGAGAAAATTCAGAACAATTTCTATTCATACCACAAGCTTGGTAAATTTAAAAAGCAGTTCCGTATTTTTGCAACAATTATTTAAAAAAAAACTCCGACATTCTTATCAAGTTTCCAAAAAATTTCCAACCACTTTCTTCGATTTTGCTACGCAAAAATTCTACTTCTGCTTGACTTTTGTTTAGCATAAATTTATTACAATTACAAGCATTTTTAACAGCGCATATATGATGATTATTGCCCCTAAGCATGTAAACTAATTTGTGCCACGTATCATGCGACGTAAATTATACGTAAGAATCTCGTTTTTACCAAGCTGATGCTAATGCCTATGTATAAATCGCCGATAGCATTGACCCTATTGTAATCACTGTTGACGTGCGGCTCGCATCGTCTCGTGATGTCATCCGTCAACTTGCACGATCACGAGAGACCGATAATTATCAACTCATGTATTCAGCCGTTAACCCGAGGACGTCAAATACGTGTGACAAACGATTAGATGCAGCGTCTCTTTCGACTTGAAATTTTCGTCGCGTTTGGAGGAGGAAGAAAGAACCTGATAAACAAGGAAATTAATCACGGCACGCAAGCTTCAAAAAGTGAAAAACTGACCAAGTCAATTTGATTGAATTTCATTAGAAGAACTTTTCTTTTCAACGAGGTGAAAAAATTTTAATCCTACGCTGGGCAAAAAATTTCATTTGTTACAGTAACTGGAAAAATTCAGTAAAACAGGTATCGTTGAAAAAGAAAACTGTTTTTTTTTTTTTTTTTATTATTAGTTAAATAAGGCTCTAACATCAATTTATTATTGAGCAAGCATTATAATTTTCATTTTGTAGTTAATCGTAAGGAAAGTTTGGTTGTTGATAAATTTGAAAGAATATCGCTACCCGTAATCGTTTCGGTTTTTTTTTTTTAAATGCTAAAACCGGAATTTTTGTCCGACTTTGTCAATATATTCTTCACCAAGTACCCGAAACTAATTATCAATTTTATTCATTATCATCACCGAAAGTTATAGTTACAAATGAATATTGCGATCGCATTCGGAAAATGTATAAGTCATAAGTTTTCGTTACTACGAGCTTTTGATTATATCGTAACTATTGAGACTGTTTGAAGTTGGTGAACCGATAAATTGATGTCGAGGCCTTACTTGAATGAAAAAATCTAGTAAACCGGCAACAGATATGTGAATCGTAACCAGAAAATTTACTACTAATAATTAAAATTATAACGATATCCGTCGTACTAAAATTTTCTAATTTTCAAGCGAGATTCGTTAATTTTCAATCGCTTCTCTACCGACAAGTTAAGGAAACACAGTTTTAGTGCAACTAAGCTGGATCCACTTTCCCGTAGCTTTCAAACTTTCGTTTGACAATGTTTTCGTGTCGAAATTTTTTACGTTACGACCGCAATTCCGAAAAATCGTTGAAAAATTTTACTGACGATCTTCGACGAAACACGGGCGAAAAGAAGTTTGAAAAATTTTCCACCTCCGGTAATAATTCCATGGGAAAAATACTCGAGTAAGAAGGGAAAATGGAAGAGACAAAAAAAAAAAAAAAAAAAATTTTTAATTTAAAAAAAAAAATAAATAAATAAATAAATAAAATTTCCACGTTACAACTTACGTGGAATTCAACGAGCAATGGAGTTAAATTATTGGTCTCCTTGGCAAGGTCGCCTACTCCCTTCTCCGGCACCTGCCGGACTTTGGGTTACATTATAGGTAACATATACATACATTCGTACACAGTTTTCGTTATACCAAATGTATGCATAATGAACACACACACACACACACACACACACGTGCGCAAAAATTTATAGACGTGTACGCACGGTTGAAATAACGTAATGTTAATTCGCACCGGTTTCGTGTTATAATACGGCTTGAAAACAAAAAAGAAAAGAAAAAAAAAAAGAAAAAAGATTCACACATTAGCATACACTTGACATTATACCGTAAAATTGGATACGTTTAATGTATTCTCTGTGTTTTCGGGTGTATAACTGACATATCTAATTGCAGATGCTTGGAGAACATCCGTGATCGTAGCTAAAAGATGTCAAGATTTATCTAACCGATTGTGATAATACGGGGTAAAATATGTATAACATTCGTTCGGTTGTGGAGATTTCTTTTTCATTTATTTAAAAAAAAACAGTCAGTGTAATGGAAAATAAAGGAATCGGCAGACGCGCAGCAAAATTTTACTGCTTCTTTTCTGGACGACTTTTAATATTTATCGTTAATTCTCGATGTTTCTCGACTCGTTGCGCCGAACTTGAACAACGCGGAGGCACAAGAAAGTAATTAATTGTGCATGTATTAGAAACCGTACACGTACGTGCAATACTTACGAAAGTATGAAACCCGCTTGTAAGATTCAATGAAATAGAAAATTCGCGTATGTCTATGAAATTGAAAACACTGTGAACTTGGGTATTTATTCATGCGAGTGTAAACTCGCGAAAAAATTTAATTTCTTTGACTGCTTTCCGTCTGAAAGTTGAGATACGTACAAAGAAAAAAAAAAAAGAAAAAATGAAGCAGAAAAATGACGGTCGGAATTTCAAGATATTAAAACGTCTGGTTCGTAAATGGTTTTAATCACCTAAATTAGTTCGAATTCAATCGAATTCTCACCACAGTTCGAAGAACGGTGGAAACGAGAATTAATTGTGGAAATCGATAAAAGTATACCAAAGAAATTTGACCACTCGATAATTTGAAAATGTTAACGGGGTGCGTTTGAATCCAAGAATTGTTTGCCTGGACATGAGATTGACGAAAAATTTAACCAATTAGCGTTTAGTTTATTACACAATAACTAAGGGAAAAACCTTTTTTATATTTTTATATCGAACTCATTTGAAGTGAAACGTATGTTAAAGTAGAACACATTTATAGACGTTAATTGTAAAAAAAAAAAAAAAAAAAAAAAAACAGTAACAAAGAACTCGTCGATTCATTCTCAATACCGAGGCGGGCGATAAAAAGTTCCTTCAAAAGTGTTGAATTTTCCTAAATATAAGTAACAAATTTTTCGTCATGTACAAATATGTATGGATTTGCGGAGTAACTATAATAAGTGAATATTATAACGACGTTAATATTATCGCTTCGATCGGTTGAATGTTTGATTGCAGTATCTCCTGATTTACGATATAGTATAATTTAAGGATATAATATTATATCTATCGATTACCGGATTCCTGAATAAAATCTTTTTCGCGAAATTTTCGCAAAAACACAGTTGGCGCGAATTTATATCGATGTGGTGATTTTTTTTTCGGTTTCAAAAGAACAAAAAAAAAAAAAACAAAAATAAAACCAGGATCTCGCGCCCATGTTAGAAGTTGTTTATAACAACAATATACAATACGCATAGGTTTCACATTTATGTTTCAAATTTTAATAGCGCTTTTGACCGACATTGAGAGAGTCTCCGTAAATTACGTCATCGAATTTTGAGGGTTTTACGACCTCCCCCCCCTTAACAATCCTACTTAGATGCGAAAATGGAATTTCTCGGCTCGATTTTTTTTTTTTAAACCAGCGACTAATTAAAGACAGTGCGGAAACTTTGTCCGTTACTTGCTATCAGAGCCACAACAGTTCCGAATCGCAGGATCTCAGCGAGAATGCGCTGATAAAAAAAATTTTTTTTTTTTTTTTTTTGCATACGAAGTCACAACGTGACCCCCCCCCTCCCAAATAGTCTAAAACCTATGACGTAATTTACGAACGGTCCATAATTTTCCCCCCCGAGCTGCATCGTCCGATATGACTTGTTTTCATGTTTTCGTTTTTTTTTTTTTTTTTGCTTTGTTTTAAACACGCACACACACACACACACACACGCATAATCGCAATTAAATCATGGGAATAAAAAAACCAGCCGACCGGTAGTTGAAATAACGAATTTATACAGACACCGATATGGCGTCGAACGTATTGTGATTAAATACGTGTAAATGTAGTAAATCGATGACGTAGAACTCGCGATTACGGAGAAAATCGTTGAAAACCGTTTCCCCGTTATCGATTCGTTGCTCGAAATAACGCGTCATATGCGGCATATCGAAAACGGAAATGGGGATTTGTGCGACGCGGGAATATAACTAGTAGCACTTGGATGTAATTTGAATACCGCGTCGAATCGCGATGTCGAACCGTGTAAAGCCTGGCGCCGAGACGGCGCGACAACAAACATAATCTTAAAAGGCAGACGGGATGATGATCGGCGAGGGAACGGCCAACTAGGAATTTTAGGTATTCGCAAAAACTCACTCGATTAATCACAGATAATTTAATAATGATGATAAAATTTTTCTCAACAGCCTTCTAAACTCGCGAGACTGGTTTTCTCCCCACCCACCCCCCCGAACGAATGATATCCTCGTATTTAGCCTGCAGTCGGGTGTGACTGATTGACTTATTAACATATATCCGTTTTTGCAACAGCGAACAATAATCTGTAACCGCAGAACTCGAGGATTCTCGAAAACGCTTTCATTATGCGATATTGTATGGCAGTTTTGATCAGCTTGTAATAGCTTTGTGTACCGCGAAATGGGCGATAAAGTATATTCGTGGTGTAAATTTATTGAAAACCCGCGACTCGAGCGTAGTGAAAAAGTTTGGAAACGTTTTGTTTTCTTTTTTTTTTTTTTCAAATCAGCGAGAGTCGTCTCGACGAGCAAATTACGACGCAAATCGAAATTTTTAGGACACTTGTTACAAGCTTGTAAAGGCAACATTTTTTACTATATCACTTGAAAAACTTGTTCTGTACGTGGCAAAAGTAATCCTCGCTGAAGGATACTTCTTATATTGAATTTTAAAAGGTCGCTATCGGAATTGGAATTTTTCTTTGTTCAAATATCGCGGGGAAGACGGTATTCTTTTTTTTTTTTTTTTTTCTCTAACTGTTACCACTTGATCCTGGATGCAATATGTAAATAATTTAATTTTTTATCGAAATTTAGTTTGAATTTTTATCGTATAGTCTATGATTTAGTTTTAAAAAACGTGAAAAATAAGTTCAATTTTTAACCTTTCGACTGTTTGACCCGCGAGTTTCAGTCAGCGGAGACTTTTGCACGGAATTTAATTGCGTTTTTGAACATTTTCGGGATCAAGTTCAAGTCATCGATTGCGCTCGAGTGGGAAAAAATTACGAAAAAATTAAATGACGTTTTCCCTTGCGAGGTCAAACTTTTGAAACTGTTTTTTATTACAGGTATCGAAGCCCAATGAAATGATTGTTTTTCCAAAGCAATCCAATTCCTTACTGATTCTGAGATGAAAAATACAAATTTCAATTTCGATTCCAGTAATCGTGAAGCCTAGTTATACTTACTTATACGTGAGAAATAACTGATTACAGGTGAAAATTAACTTGCAAAATGGCTAATCGCAAGCTGCTCGTCGATGGATTGTCAGCTTTTCACTGAAAAGTTGGTATACCTGGTAAATTGCATGAATAAGTAAAGAAAATACTCGAATTCGACTGATGAACATTTTTCAGCTACGTTTTCTTTACACAATGATTTTCTCTGCAAAATCCTCGATCTCTGGATATAACTCCGATTATGCTTTCGATTCGAAGAAACTCTAAGAATTTGGCAAGGGATTTCAGGAAATGGATTGTAATTTCTGCGCGAAATATTGTCTCGGTATGATAATTAATACCATCGACAGATTTATAAATTTGCAACAGCGAAATTTAAAAAAGAAACTGTTCTGTGCTGTGTTCGTTCCTTTTTGTTCCGTGGACGAATCTAAATTGCAATGTTTCGATTTTCAGAGTTTCACCTAAATCTTCATAAAAATCTCTGGAGACATTCGGTGATATTGAATAGAAATACGTTCGTCAAATTCCAGGGCTATAAGATACTTATAAATAAATAAAGATGAATATTGACCGCATTAAAATTCTAGATGTCGTAAAAATAGTGTAAACAAATCTTCATATTTTGGTTGACTTTTTTTCGACCTTAAAATTATCGTACGTAACGTGAGAAGTAATTTGAAGAAAAATTGAGTGTAAAAAAATATATATTCAACATTTCAAAAAACACCAATAATTGTATAATATGTAAAGAAACAATCAAATTCGATATCACAAAGTTGCAATAAAATATTAAAATATCATTAATACCAACGGATTATACAAAAAGCTTTGAAATTCATTTGATCAAAGAAAAACGACAGTTTTGCTTTCTTACTCCTCTCAATCATTCCACGATGATCACAGCTTTTCTCTATATCATGTATAACATTATGGTAGGATGCGTTTTTCAGATCAGCTGTTGCCTGCCATAATTCTTTGGCCACATTCGTCGGCATGTACAAAAAATCCATAAAATTATATAACACTACTAACATTGCAGGACTGATCGCATGTTCGTCGGAACGCACATTTTACGTACTGGGTATCAATTTTTCATCCATTGCCACTTCGACTTCGACATATTTGTAAATTGGTCTTCAGCGACGGCCGTAAGCGTGATTGGATTGATGGGCTAAAAATATCACTGTCATTATTTCACGTCGTCGATTATGCAATCGAATAACATTTGCGAAATACGTACTGACAAAAGTATTCGTGCGTAACGCATGTAACGATCTGTAATCACCTCGTACCGAGGATATCATCAAAACAGTCGTAATATTCGTGATCAAATTATCCGGAAACACTTACGTTTGTAGAATTCGGCAGGGAACTTGACTTCCGGCAATAGTTGATGAACTTTTTTCAGCACGGTGGCCGAAGGCGCCAGAGCGGCGTTGGCATTCCATATCTGAAGAAAATATGTATATTTGTATAGTTAATATTTTCCCCAAATCTGCGTATTCGTGTGAAAAGATTTAAAAACGATTCCGCCTTTTAATCCAGTCGAGATTTATTCATATTTTCACTCGGTAAGTGCGTCGCGTCTATTGTACAAGAAAAATGTCAACCTCATTCCACTCTTCGTCAATTTTCTGGGTCAAGAATTTTTCATCGATTTCTACGTATTGTAATTTATTATCCGCGTTAATAAAAACAGTTTTTCAAGGACGGCGAAACGACAACTGTCTTTGAATAAATGAATAAATAATGATACGCGAAAACACAAGTTGTTATGTAACGATTGTACGAACATAAGTCATCAACCCGTTGTCCGCTAGCAGCCTTATTACATAAAGATTTTTAACCACGTGGTGATGCAGACTGAATTCCATAATTCTCAAGCCTGGTATTGAAAAGTGATTCAGTTATTGTCCTGTAAGGAATTTGCCAAATCGTAACTTTGTAATAATTATGTTAAAATACAAGCGTACCTGTATAAGATCATCTCTGTCCCTGATTGAGACTGTGACACCGCAGATTTCGTCACCCTCGGCGACACTGTCGGAAAACTGTTCTCCAATCGCTGCCAAAACGATTTCCTTCCATACATCGGCCTGTGTAACATTATCAAATTTAATTTAGGTTTATTTGCCAAAAATCGATGCTCTTCGTTAATTTTGGCAAGTTGTGAATTTGGTCTTTTCACAAGTTGCGAAGATTTCTCGAATAAAACTACAAAAACGAAAAACATTGGAATCTCGAGCAAAAGCTCAGATTTCGATGCTTCGTTCCGAATCGATTCTAAATCATAAAAAATATTTTAATAGATTCGTTCAATCTTACTTAACGATCGCTGATTTTATTCAAAAAATGCATGCGCGGAAAATGACCTTTTGCAAAAAACGAACAATCGTCGAGTAAAATCTTCTCAAACAAAGCTGATGGATTTTCAATCGTTCGGGGTGATTCGAAATAAAGCATGTATAACTAAATAAAAGCTTTCGTTGGTGTCTTTACTGTTATCGATACTTCCAATACACCTTCGTAACTTGATTCGCAATTCGTTTCGCAAGAAAATTCCTCCAGCGAATGGAAATTTCGGTAAATTGTGTCAGTGTGCTGGTAACCGAATTGGGAACCCGATGTCCACTTACCGTATCGTACTTGTGACATTTGAGTCTCCATGTTCCACCGTGTTGGTTAACGGGTTCTTCCCATAACGGGTATCTCTCATCCCTCATCAGATGATAGCTGTACCTTACCTGTTGGAAAAGAAACGATAATCCGTGAGTTTGAAAAATATAAAAATCTGTTTTACAATTTACTTACAATTATAATTTTGTTTTTTGTTTTTTTTTGTTTTTTTTTCATCAGCCGCGATCTTCAATAATCTAAATTTTCAAGTCACGTAAGTAAAATTTGCTTTAATAGCGGTTTTTTTTTTGTGGTGCGAGAAACGAATTGTTTTGCAGTACGCAAATAATTCCAGATTATTCATATCTTGCGAGATAATGAGAGAGTCAAACATGAAAACGTACTTTCCTATGCCTATGGATGCCTGATTTTGGGGTCAAGGTACTTTTCGTTATTACAAGAGACCCTCACAATCGCGACTAACCGTAGATTTATCTTAGGAATTTTTTCAGAGATGCGAGGAATTCGAACAGATGCTTGCTGAACTTGTTTTTTTTCGAGAATTGTGGAACATTTTGAAATGCGACATTTTTTTATCCTAGAATTCGAATTCACGTCGTATTGGTTTCAGTAAAGTTATTGCAAGTTTGGATCTGTATCTGTGAAATTTTTCAAACGGTATATTCACCGGACAAAAAATGTATTTGGTTTCGATATCTTGCGATGGTAAATCTGAATTCTTTATGTTTTTATAAAAATTTTTTTTTTTTGATTTTATCGTCGCACAATAATGACGTATATGTGTACCTATAGTATACATTTTCACAAAAAAAAAAAGGATAAAAACTGACCTGAATATCACCAGCATTTGGTATGTGGTTGAAGACCGCCCAAAAACTTTGTACCGTGTTGACGGTATAAATTTTTTTCAAATTTGCCTTGTATTCTTCTGCCGTTGTTCCTGAAATAGCTCTGTAAAAACAAAAATGCAGTTTGCTTTGTTATTTTTCAACAATTTTGACAGATTTTTCAGAACGGAAATCGAATTTCTCCCCACCTCATGAATATCATACGGAAGGTGTATAAATAATAATATATGTATTGGAATTGAAAATTTAAATGCTTCAAGTTTATAACCAACCTGATATGACGGTGAAAGCGTTGTTCCAAAATTATATACAAACTTTTATCTCGATCCTCGTCCTAATCAAATTTCAAAATCTTAGGTTTGGAAAATTCGTATGATGGTAATTAAAATCGCGATCGAATGGTATTTGGCAAATTAGATTGAAGTTTTCTGTTTTCCATTCCTATGTGAATGAAGTTTCTTGACATTCTAATCGATAAGTACAATTCTTCGTTGCGCTATAAATCCGATACTAATTATTAGAAAAATCTGTTTTCTATCTTTAAATCTAATTGAGTGGTTTGGTTCTGTGTAATTTACTACAAAATTATGCGATTACTCGATACAAATCTGACTCATGTTATGCAAGTATTGATTTCAGGGTAAGATACGATGCTTGAGTGACGAATTCAAGTAAACTGATTGAAAGTCGTTCAGTGATATGAAAGATTAAGCTGATACTATAGACGGGACTTTCTTGCGTAGCGATCATTTAAAATGTACTGGAACAAGGGATAAAGAAAATGTCATGATGTGCTAATTCTCACGGAGAATATTGAATTCTGTTGACGAAATTTGCTTGTTTGAAATAATATGAAATTACGATTTTCAGTAGTGATGGGTTTAAGATCTAATCTCTTCAAGAATCTATCTTTTGGTTCCTGAAAATCGATCATTTGTATCGAAACTCCACCGGCCGATCTTTGCTGAAATCGACTCAAAATCGATGAGAATCGACTCCCGATTCTCAAGAAAAATCTGTAAATTTATTCAGCTGCAGCTGACAAGAGAACAAAAATTTCCAAATTTATTCTAAGGTCCAAGTTGCGTTCTCATAAAAACTCTTAAATCGGTCACGTGACACTGCGCTCAACACATCGTAATATAATTATTTGAAGTAAAGATCGATTGGCAGGAATCTCAAGTGATCACAGATGGTTTGAAGTACGGAGAAGAATAATTTGTATTCATTTCCAATGGTTCCGGATAGCAAAGTATGAATTATTGAAGAAGATACTTCTATAGCGATTATGCTGCTTCGAGTGGTTTTTAACAAGGTTGTTTATGAATTTTTATGCCCCCAGGGGCTTAAACGCTTTCAAATGAATTTTAAAAAATTTCCTGAAAATTTGAGTTCTCTACATCAATTCTAACATAATCCGCATTGCGATCGAAGTTTCTCATGAAAACAATATGGAACAAAAAAAAACTTTTCTCTTTGAAATTTTTTAAGTCGTTGACGCATGTACCGAAACTAATGGAAAATACGTATTTTTGTAAAGAGTTGAACGTTTTATTTATATATATATTTATATTTTCTGGCATAACGATAAAGAATGGCGAATTACTGCTCGTTTTTAAACAATAGATTTAAAAATTTTGCCAACGAAAACTTCTCAAGCTTTATTTGACGAGCATTCCGGTCGACTGGATCAATAATTTGTTTTCTCGCATAAGTTACTACGACTT
The DNA here is from genome assembly GCF_021155785.1 of Neodiprion fabricii. Classification (NCBI taxonomy): domain Eukaryota; kingdom Metazoa; phylum Arthropoda; class Insecta; order Hymenoptera; family Diprionidae; genus Neodiprion; species Neodiprion fabricii. The sequence continues at coordinate 7,473,171 of NC_060241.1, read as the reverse complement.
TTTAAGATACAAATATGTCGTTTATCCGGATGAAGATTTGAAAGTTAGTGAACTTAAAGTACATTTATTATTTTCTGGTTTGGTTATAGAATCTTATAACTGTAATATTTGCCGGACATTACTTCACGACAACAATTATATATATTTAGTTATTGTAAGTATGGAAATATTTATAGTACTGTTGGAAAAATGATGACGATAAGTGGTATTTTTTCACTAAAACATTGACGTTTATCGTCCGAAAAAGAATAAAGAAGATAATCAATGTCGACACAGTTACGATTTATTGAAAAAAGTGTACCACAAACAACTCGATAAAATCTTATCAACATGAAAAAGTAGAATCAGAAAAACGTTGTAAGATTTAAATACAATGTAAGATCCGAATGATTCGTCTTACGTGTAACTATCTGGATGTAAACACTGCGAGTATTCGTAATCTAGACAAGTAGTAATTGATACGTATAATGATAGGAGTACACGCGTTGTAAGCAACAAAGAAACAAACAATTTACAGACAGTTTACACAATTTCTAATGCTAAAAATGCATATTATAATTACGAAACGTTTTAACGTTCGATTACTTGTTGTAATACATCGTCAGTGATGGCAACGAAGAAAACGTGAGAAAGTGAAAAACTTGAGAAACAAAAACGTGGTGAAAGTGAAATTTTTATTCATCAAGTTACAGGTACTGGAGCTTGATTGAAATTGACAATGTCATTCGCGGGCATAAACTATAGACATATACTACACGTATCCGGGGAATTTGGATACTTCCCGTTTCCTTATTATTAACTCACTTGTCCAGCCAGAATGTCCAGGCGGTTTGAAGCGGTATTCCGGAAGTCTCATGTTCCTTTATTGTCTCAACGGTGTGGTCCGAGAATATCGGCGATTTTGACAAATCCGCACTGAGAGCATCCGTCGACTCGCACTTCAGCGCCGCCATATTGGATACAGCAGGTTATTATCAGCGTGTCACATGATCAACTGACACGAACGGTACCAGCTGACTTCTCCCAGCTGTGCGTACATTAGCAGCTGTGATGGTAAGTTTCTCAGCATGTTGACCAACGCAACGTCAGTGAAACGGTCAATAATTTGACCGAGAGAATATCGTACCGTCAGCCTTGGCAGAATCTTAAACTACCGTATACAGGTAACAGATTGTCGTTTTGATCAGGAATTACATCGCGGTATCAGGTATCAGCGGAACTTATCGTACGATCAAAATAGCAGCGTGAGATGAAAATGATGCAAGACAAATATGAAGACGAAGCGCAAAGATCTGATTCATGTTCAGCCTCTTTTACGTTCAATGTGCCGTTGAAGTTACCGCTTGCGTAACTTTCGATTCGCGTGGCGTCATCTGAAAAGATTGTTAGCATTAATCAGTTTTATCAACTAATCTTTTGCACTTGCGTGTACGAACATATATTGCTGTGGAATATCATATAATTCTTGAGGTTGAAAGACACTAACTCGGGAATTATTTTTAACCATAAATAGTGTAATTATTTTCATTCCAGTTACTTGGAGCCCTTGAAGCATTGATTAAACGGATCCGATCAACAGTTCCCATGGTACCATTGAATAGAATATTGGTGGTACTTCTCTTCTGTCGATAAAGAAGAAGTCGGACAGGGAATTTAAGCTCGAAAAAGATGTTTCTGTAGATTGATTCGGCTGGTAAATGAGTTGAGCTGTAACTTTCTAAACAAGATGAACTGATTGCAACTTGTTTGCTGTCAACTAGGAAGTACCGATCAATCCGTACAAAATATTTGGAGACCTAGTGCATTCTGGCGATAAGTTAACGCCAACTTTCAATTTCTGTTGAACACATATTTGTTTCCAGTGTATCGCATCACAAGCCGAAAATTCGATACTATTTGTCAAGAATTCAGCAAACAAACGGAGAGACGAAACTTGGTAACTGACAGTAGCTGATAATGAAATCCAGCTTACACGACTGTCACCAATATGCCAACAGTTAGCAAATCGCAACAGTTTTCTGTAATGCTACCCATTATTCATCAGCGTAAAAGGCTGCAGTGTAAGCAACTGGGTAATTAAAGAAGTAAACTTGTGCGACGAGTATCTAGGCATTTAACTAAGCTTGCGATTGACAGACTCTCTAGCCCGTTAGCAGTCAGGCGAAAATGAGATTTGTCGGAGTAAAAATTTCATAGATTTATCCTACAATTCAGCGACCTTAAAAACGATGATTCGCTAAATTACAGTCAAATAGATGTAGTAAAACATATTTTTTTTCAAATGCCCATATATGTATCGTGCTACAAAAATGGCCCGACTTTTTTCTGCCCATATGTGTGTCACTGACAGTCAAGGGCTTAATCGAAGAAATATTCCCACTTAAAGTGTTCCCGCAGACTAAAGCGTAGGCAATCTTGAATTCCGTTGTTCTCTCCAATCTACAACTCCAAATCCGTGCGCATAGATGGATGACAAAATTCCTCACTGCGCATGCGCATCGCTCACTTAAGACCACATCTTGAGAACTCAATAAGATTCGTGTACGTGGATCACGGACTTATCGTGGATGCATGTGACTGTATTTACGTACGTTAAGCCATCGATCAAAGATCTCTAAACACGGCCAGCCAAATGAGACCCCTTAAAGCTATACGAGGGACGAGGCGAGAAACTCGAAACTTTCATCGTTACCAACCGAATCAACAACATAATCCCCGTTGATAATCCCGTAGGTGAGTCGGTAGGTGTAGAACACTGCCGTCACCTCCGCACCCTTTCACTTGCTTTACAACGATACACAAGGCTGGCTATCTTTGTAAATCTTCAGTCACCGCGTGGGCGCATCAGCGGGTCGCAGAAACGTCGCGATCAGTATCAGAGTGAACACTCTCGGCGGCGTTGAAACGATCGTCAAAAACGTTGACACCTCAATCTCGAATCTCGAACAAGTACTGTTGCTAAAATCTTGGGTGACTCGCGAAATTACACGCGGAGCCTAAATCCACATCACATATCGCACGTGATACGCGTGTTTTGGTCCTGATGGGCGTTCGGCGGGCCTCAAACTTCAAACAGAGAAATCTTTTCGAGATCACCGTGTTCAGCTAACGATAAGTAGTTGGCTCGCCTAGAAACTCTCAAAGTATACCGAAACAGCAGCATGCTTGACGTGAACCGTACTTTGGTATACTCTGGTACCCTTATGCAAGCTTCACGTCGCACCAGCAGCGCTCACCAAAAGGTGTCTACACTTATGTCTAGAATCCGCTCTACGCGAATGCCTTCGATAGTGTAACTTGTTTGCTCTTTCTCCCTCTCCTAATCCCCCCCCCCCCCCTCCCTCTCTCCTGCCCTCACCCCAGGACTAAGAACGTCGTTGCTTTGAGAGGAACACACCGAGCATCACCGAATGTCGACACCGGCTCCGAATGACTCCGAAACTAAACCAGCGTTAGTGTACCGTGAACCATCGACGCGACGCCCTGAAGTCGGTTGCGGAAGCAAGGCGGATCGGAGTTCCGTACCGAGTGTTCGATTTTTGAATTAGAATGGAGGTAACGAGACTAGCCAGTACGATTCCGGAATGTTCGAAACCTTTGAACCGTATAAGTAACGGTTGATAGCAGCTGAATCATGGGGTGCAGTTAGAGATCCTCTGTTATTAATAAGTGAAGCTAACACGTGCCTGAATCTAATATTGACTTGAATTTGCTAACTTCTATTCTCGTAACAATGAGTATTCACGTGCACTTTGCTACGATGCTATTGGAAGCTGATGTTTGTTCGCAGCTGTTGCCTGGTATCTTTTGTCGTTCATATCATCCGTGATCTTTATTTATACGTCTAGAGTCGTTGATGTGAGGTGAGGCTTGAATGTGTCAACATCGCCACGTGATTCTTTGGCAATTCGATTGTGCGTGAGTGGCGATATGCGATTCTAGTCTCTATGGAAAAACTGGTTGTTGGTTAGATTTTCTTTCAATTAAACACTCAAGTGCAAAGGTATCACAGCCCAGTGGCGTTCAGCGCACTTGTGACACAAGTGCCGAAAATCTATTTCAGCTTGCTTTACATGCCTCTTTTCTCTCTCAATTTATTATCCCGTCCTTATTATACCGGGTTAGAAAGTCCTACGTAGTGGTAAATGTTTTTAATTGATGAAAGGCGTCACTTATTGTGGCGATGTTGGAACAGCACGAAAATCACTATCCTCATACTTTCAAATCACGTGACACTTGCTTTCTTTTTGATCTGTGATCTTATCGTTAGCATATTCCATTGCGATGATTGTGCCCATTACCTTGTGACGTACATATGACAATTGACAAAAATAGCTTACATAATTAACTGATTGAAGCGGGTGTTTAACAGTATCTATACATGATTATTGGACAAATGTTTTTTAATATGGTAATTAAAAACGTTTGCAGCGCTTAAAGCAAATTGGAACTGGCCTTGTACATCTAGCTTGGCGCCAAAAATACGTCATTGTTGCAACCATTCTGTTTCTCTTCGGTCTCTACGTCATTGTGTCGAAAACTTCGGTCACAGAACCGTTACCCAGTTATGAGGACGACTTCTTCATCGCGACTATTGGCCAGCAAGGTACGTTTCGCCATAATGAACGAACGAATGAATGAATGAATGAATGAATGCTTCAATAAGTAGATGCAAGGTTAAATAAAATTACGTCAGCCAGTCACACGTTGGAGAAAAACGTGTTATCCATCGGAAGAATAAACACGTGCCGGTTACGAGTCAAAGTTTGGTCACGTGGTGACAACGATGACTCAAAATCAGAGATTAAAATTTTTGTACCGAAGTATGGAAAAATGCAGCGATGACTTTGTTAAGATTTCGTGATATAAAAATTTTGTAAAAAATTGAGACTTGGTCCGATAGATTGAAATTTGATGTAATGTTGGTGACTCACTTCTACCGATAGTGACGTCATAACGCGACAAATCTACACGTCGAATTTGTGCGCAACGGCAAGTTTACAGATTCGTCTTTTTCTCGGAAACAGGGTAGATATAAATTTTGCATGTATTTTTTATCCTCAATAATTTTGGTCGCTGTTAGCGATGAAGAATAATCCAACAAATTATAACGAAAATTCATTTCATCTGGTTTGTAAACGTCACGATTCTTGTTCACTTAACAGCAAGTTATAAGCAAGGGTCTGAATAAAAGATCACTTGTTTCGTTGATCCTGCGCCGACCATCTATGACGATATCGTTTTTGGCCATTTTTAACCCGCTTAGGAGCGTCCGGAAAGTCTAAAAAAAATTTTAAAATCAGTTTAACATTTCTACTTGATGATTCAACAGTTTACATCACAACATTTTCAGTTGTTTAACAAATAGAAATGGACTTGACGTCGAAAAGTAGCTGATTTTCGCGATTTTTTTTTCGATGGTTAAAATACGCTGATCAGTCTGATGTTTTCAATGCCAAATTAAAGCACTCGTTAAGAACAGAATATAAATTTTTAAACGTTCATTACTATTTTCTTTACATTTGTTTTATAAGGTTGAAAATGACTTCGAAAAAAAAAAAAGATTCCTCACGGTGTAAACGATTGTGGCCGTAAATGTTAACTAAAAAAATATTAGTAAAAAGATTATTAATCAGTGTGAAAGCCGTTATCTTGCCAAAGAGACTTTCTTTATCATAATTGACAAAACGGCGGTGGTTTGAACAAAAACTATCAAACTTGGCCAATGTTTTTCACAGTTATTCGTTAAAAAAATGAAGATGAAGATTTCAAAATAAAAGTTTCCATAGCAATAAAAAGAACGGTGTGAAGAATGTTGTGTCCAAATTTAAGACCGATAGCTTGAAAACTCTTTCTTTGAGAGTTTACACCGTCTTGTAAAAAATGGAAAAAAAATGAAAGTAAACGTTTCATTAGCGTATTTTAACCATCAAAAAAAAAGAAAAAAAAATTTGGAACAATCAGCTATTTTTCGATCCGTTACACCAGCATGGTGTTTTAACGATATCGTTACAGATGGTCAGCGCAGGGTTAAAGATTTAAATTGCACAGCTGTTTCATCTCTAGAAAGTGATATTGTTAGTTGTACGATATATGTGTCGGATGACCATTACTTGAGACGCACCGAGTTTGCCAGAATTTCATTCATAAGCGCCATTTTTCCACTTGTTGGTCAATCTTGTTCCGTTAACGTTGATTTGTATCATTTAACGAGATTGCATCAATGCGCGATCTTAATTATACGTGATTTGCGGAGTGAAAATGCTTGACTCGGTTCTTGATTTGCTGAACAATCCTTGAAAATTAGGAAAATAACTTACAATGTGACAGGCAATATATTTTGCAAGAAAATGTGTTATCGAGCATGAATGCGTCGATGACGTTTCGCGGTAAGACTAATCTGAGACAAAACAACCGGCGTAATTATTTTTTCAAAATAATTTGCGCATCCGAAACTTACTATCGACGTTAACGAATACTGTAAATTGTCTATGGCTGGCAAAACAATCTCTTTTCGTCAATATTTTGTCAGGGAACAAGTTTGAAAGCGAGTTTGATTCGCTGATCGACATGCGTGAACGGGCCCCAATTACGTCACGTGTCGTACTAAATAATATCATAATAACAAGAAAAGGAAAGGCGGGCTATCATTTTTACGCTGCAGTGGGTTACCGGCTTGTTTCCAACCACCTTCACGAGGATGCTGTAGTCAGCCCTTACCGACCGAGTAAAATGTCGTATATTTGGACTATTATGAAACCCTAAAGAGTACTGATGCAAAAATCGCGCGGTAAGCGAAATTCTACGTGTAACGCCGTACAAAAATTATTCAAAAACTTGTTGGTTCCGCGCGAAAATAACGTCATGAAATGGATTCCTGCAATAAGTGGCAATTCGATTACAGAAATGTCCTTTTCGGCATTATTGTTGCGTAAAACACAAGTTTTTTGAGTATTTGTATTTCGCATTGTATACAGAATTTCGCTGACTGCGGTATTTTCTCATTAGTGGCGGGTAGTCTCTGATAAAAGTGAAAATAAGCAACACTTAATGCGGTCGGTAAAGACGGATCGCAGCGTTCTCTTAAACTTGACTGATACTGCTTAAGGGAGTGTCCTGGTCGATTTCGACGATGACGTATTCATCTCGAAATATCAAAATGATCAAAGTCCACGCGTGTGAAACGCGAAATAGGGGTTAACAGCCCCATTCTATACGCAATTCTGATAAAAAAAAACAAAAATAAAAAAGAAATGGCACGAATTCTACTTTATTTCTACGTTAAATGAAAATGTATGCAGGGTGTTTGTTCAGAATTGCATGTATAATCGGGCTGTTAAGCCCTTTTTCGCAATTTGAGATACGTAGTGTCGTGTACAGTGAGGGACAAAAGTATTCGTACAGTGGATATATTTAAATGAGATAAGGAATAATTTCTTTAATTAGTTTATTTATTCAAACGTGTGCTGTTTTATTTCATATCTGTAGACTAACGTAAACGAGCATATAGAATCGGACTTGTTATCCTATGTTGCATATATATAGTACAGGCAATAGGGGACCCGTTACTCTTGACCATAATGCCCTAAATTACAGGAGTTATTTTTTTTTTCATAAATAGGTTCAGTATGACGTACCGAATGTACGTTCACAAAATCCTTACAAAATTTAAGGGCGGAAGTGCCGCCATTTTGAGAAAAACTGTTTCGGCCTGTATCTCCGTAACCGTGCACTCTAGGCCCAAAATGATAATGACCTTTATTGCAGATAATGATATTTCCTATCTTTTTTGTTGGATAACTTTTTTTCTATCGCTAACTATTAACGATTTATACGACTGCCAAAATATAATATAAATTTGAACAAAATTCCATCAGGTAGTTGCTGTTTTTTTTTTGCAGTTAAGAAAGCAAATTATTTATTGCCATTTGTCACCTCATCAATATTTTTTCCACATGTTTGAAGAATTTTCATCATTATTTTATGCATCCCGCGTTTTTATTAACCTTCCACCCGATGGTGCAACATAGAAAGCGTTATAACTTGATAAATATTTATTTGAGGACAAAAAGTTTCAAGTAAAAGTTGTAGGAAGTTTGTGGATCTGAAAGTTAGATTATTAGCATTTCGTTGTTTAAACAATTATTCGGGGAGATATTGATCAAAAATTAAATAAATAAATTTTGGCAGTCGTATAAGTAACAACTTACAAATAGTTAGTGATACAAAAAAAATTGTACTAATAGACAAGTTGCCGTTATAAGAAGGACAAACGTATTCGTACATATCATGTACATGTTACGTACCTCACTGTATATCTCAACGTCGAAATCGACCAGGGCATGTATAATAACTATGGGCCCTGTTTCGTACAATCCTTGATTACGTTAGGCGTTATCAACAAAGAATATTAGTTTTCACTCCGACCCAATTGCTTTCCTTATACTTGTACCGCATCAAGTAGACATTATCTAGTTCCACAGGAATTTTTGCACCAATTGTTAAAACCGAGGTATCTCAAACTGATTACTTCGTAAAATGAAAACCTTACACTTTTGTCGGAGTACGGAAAAATTAAACTTTGTTTTGAATTGCTCGAAATCAAAGAATCAATTTTACTAAAATTTACGAAATTAAACTTTTTTCGTAAGCTCCATTTTTGTTTCAACTCAAATTATCTGTGCGTTTTCTTTGATTAAAGATATAATCCGGATACAATTTTCATTTCATACCCAGAATGATATTTTTTGGTTTTGTTAAAGAATGAATATTGTTGAAAATATGACAGTAGAAGTTATAAAACATGAAACTGAGAAGCTTGCTAGTACAAAAACGGCCTTTTAGTGGTTTTTATTTACTTTAAAACGTATCTCTTGATATCAAGATTGACCGATTTTTTCACATTTTCCGTCGAGTGTTTCGAACAACTTCAAGCATGATTTTAGCGAAACTCTTTTTCATTCGAAAATAAAAATTTCGATCACGGTGAAGATTTTGCCGAAATTATTTTTCGACGTGGGACATTATTTCTTACCCAAAACCATGCACAAAAAAAATCTGCCTTCGAGCATACATGTATTTTATTGCTAGAATTTCACTTGCGGGTCCTCTTAAACAGCCTATAATGCAAAAGATCTAGAACGATTTGGAAATGTCCATTTTGTGCGGCAAAATCAGCGAAAAAATCGATGATTCATTAATTGGTGGCTATCGGGGTTAAACATTGTTCACATTCGTTTGGAATACCTCATATATGCTCCTTATTCTGAGTCTATTCGTCGATATTATCATTTTGTTGCTTTCTTTTCAATTTTACAGAAATTATTTATTCAGAAATTATTTATTATTATTAATTGGGCCCTATTGCTTTGGGGCCCATAGGAAGGTGCCCAGTCGGCATAGTGGATAAGCCGGCCCTGATGTTTGCGATATCGTTATCATAGGTATACATGGATGACAGCCGTAGCGGTGTTGCGCATGAAATTGAGAGTGCTAAAGTGGAAGTGAAATTTTTCTATCGCACATATTGACGAATGCATGTGATGCAACAAAAGTGACTACTTGAGTATTTGACCAATTGAAGCATACCTTCGGTTGCTACAAATTGAAAAACCGGTGAGTTTGACGTCACTGATTACGAATCTGAACTCAAAAATTGGAAATTCAAAATTTTGGATCCTGCATGGCTGATTAAAAAGCAATCAGTTATTCGATTGGGATGAGACTTGCATTTTTAAAGCAATTTTAAGAACGCTGATGACGGATCTGAAGTAGTAAACCAAAAATTATAAAAAATGGATTACTCTTTGGCTCGACTACTGTGGATATATTAGTTTTGATTTAAGACACGTAACGAGTCATCTTAAAAACCGGTCTCGGTTACACTTTACACAAAAAATTCAGCGAGTTCCATAGACGAATGAGAATTTTAACCCATAACATTGTGGTGTGAATAATACTCTGAAACTCGGTACATATTTCATTAAATAATAAACGTGTGAGTTTCAAAATATCCCGAATAAACATGAAAAAAAAATACAACTGTTCCAAAAGTCGGAGCTTTTCGGAGCTTTTCTGCCATCCGACCATCAGGAAAATTTTTTGCGTTGTAGTATTAAATACTGAATTTAAGGCAAACTTTTTTCTATGGTAAACTTTTATTTACAGTTGGAAATTTCTTGGTTCTTTCGGCAAAGTTTTTTTCAAATAAGAGTAAATGTCCAAGCGTTTTTCATCGTAAGACTTTGACCGTCTATTTTATGATTGACGTTTATCGAAGATAAATTCGAATATTTTATGGAATATTTTATTTCGGAATGAATGAAAAAATTTTAAGAGAACCTCATTTTCTGAAGTACTTGACATCACAGCATTGGCATAAAAATTTTAGAGAAGAATTTTCGTCACAGGGGATTTCTGATATTACACTTTTTGTACGGTTCTAGAATCTGTTTCGCTCTCGCAACGTTCCATATTGATTTATGAAGGATGAGTTGGCCTTCGCGAACGATATTCGAGCCGTGGAATATTTCAGAAAAATTAGTACTTTAATTCGAAATCGGTAGATCACGTAATGTGTGTCTGAACCACCGTGTAAAAAGAAAAATTACTTCGATACTTAAGTGTTTAGATTCTTGTATACAATTTTCGTAGCTCTGATAACTCGGTAAATATCGAAACAAATTTAGTGTCTGATCAGAAATTATTGAGATTGCTGATTAGTCTATCTTTATTTATTATCTTTATTTATTAGACTAATCGTAAGGAAAAATACATCGCGGGCAGTTTTTTCCTCGTGCCGGAAAAAGTTAGCTATTCAATATAAAAAGTTCACATGTAGTACAGCCACTTTAATGGTATTCTTGCGGTTAAAGCGTGGAATAAATGATGTATTACCAGTTTAAACAGCTAAGATTCGCAAACTCCTAATCAACTAATACAACTAGCTTCAAGACATTGAAACTTGTTTGTTAATTCCAGTCTAGGATGATGAAAAGTAATCGAACAAAGACGCTGATCAAATTTCGCAATGCCAAATTTTATGCTTTTTGTTAAACAAAAGTCAGGATTTTTATTATACACCAAAAAGAATGTACAGAAAAACAATTTCAAGCAATTTTAAGACGTGATTGTGGATAGACTTCGAAATCGTACTAATTTTGAGGTTACATTTTAGCTTTAACAATTTTCAGCGTGATTCTGTCAAGAACGAAAAGTTGCGGATAAGAATATATTTTTTAATCAATACGCTGTTCAAAATTTTGTTTGAAACATTGCAACTGGAGGAAGTTGGACCGTTTGTCGATATTACCAGAATTCGAGAGGAACAACAAATCGGGTGAAAAACAAATACCGAGTTAAAAAAAAATCACACAGATTCGATTTTTGAAAATGAAAAATCACAATTTGATTTTCGGATAAAAAACTACTAAGCGTAACAAATGTAACACTTGGAGGAAGAACACCCGGATATCCAAATTTCAAATATTTCAATTTCACAACAATCTACAATTTGACCAGAAAAGTTTTTACTTTTGAAATTCTGATTGTAATAAACGCTGTTTTGAGAGTATCAATTTTCTCCACCCGTAGAATTTAAAATGTCAATCACTATTTGGAACAAATGGTTCAATTCTAGTTCCCAATATCTTCTGAATAAACAGCCTAGAAGCGTTTCTTTCTTATCAGCCTTTAAGTATACCATTCTTATACGGTTATATGAAACCACAATGTCCGAGCTATTATATAAAATTAGACAAACTGCTGAATATATTTGAATTTCTAAGAATCAACATTGTCATGAACCTGTAATTCGAATTTTTCCTCTTTAGTTTTAACCTTCATTCTCAATTACCGACGCTTTTCCAATGTTTGCCCCGCGAGCTGTAGGTACTTATATAATTATACACACACCTGTGCATGCGAATAGGTCACCGCTTATTAGTTACAATTATTATTCGGACCAATAACTGAGTCAAGTATCGTGCAGGCTTTGTCTGATAGTGATATTGTCAGAGTTACGACTTTCCATATGGCATTTTGCATATTTTAAACACTTAGCGCTAGTCTTGAGCTATATCCAAATGCCGTAGTATCTGTGGCAAAAAAGTACTCAGTTTTTGGCTAGTTCTCGTTAGTACGAGTCTTTAGCAAAAATGCAGTTAATTTTCAAAGATTTTAAATAAATCAATTTGTCGGACGAGTACATTTATTCAGGAATAAATAACAGAATTTATTTAGAATTTACATGGACACTGACTCGAGGCATAATCGTAATTGTAATTGTATTTTTCTGTCTTTGGTAAAATATTACCAAAAGCTCCGAAAAAATGTCAAATTTTTAAATCAATGTTTACGACTTGTGAAACATTTTTTCAAAACACAAAAGTTGTTTTTCCCGAATACCTGGAAAAATATAAGTTTTCTGACGAAACAGACATTAGTCAAAATTTTAAGTCTTGCCGAGACGCGTATTTTCATTCTTACACATTTTTTCGCTCACTTGTATAACTTCCGTTCAAATGGTTGAGCACCATAAATATAAGTTTTTCTCTCTATAAACTTTTATGAAGCCTGATGACAGATGAGTAAATTATCTGTGACAGGGTTATCTCAAATTGATTCGTCAAGTTTCATAGCTTCGTTGACACACATAATCCACGGAAAATTCTACCGGATTTTGTGTACGTAAGTTAATCACTCAACATGTTGAACGAATGATTAATGATTGTACCGGCGAAACTGATGTAAGATTATTCTGATTATCTTTGTAATTATAATTACTAAAACGTATCGATTCTTTGCTACCATGTTATACCTAGCTCTCTAATATATGTATATATATATGCTGGCAGCAAGTTTGGTGACGTAATACCATCTGCATCAGGCGCTACATTAGTGCATGATATATATTCTAAAGTGGAAATTTAATGTAGTAAAATTGCGACGCCATTCTGCACATTTTAAGTAGTGCAGAGACATTTTACCAGCGAATAACTAATATATTTGCAGAATTCTATACAATAGAATAGTTGGTGTATTGTATAGTTAATAGGCCGGTATTAACGTGGGATGAATTTAGATTATGGCGAAGCATTATATGCTCTGTTGCGTATAGCAGTATTCGAATCTACGATATACATTTCAAGTGAATCTTTCACGTGTCTCTTAAAGTGGAATGGAAATTCTTTTGTTCTTTTTATGAATACACAAAAATACGCTGATGGAGAACGTCAAAGAATTTCAGGAAACAATCATTGGAATTATTTTGCGCACGAGAATCATTGAAGTATTTTGTTGTTAGCGCAGAAATTTGATAGTAGAAATGGTTATTTTCAGGGGAATCGTATAAAAGTTAGACGTGAACAAAGGATTATTTCTGTTCGCGACTGTTTGACGAAATGAAAATTCGTAATAAACAGCCAAGATTTATTGAATCTCCATCCTTATACGTAAAAACAGAAAAGTATGACAATTAGCTGGCCTTCACTACTTATATCGATGTGCAGCATGAGTAGAATTTCTTTTTTTATTATAGGATGAAGTTACACTTTTTTTTTTTGCATAACGCGGTCACGCATCTAGCTTAAAATAATATAGAATCGACACAAAAAGTCGTTTTATTCGTGAGAGATTGAAGAACGCCTGTATTGTTGATTAAGTGTCACTGTATTGCGTTAAAACTTTTTTAATTGATTTGGTTAATTTGACCGTGAAAGCTAACCTTACTTTAGGCTCCAAAAGTCTGATTTAGCGAAATTTTTTATCAAATTATTCAACTAATCAAGTGAATAGTTTGGGTAATTCAGAGAGTTTCTGAAAACCTCTGAATTAATGTTCATGGCGATGAGCAGCATCAACTGTTACGAAAATCTTAAGAGGATGCCGTAGTTATGTTTTACCGACTGAGTAAAATGTCACTTGGTTTGACTATCATCAAATAGCGTAATTCTACCGGCTATGTCGAAAATACAATTGTTGAAATATTTTTCTGCACATTGTGAGAATAATACCAGATAATCCAAATATGTATCCTTGCAATTTAGTCGTGATTTTAAATTAGACGAAGTACTTTTTCTGTCATTATTGTTGCTTGGTATGAGCATTTTTTTTTTGATATTTTTGTTGGCTGCAAGTTTTTGGCATCAACGTCTAGCACTAATATAACATAACCGCGCGACATGAACAAAATTTTACTCAGTCGGTAAAAACTTACCAACTTAAATTCTGGGAAAGTTATTGCAACATTTTTTTGAGCAAATAGTATGGGATATTCTTAAAGTTTCTGAAAATCTCTGAAATAATTTTTATTATGAAGATATTGTATTAGATTGAAATAAAATCAGCACGGATCTTATATGAGTATTAATTTTCTGTTCAGTCGAAAAAAGCAACTACAACAACAAGAGCATTTCCATGTTTGATCCTGGACTTTTAGAGGAGATGCGGAAAAAGTGGATAGTAAATAGATACAACGCATCGTTGCCTTACAATCTCGATAACCCAGAAGTGATCGACCCATCGATGGGACAAGCAGCGAAAATCAATGAGGTTTTCAAAAACATGGCAAGTGGATTTTTATGATTTACACAATATCAATGTAACATACTTTCCGATTTTCTTTACTCCCAGACTTTCCTCTAGCTGGTAATCCAAGTCTTGTTTCTTATCTATTTTCAGACAAATGGGTTTTTTATAGAATGCGGTGCTTACGACGGTCAGACCAGAAGCAACACTTTGTTCTTCGAAAGATACTTGAACTGGACTGGTATTCTCATCGAGGCTGATCCCATCAACTACCGTAAACTGCAGCAGAAAAATAGAAAGGCATACTTATCCAACACTTGTCTTAGTACTAAAAAATATCCTATGCTGGTAAGTTGCTTTTTTTCTCATAAAGTTTTTAACAACATTTTAACTTTCACGGAGATGCTCTGGTCAGTCTTTACCAATCAAGTAAAATGTCGCTCATTTTGACTATTATTGAACTCTATACAGAATTATTGTGAAAATGCTGTAGTCAGTACAATTCTGTATGAAATTTCAAACAAAACTGTCCAAAAAAATGTTACATTTAATGAGAAAATAATGGCAGGAACCGTATTCCTGAAACAAGTGGTAACTTAATCGCAGGCATACATTTCTCGGCATTATTGCGTAAAACAAAACTTTTTTTGGGTAATTGTATTCCGCGTTGCATGTAGAATTACGCTGACTGTGATATCTACATGCTTTGACATTAAGTCACATTCAACACCATCAGTAAAGACTTAATACAGCATACTCTCAAATTGACATCGATACCGTAGGAAGTGATCTTACCATTTCACTTATCTTTTCATTATATCTTGCAATTATTTATGTCCAACAATAAATTTTCCTTCAGGGAACTTTTCTGATGGCTGATAACATCGGTCGGTTACACAAGGAACACGGTACTGATGAAGAAGGCTTGGAAAACACTCCAGACGTGGCCCATCACGGTGAGCATATCAAAATACAGTGCTTACCATTGGCATCTTACGTCGCAGCGCTCGACTTCAAACGAGTAGATTACTTCAGTTTGGATATCGAGGGACAAGAGTTAGAAGTTCTGGAAACGATTCCTTTTGACAAGATAGATATAAAGGTGAGAACAAGACAACCGCATAATGAGACAAATTGATTTTCAGGGCCGAGCTCTTACAGTTATAATTATCACTGACTTTGCAACTCGTGCAAGAACCGCAATCAATAAATATTTGTTTCTTTTTTCAGACTCTTTCCGTCGAATACATTCACGGCGACAATAGTCTTGAGCTTATGTCGTCAATGATGGCAAAACGAGGGTACGATGTTATCGGCTTGGTAACGCACGAGAACAATCTTGCAAATGATTTAATATTTGCAAAAAAGGGGTTTAAAGAGTCGTTGCACTGAGCATGGCCAAAGATTGAGTTTATTGCGCTTTCGCAGACAAGTTCGTAGCTTTTAACTAGTCTCGAACACGTCGAAAATTTACTACAGTGTTATATCACTCAAGAAAAATTGGACATTCAATGGATCCGGTTTGACTGGAGTGTTCAGAAGATTCCGATTGTTATTGCAGAACCTTTCTGATTATCTCATTCCTACATGACGAGTATTGATAGTCGTATAAGCAGATGTACATACATGTAACTCGACTCAATTTACTTTACTATTGAATCTCGCACAAGGATTGTATGTATATCTAAAATGAACGCTTTTACGATTTCCCATAGTTAGGATAGATTTTTACTATTTTAGGGTAACCGTAATTGCGATTGACGAATAAAAGTAAATTAACGTTCCTGAGACATGACTGGAGTGTAAAATCTTGATGAAATTAGCCTGGAAAAAGACCAAGAACAATTTTTCACTTAAATGTGCCTGTTTCACTGTTGGGTAATCAAATTACAAAAATAATACCTCGTTTTTTCGATTTTAGCTATAAATTAAAAAAATTGTTGTAAGAGAAAATATATTTGTGAATTGCAGTGGCCTTGCAATAGAGATTATTAATAGAGATATATCGCGTTTATTCAGTGATATAATCAGTACAGCAACAGGTTTGTTGTAAGAATATCTTATTTTAATATATCTATTTATATTTTGAGAATAACTGTATACTGATGAATAAAAGCGAAGGCTTGTTATTGAATGCTCTGAAACGTGAGTTTGTATATTACTTGAATTATGGTATAATCGATCACAGACATGTGTAAATGCGCTTTATTTTCGTCGCAAAAATATAACGAACCTGATTTCTTATCATAAAAAAAAAAAAAGGAAAAAGAAACCAATATTACATTTGTATAAACCTTCTACACATCAATAACAGGATATGGAAATATGTTTCATTTGTAACATGTTGAGATAAAGAGATCAAATCCGTGATAGTCCCGTTTATTTTTTGAAATATCCTAATTGCTGACTCACAATGAAATACTTGATATACTTACCAACAACATAATTATAGTAACGCGAAATATATATATTTTTTTCTTTCTTTTTTTACACAAACTTTTAACAATTTAATAAATTATTACGGGCAATCATAATTTAACTAAACATACTTTTGTACAAATAATCATTTCTTACTTTTTTTTTACAAATAACCTCACACTCAATTATATGTATATACATTTTACAGTTCGATTTTTAGTCGGTTGAGTCACAGTTTTATTCACAGGTTGCTCCTGGAAAAAAAGAATTTTTTTAATTCAATTAGTCAAAGCTAATTGCGAGGTAAGTAGTTGAAAAGCTCATTGTCAATAACTATGATTATCAGTTTTCTACCCTTACATTTCTGCAGAAAGGTTATCCATATCAGAATCTTGGTTGTCGCCACCACTTACTTCGAGATTGTACAGAAAGGAATCGTTTTCATACGTTGGAAAATAGTATCTAGAATATCAAAATATAAAAAATTTTAAAAGACAGCAAATTCTCTACTGGTGTTTCAAGAAATGATATACTTAATCTCTGATTTATTACATGGAAAAAGTACGGAGTAATTAAAGAATTGTTGAAAATGTTGAGCGTACAGAAATTTACCGACTATCTATGTTTTTGACAAAATCGATTTATTGAAATACTAAAATCAAAATTGCTTCTTTGATTGTGAGTGAAATTGATTCCAAATCATGAGAAAACGATAAAGCAATTTTTACTGTCCTGAATAAATGAGTGGAATTTTCAGATTTGTGTTGACCCGGATTGTGCGATGTTGCGTTAAAATACTTACTCTGGCTGATCCCAAACACGACGAGCAGGTAGTTTACAATGGCGTAATTGACTCATGTGTTCGCCAAGATCATTTGCGGCCTCATCGCAAAATACGCACTTTTTTTGTATGTGAATTTGTCTTCGTACAAAATTTACTATCTTCACCTGTTGAATGAAATGAATGGGAATAGCAAAAAAAGTAGAGTGACTTTCTCAAAGAGTCAGATTTTTTTTTCATACCCCACCAACATTTCGAGAAGATATTGAATAAAAGCAATTTAAAAAAAAAAAAGTTATTATTATACACTCTAGGAAAGTAATAGAAATTAATTCGTTATGTTTTCGAAGAATATTCTAATTTTTATATTATTTTTCGTACCCTCTGATAAAAATCGCAGTCTTTGGTTACTTCCTCAAAATTGAATTGATGCTTGCTGATCATGTGACTGAGGATGTTAGCGAAGTCGCGATTGTTGTAAGGACAAAATAGACAGACTACATCGACGCTTTCTCCATCCCAATCAGACCATGCATTTTCACCATCCTCACTGCCGCTGGTGAAGCCAGTTGGATCCTCAGAATCGTCAACGCAATTCTAAAACGGAAATAAAATGATCTTGCCCTTTATCACAACAGTAACATAAGAATACCAAATTTTAGATTTTACCAACATTTCAAAGATATTCTACAAATTTTTCAACACTCTGCAATCTTTACTGTGATTTTATAGAACAGTTTAATTGACACTGAAATAGATTTGACAGATTTTTTTTGTCAAAACAACTGGCAAATACAATTTGAAATGAGATTTTAGAATCCAGCATTGCAATATTAGAATTCATCAAACATTATCTACAACATTAACTTCTGTTAATCCAGTTAAGATGTAGAACTATGAAATACAAACCTGCTTCTGTTGTGAATTTCTGTCGGGTTCCAGATAATTGATGACATAAAATTTATCATACTTTTTGTCCGCTGGATTAAGTGTTTTATGAAGTTTCTTCCGCATGTGTTCTTTCAGTGTATTACGATCCTTGAACACACCTTCGCAGTAAAAACATATCAGTCTGAAAGGTGGAAAGAATACATTGAATCGTAGCTAGGAGTTTTTGAATCCCAAGTTTTTCACCATACTAGCATACTTCTCAACGTTATTTTGCAGCATGTCCAATAACTCGTCGACAAAAACTAAATTCTCAGGTCTTCCGAGTTGTAGATTATGCTTTCGGGAGAGATGCTGTAAGTAAGAGTTACGCGAGCCTGAGAACTCGGTTCGACAGAACATACAGCCACGCTTGAAGCTTGTGTCGGCTCTCTCCTTATCTTGCTGCGCCAGGACCCATTCCTATTCATAAAAATAGAATCTTTCACATGTTTGCAGAATGAGCATGACTGTAAACAAACCCAATTTTCTGAGACGTGAGAAAAAAAAGGACAAGGTAAGAACTAAAATCGTTCGTTAATGGAATTCAGTTATTACTGTAAAAACGTACACTAAAAATTGTGCACATATGGTATTATTTTCTTGTTACGAGCACAAGATTCTTTAGACTGATTGTTTTTACCAGTTTGGCCTGTTGTATCTCGAATCGTACAGTTTTGTCCTCTGCAACGCAGTCAGATAGCAAGAAGTACGGTTCGTTTTTACTTGGCTTTCCATCGGGGGTGCAATCCATCAGTAAGGAAGTGCAGAATTGTGTCAATGGAGCTTCGCTTAGTTTCACCCTCCAGTAATGAATGTAGCTACCCATTTTAAGAAAGTGAAATTGCAATTAGGAACGACAACAGTTTATTTATTACATATAAATTTCTAGAATCGCTCAATATAATCCAATAAAGATACACGTGCATGAAATAAATAGGGGAGCAAAATAACAGATGATTAGTAAACAATTTTCTATCTTTCTAGCCACCTTTTGAGGGACGCAATTTTCTCAACATCCCCGATGACAAGCCGATGCTGTGTGAAAATATGCGTCAACATTTCTTGTTGATTGTTAGGAAGCAAATACGTCTCTTCGCACAGCAGGCATCTAGTATCTTGAGGTCTATCGTCCAGTTCAATAAACTGCGATTTACATTTCGAAGAATTGCAGGTGGGAAAATTGAGCGGCCCAAACATGTGAGAGAAATTTCCTGGAAGCAACGTGAAGATACTATTACGTTCGTGGATGTTCTTAAGCTGCGTCTCTAATATGCTTAGAGTCGCCTGGTCTCAAGTTTTTACAACGATCTCTCAACAAAATAAACTCATTGAGGTTAAGACAGTGGATAGTTGAAATAAATGGGCTAATTAAACGTTTACCGGTGTTCATGGCTCGTTCAGCCATGATATACTTTTATTCATTTGCACGTCGGGTGAATGATGGAACAAATTTTGACGTTTGAACAGTTTTTTTTTTACTCCAACTATTTTTTCTACTTGGTTAGTAATGACTCGTGAGCTAGTTTTAAAAGAC
Source organism: Neodiprion fabricii (assembly GCF_021155785.1). NCBI lineage: Eukaryota > Metazoa > Arthropoda > Insecta > Hymenoptera > Diprionidae > Neodiprion > Neodiprion fabricii. The sequence goes on along the minus strand of NC_060241.1, from coordinate 7,452,982 downwards.
CTACTAATACTGTTACTACTTCCTGACAGCTGATAACTATCAGTTGGTAAAGCAGATGCTCAACTTGTTGTGTTGAAATTTGATGGTAACCCACCGATAGTTGTTAGGATTCGTGATTGATTGGTATCTGCAGTACCGGCAAAATCCAGTGACATACCGACAGAGTCAAGCGGCGTACCGACAGTGATGATTGATCTTTTTTTTTATTTCCCGATCACCTAAATGAAGAGACGCTAATTCCAAAATGATCGTGGCAATTACTGTTTTGCTCCAATTTCTGTTAAACTGTATGGAAGGCGTACTTTCAGAAATATATCCATGCAAATACGTTAACTTTTCAAAATTCTATTTCATCTAAATTCTAAATAACTCTGACCTGTAAATTTTCACTGAAATCTGATGAGTTCTATGTAGACCGCCAAATTTCGATACATGACTCGACGGAATCACAATCTTCAGGTAACATACCTAAGATGTGAAAAATCCTGATACGACTGATGTGTTTTATTAATTTTCATTAATGCTTGTGGTGGTGTTCTTAGAAATGCAATAACTGGTAGGTTTTCAGCTATTCCTTTATAAGTTTTATCGTCAGTTGCATCCGTGGATGTAATCCGTTGGGTCGCTATTTCTGAGAGATCAATTTTGACGCTCAGTAGGCTTGCAGCAGAGTCAAGAAGGCGACTTCCGTTGGCATCTGGGGGCGTTCTGGCAGATTGAGGATGAAAGCTGGAAGTCTCCAAAATTGTGGAAATTAATCCTGGTTCACAATTAGTTTCATTCCATTGCCATATTATTTGCAGTACACGATTTAACGATTTCTTTCTTTTGTAATCAGAGGATACGCTGTTTAATTGAATTGAGCACAATCAATTTTACAATTAGTTAAACCTTTGGCCGTTATTTCATAATTTTCTGTTTTCACTTCTTCTTCAATTCAATCGGTATTTCTTAACCGTATAGAAATAAACCGTGAAGAATATTATTCATAAATGCCGACAAAGCGAATTCAATGTTCAGCTGACACTGATTATAGGCTCAAGTAAGTTTTACAAGACTGGATTTTCGTTGCTTTGAATCGATCGTAAATGTTTAATAAATATCGACCTATTTGGTCACCGAGCAGAATCCGGTGAAGGTTAAATAATCCCTTTTTCAAATACTATGCCACCTTCAATTTCGACTCTACTGGGAACAATTCATTTGAAACGACAACGTTTGAAGTATCTATTCCCATCCGAGCTTACGCTGAGCATTTTCTTTATTTATTGAAAGATCCGGCCTGTATATAACACAAAGACTCTTCGCAAAGTGACGACACTGCTTTCAGTCGGCGATTGCAGGTATATCTAGTCGTCGAATTACCATAAACTGAATTTAACTTTGTAATCAAAGGCTACCGGCTCAAGTGCGGAAACTAAATTTCTTTTTCCGTTGCTCTCCACCGATTGCCGATTTCGGTCTTTTCTCGTCCCTTCTTATCTTTATTCCTTTATATCACGACGAGTCGCGGCGTCAAGCGATGTCAGTCTTATACCAGTACTTTTCGAGATCCGATTTACACGCCAATGGATATCCCGCTACCTTCAATTTCAGCATATCTTACCTTCGAACTACAGGTGTAAATAACGTTGCTTCTTATATAGACGGGAAATCGCAGCCTGGCACTCGTCACTTCGCTACCCCGTTACCACCCGCATATCTGAATTCAGCCTGAATTGCGAATGCGGATGCCGATGCGGGCCAGAGTGTGAGGAAAAGAGGACGCGAGAAGCAGCGGAAGATAAGCCTCGGCGGTGCGGTAAAACCAAATTGCCAAGGATGTTGCATTGCGGTGTATTCTCCTCATCTTCTTCCCGCTCCTCAATGGCACACATAGAGGTACATGTACACGTGTACATGTGTACGAGTGCACAACTTCTTCCGCTTGTACGTTGACGCAAATATTTACATGGTTTATCCCACGTAGAAATAACGACTAGTCGGGCGGAGCTGAGACGCGTTTGTTTAAATCTTACACGCGCTTACAAGTTTCGAAACGCTGGATTCTTTCTACGAAACAGTTTTTCAAATTGATCGGTTCTCATCGTGTTATTTACGAGGGAAATTTTATTCAAGAGCCATTGAAGTACACTGAGAAAAATTCAGTAAAACAGGTATCGTTAAAAAAACTGTTTGAATATCGTTGAAATTACGAAAAACGAGGTACGCCTAACCATTTTGCGCTATTGCCGATCCTTTTTTTGGTTGTTGCAACGCAAAATCAGTTTGTGAGGTTTACTTTACTTTTTTAGTTCAACAAGGCTTTAACGTCAATTTATTGTTGCTCAGGCATTAAATTTTCGCAACAGTTATAAGAAAGTATAGCAAATAGTGATCGTAATGAGAAATAATAGTAACGGATACTAGACTTTCCGGTAACAGCTAAGAGACTAATTTTCATTTTCTACCTAGAAGTATATTTTTCGGTTGTGGTAAAAAATGAAAATAGTTAAGAACTGAACGGTAACCGGAACTAAAAATTTCTCTCAGTGTATGATCTAACGCATGTTTTGCAAATTTTTGCATCCTATTCCTAGTGATAACGATTGGCAACGTGTCCTTATTTTGCCCAGAACTGTTTTTTAACGTTAGCTAACACGTTTTGAAAAGTTTATTTGCAAATCGATTTATTACCTGGGAATGGCAGAAATGCCAGTTACGGTCACACCCTGATCAATTTATTCCTACTTTATTAAATATTAATTATTAATAATTAATAATATACATTGACATGTTTGATAAAACGTCAATTTATTATTCATTGAGTATTAAAAGGGTGTTCTAGGCGATTTTGACATAGAAATAGAGAAATGGCACGAGATCTACTAACTTGCCGTTGCAATTTCGTAGAATTCGTGTCATCTTTTTACTTTTGCGTTAAACGAAAACGTATTAGAGTGTTTTTGTTTAGAGTTGCGTATATAACGAGACTGTTGAGCCCCTTTTCGCGTTTTAGGTGCGTGGACTTCGAAATTTGACATTTGATTATAAATTGTCTTTCTTCTTAAATACATACAATAAACAATATATTTGCTAAGATACTATTATTGAGCAATTCATGTATTATTAACACATCCCTTTAGAGAAGTTTTTTTATCATTCCCAAGCAGGCAGCGTGCCGGCTTTCAGCACGCACTTTGAATTTCCTACGCTAGCTAACACTTGCTTGGAATGCCTATTACTGTAGGGTAACATTTGATAACGTTTCTCTAAATGGCCTACACGTTTAGCTTTAGCTAATACTTGAACGGCCCCTCAACATTGTTTTAACACACATTGCGATTTTCTGCACATATAGGAATAATGAAACTATACATAGATTGTATAAACTATGTTTACACACACTAATATTACAGTTTGACATAAAACTCGATTTCAAGGTTTTGGGTAAAAAATACCTTCTAAATATTAAAGTATTTTTGATTTATAAACTATTTGTTCAAACAAAAAATTATCTTTTTATCTTAAAGTACTAATTGTAAGTGTAACGTTTGGAAAGTTTGTAAAAATTTGCGGAATAATTTCACACTATCAACAATCGTGACGTTAAATCGTACTGAAATAAAGAATTCATCACCATAGTTTGTTGACTTACGCTTTCAAAGAATTTAAGTCTGCCGTGTCACTAAAAATTCGTCAGATAAGCTCGTTAATTGCCCAAGGGCTTTCATATGATTCAGTATTTCGTGTCGCACTACGCCTAGCGATATATAAAATGCAACCGCGATAACATAATTCTACGAAAATGTTTTTAATAATGGCCATTCTTCGATTTTGGAATACAATTATTAAAAAACAGGTAAGTTGATTTCCATTAGGTTGAGGTATTTTTTATTTTCAAATCGATGCTGTTATTTCGTTTTCGTCTGGAAACAGCCAACTTTTGTCTACGATTTTGTACAACTGACTTGAACCGGGATATTATTTATACTTATTAACCAAATGGGGTAATATTTCCGATAACATCACCGTCATTTATTAATAGGGTTGTCTCAAGCCTGCATTAGTCACTAGAACTAGTCAATATGACTAATGGGAGATTGAAAATATGATACCAAAATTATTTTGTATGCAAAAAGTATATCGTTGCCATATTTTCATATTTTTAACACGGGTCAAAATCCAGGTGGACAAAAATTGAGATTGGCCACAAGATGTCGAATCTCATTAGTCTAAGAATTTAAATTTCTATTGATTAGAATTTCGCGATAATTAATCGTAATCTATGTGAATATTTTCAAGTTCTGACCCACTGGAATGATAAGCTTGTACAGGCATGATTATAGTTCATATAAATCTGAATTTTCACCTGCATCCGATGTAATTTCTTCCGAAATATAAACCGGTGCCGAACGCTTGAGTAGTCCAGTATACTTAACGTATCGATAACTTTTACGTTATATCATCGTTCGTTTCGTGGAAAATACGATTTCCTGTGCGGCAGCGGCACCGAGGCGTTTTTAAGTTATGAGATGAGGGGCGAGGCGTGAAGCATAAACAAATATCAAAGATCGAAATCTTCGTTTCGTACTTGCGGAATGTAATTTTCGCGGAGGGGCGAGGCGGGACAGAAAGATAAAGGATAAAAATAGAGGATGGGGAAAAGCCCGCGGTATTCAATTCCCCAGAAGCGATATGCCGCCGAAGGGCGTTCGCTGGTTATTTCCCATCCCTTCCCGGAACTTCTGGTCCATCTCGGTCGGAGGTAGAGCCTTAATCGAATCCTTCAAAAATGCCCGAGTGACACAGCGGCATCGAAACCCCGGGATTCCTCAACTTTTTCACCCCCCCCCTACATCGTCACCCGTAGACTTCCTCTCGCTTGTCTTTTGCAAACATCAATTTACCATCCTTCACAAGAAATTTATCATTTTCGTACTACCTTATATCCGTTCTTTCGTATCCCGCCGAGCTTACAGTCGGTTTCATCTCCCGTCGTCCAAAGAAATTTATAGCATCTGCAGGGGTTACTATTATTTTTTATACCTTGTACACACCGACCTTTTCGCCTACCCAAAACCAGCTGCCTAAACGTTCCGCGTTTTTGAGATATGAAAAAACGTCTCAATTTCTACTCTGGTCTGTCACCTACTACGGAACGATCCACGCTTGGAGTCTAAATCATTTCGTGTACAATGAACAGACAGTATTATATACGTCTCGTGAGGAAATAACGATTAAAAACTATACAGACTTCGAGTCCGACCGAATCCCTTCTCCTTTCAAAGCCGAATACTTGGTGCGCGAGAAATCTAATTTCATGCTTTCTCCTCCGACTTTGAATAACTTGTTTAATTAGAACACAGCTTTAATACCGATCCTCTTTCGACCGTCTACTGTCAACATCTACGCTCCCAACACACTCTATGAACCAGTGAAGCGGGCAACATAACCTCCCGAATAATTCTTTATTTGGGGTGTTGAATTTTTCTCGCGCCGTGCAACCTAAATTGAGTTCAAATTTTTATCCCAACTGAACAGATCTGGTGGGATTCTAATTAATATCACACATCTTTTGGAAGTTCTTTATCGTCACTGTAACATAATTAACAGCCGTCTCAAGAAGGCTAACTTGACTAAATGGATACAAGTATACGGCAGCGCCACCACGTACCTCAAATACAATTCAATGGACACGCTATATTATCCACTGATTATTCTTTAACGCCAACTTCTTACGCTGGTTCCAAGAGGTTTTTGCTTCGACATACGAATAAAATTGGATCTTATGATCACTTTATACTTTATTTCTTTGCTCCAGCAATTCGTCAACACCCTAAGTAAGGACCACTCTGATGTACACATGACGGCTTAAGACGAAAAGCATATCCGACATTGCAATCTTTTTATGTTTCAGCTAAAGTGAGAATGCCGCTGAAGTCGCTTAATTAATTATTTTTTGTGCTCTTGATGAAGGTACAACGACTCGCTCGAAGTGAAAAAAGATATTTTTTTTTCAGCTGGGTAGCGATAAAAACTCTTATCAGAGGCCATCGCATATGCATCGGTTTTGGAGGTTATGTTACTCGTTATCCTAGTTCATGTAACAGCTTGTTTCGAAAGTGTAGATATCAACACTTGAAAACCAAACAAAGGATCAGTAAATACTCTGATTCAAGATGGTCAGCAAAGTTCAAATTGAATAATTAGACCTACTAATGACCGAGAGTGTAATAACGTTGTTATAGTCATGTAATAATACCAGTAAATAATTATACTGCACGGTGTTATCCGGCTTTCATAACCAACGGTACAAGTAACCCGATACTGTTGCCAGTGTCACTATTTTTGGTTGACGGGTATTAATTAGCAAATATTGATCTCGTAGTACAGCCGTAGATGATATTTGAATAGGTGTGTATAAACTGGGTAATAACGGGCAACGGGATAGGATCAACACGAAAGCAGCTTGTAGCCCATGATAAATGGGGGTCACAATTAGAAATGGGCGGTGGTCAGTGAGGCGGAAACAGGGCATGTTCTACCTCGATCATGGACATTGTTATGCCTCAATACTTATTTCATTTCATTTTACCGAATGGAAATTACCTACTTTACAACTGGCGATGGATTAGTATAACTCTGTTCGTCGGTGATCATAAGTCCCCATCAGTTTAACAAACAAAAAATGAAAAACAATGGCAGTATAGTGAAGGTGATGTTATCAGAAGTTGTTGTAATTCGATTAGCTGAGATATTGACCCTAATAGTTGATACCTCATTGTCAGTAGAATCGCATAACGGCCACACGGGGTGAAATTGACCCCAGCTCCAAAAAAATTATACCCTGCTTCAATAATGAGTTCTAAAAATCTTAGACAAATATCTGGTAATTGGTTAAGGATCGCAGAAAAAACTCTAACAGTTTTCCTAACGAAAATTGATTGTTTTAATATTGTAAATTATTTTTATTTTTACAGAATCGATTTTGAGCAAAAAAACTATGAAAGAAACGTGATCGATTAGGGTTAATTAGTAACCCGGTTCCCACCACACACTGTGTACTTAAATTATTTCACGCATCCGCGATGTTACTGCGATGTTTTATCCCGTCCTAGATACTGTCTGTAGATAATTCTCAAGCGGTAACAACTCCTCATTCTGTTCTGTAATTTCTGTATTAAACTTTTAAGGGTCTTCAATGAGAATGGTGAATCATTTTATTTGGTTCTGTTCTAGATATTCCTCGGATGGTATGAATTTTAACTGCTGCTGGTAACTTTCGAGCCGCTGCATCTTGCAGTTCGTAGTGCCAAAGTGAGAAGTTTGACGATAAAGTTTTAACAATGCTGTACCAGCTTATTCGTTAGTTCATTTGAGCAAATCATCAACATGATTGTGTTCCATACCCGAGGCGCTTCACCCTCGATCCAACAGTTTCACGGGTAACGGAATGCTCGCATTTTTATAACGTTCCCATTGTATGTCATACTTGAAAAGTTTCGATCCGTTACAATTGGCTCCGACAAGGCTGTGCTGCTTATTTGATAATGATTTCAATAAGTATTGTCTACTTCGTTTCTCATTTCAGAAACATAACAAGTGGCTTCATTTTAAACAGATATACCTATACTAACGAAATATTTCCATTTCACCTGAAATTAACGAATATTGAAACTACGAAAATCTTTTGGAACTAATTTGAAGAAACTGACACAATATTCATGATTCTAGTTAATTATATTTAGCATATCGTTATAAATCACTGAAATCTTGTTTCGTGATTGCTTTAATAGGTGAATCTTGGCGAAGGAAAATAAAGAATGGCGAACATTTAAGACGTTCATCTGGAATACGGTTAAACAGGCCAGTGATAAAGTTACGTGGGCTTTAAAACAGTCGATCAGTAATAAGTGAACTTACTCTGCATTTTAGTTCGAATAATGGTGGTTAGATATTGATTGCTTGGTCGGATTCAAGCCTAGAGAACGAACAAAAAAGACGAAGTGGTCGAATCAAGGGTTCGCTACGTATTTAGCTGTGTGGTAAAATGTCTTATTCGATATTTCTCATCCCGAGGCGGAATTCAATTGGAATTCTGCAAGAGCAGAGTGCCGGCACACTGAAAAGAAAATCAAGAGTTGCCATTATTGCGAGCACTCGGAGTCTTTGGAGATGAGAATTGGTCGCATTTTTCCTACGCATCTTAATCTAAATTCGTTGACATCTGGTCGATTTCATACCTCGATACGTACCTTGGAGACTGATTGCAATTCGTGTTTAAGTAACCTTTAGTTTCAGGATAGGACAGACAGCCTGTAGTATCGAGAAACTGGCAGTGAAGCTCTGTTTCTGCTTCTGTGGTCAGTTTGTGAAACTTCCTAAAGGTCAACACAGATTCGACGCAAAGCCCTCGCAACTTTCTTCGGATGGTTTTAATCTAAACTTCAACCTCTGATCATCGGTGGATAGTATGGTCTTGCAATTAGCTGAGTCGAATGACGGTTCTGTAGTTTCGTACGGTTGCGGTCGGTCTGCTCCAAGTACTTGGTATGAATAATATACGACTGTTGTAGATTATAGAAGATAGTTTACGTTACTCGGAGGTTGAATGTTGTTCTGTAAGCGAAGAAAATTATTCCAGTGGGAAATTTGACCATCGGTCAATGATTTAGCTATTTATTACAGTATAATATTGTTGCCTTCATCGAAAATGTACGATTCTTTCTTCAGTATTTCATTCCAAACTTTGCTTTGGGAATACAAATTCAAGGTCTGTACCCAGGCGCTGGTGCGGGTAACAAATCAGAATGGTCAGAATTCCGAACGTAAATATATTTCTAGATGATCAAGTTCCAACTTTTATTTTTATAATATTTGGACATTTGAGAATATGAAACTTTCTACAAATTCGTTCACTGGAATATTGACTCTATACATTATTAAATTCTGCATCTCTGAATTCTTGGATTAACGTTTTCTGAAGTAAATGGGTTCGGATAATAGAGCCCTCTACCAAATACATTTTAGGTAAACTGCAGCTTTTTATTGGGCACCATCAGGGACTTAAAATTTCTGACAGTATCTCTTCTCTTACGTTTGTCATCAGAATTTACTAAATTCGGAATTCTGTCAATTCTGATTTTCGGTTCTACTGATTTCCTACCCCCACCCCCCAGGCACTACATAATCCATACAACGAAAAACTGTAAACACCATATTTTCACGGCGCGATGTTTTTCTGAACAAAAACACTATTTCCATGCACAGGGAAAGTCTTATTCCTTTTTACGAATGAACGGATCCGAGCCCCTAAACCAAATGCTAGGAAAATAAAAACAAGAGGTTCTTTAAACGGTTCCTTTAACTTGTACCAATTTTTTTTAAACCAGTCAGCCTCGTATCTCATCACCAGATCGCTTGGGTTCGACGCGGGACGAATTCTTCGTCGTCGCTAAGACAGCGCAAACAAATCGTAGATAATTTTCCAATTTAACGTGTTATGGGCACGTTCGACTGATTCGGTTATCTCATCGTCGCCGTCCGCGTTATCCGACGATACCCACCCTCGACGTCGACGTCGGCCAACGGTCAGCCGAACCTGCCGCCATAGAGACGCCGGAGTTTCGAGCACGGGATGGCGAGTTGGGTTTTCCCTCGGCTTGCGTGTTCCGGATACGTACTGATCGGGCCATCACGCAACCCATTAAAAGAATTGCCTTTTCCCCCGCGAAAAAGGAACCCAAAAGTGTCTCCCTGGCTTCCTTCGAGGAGAGCCGGGATCCCATCGACTTTGGGTTACTTCACTTACCCCCGGTGTGCTGATAAGCGTGGATCGGCATCGATATTGCATGCTCTCTTGAATTGACGTCGTATATAAAACCCCGTCCACCCTTAAAGTGAAAGTAGCAGCGAGATTTCGCCACGCGAATTTCCATTCAAAAGGTACCGTTTCAACATCTGTAGATTAACACGATCGTTACCGTTACTCTTATTTCATTACCTTCTCGCGGTGTGATTTGAGCAGTTTCGCGTCACGGGATTCCGTAAACAATGGTATGACAATAAAGGTCCTCGCACAATGAGAATCTCTCGAATTTGAACAGCTTTGGCTCAAGCTTTGGGATAAGGTGAAAACTTGAGAGGTTAAAAAACCTTGAAGCGTTTTCATGTTCGAGGGTGCAGGCGGGGAGAGCACAACAATACCCTGATAAGACTACCCAGCCCATAATCACAAGGCATTATTCTTATTATCTTCAACCTGGACGGCGATTGCAAATTAAGCTGTTCAGCTTTATAAGATACGGTTTCTTAGATTATAAACACTTGAGGGCTCGGCAGTGGTACAACCTGAAATTAACTTTCTCGACGGATAAAGCTATCGCTCTACAAAGACCAGCTGCTCACACCACCTTAACTTCTTGACAAAGTTTTAACTGTTAGATGCACGGGAATTCTTTCATTGGCCAAGCTGACGCAAACTTTCCACGATCTTTCTCGTTGATTGTTGCATTTCTGTATTTTAACGTAATATTTAGAAAAGCGAAATAACACACTATGCGAACATGGCCATATATCGATTGCAATTAAAAATATCACAAATTTATTACAATGATTGCAGGGATTATAGAAGGATTGCAAAGATTGCAGAAATATTGTAAATATTACAGCAGCATTGCAACTTATTAGAAAAGATTACACATGGATTGCATAAAGATAACAGAGAATATACATTATTACAATGAATACAAGAGATTACAGTAATCTGTGTACACCCCTCGAAATACATTTTTTTTTTAGAACTCTGATTTGTTCGACTGACGCAGGTATTTGAAAATTACATTTCAAGAGGTTGACAAAAATTTATTTCTGAATAAACAATTACGAGTAAGCTGAAAATGAATTTCGTGTGTTAAAAAACTATTTTTCTTTTATGGGAGCATGTGACATCGTAAAATACGAGCAAAAAAAAATACAATTTTCCTAAATCTCGTCAACATCTCGCGAATATTTGCATCAAGCTCTGAAAAAAGATTACGGTATACTAATTATTCTCATGTGTTTGCAGCACGGTTTCCATTGTAGACTTTTCAAACGTTTTTTCAATCGATTGTCCGATTAGGAGAACCAAATCAAAGGTTTTGCTCTGAGTAGATATAGAAGTTTGCTTACGTCCCGGTGATTGCTGACGACAAATTCACGATTTGTTTTGCGAATGAATTCTTTATTTCCATTATAAGAACTTCTTTAACCTTATAACGGGGTAACAAAAATTTAATTCCCAAGAGTGGAAATATTTCAATTTCCGAGACGTCAAGGAGTTTTAAATTCAACGGAACTACACGAGGTGAATTTATTGCCTCGAGAATAAATTACACGACGGTGTTCGTATACAAATTGAAACACGTACATAAAGTAGAAGAAATTAGTAAAAAAACATAATTTTGTATCAACGTGTACGATAACGTCTTATATACTAGACGGGACGATTGGAAAACTTTCGGTGAGGTTGATTGTTGTTCGGTAATAATCTTGGAAATCTCTAAAATTCATGAAAAACCCTCGGCTTCTTTTCTTCTTCCTCTCCGCGGATCGCGGGGGGTTCAAATCAGGGCTTAAAAAACACTTCCGTGAAATCTCATCGCAAATAACCAGCGAGTCTGGTCTTGGAGAAATCGTGATGGGGGGGTGAAAATTCGCCGACGGAGATGCCAGTCACTCTGATCAGCTATTCACCCGCTCTTATATTTACTCTTCGGTATTCGGCGTCCCTGTTACATCCATGCTTGCACCGGCACGTACATATGTGTGTGGAAAAGCTCGCTGCCCGCTGTAGTTGCCGGTCTGCGGGATTTTGACGCTGATGGCGGGTAGATGATAGATGTTTCCTGAATCCATTACGGGGATTCCGCCGTCGTCCCTGCGATATTGCAATCTGCGTTTTTAGAAATGCCTCGACCCCGGCCTCCCTCGAGATTTTACCCTTCGTTCCGCGGTAACTGATAGATGATGATATCCGCATTTAGATCTGGAACACCGTTGCTAAGTACAATTCGCGGTATCGTTGACCGAGTTTCGTTTCAAAAGAAAAACTTCGCTGATCCTTCTCCTCGTTGCATTGTATACCATTTCAAAATGAATTTTATTCGTTTCGAGGAGCTTTTGCTCCTAATGCCGAGTTATGTGTTTCGAACTTTCCTCGTTCAACGGTGTCGAAATTTCTTTCAGGCATTTATACCGCAAAGATGACCAATCAAAATCGTTATTTAAGATGAATTTCTCGTTACTTGATCCGTCTGAAAAATCTGATTATTTTGAATTTTTCTTTTCTTTTTCTTTATCTTAAACTATATTCTAGATTTCATATGAGGAATGCACAGCCCTTGAGTAAATTTGTACTTAAAATACCCCCGGTAATTACGAAGTACATGATACTTCTGCATTTGATATTGACTAAATATCGAGTTCTGATGTACTTCGCACTTTGTGAAGTACAAAATACTAAGTAAAAATTTATTTCGTATTTTTTTAAACAGAAAATACTAAGTGCAATTTTGATTTTTACTTTGTGAAATAGGAAATACTAATTAAAATTGTACTGTTAATGTAAAGACTTACTTACTAATTCAGGATTTTATGACGTTCTTAAATATCTCCAGAATATTTTGAATGAGAAAATTATCACGTGTGAATTCAAAATAGTACAAGAATAGTTGCAACCTAAATTTTTGAGGAACAATTTGTTCATCTTCTGAAATATATAGCAGTAAAAGCAAGAATGAGGAAAAAAATTGTAACAATAACGATGAAAAAGTTTAAAGTTTCTTCGGCAAACATGGTAAATGTTGGAAATATAATTTCAAATTTTATATACATCGATAAAACAATTGCTGACATGACCGATACAACCGCGTAAATTTAAAATTACGAGATCACGTGTAACGATGTTTAAAAGAGATAAATGCATTTGGCAACTCGGCCTACTTTTCGATTTATGTATTTTGCAACTACAGCATTGACGAGTTCCAATCACCTCAATACCGTAGTACTTAGAAACGACTAGAATTATAAATAAAAAATACACCGGTATTTGGTACTTGTCGCATTTCTCAATACAAAATCCATCTGTACTTGGATATTGATAATCTGATCAGTACTAAGTAATTTTTTACTTCTGTACGTTGGACTTGAAAAGTACAAATATGCCCGTCCGTGTTTCAAATAATTGTACAAAATCAGATGAGATTGATAAAAGGCAAAATGTGATTGATTTAATTCAGTGAGAAGTGATTTCCTTCCATAAGCCAAACTGCGTCTGTGTATCGCATCTGTCTTTGTCGTAATTCCCAGCGAAACACGGAAGCTGCATCAACGATCTGATCTAGTAGAAAGCTAGATCACTTTAAGTAACGCAATAAAATTGCAGTAATACTACTGCGAAGGGACACGATGCATAAACTTTCGGACGAGTTTACAACCGACCGTTAAGCGAGCGTATAAATATTCACTTGAAATGAAGTGTGCAATTCAGTATATGGCTGCCGAGTTCGTCGGGATAGGAATGGAGACTGTCCACTCACACTTATCGCTGTACACACCGATTCGATTCTTTCCCAAATAAGTTTAAATGCGATTTATTTGTTTACCCAGCTGTAGAGTCTAAAAATATTCACGGGAAATCGGGTCACATAATATTTGATACATCATTGTAACAATCGTATAAAGTTTACGGCTCGGATGAACAAAAATTCATACTTTTTAATAATTTTATTACGAGATAGTCGTACGTCGAGTATAATTTATTAATTATCATATTCGTCAAGTGCAAAGATCTCGTTACAAATACACAAATAGAAAATATTCGAATGATAAATAAATGTCTGGGGTATCGATGCTTCATTTAAAATCGTTTTAAAATCGTTAAACATCAAATAGATTTGTCCGATTTCACAATGTTACTGCTACAGAATCTTTTTTTGTCGGTAGTCGACTCGGTCTTTGATACGACTAATTATACCAGTATAATGATAAGAAAGAGAACAAAAAAAAAAACCGAAGCATAAGCGATAAAAAAACGATGCTTTGTGTAGAAAAGGCTTTTTCATTGATTTATAGTTTGTAAATTAGTTCTAAGTTAATTTAGAGTTATTTGTAAATGTTGGATTGATAGAAAATAGGTTCAAGTTTGACAAACAACACTCTTTTCACGGGATTGTTGTGAAAAGGGAGGAGAAGGCATCCGGTAAAATATGTTGGGAGAAATTGCGACGTTTTGTGTATAATGAGTAAAGTTATTTACAAATTTGATATCGCTGGTGTCATCAAGTGCACTGGAAAAGTTTATTTCAATTAATTATTCAATTTAAGTCGTTCCACCTCTGTTGTAAAAGTTCATCAGAGAGATTCTGGCAACTGTAATTTATCGAAAAGGAAAAGTCGTCCAGAAAGCTAAAGGCCATGATTTAACCGGCTAAGGATTCCAAAAATTGACAAACTTAAAAGAAAACATCTTAGAAAAATCACCAATTTATCTTGAGATAAATTGATAAGACTTCTCGCAACGAACCAGATAAATAAATAACCGTAATAAAATAAAGTGGAAGATAGAAATTAAGGAGACAACACCTTCCCGTCACAACTTTTCTCAACGTATTACCATCAAACATTAGATTTTCATTTAGATTACAATTAGATGTGGCGTTGGGCTGTGTATGAGAATAGCGGTGAATCAACGCGGTTAGGTAAAAATATATTATAGATGCATATTGAATTAGGTAAAGTGAGCGAAGCTGACACACAGCGGAATAAACAATGCAGCCGGAGTGTCGATTTCAAGAGCATTGGAGGAAACTCCAAGGTGTCCGGATGACAGTCGAGCACTTGCTCATAAATTATTTACACCCGCAAATACATCTCCTGGGCAGAACTATCCGTTTCGATATAATGGTAGCCATGTCCTCAAATAAATTCCTCAGGCTTTCCCTCCATCCCATCACCTTTAAGGTTATATATTAAGCTGCCATGTCTGCACCTGTGTCTTTTCCGTATATACGCACATGAATTGCGTGACGTGACCACCATGGGCACGAATTAAGGGAGTTCTATCGTAAAACGAATTGACGGTTAGAGAAAAATAGGATTTGAAACATGGGTAATGTAAACATCTAAAGATAAGTACTTGAAATCGAACTGCGCATGCGCCAGTTTCATCGGCTGTTCATCCCAAGTTTCAGCTGTCAAACTCTGTTTCTAGCGGCGATGTAGTTGATACGAATTTTCGAGGTTAGAATCTCAAATAATTGTGCTAGTGACTCGGAAAGGTTTGGGAAGCATTTGTTATCGGGTCGGAAAGCTGATTCTTCAAAGAACGGTCGGAATTTAATGCTTATGCTCTTTGAAAATTAAAACGTACACATTTTGCGTACGTTGGCACGCCTGCATCGCAGACAAGAATATCGCCGCGGAAAGATTTCGCCGACCAATGAGATTGAATTATTTGGCGCGTGCGCAGTTGATTTTCAAGTTTTAAGAGACTGTTCCGGTATATTCGTAATTTAAGAAGTACTCTTATGGCAAAGTACTTTTTTCGTCTAAGAATTGACGATTAGAAGAATGGTTTCGAGTTTCATCTTTTTCTAACCGTCAATTCATTTTGCGATAAAACTTCCTTAATACTCCAATTTTCACGTACTTCGTTTTCGAATGTTTTCACCATTTTTATATACCCAGAAAAATAAGCGACTTACTGTGACATAATATTGAATAATAGTTTTTGTTGTATCTCTTTTGTAAAACACTATAGTATTGTTCCCTTTGCTACGTTTTCTGATCATTTTTATCATAGGTACTACATCATTGTGTATAAAAATGAATAGTAAAAATAACTAATCCGCGCGATCATTTCAAGTATAATCTTGATTTAGGTAAAATTAATTGAAATCTGTGCAGTGTCAGTTTTTGAACAAGCAAAATTTCGGACATTTGAATTACACTTCAGATTTAAATAAAATCTGGACACTTCGTTTCTTAAATTTTCGATATATATATATATATATATATATATATATATATATATATATCGACGTCGTTTAAAAAAGGATATAAAGATCCGTTCGAATATGTATTAATTAAATTTCTGAAACCATCGCGATTACCTTTAAATGATCAGTAATACTGATACTGACGCGAAACTCATTTCGTAACTATAATAGAAGCAATAAACAATATTACGGTTTCATAATTTTCATTTAGGTTCCACTGCAGTGATTACAAAATAAACAAATAAGACGGTTGGACGGAATTTGAAACGACGCGACGTAAGGTGAGAGCAAACCAAAGCCACTTCTGGTTGGAGAAAACAAGGCAACTGCAAGGAACTGGTAGTAAAAAAAATAAATAAAAATAAAAAAATTGCAGCTGTTGGACTCGCGGTCTCTGACCCGTTTCCGTCAAAATCTGATAAATCCACCCTAATCGCGATCCCCAGCTTCGAGGGAGGAGATCCGGATACATAAAGACGATTGTCAGCAAGTGACTAATGTCTTTCCTCCTTTTTATTTCTTGCCTTCGCGAGGCACGAGCAAATCTGTAAGAACACCCTAAAAAGGCTCTTTTAGACATGCTTATGTGGCTATACAAGCGTGAGCATAAAAATAGGTGGATGTGAGATCCTCCAAGGTCCATTATTTGGCTTTTGACACTGTGAAAACTGGGGACAACGTTATTCGTTCACTGTTTATGCTTTCTTTCCTTGGAATGAAAAACGGTCATAGCGTAATCCAGAAAAATTCTATATCCCGAAGTTTGCGGAAAGAAAATATATATATACAGGTAAGGATAATACAAAGAGGGAAATAATTGCGTGCACGGTTCTTCTCCAAATGTATCCTCCAGAGGTCATTAACTCGTGGATCCGAATTTATAAACTTTGAAACTCCGCTTCGTTTTCAGTTTTCCCCACAATGTTGGGTAGGTTTTTTACGCCGGGTTAAGCTTTAACAAAAACTTTTCAGAGATTCCGCAATTTTTTAACAAGTGAAATGGTTGCTGAAGACAGCGGCGCGTCTATTGTAAAAGAGGAATTGACGTAATGTCCTCTTTCAGAAGAGAACTCGTTTCATCGTGGTAAACTGAGATGATTGTTATTAATTAGCAGGTCAACTTTCAACACTTTTTACCTTTTCGTAATTTTAAAAGATTATTATCGAATGACATGTACGTCCAATTATCTTTTGTTAGAATTATGACAGTGTGGCCGTATTTTAAAATCAAATTCAACCGATGTAATGATTTATTTTTTATAGCCAGGAATCAAATTTGTACATATATTAGTGGTGAAATTTACACGTGTTAAAATGGAAGGACGACATCGGAAATCATTTAAAATCTCTAAAACCATCGAGAAATATCTCGAAATTATTTGAAATCTTACAAAATCATTCAATAAAATCTTCAGAACTCTTTTGCGATTATATTTTGTGAATTTTGTTTGCAAATATCGTTGAATATTCTGGAATCATCTGAAATTTTATTTGTTCAAACATGTTGGAATAAACGTTTTCTATGTTCAAATTCAAACAAATGCACACGTTTTACTCAATAACAAAACTTATTGTTCTAACCGCTTTTTTATCGAATCATACGAGACGATTTCATTATTTTAGATATCGTATATTCTACGGTTGTCTGTACGGAAACAACTTTTTCTGAAGTATTATGAAAACAAGATTTTCAAACGGTTTCCGTGTGAAAAAAAACTTTTTTCAGAAAATAAATGCATATCGTTGAAAAAAATGAGTTTTTTTGCGCCAAAAATTGTTGGTTTCATTTTTCAAAATAAATGCCTTTTTTCGTCTGACATAATAGAGCTGAATTTTTCTCAAAATTACAATATCTTGACTGTATCTAGCCAATTTTTCAGCCCTCAATATCGAAAATTAACAAAGATATTAATTTTTTTGATGAAATACGTAATTTTTCAAAACTGTTCTTTGCAGTTTTTCAAATTTTTAGTACCTTAAGATTAAAAATTATTGTTGCGATCTTTTATATCTTGTAAAAGAGACTTAACTGAATGCCCAAAAAAAAAAAAAAAAAATTTAAGGCGAAACATTAAATTGTTTCGTTACAGCAAGCAATTTTCTATTGGGGTCGTCAGTGACCCCAAGATGCCAGCCAAAGGTTAAAGAAGCGAAAATTTAAATTTTCGAATTTGAAAATGTAGAAAGTAGAAGTATGAAGGAGAAACACAGAAGAAACGTGAGAATAAAAAATACCAAAAACACAGAATACTCAGAATTCCTTTCGATAATATGGAATCCTATTAGATTCAACATTTCGCCGTTCCGTGTTTTGACCTTTCAGTATTTGATATTCTATGTTTTCAATTTTCTACACTTGAACTAATTTCTAAATTTCAATAATTCTGGGACGCAGATTTCCACTTGTTTAAAAATTCGCCATTTCATTCCTTCCATCGTCGGGTAATTCAATCTTTTACCCCCACGTCAGGTTTTATCTGAGAGAATGCAGGCTGCACGCACCAGGTGCACGAACCCGCACCCTGGACGTAGAGGTACCTAAATGTAGAGTCTGATCACTTTGCGGTAAACCAACGGCTGCTCGGAGTGTTGATTCGCAGTCAGCACCGGGACACACGTGTCCTATAACACGCGTGCGGTTCGTGATCCGACTGCAAATTCGCGCGCTAATTCGAGGCAAAAACTTTGCCGAGAGTCACGGTGCCCAGCCTCCAGCCGCAACGGTTACGAGTGTAAAACGGAAATGGAACAGTTGATGGCGCGGTTCGAGTCCCTTTAATTATACGCCGGCTGTCCGCTTGCGCCTAACTTTGTCGTTTTCGGTAATTGTTGGCTCACGTCCCTTTATCCTTGCCCGTTTCGATCATGTGCTTCAGTTACACATCATACCTACCCTTTTCCATAATCCATTTATACCAAAGTACCGTCCCACATTCGGTTATACCGATATCGTCTTGCCTTGTTGTTTCCTTTATTATTCCAGAAGTTATCAGAAACGGCCATACGCTCCGGCGGACTTTGTAGTAGAGATTGTCGAGACCTTGAAAACTTTTTAACGTAATTTTCCTCAATCTGTGAGAGTTTAGTCAGCGTTCGTATGAGTTTGTGATCCTGTTCCGACTTGGCGTGTAAATATCGTTGTATTTTCAAAAATATGAATCTGGTTGTAACGAAACATAGCCTAAAATCTGGCCAAACTTTGCAGCTATTCACGGAAAAAGGAAATTAATTAAAATCGGTTCGGTAGTTCTGGAGTTATAAACGACATTGGCCGGACAGACAGAGAAACATCGAATTTTATGGACAGGGTGACTAACGTGAATTGCTGATGACAGAATGGCCGGCTGTCTGATATAGTTTAATGCGCATGCGCATAATTCGAGAGCAGTTGTTTGCCAGGGCAGCCAACCGTCACGCAGGTAACCTCAAAAATTTTGTCAACGGTCGCTGACAGTTGTGTTCAACACTGACAACTGTCGAAATTTTTGAGGTTGCATATATCGCGGCAAGCTGCCGTCTAATTTTATGACGGTTGGTCAACCTGGTAAACAACTCCTCTCGGATTGTAGCGCATGCGTATTAAACTATAACAGATGACAAACCATTCTGTCGATACCAATTCGCATTGCATGTTGTGAAGAAGAAAATGAAATAGCGTAAGATGTACTCAGAGGAATTTTCTATCATATAGTATAATATAATTATGTATAAGGCAAATATACGTACATCATAGATACATACCAGTAATTAGTTATTTAACTTGATTGGAAAAGGCTTGAGTAAATTTTAAAAATCCATTTTCTCTGCAGGTAGACAAATAGTTGTGTATTCTCATACTTCAATTTCGATTCGATGTGGAATTTACACAGGTCGGACCCTTGCTTCTGCTATTCCAAAAGTTATACTTAGACGGGGTTAAATGTTTACCTGGTCGCCTATCTAAATAGAATTTGACTGTTTCTACGCCGTTTAATTATACGCAGTACAATTCACGACAGGTGTCTGTCCATAATTTCGCATGCGGCAGGATATAAATTATGTAGACTTTGCTAAGTAAACGTCTCAAGTTTTCACTTGGTAAAAGATGAACGCAAAAAACGTGGAAAAAAGTTTTCCCAAGTCTTCCCAATTCGTGTGGGTACGGCCGAAAGTCGGGTTTGATGTGGGAACAGCTTTTTGTGCGGGCGTTGTATGATCGGGAATAAATAATGAGACTCGTGAATAGTCCCAGAGTGAAATTTTGCGTGAGTAGCTTTACTTATTGAACACGAAAACGCAGTCGATTTATTCAGTGAAAGGAACGTGAGGAAATATTCGTAATCAAAGGATCAAAAAGCTCTTAATGCTTCACATTCAAACGACAAGGTATAAATTATCGAACGAGTACGCCGATATATCTATAACGAGCTTGGTGAAAAAGGGGAGTGGAAACAAGGTGAAAACATTTCCCATTTTTCCATCTCCTTCGGATAGTCATTTATCTTAGAAATGATTGAATTATGAATTTGGCGAAGGCAAGGAAAGGAGGGAAAGAGAAGAACGTTCACTTCGCGATCGAAACGATACGCGCCTATAGAGTTTTGGGAAAGGAAATCCGTTGGATCCTGTAAGGAAGAACGATAAACAACACGAGCGGAGGAAAGCAGATAGAATCGAGGATAAAAAACGGAAAACAACAATCTTCAGGTTTATGTAATAAGTTGCGCGTTATAGGGGTTGACGTGAAAATATGGGAGTCAGCTCTGGCAGAAAGAATGCGAACCTTTTCCGACGTCGAAAACGGCAATGAAACTACTTCGTTTCTCTGTAAGAACGATGGCGTTTATCTCGGCATTTAATATATGTATATGCAAGCAATTAATCTGCCGACTTGAAGAATTACAGAAACATTTCCTCCGCCGGGACGTAAAGTGTCGACTCTCTGATTGCTTGACTTTATGACCTACGTACAGTAACATTCATTAACGCCTCAACCTTCCGGTTAACTTTTTTGTCGTCCGAAAGAAAACGCGTGTTGAATTTTATGCGACTTATGTAACAATTATTGGCGGACGCATTGTCACATAATTCGTATAGAATCGAAAAAAAGTTAGCCGGAAAGTTAATGCATCAATTGAATATTAATTTACTACTTCTATATCGTATTGCAAGCTCCAAAGAATATCTGTAACGCGTATATAATGCATGGATTTTTTCTTCAACTACAAAGAGTGAAAAACAGGCTCGCTAGGATTTGGTTATTTCAATGTGCGAAATTTATTTTCGAAGAAAAAATGGCTTATGGATAGTTGATTGCATGGTTTTTGTAGGATCAAAAAAAATTTTTAAATCGCTGTTGTCTTCATAAAATTTCGATCGTTTGTTTTAGCTGACCAATTACACTCAATTTATAATGAAGAATAAATTTCAACGTGAAATAATGATTCCAGGAAACTGTACGACACTCGTTAGAAATTTATATCCAATTTTTATGTCTGTGATTATTCATTTCGTGAACTGTATTGGACGCTTCTGTTCAGTTAATTTGTATGTGACTCTCGGAACAAAGCAGCTACCCTGAAAAACTAGAAAACATTATAAATCTTGGGACGGATGCTGAAACAAAACGTGTCACATTTAATACCGAGTTGAAAATAAGTAAGTTCTGTAAAAAGCAGATAATCACTTCCCTAATGGCATTCAGTGCTCCACATTATATCCAGCCATGGTTACTGCGAATATCTTTAATATTCCGTAAAGCACGGAACTGCCGTTTTCAAAGTCCATGCATATCCAGTACGTGACTGGAAAGTATTTCAAAACTAACGGAAAAGCTCGATGGAAAATGCAAGGTTCAAGGCGTGAAAAAAACCCATAGCATGAAAGAAAGTAGCGAGGAGAGAAAAGAGGGAACGAACATTTCACAAATGACAAATCAGGGGTTCAATAATGTCGGATTTATAGTACACCGAACGAATGATTCAATCGATTTAACGAGGAAAAAAATAACACCTCCAACCGTATATGAATATGTTTCAACATCCATTCGCCTGGAATCGCTTATACGCGTAGAAATTAGTAAAATTATGTTGGCCGATCTGTCTGGAAACACGATCACGTTCGACTTCCGGTTTCATATCATCTTCTTCTGGACGAACTGAGAGCCGAGGAAATTACTGTTTTTATTGTCATTCGTAGAATTTGTTCCATTTTTTAAGCATTCAAGAATTTCCACGCACCGTTTATTTTCACAATTTTACGTATCATCGACTTTTTGAATTAAGATGAATATCGTTCCTTTCATTTGTATCGTTCACACTTCCATGTATAAATTAAATATCGAAGGTTGAATTTTTTACCGTGAACATAGAGATGTAAATCTTTCCTCCTGGGATGTGAAACAATTCGAAGGAATTAATGAAACGGCTCAATTTGCGAGTATACATTTTGTTTTCTACTTCATTTTCTCTTCTTCTTCTGCTGATTAACCCAACAAATGATATTACTGCCAGATGTTACATTTAATTTTGGTTTTCATTAATTCTCCGGAGTGAAAGTGAACTTGTAGCCTCGACTTGAAAAGCGGACAATATGCCGTTCAGCGTTGGTAATTAATGATCAAACGTTACTTAATTATATTAAATTGCATCTCATTGTTATAACCAGATATAGATTTCGTTGTCGCTGTCAAAACTTTTCTCCGCGATGATGTATCGTGTACATTATACGTATATACGTATACATGCAAATGCAGAAACTTTTGGCCCTTGGAAATTCCAGAAAAGTATTAAAAATACCACGACCAATAGATTAAGCTAAAAATTAATCATTCCTTTATGAGTTAATCTGATACTTGAAGCTAATTATGTAGATTGTAGATCCATTACTGGATTGCTGTTTTAAAATTACCGATCAAAATTAAACGCACGCATCGTCGATCGACTGTTAAAATTTTGCTTTGTATAAGCTGTGACGGATAGTTTATTTGCGAAACAATTAATCACGAGAGTTTGCAATAAGTTTTGCCAACATGCCACGATCAGTTTGATTACCGAGTAATTAGGCTGCCTTCTGTATAATTAAAAGAAATAACTTATCGCGTAGACACTTATTCAGGAAAATAAAGAGTGCTACCATACTTCGCTACGGAACGCAAAGGCTCAAGTGTTGAATGTAAACGGATAGCGGTGATTTTTCCTCGAACGGTTTTCAACTCGAATCGCACTTGACCCGATAATATTCCCCGGAGAGTAGCTGACCCGAAATATAATTCATATAAATTGTACTATTACGCAAATCTGGAATCCGAGTGCATAAAGTTTAAAGCCACCGGTGGACGTAAAGGACGTCGTCTATTTGTCACCATACGTGTGCCTTTTTATTTAATTAAATCCTGCGGAGAGCGAAAAGGTGGTCGACTGTTGGCATAGACATGGGAACAGGTTATATTTATACATTTTATACGGGCTGTGACCATTCGCCTTAATTCAGGCTAATTTACATTTCACATGTTCGCACCCAGCTGGCTTAGTCTCTGTCATTTATCTTGGTTGAATTTAATTTCACTTCAGCGGCGTAAAGTGCCACTTATTCTTACAAATGCCACGAAGCCACGCGGAGTACTCCTTCCACGCCATTGCAGACCTTACCTATTCGGGTCTTGTTTTCATCTTTTTTTTTTTTCTCCAGAGTCTAGACCTCGCTCTTCTGAGTTATTTACATCTCCAACTGCGGTGCCCGAATTGTTGCCCTGCGTGCAATACACATTTTCGGTTTTTCAAACCTCGATATTTATTGTTTTCTACTCAGGGAATCCGGAGAAGCAATATTTGGTGGTAATACAGGTTGTTTCCCAGCAAACGCCGCAGTATGCTGGGTTGCCTACCAGTAAGGATGACAAATATCGGTAAAACAGACCTACCGACTTATCGATAATTAGCGCGCTTAATGTCCTCGCGAGTGAGCCAGAACCGCCCGTCTTGCTAAGTTGTGTGCAGCTCGTTAGCGAGGACCTTGAACGCGTTACCTACCGAGTTGCCTATCGATAACTCGGCAGATCTGTTGTAACGATATTTGTGCACCTTAGCGGTAGGCAACCCAGCATACTATGTTGCTTACTTGGAAACGGCCTGTATTGTGATTCGCTATATCGTCAGTATCAAGTCTTCGGATTATCTTTTCTCAACAGTTTATCGATGCTTCGGTAGTCCACGATAATTTCACAGCATATTAATTTCCATCGACAATTTCAGATACGATGATTTTCGTGAGTTGAAATCACCCGTTGAGAACGTAATGATAGTGTTTACGTTATTCTTGTGGGCTTGCAATTTTGTGGGGAATCAATTTTCATTCTCTTGACGTATTGACCGTTTCATCAATGTTATTCAGAGAAAACACGTCGTAGATAAACTGTCGTTGTAAATTGCTGTTTATGCGATAAATGCAAAATCTATCCAATCGTGCGCTTTTTTTCGATTAATATTCACTAGAACGCAGGAATAAAATACTCGGACAAAGAAGTTAATTTTTTCAACTATTATGCAATCGATGCGAAAATTATCAATAGAATACGAAACGTTTTAGAGAAATCGAAAATGCAGACGAATTCCACTACTATAATAGTTACGTTATACTAAATCCAAATGAAACGGTTTATCTGTATTAAAATGAGCTGAAGATAGCACGGGACATGAAGCGCGAATCGTTCCTTCGGTTTATGATCCGTAACTTTAACACATCGGAGAAGAAGATAGTCCGTTTACTATGTATTCATCCTCTTGTCTCTCGCGATTTCCCAAACGTTACATTTAGCAGCCCTTACAAATATTTGATTCAGGACGGTGGAACGAATTCTCTTTATCATTATTCTCTGCGGTAGCTAAAATGACCGGAACAGAGATATAGAGTGAAGACAAATAGGCGCGGCACATTTTCTAGCAATATATTATCTGTCTTTGATATTAATTTCCGTCAGACTTCGTAACTTTGAAAACTTTTTTCCGTTCTCAAGTTTATTTCACTCAATCTTTAAAGAAAAATTAAATAATGAAACGGTTAAAATAAAAATGATGAACTGCTTGATTGACGTACGCTTTTAACCCGGAAATATGGATAGTATTCGTCTTTAAAGGAGGAGAAAAATATTGCTGGAAGAATTGCATCGCATGGAATGTCGTATTATTAGCGTTCGAAAAGATACGCGACATTGACACAAGAAAAAAACGTAGGAAGAAAATTGTTTTCTCATTGTTGGAATGTTCTAGACGAGCACATTCTGTATAACCGTATAATCACGAAGAATCAAATGTCGAACTTATTCCTCTTTTCATTCTGTTCCACTACCCGACGACTATTTACCAACCTCGCAATTTCCAGCATTAAACTGTTACTCGGGATAGAGACGGGGACCAGAAAGTTCTCTCTCGAACGGGCGAAGGCCGTGTGCTTTTGTATAACCTAGCTGCGAGCCAGAGCAGTGTTTGAAATTTAAATTGAACTCGATTCGAATTCAGTTGGAATGTTGTGACGCTTGTTGTACCTTTGGGGTAGGTACCTCCCTGCCTTCTTTGCTCGGATGAAAATGTTACGTAACTTGCCCTTTAGTCGTCTCCTTTGAAAGGGTTCGCAAGGGTCACCGAAATCGCTGCTCGCTTGGGTCGCCCGTGGGTCACCATGCAAGAAGGCGAGAGGGATGAAAGGAGGAGTAAGCACGGAATAACAAGCGGAATTCCGAATCGCTTCGCCTTTCAAACGGAACCTGCCCTCTCTTTGAAACCAATCGCAAATACAGGATTGCTATTTGCGTCTTCGACGCATATCTACAGACAATGCAATCCGGAAATGGCATATGTTCCGAAGAAGACTGTGCCTCGAGTAATCGAACTGGACCAACGATGTGCGGTCAATATGATCACGTCCGTCTGGTTTTGCCTAAAAGAGAACTTATATGTATGAGTCGACCCAAATGATGCCAATGACCAATGATGTATAGTAGGACTACGCGATATTTCGGTGAATAGAAATTTTTTTGAAAAATTTTTTTCAAAATAATTCGGTATAAAGATCGGCTTTCAATACTGACACCAAAATATCGTTAGTTGAAACTACACATACCAAATACCGAAACACCGAAATATTGAAAGCCCAACTCTCACTTACGGTGACCGTCATATCAAAATGCAGATTTTAAACCACTGAGTATTCTGTACTTTCGCGGTACTTCCTCTGCGTTGTGTAGTGCGAATAATCTTCGTGTAATGTTGTATTTTGACATAGTGATACCGCCTTGTTGAATGATAGTAGCTGATATATTTGACTACGGTTAACCGCGGAAGAATTTGCGTTCTACGCAATCAACTTGCATGTACATTCAGCTATTTGCTGCAATCAGGTGCAACAGTTTGGAATTTGATACGCACTTCCATAAGCGGTTTTTAGATATTTCATCTTTACTTCAACATTTTATCGGTAATTCAGTATTTCGTTATTCACCGGTAGAAAAATCAGTTTTGTAATAACCGTAATCACCAGCATGAGCGGTGTTTCGATATACCGGGAATCGGTATCAAATTTTCGATACTAAACAGCCTAAATGTATAGTATGTGTTTTTTCATTCTCGAACAGTAAACATCTGAGACTATCAATTTTTTAAAAGCTCAAGAATTTAGAGCATGAAATAAGAAATAAAAAATGATGAGATTCACATCTTGTAGTGATCGGTTTTCGCAACGTAACTGCGAAGAATACAGAAGCATACAGTGTTATAATGTTTATAGCCCTCTATTTCAAGCACAGACGAATGCCTGTGTATGATTTATGCTATATGTAATATAATTTATAGGTACAGTGTAATACGTGTAAGTCCAATACATGCTTTATTCTTTTATACCAATGATATCGTGCTTAAGTTACAAAGATAGAGTTATAAAAGCTCCGTGCTTTGTTTACTATCCGTTTATTTATTTCTTTTCCAGGGTTATCTTGTTCCATAGTTTTGCCGCTACGTATTTTTCCTGTTTTTTATCTTCTGGTAGTTTTTATTCTTTTAACTGCCACTTGTTCGTTAGTGCTCGCCCTCGTTTAATGTACGTGGTGTCTTATATTCAATTCTGCATCTTTGTTGTCTGCGCGGACTTCAATTAGGATTGTTATCATGAATATTTGTCTGACGTCTATACGTTTATCACATTATATGTCCATATATAACGTGCATATGCTTCCCTCAATGAGTTGAAAAACGTAGTCCTTCCGTTACTTGAATGCTATCCATATAATGAGTTTTTCTGAATGTATCAGTGGCATTAGCATTCTTTTGTACTCCCTCCCCAGCCTATTATTCCGTATTCCAAGATCGAGTTAACGAGGTTGTAGTATATTATTATCATTATTCGGTATCAACTATGTTTCTCATATTGAGAAAAGAGCGCATTTGCTTCCCTGACCCAAGCGCGGTGTTCTTGACGTGTTCTTGTCATTTCAGGTTTGAGGCGATTGTTATTTCCAAGTACTTATACTTGTCCACTCTCTTTATTTTACTCCATTCTGCACTCATTTTTCTTCTGGTCATAAACATGGGTTATGTATTGCGTTTTATTTTCATTGAGAGATAGTTTGAGACTGCTAAGTCTATTGTTTACCTATAACGGTGTCATGTCCTACATTTCGTTCACATATACCGGGACAATCTCTTGAAACTTGAAAATAAACTGCGCATGCGCGAGTTTTATCGGCTGTTCGTGCAGGCTGGCCATCCCGAGTTTCGGCTGTCAAACTCTGTTTCTGCCGGCGATGTAGTTGATACGAATTTTCGAGGTTAGAATCTCAAATAATTGAGCTAGTGACTCGGAAAGGTTTGCCAAGCATTTGTTATTGGGTCGGAAAATTGAATATTCAAAGAACGATCGGAATTTAATGCTTATGCTCTTTGAAAATTCAAACGTACACATTTTGTGTACGTTGGTTCCCTGCATTGCAGACAAAAATATCGCTGCGGGAAGATTTCGCCGACCAATGAGACTGGATTACTTGGCGCATGCGCAGTTGGTTTTCAAGATTCAAGAGATTGTCCCGATATGCTAAATCAGGTTGCAGAACTTGCAAAAAGGATAGTGCGGTAGGCCATATTTAACTATTCTTGGGTGGTATTGTATATTTTTATTCAGATAACTCTGAAATCAACCAACCAGAGTGCCGCGTAAATCAGTGTCGTGCAGGTTTAGTAACAGAACTCCACGAACGGTGGACGGTGTTGAAGGTTTCTGCAAGGTCGATATTTTGTAAGGCACCGTACGACGTTATGGTTTTTTTTTTTTTTTTGCGTGAACCAGTATTGTCTGTTGGAGATTATTTCGTTTTTGTCTAGTTATTGTATCAGACGATTTTTAAGGTCTTATTGGACGGATATTCCTAACAAAAAGTGAGTCTCGGTGAGAATATCGAACACTTCGCGATGAGATAAGCATTTTTAAAACATCAGTCATAATTTTTCGATAAGATAGTTCTTTTTGAATAATAACAATGCCCGAAAGTTGAAAATAAATTGCTTGAATAAAAATTTGTTTAACAAATCTCTAGTGAGGTATGTTTTGTTTCATATAGGATTAATTCATTGATTTTTTTGAATAGCTATGAATTTTATTGGAATTTTTGGTGATTTTGAAAAAACTGGCTCCGAGAATTTTTTCAACTTTGAAAAATGGATCAAAAGTCCTGAATTTTTGGAGAGGTTTCCGTGAATGGTTATATATTAGACTCAAAAAGTTTTAGAGACGTTAGAAAATTTTGGAAAACCGAATTATTCGAAATGGCCGAATATTCCAAAAAAATTCATAGGTATTTAGAAAAGTCAATGAATTCATTGTATATGAAATAAAACAAATTTCACTAAAGGTTTTTTGAACAAATTTTCATTCGAACTGTTTATTAACAACTTTCTGGCATTACTATTATTCAAAACGAAATATCTCATTGACTCGGTTACGATCAATTTTTTTCAGATTTTTATCTCATCTCGAAGTGTTCAATATTCTCATGGAGACTCACTTTTGGTTGGGAATATCCGTTCAATAAGACCTTAATGCAATCTTCCAAAATTTTAGTTACGTTCTGTATCATTGATACGGGCCTATAGTTTTTCATTTCTTTTTTGTCACTGCCTTTGTGGATTCGAGTTACAGTGGTTCTCTTTTAAATAGCAAGAAAGCAACCAGTTTCTATTCTAAGGTTAAATATGTGTGTTACGTGTTTGAAGATCGCACGTTATTTCTGCTAGTATATCTAGCTATCTTTGGAACCCCTAATTCTACGGGAGCTCTATTGATCTTGAGTTCTTGTACGTATTTGTAGATCTCGGCTTTGCTAATCAGTGAGAAGAAAATACTTTTTTGCATCAGCCTTTTGTGTACCTGGTGCTCTGTATCTTTGCTAACTGGTATTGCATCTGCTGTTTCTTTTCCGATATTGAGGAAGAAAGTAAGCGAAGCCATCTGAAATTTCTTTCTTGTCTGTCGTCATTAGTCAATTTATATTTGTTTGTAAACTTTTGGTATCGATTGTACTGTTTTCTGTTCCTCTGTTTCCGTTTATAATTTTGCATAGTTTCTACTTGTTGTTTTCTGTCTTTTTCTGTCCATTTTTCTTATTTTTTGTTGTTACGATATTCCTAAGTCCCTTGAATTCTCCTTTTACGTTTCCTTTAAAAGACTCTTGCCTTATCCTCTGCATTAGTTTATCTCTTTTTGGCTTGATTCTGTGTATCACGTCAATTGTTCTTTGTGTTACTTCATTTTAATATTTTATATATCGTTCACCCGTTTAAGCTCGTTGCTGTTATTACTCCCGTAAACTCCTCAGTAGTTTTATTTACATTGTTCCCAATGCGGACTTTTACCTAGTCTTCTTTAAGAACAATCCCCTCTAGCCTCTCCATTTCGATTGTGCTGATTTGTGATCAAGGGGTCTTTTATAATTTTTTCTTCTTATAGTTCTAGTATAATGGCGTAGTGATATATGATGCTAGTTTTAGTGCATATGCTTGGATGTTGTTTAGTTTCCATTTTTTCAGACAAAACCTCATTCTCCCGTAATATAAACATACTTGTTTACCACTCCATATGGTCTTCGGTAGTGTGTCAATGTCGATGCTCAGTAACGATCATCATCCTCGCCTAATTTGGATCTGATATTGTTTAGGAACTGCTTGTATGTATTTTCCGAAGGAAATCTGTGCGTAGCATACAAGACTACCTTTTCTGGGTCTATTTCCAACGTAAGTTTTAAGCAGTTCTTAACTGTCATAATTGTCTCCATTTCTCGAACCTATACGTGTTTATTGATTAGGAATACAATTTACAAGGACTACACCCAGTAAGTTTGGTAGACTCTGAATTTCGCACGTTCTGCTTTCGTGGAAGTCCACGTTTCGGTGAGAATCATTACGTACCTGGTGAACCCTGTATCTTTACTTTGTGATTTTTTCTTCTCTGTCCCAGGAATTCTAGTTTCTGCTCCAGGTACATCGATTCGATCCTTCGGTTTAATTTTTCAACTTTGCGCAGTAGTTTTACAGCGCTTTGGTTTTTGCATCACTTCTACAATTAGCTTGGTGAAGTCGTCAATTTTTTCTAATTCAAAGTTGACAGCTTCTTAAATGGCGTCCATCGTCATACTATAACGACGTTGTTTCTCTGATTTGTTTGTTAATTCATTCTTTTATTTCACGAATGCTGTCAGTTTTCTTGATGACCTGCTGTATCTGTGCCTGTTTTTTACGAGATCCACAACACGTAAGACACTTGGATAATTTCAAGACAGCAGATTTAGATGATTCGCACTTGGCCACCACGTTGGTACTTTATTGGTATCCGTTATTACATCAAGCTGAGTTTGTGTGATATAACTATGTGGAACTTGGGGAAAGTGTTTGGGAAGCACTGAATGTGGTTGCTAAATACAATTAGCCCTAATATCTTTGGGACGTGTAAAACTAATACAACGAATTGGACAGATCAAGCAATTACGCACTGCGGCGATGGGGAAATCTTGTCACTCCTTATTACGGCGACAAAATGATGGTTAAATAGAACTTACCACGTGAACCTGATCATTAATCTTTGAGATATTTTATTTTTACAAATTTGCGTTTTACAGTCAGTCGAATTCTTTCGCCAAAAAATTGCAAGTAATGCAAAATTTATTGGTAACCGCAAATGAGCACATTCAGCTTTGGTCAAAAGATAGTTAAGATAGCATAATAAGTTAAGGCAAGAATTTTTTTTCATTTTTGATTGTAGCCTGTAAAAAATTCAGTAGATCACAGAAAATAAATAATCAAAACTCTTGAGTGGGGAAAAATTAAAGTACGAAGGAAAACTGTTCACTTGATTATAGAGCTTTCAATTTCTTAATGATTTTTTCTAAATACAATCTCGACCGTTATGGAATTTTTTTCAGGTAAATAACATAATTTTTTTAAAACCACTTGTCTTACACCAGTAATCAAGATTCTGGGAACCAATTTATGAATAATGCTTTGCCTACATGGGTTCAAACATCGTTGAAAAACATGTGGAAATACTGCTCCACAATAGAGAGAAATTACAAAGGGCTTGGTTATGTAAACCGAATGGAAAGCGCTTGGAGCCTTTGTCTGGTTGGGAAGCGGAAAAAAGTCAACACACTACGCTCTATTGACTCATATGGTACATGAGATTTTCATAGGTCAAGTTGGATTCGGTGTTCCGTTTGAATAAATTCAGCATGTATGCATACACGCGGTAAGTTTGGATACACCCGTTAGATATTATATTTATATTATATAATTTGGAATATCACATTATGCGGCATAAGTACATAAGGTGCACGATCTGCAAGCAGAAATATTGATTTATAGAAATCATTGGTACACAAATATCATATCTGAGATGTGATAGAATTTTTGGTTGAAACGAATAGTGCTGTTGATACCGCGATCATTTTAGTCATTGAATGAAATTGCGGCATCTTAAGTAACACCACTCTAGGCTTTTGGAAAGTGCGTTTTTTTTTTTACTTAAAGAATATTTTAAGGCCGTAAGAATAATATCCAGTTGGTTCTATAGTGAAAGAATTTTTTTAAAAGGTTCAAAACTCGATTTTGCCCGAGTACCTCGAAGCGCGCGCTGATTGCTCGTAAAACTTTTAACGTATTTTTCCCGAATCAATTTTTTTCAAAGTGTGAGCATAGATTATTTGAAAAATGTTGGAAGGATAGATTATTGGAACGACGTTGGTCGGATAGATTTGAAATTTTAACAGTAGCTTCACATTTACATTCTCTATAAAAGTACGTAGCTGTTTTTTTACCTAATGTAAGCTTTTCTTTCATAAGTAATTTACTGTTTATTTTTTGGCTAAAATTGATTCATTTCTTGAAAAGTGTACCATTTTTTACAACATTTGATTAAAAAAAAAAAAAAAAAACTCCCTACGCACTTTTATAGGCAATGGTATATAGATTATAACATATTTTGGTTTTTTGTTCCAGGTCTTATATTTTACGAGAAATCCATCGTCCCGTGAAGGAGTTTTAAAAAAAGGCGATATCCTAGATTGGCTCCGTCGCCGCCATTTTGCATCGAAATGATAATGAAATTTTTTTTTATCATACCTCAATATCTGTTAAATAAACACTCTGAAAAGAAATCCTATTTCGTTTCCCATACTCTCAAAATAAATCGTCAAAGTTGAGCCCTTTTTTTGGTCGCTGGAGTGGTGTTACCTCTTAATTAGCTTAATTACCTCTTTCTTAGATACTGGTTCTACGATATTCTGGATATTTTTTATTTAATAAGTCTCTTAGGATCCGGTTGATGGAAAAAGGCCCTTAAATACCGTAAAAAACCGAAGGCTAACCTCTCTGTTTCCCTCACTTTTACTGTTTTTTTATTGTTGACTTTGGCTTAACAATTTTTATTGTATTTTATTTTCTGGAGTTGTTTTCTTGGCATTCTCATCTCTCAAACTTTGCTTTTGTAACTGTTGCACTTGTTTTAGACAGGCAAATCTTAGTTTCCCAACATTGCCATGGACATTAATAAAGACTAATAATAATAATAACCCGATTAGATTTTTCACGTGAATTATTGACGGATAGTGGAAAGATTAGAATCTGCAACATGAAATCAATTAGTAATCGACCCTATACCGACTTAGTTTGGCGAGAAAATGGTTTTGAATACATGCTCAAGGCGCTGTGAGGAGCAATTGAAAAAATTGTGACTGATCATAAAAAATGCCATGATTTGTAACTTGAACTCGTCTATTAATGTTACCTTTTGATTCAGAACTATCAGGATTGTTCCAAAGTTAATGTGCGACATATGCTGCAGTTCCGTTATAACAATGCAGTAGTGTACCAACATTTGTTTTCCAATTGTTATTGGCTCGAGCAGCGAACTCTGTTGCTTTGGTTGATACATCAATTTGAGTTGCCCTACGTCGAAAATTAAAAGGTAGCAGGAAAAAAAATGGAGGGAATAATATATTAAAATCTTTCTTTCATCTCAGGTATTTTATGTTAGTCTTAAATTTGTGGAAATTGGTCGAAAGTTAGAAGAGCGAATTTCAGAAAAGTGAAACAATTCTTCTTATTGGTAAATTTCGGAAGTCTAATGGTTGCTCAGAAACCTGTAACAAATAAGATCTAATTTTTAATATTCGTTCTATGGATCAGTAGCGTTTGACTGTAAGCGGACACTTTTTTGTTTTCAACCTATTTCGTGTGCATGTGAAAGAATTTCGAATATGTTACGCTTTTTGGTGCGAGCATTGCGAACTCATACCCTGTTTTCAAAAGCATCTAGTCGTTGTACGTTTCACGTTAAGCTGACCACAAAGCTCAGCAACGTTTTTCATGCTCCGACGCATCCGGTCTCCGTGCCGGTTGACAAGCGTCCGGTGTTGTGCACAAATAAATGATGTATGACATGTTTTACAACGGAAGTCAGGTACACTCTGATTCACGAATTATTGTTGTACTCGAGGAGGGTTCAGTGCCAGTCCGTCGAGTTCGCAACGTCCTCGAGATTTAATAATCCAGTAGTAAAAATCCACCAACTTTGGCAGTAAATATTTGAAACCGTTCTTTTCACAAGGTAAGGGTTGTTTTCGTTCGAACGCTGTTTTCAAAAATATTCACAATACTTGAAGCTACTTGAATTTAAACATCAATTGCTGCATCTGGAAAGTGGTTATATGTACTTATTTCTGAGTTGGTAGGAGATTCAAAAACTCGGAAATCTTACTCTAACTATGTTTGGCATTTTCAGTTTTTCAAATCACGGATTCGCATTAAGTGGAAAATTTTTCCCACACGGATGATTCCTTTAATTTGTCATAAGAAATACGTCCCTCAAATTGAACACAAATTTCTTCCACATATCGAGGTAGTTTAGTTTGTTGCGAACAGCACTGACTAGACATGTTTTCATTGTTGTTTAATCTCACTTGCACGCCACTGAGACACTTTGGCACTGGAACCAGGATAGTGGCAATGCCAGGATGTCGTCGAGGTCGCAGCCATGCAGTGCACTTGGAGATCCACAGAGATTCCGCAGCAAGTCGCCACCAGATGCTACTCATACCCGGCAAATTACTGGAGTAGTAAGTAGTTTGCGTTGCAATTAAGCCTTGAAACTCGTCAAGAATTTTGGTCACGATTGGTAACGAGACACTCCATCGGGACTATTACCGCGAAAATGTACAACGATAATTACTGTTCGTGGATAACGAACGTCAGCTTCGTTGCTCCAGTTTTGTGGTCTTCATTTTGGTCAGCTATCAAGTCACAGGGTTCATATTTCACGGAGATTGGATTTTGCGGTAGCGGTTGCAGATTAGTACGAAATGAAACTACTGCAGCAACTTTGAATAATATTTCTTTTGAAAACAAACCTTTCTAAAATACTCTGTTCACACAACCTAAACGTCCGTTATTGAAATCCCCCGCAGCCAATGATTTTTTCATCCAGATTACTATTTGGTGAATTATGCAACAACCACGGATTCTAAAGCTATTTAATTCATTACTGAATATTCTGTAACTGAAAATCCATAATAATCTTTAACAATCGCGCACAAAACACTTTGTGCAAAATGTGCTTCGATTATGCGGAACTTTTATCGAACAGGAACGTGAAAAAGAAGACAATTTTTAGATTGGTCGGATTTTGGTCCAAGAAAATAAAACTGCACAAAGATGATTTGTTATTCGAAGTGGAGAAGTGAAGGAAAATTAAATATTACTGTTTATAGTCAGCAAGGAGAATAAGCGTTAGCTGCGTGTACTCTTTAATCTTACAATTCTTGGTTGTGTTCAATTCATGCGTTCTTGATTTTGATCTGACGAGTGAGGAAAAAACTCATCGAAAATTGAATGAAACTGATTTGCTTGCACAACATGTCAATAGATTCACGAACGTTTCTGATAGAGGAAATTTCTGGTCGAATATCTTAGCAATACCATCTATGGGGCAGTTCCGTCAACTCAGCTACTTATTTTTTGATTCTCTGGGATCTGTTCTATAATTAATTGTATAGTAGTACTATTTAAAGGTACCCTCTGTGAATTTTGTCACATTTTTTAACTTGCTCGTTTCGGAAATGGTTTTTTTTTTTAAACCCGTCAATTATGGAAGGTTGAATTCGGACCAAAAAAGAAAAAACTAGAATACAAAATAGTTTTGTTTTACATGAATTATTCAATGCAACATATATATTATATATGTCTGCGGAAAGGCTATTTTCAGCGGAAAAAAAAAATGGAAATAATTTTTTTTCTTTCAAAGCGACACCTTCGATTTTGCTGTAAATTTTATAGGGTATTTGGCAGTGTATTGGGAAGAAATAAAAAAGTGAAAGAATTGGCGGAGGCAGCCTCTTATATGAGAGAAGCTGTTTTCGTACAGCTACCTAAAAGGTGCCAGTAAGTTATGAAATGTTGTACGATATTACCAGAAAGTGGTGGGTAAAACCTTGGCGCAAATGACTTCTCGTCAGGGGAAGAATCGATTCAGTTCTCATCGAACTTTGTTAAAGCACTGTGGAAAAATAGGTGAAGAAAATGTAATTAAAAGAATAAAAGAAATGGTAACAATAACAGGGGAAGAAGGAAAGAAAGAATAATGCGCGATCATTCGGGACAGTGTGCTTCAGTCGTTATTGCCGTCTCCCCAGCAAACTAAACGAAGCCTAGGTTCCGCCGTCCCAGGGGTTCGCTTGGAACGAGGCAGCGATGACCAGGGCAAGGCAGGGGTCACGATGTGAGAACTACAGGGAGCTTACAGCGGTTAGGTGTCTTATATGGAACACGAGCGAGCGAGCGCGTGTAGTTCATAAATTTTCTTCCCTTTTTTTTGGTGCGGTGGCGGTGGGCAACTTCCTGATCCTTCTGGTTTCGTACGAGAGAAGTTTATTGTTCGGAAGATGATGTATCCCCCTCTATGCTATACACTACGCTACCTTTATGTATTTATGTATCATAGGGGATTTATCAACGCGGCGTGACCCTCGTGTCCTTCGATTACCTTGTAAATTATGCTCGTGCTGCAGTAATGGTTACGGTACCCATCCGTGATTTTGTATCGCAAAGTCCTGAATCGGATAAATTATCGTGTACAACTTTTTGGTATAGCACCACACTCCAGACGTTGCGTTTACGCATCACTGTAACAGATGGCGGTGTTAATGTCGAACAAAACCGACCAGCGGGAATCGCTTATAGAGAACAATTTTTGCGATCAATTCGGAAATTCAATATGCGATAAGTGTTAGACTGACATCAAGTAGTAGTAGAATGACATCGCATAACGTAGGGTTGGGATAGGCTGGATTTACATCGCAGTCTCCGATAGTATTACAATGACTTGAAATAATGTCAGATTGACATCGGAATATCGGGTGGTGTTAGATGAAAATCAGGTAGTGGTAGAAGGACATTAAATAAAGTTATATTGGATTCAGGCTATGCTTAGATGACATTAGACAGCGTTGGACTGAGTTCAGAAAGGTTTAGGCTAACATGAAATTGTGATCGTTAGAAGTCCAGATCGAAATTTGCTTGCAGTGCAGAGGATGAAGAAGAGAGTGCATTTCACTATAAATTTTGGACGTCTGCGGATCGTTAATATCGATACTTCGAGCAAATACTGGTAGATGTGTGTTTATACTTTTGTTCCGGCAGATGACTTGTTCATAAAATCCGAAACCTTGTGTTTCTCGGCACGGACTGAAGGCTTTCACGGTACTTCATTACCCCCCGAGAACCGAAGCTGACGGGGGTGAACAAATGGAAACTTAGAAAGTGGAGGGCTCGAGGATGAAAGTGGAGTATCGGGTTGATCCTGCGCCATGCAGCTGGCCTCACCCTCGCCCCTTTAAACCGTAGACCGTAGTTGAGGAATGAAAGTACAATCGAGACGTGAGTGGGATACGTTTCAGGTATGCATAATAGGGTCTCCTTAATTACGCCCGACATCTTAAAGTAATTAACTCTCGGCATGGTGGGCGGTGCGATAGTTCCTTACACACTCGCCACCTAATGTAACTCAGTCTAGGTTACCCTCGGGGTTTGTTTAACGAGGATAACGAATGAAAATTGCGCTGGGAAAGTTTTTGTCGAAAGTGAGCTCGGTTTAGAGCGTTTCCTAATTAGCGTCAGCCACTTTCCCACATGCCAGCCAGGCCTTGGCTTTAGTCGCATTACGAATTTTACATTTTCAAAATTACACGCAAGTATAATTATTGTTAAAACTCTGAAATCTTCTCATTTTCCCTTACTGTTAACACAACTAATCGACTCCACGACAGCGAGT
The DNA here is from genome assembly GCF_021155785.1 of Neodiprion fabricii. Taxonomy (NCBI): domain Eukaryota; kingdom Metazoa; phylum Arthropoda; class Insecta; order Hymenoptera; family Diprionidae; genus Neodiprion; species Neodiprion fabricii. The sequence continues at coordinate 7,415,129 of NC_060241.1, read as the reverse complement.
GTCAAGTTTTAAATTGCGTGACTGAAAAAATATATACGAGGTACGAAATGATCGGATAAAGTATCATTATCAATATATCCCTGCACGAGGAGTCTGATGCAGGTTCTATACGAAAAAAAGATACCGATTACAGTGATTTGACTTCTGCCTAAATACGGTGATGCGGAAAATTGACTCAAATGCACAGGTCAACATGCAAAAAAAAAAAAATCCCGGCAATCTCGCATGCAAACATCAACAAGAATATCCAATTTTATGTCCTATAACTGTTAATGGCCCGCAGATTCGAATCGGCGTATTGATATCAATTTTAGCTCTACATAGTTCGTTCATTTCACGACCGAAAGCGGTACTGGTTCACCTGCAAGTTAATTCCTTTATTTGCATGTGGAACAATTTTGGATATGAAATTAAACGTGCACCTGCTCCAATGTACCTGTAAGTTTGATAGCCTGAAGTTATGACCTCGGCAGTTCCAGCACCGTACTCAAACTAAACTGGCGATCAATTTTTCCGGAGTCTCGCCTACGCGAAGTGTCGAAAAACGTCCTAACATCCAGTTATAATATGATCATCAGTATTGACAAAGTGCCACTTGGTAAACAACACAACGCATTCTCAGTACAATAGAAGAATGCCAATTCTGGAATTGGGCTGTCCTTCGTTCCATCGGGTCCGCTGTAGAAATTTAAATCAGGCTGGGATCAGGACCCCCATCAGGCTTTCCTCACTGATTTCCTACTTACAAAACAGGTTCTGAACAGGTTGCCTGATCACGTCCGGAATTGGAACTGAACCAGGACCTCATCAGGCTTTAATCAGGGCCAGTCGAGGCACTTAACCTGATCAAACTTTATGGCCGAGATTTCTCAGATTCGTGAATTCTAAAAATTGCATTACAAAATAATTTACTTATCTATAGATACCGAGAGGAGCCTATTACAAATCAGATGCTGTTATCCGTAAGCTGATATCCATTAAAACATTATACTCCTTAATGTTATTAGCAACATGTTTGGAGGACACAGGTTATTACAAGTCATCTGGTACTTCTACCACGAGAACGCCAAGGACTCCCAAGATGCCTGGTGGCTGCTCGCGGTACTTGCAATGTTTCAGGTCTAGTGAGGTGCGCCTTAGTAAAGTTTTCCTAACCTGTACCCGATTGGGCCCTGATCAGTTATGCCGAGGTCGAATTCGCCTGACATGTGCCTGCTCGGGAGCGGATCAGGGTGGGTGGAACGTCGGGCTTGCCTTAGAAAATTTCTACCCGGGGTGCTTTTAATATTATTGACATCAACGTCAATCACAATGCTGTTGAAGGAACTTCTCCCCTTGAATGAATTCTAACGATTTCTTTACACGACGGGCGTCAGCTGGTGTCCTTACGTTCGTACGTCATATTGCCATATCGGTTATAACGAAAAAATGTAATTGAGTATTGATGAAAATGTTTGTTTCATCCGGCAGTATTGATGGATTGTCGGCACCTGATCGAAATATAAATTGAAAAGCGTTATCTGAATTGTAGAAGTCAATCGGTATTTTCATTTTTACAATGTCACCGCGAAAAGAAAATTTTAAAGCATCTAGGTCAAGTGTTATTGCTGGTGCAGTCGTATTTTTGTTAATTAATGTAAAAGATACCTATACGAAGATTCAATTTTGCCTTTTTTCGTTTTTGTTGTAAATTATACATGGCCAAGGGTCACAGATGTTTCAATTCGCGGAGAAAATAAACGTTTCAAGGGATGCAGAGGAAAGAGCCGAAAGTTTAGTAAAAAATGCTTTTGAGGGGTTCTGATACAGGTTAGGTATGCAGCCGCGGTGGTTCGTTATCCTCACTCTTGACGAGGAAAGTTGTAGCTACGGCTAGAAGCTCGGTGAGTTAACGTTTATGGCTGAGGACTCTGCAGTTAAGTAATTATTAAATGAAATTAACCTCAGGACCGGGTAAAGAAGAATCCGGAAGGTATATTGCAATAGTGAAACTTTTGTTATAACCAAACTTTATGTACAATGAAAAAATAAGAGGCAGAAGAAAATAATAAGAATAATAATAATAAAGTAAAGAAGAAGAGTAGAAAAAAAAAAAAAAAAAAAAAATGAGAAAGAAAAGAAAATTGTGTGCCAACTTAAATTGAACGAGTAAGTGAAAAGAAAGTTTGGCTTATTAAACTGAAATGTTGGAAAACGAAGGGGCAAGCGGTTATTACATAGACGAGCTTGAAGGTCTCAGTTTCGGGTTGACGTGAAATAACAGCAAAATGAACGGCGGCATGGCCGCGTCGTAATTTTATCCGTGAAACACGTTGGGTCGAAGGCAATAAAATAAGTAGAAAAAGCAGTCGCTACAAGAACATATAGTCACTGCGGATAACGTTTTTCGACCGCAACAGTTTTTCCACGGATGTTCGACGACGGGCTGCTAAATATTTTCCATTCTTCTGCAACGATAAGTTTTTATAATAAAAGCTTGTATTCTTGTTTGAATTTCTTAGAGGGAGTTACTCCATTCTGGAAAGAATATAAAAACAGTTCTTCGAAGCGATTTCAAAGTATACTAAGTGAAAAAATTATTTGGAAAGTTATCAGAAAGCTCGTTTCACGTGTTTGATGAATTCGTTCGTTGCTAAAGGTTTTCATTTTTTTTTTTTATCTGCCTGAGTAAAATAATACAAATTGTTGTACGTGATCTGAGCGATGTATAAAATAACTGTGCAACAAACTGATGTAGTCATAATTTATAAAAAAAAGTGTCGCAGAGTGATGCTTATCGCTTTAAATTAAGTGAAAAATTTTAATAAACAGAACCCACTTAAAATATTATTCCAAAAGCTTATCGTCAAGGGAAATCGTGATTTTTTTGGTGAGCCAAAAATGGTGGGCAATATTTTACTAAAATTGGAACGACGAAACTTCCGGATGGTTATATTTTCACGAACTGTACCACGTTCGACGTCATATGCTTCAATATCCGAGAAAAAGCATCAGCAAAAAAGCTGTATTTCTTTGTGTCAAACGATTTGAGAGGATCCCCTTGATGTTTCTAGAGCCACGTGCTATTTCTATTATGGAACAGGCGGTTGAGACTTGACGTTATTTCTCGGAAGAAAAGAATCCAATGCTCCAGAGGGCATTTCCCATTCTCATGATTAGGATCACAAAAGTGGTTGATCGGAAAATCGAGAGACGCCAAGTGCATTCCGTCTTTATATAGATATATATCAACACACATTCACTAGGAAGACAAAAGCACGGAAGGTTTCTTTGTGGCGTATAATACCGTTGGAAACTGTATTTCCTACCGTTTTTCTCGGTGACAGTTCAAGAAACGTGAAACAGTTTGAGGTCAACGCGTTTTATACACCGAACTTTGATCACAGGTTTATAAAAATAGACTGCACGGTCTTACAGAGTCGCTCAGGGTTACCAGATAAATAGTGCTGCAAATCGCCGTAAGGAGGCGCACAGGTAGCCAAATGTAGCCAACCGCCCAACTATCAGATAACCTCTATGTACAGTAAAATCAAAAAATAAAAATAAAATAAAAAATCGCTACCACGCGTCTGACATCGAACTATTGGTAAATATAAAAAGATGAAGTAACATCTTTCAATAGAACTTCAATACGGGAATCCAATGCGGCGGCACGCTTTCCAAATTCGATCGACACTGTGTAACTGATTGTTGAATAATTATTCGCAAGACTGAACCAGATCTTGAATTTGATGCAATGTTAAAATGGAGATGTATTGAACTTGAGATTCCTAGGGATGTTTAAATTGTCGTTTCTATTGTAGAAAGTATACGGGGTCGTATAATTCACTGTTCTGAACCAGATCATGTGCGAAAATCTAACAATTCAAGTCTTCGATCCGTAACAGGAAGCATCCCAAGTAAGTTTAGGTACGTGGGGTGAATACGCAAGTGAATTGTTGATAAGTAATAGTTTTCCACTTATAATATAAATCAGTGAAATCCAACATCGTTGACTAGGATTCTCGTGATGTTTGCTCCTCAATTAACACACATCAAAAACAGATTCTTGTTGGTTTTAAAATTTCTTATAAGAAGCTGGGCCTACAATTAAAACGATGCTGCTGTCGTGTGATGTGGTCCCATTCGTTTTTACCCTACGGCTGTTTTTATGGTCTAGACAGAGATTACCGTTTTTTGCGATGGTGGATTCATTATTTATTCGGCATTTCATCGTCTCACCACGATGTACATTTTCGTTTGGTTGAACCGTATTATCCATTGAATACTTCACATTTAATCCAGATTGATTCAGATTGGAAAGTTCTGTTAATTGCTGTTAAACTAGAGGGGAGAGAGAATTGAAAAGATTTTATAATACAATGTAGTAATGGAAAAATGTCTTATTTCAATTAACGAGCTGGAGTAAATTGATTTCAACGATTGGACTCGTCGTTGTGCGGCGGTTAATTCTCGGGGATTATAGACTGATGGAGAAATATGAAATTCATTAACTACCCTTCTGAGCTCCGCTAAAGAAACCTCTATGTTCATTACAGAATGCGACACATCGTCTACGAGAACTATATTCTACTCGGAATATACGAAACGTGAATATATAGTGCGTAATTTGAATTGTGCGTTTTGTCTCTCAAGTCTGTTTAATTGAACCAAACATTGTTTCGTAATTTTAAGTACCGGAAAATATGGTATTCTTATAAACTATTTTTTCATGCACATATAGTTACTCGAATTATACTAAATTGTTACCTGTAACATTATTCCCTGTCAATTTACTGAAATTTTAGTGCACGTGATGAGAGTATTTATTTTGTAGTTTACAGTGATCACGAAACTATGATAATCACACTTAATAATTTACAATATCGAAATAAAATTGATTGCTCAATATCCTTTGAACGTGACTCAATTTTTTAGTCAACAATTGGAACATTTTTATTAAATCATGATTTTTACTCTCTTCTTAGCTCTGTTTCAATACAATTACTTTGCTTGATGCGAGACTCTGTTGTGTCCTGGAATTTTTCCCGATACAACGGTGCTTTTTTTAACGTAACTGATTTTTTTTTACTGCGCCTAATATCGGAACACCTTGTAACTCAGTTGGTTAGCAAAGCCGGTGCACCGTCTGATAGAAGTTTTTCAACAACCGACTTCAATATTGTCGTACGTTTGCCAGACAGCGGCCATTGTTAAGAAGGACTCGCAAACTCCCCCCGAATATCGGTTCTGTTAATTTCTGTTCTGAATTGAACGAAGGAAAAACCATTTTCACGAAGATGGATCTGAAATTATACTTTTTGTTCAGTTACAAGGGACTTTCGATAATCTACATTGCACGAAAAAAACTATATAGATTTTGTTGCATTTATCAAACATAGTGATCCAATATAAATGAATGTGCTTTTTTATGAAAACAGAAATTGTTTGACTACTCTTTTGTTGAATCAAACAACATTTCTTCCGTTATATTCGATCGCCATATTTGGTGATTTCAGTAAATCCCTTCTCTGTTTATACTTTTCGAGAATTCGTCGTACAATAGAAATAGAAATAAAATGATTTTATGACTTCCAGTCACTCGCTGCTGAACTTATCGAGTGGATATACCGTTTACTGTGATTAAATCATCCACTCGAAAGTAATAAAAGTAATTATGACCGGCTACGAAAGCAGGATAATTAATCCACAACACTCTGGAGTAACGTGTGACAATTTTGAATATTTTGCTCTCCATTCTTAGGCGTTGGCTTGTTTTTGTACCTGCATATGTGACGCAATTTGAAGAGGATAATTAAAGAAGGCTTGTGACTAAAAATTTAAAAACACGTAGAAAAACTGTTTCTTCTTTGCCGAATGGTTTCGTTCGTTTGTGAAATTTGAAAAAAACGTGGCTCGTACAATCAATGGCCTTTCTTAATTCCGCTCTTCATTTCATCGAGCTCAAAGCAAAGCGAGGCTGACCCCTTAAGCAGTGCTGTAAAATGAAATTAATTTACAGCCAACGAGTTTGCAGCATGGTTCTCTCAAGTTCCATGATATTTATTTGACGATCGCGAAATTATACGGAAGGCGACTGAATGTTTTTCGCAGCGTGAGTTATAGATTTCTAACAAAACAAAAAAAAAGAACAAAATCTCGCTTTCGAGGTAGAGCTGAATTTCACCGAAAAATCACGTCGTTTCTAATACCAGCGGTATATTTTCTTTTTTTTTTTTTACGGAAAAATGTATAACACTTTTTATTATTTACTAGCCTCGCTTCCCTCGTTCCCGGTGCTTCCATTTACTTTTATTTAACTCTTTTCCCTCCCCAGTTTTTTAATTCCATTTTATGCACGGTGTATTATGAATCAAGTGAAGAAGTGAAGATTGAAATTAAGTGGAAAAAACGATTCAATAATCTGTTTCTTTGCCGTTCTTGATAGTCCTGTAAGACCTTGTCAGTAAAAATTTGCAATTTTTTTCCATCCGATTCCGCACCAGTTGTTGTTTTAGCCACAATTTTCAAAACCATTATCGTATTGAATGGTAAAATATCCCTTCTAGTACATGTTTACAAAAAGATATTAATTTTTGACAAAAGTCTGAAGTTCTATGCATATAGAATATTGAATATTCAAAGTTATTGCGAATGCCGAGGTATTCAATAACACTCTTGTGCTTGGAATTCTTTAGGGGAAGCTTCGCTCGCAAGGTTTTACCTCTCTTTATTGAATTCGATAAAAAAAAAAAATAAATACTTGTCTGTAATCATGTGACATGTATACATGTATGAGGTGAATCAATACCTTCTATGAAACTTCAAAATCCGTGAATCAAAGTAGATTAAAATAAATTCATCGGGTTCCTGTCCGATTCCCTTAAAACACCGCCAATTCATTTCTACCTAAAATATTTGAATAGGAGAAGCGATCGGATTCGATTCTGTTCACTAAGTCAATTATCAAATTTCAATCACTTAGGCAACGGAAGCCTGTACATATGGGGCATTCCGTGACATCCGGATCAAGATTTTACGTTAATGTCTCAGATTGGCTTTATCATTTTGCGATTCAAAGTACACGAAGAAAAATGCAATTGTAATTTTTTTTCAGAATTTCCCAACCCAGCGTATCTGAAATATGATTTAAAAAATCCCAGTTTCTAAAACCTAAAAAATTCAGAAAAATCTTATAAAATATAACCAAGTTTTTGACTTATTATATATAAAATTTTATCAGATTTTAGAAAGTGGAAATTTTTCAGTTTTCAAACCATACTCCGGATACGCTAGGTTGCAAAATTCTGAAAAAAATTGCGATTGCGTTTTTTATCATGCAATTTTATATCAAAAGGTACAAAGCCAATCTGAGACATCGGCGTGGAATCTTGATCGCGATCCCATGGAATGCCCCATGTATACCTACAGTCAATAACGTTTCTACACCTCTCGTACGATTCCTCAGAGTAAGCAGTAATTCTGACGAGGAATACACACGATATTCCTCGCAAATACAGATCCGGCAGAAGTTTGTTTCGTGGAAGCTTGAATACTGCAGTGCTGGTATCCGTGTCGATATACTTGGTCAGTTTTGTACCTTTTATTTTTGCCTTTTTTCGAAGATATTTGAAAAAGTAGTCTCTGACAGATAAGTTTTCAGAATCTGTTTCCGTGTGAAGTTTGTTTTCTTGTTAAACTTAACTTCCGAAAATATCTTCAGGACTTCAAAATATAGATTTTTGTTTCGTTTTATTTGCCGATAACTTGAAAACGAAACTGAAAAACAAGTAACGTCTCTCTTTGAAACGAGAATGGCGTGTCTTATGAACAAAACTATTCCCAAAAAAGTTCAATTGGACTAACGGTCTTCCAAAATTCTTACGACAAGTGGCTGATTTCTTTTGCAATGCAAACTACTAATTTACCAGTGCCTTGACGCACTGATAGAATACGTATACCTACGTCTGTAAATTATTTCAGATTTGAAAAATAAATCATTTTTTTCAAAATCTCGAATTGTTTCAAAACATTAAAAATATTTTATGTCCAGCCCACGGAAGTTCTGATGGACTATTTATTTTTCTTGTAATTTGCTTCTTTTATGAAGAAAATGAGCCCGAGTTCGAATAATCCGAATAATAGAAATTTGAACAACTTCGGAAATATTGCACTGAGAAAAAAAAAATGATCGAATCAAACGGCTAGTTTATTTGACTTCTAGTTTATTTGATTGTAATAATTTCTCACGTAAACCAACCATGTTTTAATTGATACAATAATATGGATGCATTGATTTGAACGCCACATACTTTCAAGTTTAACATATTTCAAACATGTACATATTTATTTCACTGGATTGAACTAGAACTTTCAGAACGACAACTTCGCTCGAATCAACTAACCTCATTTAATTCGTGAGATTTTAAGATTTATTCAAGAAAATTGTTATTTTATTCATTAGATTATATTACTGCTTCAAAAGAAAAAAAAAAAAAAATTCCATCGGGTATGTTGGAGTGGAACCAAAAAAGAATTCCTAAGTTGCTATATGTACCACATTTCATTCAAGTAACTGACTAATACAGTGAAATATAACATTTCTTACTTTTAAACAATCACGTGTAGTTGATAATTGCAAAAATACATTCGAAATTGATTTCAACAACTCTCGATACTATTACACAGGCACTTACATCAGATGATTCGTTGGTAGTACGAAATGAATATTATTTAACCGAAATCAAATTTTGGCTAATTCGATATTCTTTTGATCTGTTGATGTGTATATTTCGTGTCTTTTTTTTAACCAAAACGACAATTTATTCGAAGTAGTACCAGTTTCAGCCACTAGATGACACGGTTTCCCGCTTGAAAAGTAACTTCAAAGATGTTTGTATATCCGAACTCTTCTCATTACTAAATCTAGATTCATACTTTCCAATCAATGCCTTGTGATGTGATATGTTCGATTATAGATGTGAATCAATCATGATTTTCAAAAACTGTATTGCAGTGACGCTATTGCACTAATTTTGGTGACAGCCAATGGTAATAGCATATCGTATTAAAACAAAAAATCATGGAATCCAGTAAACTTAACTGCATAATACTCAAATATTTATATGCAATGAATCATTGGATTATCTAAATAAATTTTCAATTTAAATCGAGGGTCAGTCGTTGCAATTTTAATTTCTTCTGTACAATGCCACATCTTCTTTGATCAGAAAAATTCCCATTAGGACTTGTAAATATTATTTGAGTGAATGGACGATTTGGTTTACATGAAACATGTAGCGGTTGGATCAAAATATCAAACCAAAAGAACAATTCAGTCAGTTCTGTCGGGCGATCTCTATTTAATTTATTTTAATTATTTTCTATTTGTTATTGCGGTGAGCGCTAACGAATGCGGGTGAGGTATTGTCGCGCTAATTGTCGCAGCAAAAATCGAAACGAGCATCGAAACATATCAAATTAAACTAATTCAGGAACTGAACCTAGAATGAGAGTAATTCTGATACAAATCCTGGTTAAATTAGATTAATTTAGATTGACTCTAATCAACTTAGAATAATTATCGTCGATTCTGCTTAATTTGAATGAAAAAAGTCGGCACGGGACGAAATCCCGTGTCAGACTGCCGACAGTTAAAAACGTAGTAAGATCATAAATATACGATAAGATGACTTGTAGGAGAATAAAAATTGAGAACGCAATACTGTACAAGTAAATTTATACCGACATTTTTTTTTGAGAACGGTCAAGATTATGATGGGAAAAATATTGAATTACCAAAATACCGAGGAGTCAAAAAGTCGACGTTTCAAATGTCAGACTCGTGCTTTTGTAGAAAATCTACAAATCCGAATTTATCAATAACGACTGACTAAAGACTCGGTTGAAATCATGGAACCCGTTGAAGACACAATGGCCAAAATGCTGAAGGATTGAATGACGTCAGAAACACATATATTCTCAGCAACGCCACACGTATCCGATGGCCTGTGTCAAATGCCATTTAGCATAAGTCTATATAACTATGACAACCGTATTGTAGCCTTTCGACCCTCTGGACCTTCTACATTTTACGGATCCTAATTTTGCTCCTTCTGAACTTTGATTGTCGACAGCAAATTTTTTCGGTTTTGCGGCTGTTCAAAGTATTAGCCCTTATCAATTTTTAATTACGGCACTATCATTTTTCTGTACTCCACATTTTGTGCTTTGGTCATTCAAAATGCCGACTGTTTTGAAAATACTTTCTTTTTTCGGGAAAACAGTTATTCTTCTGGGTGATTTATCGAAAATCCCAACTTCGGTACTCTGATTATTCGTTGTTGTTAGCTCAAAGTCACGATACATAGATTGCGCTGTCAATCTGTCTTCCACGTTTTAATGTCAGGTTCGCCGACCGCTAGATGAAGTAACGATATATTTCTGGTGGATTAAACGTAAATGCATATCGTGAGAAGTCACTAAATTAAAATTGACTGTTTTCCTCGTATATATATGCAGTTTATCTGCGTCTCAAGCGCGTGAGAAAGACAGATTTATCAGATGAACAGGCACATATTATGTACAACATGACTGGTCATTGATTTTTTTGTAAAAATTTTGACACATCCGAGTCATGAATTGTAACGAGTGTCCATGATCAAGAGCATACAGGGTATTTCCGAGAAAATGCCACAGTACGCTGGGATGCATACCACTGAGGTGGACAAGTATCGGTAAAACAGAGCTACCAAGTGCACAATGAATTTAGTCAAGTCATATAATCACGTAAACGTGACTCTGGAACGCGATCACTGGACGTTTCAGCATTGGTTATATACAACGAAACAACTGCTTGGCTAAATCCACACAACTTGGCAACACGGGCAGTTCCAGCTTACTCGCGAGGACTTTAAACGCGTTACCTACCGATAACTTGGTAGATCTGTTTTACCGATATTTGTTCCCCTCAGTTGTAGGCAACCCAACACACAGCATTCGCTGCATTTACACGGTTTACTCGGAAGCACCTTGCATGTTTGAAAAAATTTGGAACAAAGTCAATTTTTGACTTCGTAATTTCTCTGGATTATTAAAATTCAAACTGTAACGATTTCCTTGTCTGACAACGCGACTTTACTTGCAACCGTTTTCGAAATTGGTGTGTTCACTGTTGAGGTTCACCAACAGTGCTGTTGTTTGTGAGATTATAATAATACCTGAGGTAAAAGCTGGGCGAGGTTGAGGCTAGCAGCAAAGCAAAGGGTCAAGGAAATAGTTGAACTGTAACTCAACCGGAACAGAAGTCAGGCTGACTGGAGGAGAGGGTCACTTTTGGAGTGAGTTGTATCATTGTAGCTAGTCGAGGCTGAGATGGCGAACAGACCGCACGAAATCCGGGTGCAGGAACCGGGCAACTTGTTGGCATGATTTACCTAAGGAGTTTCCGGCCCAGTGTGTGCGATGTTCCTGGTGGGAATGGAGTTTCACCCAAGAATTTTGATGCCGGTATGTATGCCACTGTATGACATCTCCGAGTTCAAGATTTACCAAATTACGAGCCAGTCAACTGTGCACGGTGACTGGCCATTAAGGTGCGAAACTTCCAGTTAATCCTGGATACTATGTTAGTCAAACTTTGACGAGCCGTGGTGAAATTTTGATTGAAGCACGTGCTGATATCGTTGACGTAATCCTTCTATCAGCCCTCTGAATTTCATTGAATGAAATACGGTTAGGTTTTCTCTTGTATTTGTGCAGATGATTGAGGTGGCAACCACGAATTTAATTGCGAATCATGGTTGCTATTATTTCATGTCGAGAGCTTGACTACTCGCTTATTTATGCGCGAAGAGGATTTGAACTTGTTTTATTCTTCATTGGACTTTACTATGGTTTCCTGAAATTGTACATCAAATATTCAATCACTGGATGCTTTAGCATGGGTTATAAACAACGACACACCTGCTTGGCCAAATCCACACAACTTGGCAACACGGGCAGTTACAGTTCACTCGCGAGGACTTTAAACGCGCTACCTACCGATAATTCGGTAAATCTGTTTTACCGATATTTGTTCCCCTCAGTGGTAGGCAACCCAACACACTATGACATTTACCACATTTACGCGGCTTATTCGAAAGCACCTTGCATGTTTGATGAAATTCGTGCTAATTTTTTTACACGATAATTTAATCCGTAAGTGTTCCAAAATGTAATTATAAATAATGGCTTTATGGAATTTCGAATGGCTGTATAAATTCAAAATTTTATACATTCGATCGGTCGAAATGACGCAGTGACCGGAGTAGAGTGAAACAAATTTGGAACAAATTGAACAGCCAACCTTGTATAGCAGTGCAGAATCGGAAAAACGATTTGTTAACATCAGCGCATTCTAGGATTCGAGGATGGGGAAAAAGTGACCGGGCTGCAGGTACCTACCTACTATTTTGCAACACGTTTGTGAATTCCGTGTAAATAGTTCGCAGCGGTCTCACGTACGTCAGAGTAAATACAAATGCGAGTTACCTATCCGGTTTCAAGTGCGGTCAATTAAACCTGCCGTCTCATTTGCTACCCATTGTTTTTTAGCCATCGTGTCTGCCGCCGAATGGAACTTTACAAAATCACAGTTACATTATCGACTCGAGTTGAAAGACTTGAATGTAACCCTGACTACGAAAGGTTGAAGATAAATTTGACGAATATGAAAGATGCGAAAGGAGAAATGACGCACGTAAATTGAAATTATTTGTCTTCATTCAATTTCTTTTATTTATAAAATTTAAGACCGATTCGGTAGAATTTTGTAAACATTCGTATGGAGGTAAATATTTGTTTTGTATATTTTTACAGAGCTTTGCAAAGGCCAATATTCATTTTTATGACGATGACGCACAAAATGTAACTTGTTTGTAAATTTTCTTTTCTCGAGTTTCTGATCGGTTTGTATCGGCAACGCCTTGAACGTCTCATAATTCCTTAGCAGTCTTGTAAATATTTTATAAAATAGTTTGGATTTATATGGAAATTATTTAGAATAACAGAAAAAAATCTTGTTCGTTATGTTTACTAGGAAATTATAGTAAAATAGGTTTTGTCATGCCCACGATTGAATGTTGTTGAAAATAGAAGAAAATGGGTTACATATAACCATTTAGAGTTCCTGATTATAGTTTTCAACAAAACATTTTCTCATTATTGCTACATTGAATTTGTTTTTATGGCATATTACATTAATAACCATTAAATAAACCTTAAGCCTTGACGTCAATTTGTTGTTGCACCAATACGAAATTATTATAATAATGGCAAAAAAACTTCGTGCGAGTGTCATTACTCAAATAGAATAGTAGAACATACAAATCTTCTGTTTAATGCAATTACGAAAGTCATTATCACTTTGAACCCGCAATTCTAAGTCTTTGTTATGGTATAAAGTGAAAATAGTTAAAGTCTCTTCAGTAACCACGACTAGAAATTCCTCTTGGCGGTGAGAAATCATTACTTGCCTAAGGAATATCTCGTAATGGTCAAAGTGATGGCGAACCGAGTCGATGCTTAACGATGAGCTTTTCGAGCTTTGAGGACCGAAGATGTACCAATTTTTACGAGGATCTGATCACTGGATCGTAAACAGGGAAAGGATGCTGTAAGGGCCGAAAACGGAGCTAGAATGAGAAGAGATTCGATGTGCTGCTGCTTGAGTGGACATCGTAGGATATACGACATTACGATCAACGAGTAACTACCTCGGACGTTGGCCGACGACGCGGTTTTTTGCTTTCGAGAAAATATCAGATGTCTGGATCACGGGGGTCACGGCTGCAAAAAGTGAAACGGAATTTCAGTCCGAAGAACGCAGACTGTTCAATATAAAAACGTTACTTTGGGGTCAAAATTTTTCCCTTCAACGAAATTGGACCGAATACCTGTTCACCGGATTTAATTACAGACAAGATAAAGCAGCAAAGAAGCTATTCCTGAAATATATTTGATCAGTCAAATTTGACGAAGTATTTTCGAGATTGTGTAAAGAAAAATGAAAAATACTGTAATGCAGTTTAGTGTGTCAAGTGTTATAAGATTTTTTAAGGTTTCGGACGTAGTAAGAAATCGATATTTTATGATCGTATATCAAAATTTTGCTTCGAATACTTATGCTTCGTTACTCTTTTGAAATATGGAATTGGGAAAACTGTAGCACCGTTCTGAGAAGACGTTTGTAGCCGCAACGTAACGGCCGCGGTAGCTTCTGACTGATTAGAAGGCCGATTCTAATGTTTGCAGTTCATTTCGCTCGCAGACCAGATTTCCACAAACAACTCGAAAATCAAATGTTCATGAAACGTTTCTACGTATTGACAAAAATGAGCCAAAAAACATTAGAATCGGATCAAAAAAATCAAAGTTCATCAATTTTGAGGATTTCAATTATTAGAACCTTTTTGCATAATTGTTGATATGTGTCAGCTTGTGTTGTTCGAATTTCCTCAGATTCTTATTGTCTGGCAGGAATAATTCAAAACTATGATTTTTCAACGGAAAGCAGCTTCTGTTCGTGCCAATTTTAACTAATGATAGCTAATTTTGTTCGCAAAAGAATCTACAGATACTTATCGTTAAACATCGGTTTTTGTTAACATGAATATATTTTATTTCCGACTCAACGATAAAGTTAAATTTTCTTGACCTAAAAAGCGGGAGGAAAGTGGGATATTTTTTCCTAATACGCATTTGCGGAAAATATGAGCCCAATTTAAAAGTCTCATTTTTAAAATAAATATTCCGGTCAGAGTTGAGTCGGAAATAAAGTCTTTTATGTAACACAGGAATAAAAGTCGATTTTATTCCCTTGTTACATAATGTACTATAAAAAATAAAGCATTAGTTTACTGATTTTATTGATTTTATATGAATTGTTTTTCGATCAATCTTGGTCAATAAGTGAATAAAAATTTAAGTGCAAGCGATTTGTAGATAAACTGTTTATAATCGAAACGAGCTATTAGTTATTGAAATCGAATATATGGTGCAGGTTTGTCACTAAAAAATGGCCTAATAATATGGCCTGTTGGAAGTTTTTGACAGCTAACTTCAAGCTCATTTCATGAAAATGATCCGTGCTTTATTTTATAATCCGCATAATGAAAGGACATTATATTTTGACCTCATCCAACTTCATCAACCTAAAATGCATCTGTTCATTATTTACGTTTCGCAATTTTTTCGTTCGTACATTACTTTGCCTGGATTGATACACTTGACGGATTCTCAATAGAAGAAGCGAATAGAACGCTTTATATGGAAATGGTCAGATAGAACGGAACGGTTTCCAACCGTTCGCTGGTCTTTGCAGCACTTTCAGCACTGAGACTGAAACCAATTTTTGAGTCATTTCATTTCACCACAGGTACTATTTATATGTAAAGTTTCGATCATAGTTTTACCCGTATTCTCATTTCGTAAAAATCGCAGAATTCCCCTCAAAATCGTCATTTTTTTTATGAAACGTCAACTATGGACGAGCGAGGAAGAAAAGGAGATAAGAAAAAACACTGTATTGTTCACTTATAATTATAGCCCAGGTACAAGGCTGCACCCCTCGACGTTCTCAGTGCATAATTATTATTCAACGACGGAAACGCCGTTAGGAAAGCAACAAGTGTCGCCTGGCACACGGTGACATTTTGATTTCGTGCTAGCAGGCCACACTTGTTTTCTCGTATTCCATTGTCGTTTATTAAAATTTATCGTCTCCCTGGATTTTCCGCCATTTCGCTCCATGGTGTGATTCATGCGTTGCGTTCGCGTTGCATCGATCTTTCTTGAATCCACTGAATCATCTGTCTCGAAGAGAAAAAAGAACGCGCGTAGGTAAAACTAAAATTTCGTCCAAAACGGACTAAGTATTGAGCATAATTTATACCGTGAATTTTTATTCCAATCGTGATTGGAAAACAAATAGAAAAAAAAAATTGTTTCCAAGAATTAGAAATGAACGTCAATCACAGACGGGAAATTCGTTTCCTAGTTTTTTCAATTTTCTCAAAATGCAACGTGTTTCGTGTTTCAAAAATATACTAAAACAGACTAAATACTCAAGAATAAAAAAATGAAATTAAAAACACACCTCAAATTTTACAGAAAATGTGAATTGTTCTCAATGAATTACGATAATTCTCTTACAATGAAGTTGAACTGATAACTCACTAGCCCATTCTGTACTTTTTTATTTTTATTCATAAATTAACCTCTGTTTCGACTTTTTATCGACGAAAATGTCGTCGAAACAAAAACATATTCTTCCCATTTTCACCGTTGAACTGAGTTTCATAAATTAATTGTCTATCGATTAGTTGTCACAAGGTTTTCAATTACTTTTTAAAAGAAGTTCCAAGCATTGAAATTGCAAAAATTCCTAAGAGATTCTCATCTTGAGATATAAAAGTTTACTGAGGTTGCACAGGTGTCCTATTTCCATATTGAAGCACCCTTGAGCAAATCACACTCGTTCTACAACCAATCGGAGTGCGTTTTCTAAAATGCTAGAAATTACGAACAGTGGTACATAAAAAAAAAAAAAAACAATTTACTAAATCATATGCACCATTTTGTTGTTGAACGATAATTAAAAAAGCGATTAAGACGGCAGGTTGACCGTAATTATTTTCAACCATCTCACGGTGAAATCTCAGCAGTCAGAACCGTATTTTTTATTTTTTTTTATCGAGTTTCGAGAATTCAAGTACGTCGGTTAGTTCCTCGTACACCGAGACAAATTTTTATGTTTATAAATTCCGCAAAATTTTGTCGCAAACCTAGACTTATCTCAGCAGTCTCTCACTCGAAATGTGCCATAAAATGAACCCCGGCAAAGTGGTTTCCCTCTGAATTATGCCCCCCCCCCCAACCCCCGCTTCGCCGTTTTTTTTTCTTTTTTTTTTTTTTTTCTACCAAAAATGGTACCCCAGACGCTCGCGTTTCTGGGATCTGTCGGCAGCTCACGATGGTATAACAAGTGGAAATGTGGCGTGAAATAGTCACGAAACAGTGCCATATGAATCACCCTACTTATCATAAAAACACACGTGCGAATGGTCTTTCCTTTCCCTGCACACAATTGTACGGGATTGTAGAAGCTCCGGATGAAAAAAAAATCTCGCAAGCTTTTCCTGCGCATCGCTCTTAAAAAATTCACAGTCTCGGCATTATGTTAGCCTCGTTATTTCAACCCGCTTCTGTCTCTTTGGTGACATCGTAATAATTTTGACTGCCGCAAACCTTCAGGGAAAATTTAACTGTTTGCGACGAAGGGTCGAAAAAAAGCACCGACGTCTTCTCCTCCTCGTTAACGTTTTCTTTTTTTTTTTTTTCTTTTATTTCAACGTACTTTAACACACTTCATTGTCGACTCTTAGTATTACTAACACTGTTGTTATTAGATTCTTGGCGTTTAAGGTGTCAGTCGTCTAACATCACGGAACTTTGGAAGACAAAGAAAAAAATAGTATCAGATGAAGCGGAGAAATTCGTTTCATTTTTCGTTGGATTTTTTAGTCAGAATACGTTTATCAAAATTACACCGGACGTACAGTCAGGTCGAAAAAGTGTTGAAAATAAAAATATGGCGAAATGAAAGTCTAGAAGTGTGACTGAAGCTGATCTATAGATACATCTGAATAAAAAAGATCATAAAAAATTGAATACACTAAATTTCGACTGTAACGAATAACATCGAATATTCATCATATTACTTACATATTACAACATCATATTATTCTATAAATTTTTACAAAAATTCAAATTGCCTGTTCGATTCTGATGAACAATAATTCATTTAACTGGCAAAGAAAATCTCTAAAAATCGTCTAACAATGAGTCCGATCCATGATAACAGTTGTGATATATTTCTTGCTCAATCATATTAAGCCTACAAGTTGTAAATTATAATAATAGAAAGTATCGCGTTTTTCTCAACTGACCAGCTCATGAAGAAATTTGATTACCGAAAAAAAAAAAATTATTCAGGATGTTTACGGTCAAAACTCAATGTATGTGTTTAGAATCTTGTATCGCTTCACAAGGTGTTCAAACAAAATTATATTAAAATCGATTGACCTCGGTGGCACATTTTCCAACCTTTTTTTTGTGGTGACAGACTTTCGACCACATTCTCGATGCTATCAAACTCAGCACCCGAAACCTTTTGTTATCACCATACAATAAGCTAGACGTTGCAAATGTCGGAATCTCGTTCGACCCACATGAAGATTAACGGGTAAAGTTGCGTCTTATATTATTCCCGTCAAATATTTCTGACAGACGTTTGGCAGACCAGTGAAAATATCTGGGTGACATGATATACCTACGTATTAACATCGGAGCCCTTTGTGCGATCAACAATTATTGAAGGGTAAGTGGCGTTGTGGTTCCGACGTCAGTTCACCTAGAGGCACAACGCTGGTCCAATAGTGGCATTAATTGGCTACACTGCGTCCCATTTGCATGTAATTATTTAGAATAATTGATGACGGGTTGTAGGCTGAACGTTGAAACTCATTACCATATTTAACAGTGGCAGGCAGGCAGGCTAGGCTAAGCGTGAGGTCTTAAAGTGGTACGTGAGGGTAGGCAATTAAGGGATCCACGATCTGAATAATTATGAATTATTGTTTTGGGAATGTGTTTAGGCCTGAGAAAGTGAAACGCGGAATGAACCGCTTATACTTTCAAACGTCGAATAGGCGCCGTCAATGTCATGCAGTACTCCTACCGTTACCGACCGAGCCAAACTCACCCCTCTTCTTTCTACATTGAGTAAACGAACGTACGGAAAGGGTTAGAATTTCGACGCTGCATCGCTCTTTTGTTACGGCGTTCAGTAAAGTTACTCATATTCCCTGAAATCGTCAAAAACATGTGTGGTTTTTCGACTCATGTTACTGTTCCCACAATTCCCGCATTTCGCGATATGAGTAACTTTCTTGAATTCCGCAGAAAAAGAGCGATTCACCGTCGAAATTTGAACCCTTTTAGTTCGTTTTGTTATTTAATATAGGAAGAAAAAGGGCGAGTTTGCTTGGTCGTTAAAGGTAGGAGTATTACATGACCTTAAGTATAATAATAATAAGTATAAAGCCCTTGTAAAAAATTCTGGATTCAGTATCCGAGTCAAAGATAATGAAATATAGTGAAACAGCATACCTATTATTCCAAAGGAATTATTATCAGCAAGTCTGAATGACATAATCTGAGATATGTACCGAAAATTTGAGAGAAGATTTTATGAATCCAATTCCAATTTTGCTGCACTTATGTGCATTATAGAAATCTCCAGAGATTTAGAGTTTTGATGGAAGGGGGCAGGGATTTTTTTCGGTATGGGAATGTCAATGTATAAAGGGTAAAGTGTTGAATCCTTGATTCCTAGATGGATGTATACACGGAAGGTGAAGGGTCAAGTTTTCATAGGTGTTGCGGTATACTGTATGTAGGGTAAAAGGTTAAATCATCAATCTGGATAGATTCGGGCAGGTTCGGGTAACTTCGGCTAAGTTCGGGTCAGGTCAGGTTAGGTTCGGTTAGGTTCGGGTATTTCCGAATAGATTCGGGCGAGTTCGGGTAACTTCGGCTAAGTTCGGGTAGGTTCGGGATTCTTGACACGGCAGTGGCGGCGATATCTTTATACAATATAGAGCGATATTGCATGGCATTACATGAATCTAAGCTCGCTTGCGAAATAACTGATGGTATGTTGTATGCAGATTGTTGTTGCGAGACCATTGCACATCAAGATGGTAACTGAAAATAGATCGATATGGATCTTAAAAGCTATGGTATGAGTATGCGACTATCTCTTACGGTAATTGTAAGTCGGTAAGTTAGGGTGTAGATAGGTTATCACGGTAATTATCGACCGAGACATCACAAAACGGACCGAGCGTTGCAACAACTGGAAAATGTAGTATCAAAAACTATGATCATACTGAAGAGTTACTTCAATACTTGTATTAAATTCAATTCTTGTGATTCCAACAATATCTGAATCGTCATTTTGACATCGTAGCGATTTAACTAGCATTTTCTAGTCACTATAAAAAACGAAATTTCTCTATATATGATTTTGGATTCAGACGGTAGGGTTGATTCGTCATCAAGAAGCTTTGAATACGTAAAATTTCTAAAATACATTGTTACTGCAGTTTTCGTTACATCCTCCGAAGCACCCATCGAACCAGCAGCTGCCTACCTCCAGGAAGACCAGAGTTTATTCCCCTTCCGGACCTTTCACGAACAACGAAAGCGACGCGACGTTTTTCCCCCGGTCTGATAACTTGTTAAAATCTATTTGGCTAAAGGCCGCAGACGAGAGCGAGGGAAATCTAATTCAAAACTTTTCCACCAAAAAGTTTTCTCCTCTAACGTTTGCTGTTTGCTTCTCTCCGCCTCCTTAGGGAACCCGCGATTTACTGCTACCGTGTGAATAAGACGAAGAGAGGATACAGTCTAGCTTTCTATTATCAGCGAGCCAAGTGGAATGAAATTGATTTTTCTGTTACAGGTTCTTGGAAATTAGTTTCACGGTAGTTGCTCTCTTGACATGAAATATTTAGGCATGGTTACCGCTTGTAAAATTTACTTATACCTCTTGTACAGAAGCGAATTGTATCCAAATCTCACGAAATTTTACTGCACAAACGTGTTCAATCAACAAGTATGAACTTGTCGCCAGTGTAAAAAAACAGTATTTCGAATCAGCGTTATTATGTATTTTATCTCTATTAGACGTTTAATGCGCGATATTTTTAAAATACTTTTAGGATGTTTCGTCAGCATTGATTGACAGTTTTTATTAATTTGAACCTAAAAATATCACCGAATACTAAAGAATCGTTATTTGTTTGATATATTATTTTTGTGTTTTGCTAACGTTGCGAATATCTTGAGTGGTACGTATTTGGAAACGTTACATTTCCAAGGTTCGGAACATGTATTCAGTTGCTGCGATACAACTGTGAAACTGTGAAGAAACGATGTTATTTATTTTTTATGGGTAAATTTCTTGACTACTCACACGGTAAAACAGTTTGATCCGAAGAACCAAAATTTATTTGATTCGCCAAATTCTTTCATTACCACACGTGGTAAATCAAATAATAAATTGAATCGTGCAAATTGTTGGATCGCCGAGTCAGTCAAATCAATCGAATTGTTCGTTGATTCAAAGATATACATACATTCCGACCAATAACTTACTCAATTAAATATGGTGCAGTTTTACAACCCATGAAATTTATGACTGGACGAATCATTGAATTTGCAATGTCAACCAAATCCTCAGTCGATTTGGAGCTCTTATTTATTTCGTTTGGCAAAGGTCATTCAACCAAACCATTTTGCTCAAGATACTGAAATTTTTATCCGAGTAAATCATACTCTTGTCTGTTGAAATATCCGAGGTATCGCAGTCGAGTGGTAAATGAAATGCAAACACCATTTGGTGGGAGAGAGAAGCGGACTCGCAATCTTCTTTTCGTAATCCTGGGCTTAGAATCGCTCATCGTCCAGCGTTTTGCTATGCTTATACACCCTTCGGAACAATTCCGGAAGGGAAAAGTATTTAGTATATTTATGGGGGCCGTTGAATTTCGTCCCTGAGAATAAAGGCCAATCTTACCGAAGAAAGAAAATCAATTTCCCTTTCTAATACATTTTTTTCCTCTTCCACGTTCCTCGACTGCTTCCTCGACTTCTTCGCCTCGCGACGCTGCTCAAGGTGCTCAAAGAAATATGCGAACACGTCCAGGCTATATGGGAACAGTTTTCGATTCAAATTGAAATAGTTTTCCTTCCTGGGGAACAAATCAGATCGATCCTGAACAAGAACTCGATGCTTTCTCTCAACTTTTTCGCTCCTTTCCCCGCTCGCACAACCTTATATACATATATATATATATATATATGTTTCTGTTCTTACCCCCGTGGGGCGATCCCGTCTTTCTAGACATCGTGTAAACTTCTGATTGACCTAGGGTACTTTACGTGGCTCTAATACCAAGCGGACATCAGCAAAAAAGTTGCGCAGCAACCAGAAACTCCTGAGAAAAGCTCTCTCGTCCGCACTTCTTCCTCTCAGTCAGCTTATATTTTTCCCATTCCGCAATTATCGTTCCGAGTAGATTCGCGGTAACGAATTCGACTTAATTGCATTGAAGTTATTCAATGCCGAGATACAGCCGTCACAATAATTTGCCCCACCAATAAAGAAAAAAAAAAACGTAAAAGACATATTATCCACTTGAGAAAAAAAAATTATATACAATCTTTTAATCCCAGATTTCGGCTGTTTTTCTACTACTCGAAATTCGGTTTATTCATCAGACTCAAAATTGGATCAACAGCTCATTTTAAAGAGTTCTCAAATCTAGTTTCTTTGCAATTATTTTCGACGCAGTGTGCGTGAAAAGATAGATTATCAAATTTCGTTTCAGACGTTGTCATACGCGATAAAAAAATTTAGGCAATTATAATCAAAATTATAGTGTTCCACATATTTTATATTAGCAGCATAAACAATTCACATAATAAATATTGTTGAGGCTGCTCATGTATGTCATAATTTATTCTTGCAATTCGAAAGACAATTACTGATATAAAAAAAGCGAACGCCCGTCATTTATTATTTGAGTTATTGATGTTGCTAATACAGAATAAATAAAAGACAATTATTTTGGTTATACTTCCATAATTCGATTTTGTTTTATTTTATTTTTCAAAGAATAAGCATTACGTGCGAGAGCTCTACCTCTTCCTCCTCTCCTCCGGTACATCGCAGTAATTCGTGTCCAATTATGACTTTTATTATAATTATTCAATTAGAAATTTTTTTTTACGAATTTTACGCACACCGCATCGAAAAATACTATTGTAATCGCATCGGATTAAATATGCTTAAAACCAGGAAACATCCTTTTTCGCAATACAGTTTAATTTAGCATAATACCTTATTCTAGATGTATGCAGTAATTCGCTTTGAAGTGCTGAGGGATTTCCTGCAGATTGAGAAATTTTCTCATCCGAGCGATAAGCGAATATTTTAATTTCCTGGCCGGCGCTGAGGGATCGCCGTTGAACATAATTCCGAAGGAGTTTCTCTTCGACTTGGTTCGCACCCCTGCAGCACTCCGATATTATTCCATATAATTTTCAAAAGTAAACCGTTGAAGTAAAGTACTCGGATAGCGGACTGTTTGTAGTCGCGTAAAAACACGTTGCTGCTCCACTTTCTGGAGCAAAAGCCTTTGGTTATTAGGCGCGTTAGGAAAATGCGGTGAAATTTTCAGGCACGAGCCAGTTGGTCCAATGCGGTTTGAATATTTAGGCCAGGTCGAGCAGACCGTACACTCTCTGAAATGTTTGAGGCTGAGGCGCTGGTTGATTCGATTTTTTTCATTACATTCCCTGCAACCACGCCAGAAAAGGACGGAAAGCTGTAGGTACGCGCCCCAAAGTGGTCCGGGTTCACTTTTTACGCGAAAGGGTTGACCCACTTCGATGTAATCACGCAGGCAGCGCAGTTCTCGCCCAGCCACCTTGACTGCAGGAGTCACTCCGGTCGGTACATTATCGGCGGAGCTTTCGCTGATCACGATCGTTGTCGATGCATTCATTTAGGCCGTGATCGCAGCCTCCGATCGGCCGTTTTGCTGGCTGAACAGCGAGAGGTTTCAATGATTTCATTACTTGATACTCGTACAGCGATTATTTATCAAATCGTGATGTTACTCAGCTTCAAAGATCTGTTATAAATTACAAAAATCGAGAGTGCTGGAATTGTTCGATGAGATCTTATCCTTAGATATCGACGTTTAATTTGAATTCGCTTTAAGATTGTTAGAATTTTGGTAGATTTCTCCGATTTTAATCTAGGTGATCGCTCATTTTATTCGGAAGAGTATTGTCTATAAATTCGCGGAAATATTTTTCTCTTATCACGTTGCATCGTCAGATATTTGATCTCGTAACTTTGTATCGATGTCTCCATATGACCCACAAGTGGTAATGCTGAATTAAATTGTGAACAAAACGAAAATCTGTTTCAGGTACTTTGTAGAAAATATACGTCTGAAGCAAATGGGCCATTGTAGAAATAAATCTTGAAGCAATTTCAAACAAGCCATCGATATCTCAGACTTTGAGTTTAATTTCAGTACTTTGTATTCATGTATTTTTAAAGAGATTGAACGAATCCGGTAGATTTTCATGAATTCAAAGTGATTCGAATTCAAGTATCGATTACACCTAAGCTTCCGTACATAATTTGAATATTTTCTGATTTTGCATTTTCAAAAGAACTTTGTAACTTACGGATACAAGAATTTGATAAGTATCTAATTTTAGACTGTTTCGTAATAAAACTGATAAAAAGTATTCATTGTTTGATGCTGATCGACAAACAATTGAACACAATTTTGTGCGAAAATTGAAAAAAGCTCATAAATAAATCCATAGAACAGAAATTTAAACATCATCGGGGTAAACAAAAACCAAAGAACTGTACCTTTTTGCGATGCCAGCACTATCACATGATCGCTTTTATAGCTTTATGATTAGTTTGAAATGGTCACGATATTGTCGATGGGCGTCGTAAAATTTTCAAAAGCTCCAACGTATCTTATTTAGATATACTCGATTTTTCAACGAAATTACGTTAAGATTGATCAAGCTATCTTTTTATTGGAATCCAGGATGTACGTAATCGAAAGTAGCCGAAGTTTGAAAACTTTGGTGGCCTATCTCCGATAAACACATGATTTTTCGATTGAATTTGGTAAAAGTTTTTCTGGGACTTAGGATACGCTCAGTGACAATTCAAGAATTATGATCAGTTGCAATTCGTTAACCAGAAGCGATAAAAGTTTGAAAAGTTGGGTGTATTATCTTCACCAAGTATGTGATGTTTCACCCAAAGTTCACCCGAATCTTTGAAGACACATTCCTGGAATTTAGGGTCCACGTAAGAATTGATCAAATGATCAAGCACCCGCCATTTTGTAACCGAAAGTGGTAAAAACACGAAGAAGTTTCGTTCATTATCTTTTCCAAACACTTGATTTTTCCATTAACTTTCATTCGAATACCTCAAGTCGTTTTCTCGCTATACAGTATAAAAAATTGACTTTGTTCAGGCATACATAAATGATAGTGTTGGAAAATGCGAGAAAACTATTCTGTGAGTGATGAAACGAGTTTTGTAGTTGAATAAAATTTTATTTAAACACGTAGCTTGATTCGTGACAGCAAATCTAGAACCCCGGGAGTTTTTCTGAAACTCGTCGCCACTCAACGCCAGGAAATGGGCAAACGAAGCTACATTTTGTATCGCTACATGTATTCAAAATGTGTTGAGTGGCGAGATTCACAGAAAACTTCTGGTACAGTCTACTTTTCGCTTTGTAGGAGTATCTAAATAAGAACAGAAACGCATACAGGATGTTTCCAAGTAATCGCCATGGTGTGTTGGGTTGCCTACCACTGAGGGGAACAAATATCGATAAAACAGATCTACCGAGTTATCGGTAAGTAGTCCGTGTTGCCAAGTTGTGATAATTTGGCTCAGTATTTGTTTCGTTATTTATAACTTATGCTGAAGCGTTCAATGATCGCGTCCCAGAGTCATGTTAAGGTGACTATATGACTTGACTTGACTCAAATGATAATTACTCGGTAAGTCTGTTTTACCAATATTTATTCCCGTCAGAGTTAGACAACCCAACATACTCAGCATTTACTTGAAAACACCTTATATTCCTGCGGTAATAATTTGTATGTAAAATAAAAAATAATGAAGTTAGGTGATTTTTCCCACTACAGTAAAAATTCTTGTCAAATGATTCTAGGCTTAAACACAGTGAATACGTGTTAGGCTCTGTTCTGATTAAGGCGGAGGCTTCGGTCCCAAAATTCTTGCGTCTTGGCTTCGCCTCCCGCATTTCAGCTCGACACGTCTCTTGACGCTTTCGTGTTTGATGTCTCATTTTGCGGTGGCACTTACGAGGCTGGAAGACAGTTGATATCATCGCCGACTGGATGGGGAGCTTTCGGTGTGTGTTTACATGCGTTTCTGGGCCTCGGGGGCTTGGCTGTGGCGCGATTCCTTGCACATAATTCCCGCCTCCCTCTCAGCCTCGACGCACTCCTCAAGCCATAGTCCGTCCGTCGGTGGTTGAGTCCTGGATTAGAGCGTAGGATGTGCCGTTTCTCACCGACGCAACGACGCTTCAAGAGTTTCGAAACCGTCGCGTGGCGGTTAATTGGAACGCACGTTCACGTCCCGCCTCCTATCTCGACGAGTGTCTACGCCGCTACACGTCCTGCCGGTTGAGCTTAAAGGGGTTGGCGCGAAATATGCGTTGTTACCAACCTTCAGCTCACGTCTACTTAGACTTACTTCTTATTGTCAGCTCATTCCAAACGTCGCCTCAATTAGTGCCAAGGGGCTCGTTCGAAAAATTTTTCAATGTAGTGTGCGGAAAATTTGATTTTGCGCCCTGTTTCTCGGGTGTAAAATTCGATTTCACGCACACGTGTGCATAAAATGAAAAACTTTTGCTATAAACAAATATTTTCATACGCAATAAAATATTCGCGTAAGTATGACAAAAAATTATGTCAATTGTAGATTTTACTAATTCAGAATAAATTCAAGACAATTAATATGGTTATACTTTCATAAATAAATTTTACCTAATCACATTTTTGAAAAAATATTCATTATATTCGACTTCCAAGCCCCCACCAGAGGCTGTGCCTCCCACCCGTTGCCATGCGATACATTGAAATAATTTATGTTTGATTATTATTTCTGTTGTTTGTATTACTTTACAAAGATTTTTTACGAATTTTACGCACTTGTTGCGAAAAATACTATTCTACCTTGTTCTACAGTGAAATAGTGATATAAGTGAGTCAGGTGAATCTTTTTTAGACAGATGATATCTCTAGATACTTGCGGTATCTTATTGGCCGAAATGGTACAACCTCGATATTAATTTTCAGCTGTTCCGAAGCCGAAAACTCGATGATCGTAATTTATAGCGTATCAAAATAGTTTCGCAAACAGAAATGACCTTCATTCGTGATTCGTGTAAAAACGTCCATTGTTGCCACTCGGAAATCTTAACCCAATGAATGTTTTTTCACGTCATTTCTATCGATCTGTAGAATCAAAGGATAAATCAGTTTATCAGATCGTTTATTATGTGTCCGTTGCAATGTTCGATGAACAAGGTTGTTTCATACTTAAAATAGACGGAGAAATATTACGTATTTCAACAACATCGAGCTCTATCATTCGTATCACCGCTTCATTTGCGAGAAGGAATGAAAATTCAGAATATCCCTCCAGGCAGGTATTTAAAGTAATACGAGTTGTGCCAGCGTGCAGTGAGTACAAACACATTGTCACTGTTCGTACGGATTGAACCACTTATAATAATGGCTTCATTCAAGGTGGAATCATCAGAAATGGCGCCATACTTTACTATTTACATACTTACTTAAGTAAACGAGGTTTAACGTCGTACCTGACAGTCAATAGATAAATCTGATTATTACTCCATGTCAATAACGATGTTTGGATGTCAGCATACAATGTATAACGTCAGTATGAATGTGTACGTCATTTAGTCGTTAGGACTTCGGAAGAATAACATCGAGTTAAACCTAACCTCCAAAACTATACTGGAAGCATATGTAGTATGAAAATGGACTGACATCATGTATATTTTGAAGGTGCAATAATATAGCTTGCGTATTTGTGAACATGTGAAAATACGTGTTCTATTTTATTTTATATTTAAGAGTGCACGGATTCAAATGGTCTGCCTAAATTTTAACAAAACAATGGTGACGCATTGGCGTATGGTTTTGTGCGTGATAAAGGTTCTTTACAACGGGTATAATTTTTGTGCAGCTGTGTACCACAGGGACAAAGAAGATGGGGCTAAAAAAAATGGTATCGATTACTAGGTTAGCTTATCAGCTGATAGTTATCAGGTTAATCAGGCAAATACTGCAAACATCACAGGGTCCACGAAAAATTTATCAATGCAAGGAATCAAATTTTCAATTTGTTACACAACTTAGCCAGCTAACTGACCGACTGCGTATGTACAAAATAATTGAACCCTATTGGTCGGTGAGCTTTTAAAGCGGAAACATTTTCGTTCATAATGCAGGGCAGCCAATCTACTCTAAACGGGACACGAGATGCGAAAATTTCCTCCGTCAAATGTAGAATTTAAGAATTCAAATTATGTTATTATGATGACTCGTAGCAGTCATCGGCCTTCATTCTGTTGAAAATAATAATTTTACCAAGCCTTTCCGAATCAATGCATGAACTGTTCGACATTCCATTAACCGAAAAAAAAATCGTAATACGTACATAACCTCCATAAGCAGTGTTTGGTAGCTAAAGATTGAGGTGGCCAGCCTGCACGGAACATTTGACAAAGCTCGCGCATGCGTGGTTGAATGAACAATCTGCTCAGATTCACCATTTTGTCTCGGTCCGATCTGGTGCGACGTCAAAACGCCTTTCACAATTGAATATATTAACAAAATGGCTGAAGAACAAATTTTGCAACCAGGAGCCATATCGAAGATTTTTGAATTGCTGTTTGTTTTGACGGAAAAATACGGTATCAAATCATTCGAGGTCGAATAAGTCTGTTATAAACGTATGGTTGCTACACCCATGCTTAGAATCGTATGTACTTCTCGATGTATAGTACATATTTATTTATATTTGTAATATAACATCTTATATGTATGTATATGTGTGTGACACAGGGAATCACGTGACTCAATTTCATTAGCGCGACTTGTGGAATTTGCACCGAAACCTCCTGCGGTTCCCAAGAAGATTTGCACCTACCACAGTTGTTAGCCGGGAGCCGGCAACCCTCTGTATTATTATCCTCGCCCCTAATGAATGCCTATACACGAACCAGAATATAGATATGACTGGTTGATATTTATCCCGTCTCACTATGTATGCTGCATACTCAAATATGATGATTTGAGGTGTAAGAAACTTTCGGAAATGATCTCGGGGCATAAACAACGGGATTAGGGCAAAGGGTCCACGGTTAACGTTCAAAGGTTGAAAGCTCACCGTCTCTCCACCCTGCAGTTTTATTACTTTTGCCAAATTCTCACCCTGGAACGTCAGTTCCCGCCCATAGAAGACAATTGAACGTATTCAAGCTTCGAGCATTTTCCCCCAATGCTTGAACACTAGTTTATTGATCCCCCAATTCACTTCTGTTATCATTTTATGTCTGACACGCATGTAGAATTTGACGTAAGAAGTGACATTATTATTACGGTGAGATTAATTTCGACTGCAGAAGCTTCGGTAGTGGAATGAGTCTGGAGATATTGACCAAATTTATGGATTATCTAGATGATTTTAGCTTTAAGATGATCGTAACACATGAATTGATCTCATCTTTTATCTGATAGAAACATTGTGAGTTACCTTATCTTTCATATTCATCCAGATAAATGTGCTGTTCATCTTCATCGCTTACTCGTTATGAAGATAAGATAAACTACCGACTGATTTATAGAAGACGTTATTCGGAGTCAATAATCTGATATAATTTAGCGTATGTAACTAATTAAATAAAAACATCGTTGGAAGAAAGATTTTTGGAATCGAGTAGACTGAGAAAAATAATTATCTTAGTAGCCATAATCTTATCTTCGTCGAGATAATAAACACGCATTATCTTGTACAACACTGTTTTGATTCGTAATTTGCTCGAGCATGAAAAGTCATAGAATTTTGTTCGGATGTTTTTTGAACAAGAAAAATTAGTTCATTTTTATCCACTACTTGTAAGACATGGATACTGGGGACAAAATATTATTACCACATTTTCCAAAGTTTTATCGTCGCAATTTTACTTTTTAGAATTGAAGATGAAAATAAAGTAGCAGAGTTTTGTATGTATTTTGTGGCTAACCCGAGGTACAGTTACTCAATTTAAATGCAAATGCGCCCAAACTCTTTTCCATACAACTTGTTGAAAATGTTTAAACTCTACAGGAAAGCGTTAAATTCTCTTTCGCGTATGGTTTATTCTAACTCCATATTTTATTTGAAAATTAAAAGTAGATGCGAGAAGAAATTTCCAAAAAAACTAATCAAACGAATATTTATAACAGTGATAGATATTTGATGAGATTAGATCGTTTGGTTTGGTGTTGAATTATCAGTGCATCGATCGGGCGACACTGGAATATTGGAATTTGGAATACTTAATGGATGTTGTTAAATCACTAGGTTCAATAAAGTTTATTCAGAGCGTTAATTAATACAAACTGGTTGATTTATGCCCGTGAGAGTTGACCGTAAAAAATCCCTCCTGTAAGTTGAAATATAACATCTGTTATGCCAACCCCTTGAAGTTGGGGAACGAAAATGGTTGGTAAATATATTTTAAATCCTCAGGAGAAAAAAGCGCCACCGCTTTTAAACTCGTCGCTGTTTTCTCTGTTTTCCACGTTTTTTTTTTTTTTTTTTTTTTTTTTTAAATTTTTTCATTTTATTCATTCACGTTTGTTTGTAATTACGAATTGGATCGAGCCTGCAACACGTACCGTTCGTTACGATTCAAACTTGCTCTACGTAATCACACAACGAACTCGCACAAAGAATGTTGCCTCTCGTTAAAAAATAAATACACCGTGTCCGCGTTGTCTTTCAAGTATAATTTTCAACCCCACCGGCAATAATTACGGCACAACGTGTTTCGGTAAATGCGCAGGCGGATTAACGCTGGGCTTGAGCGTACGGAATATTTCAGCGAATGGAAATATTGCCTGATTTAGTCGCTCGTATGCTGCAGTCTGCGTCATTACTTCGCACTCGCTTTACGACTAATTATGAACGAAATTCTGATTCGTCGACAGATTGCTGAAATTCAATGTTATCCCTTAAGGATGTGTTGGCTGTACATTCTCAACCAAAAGTTGGTCTCGTCGACAATATTGAATACTTCGTCATAAAATAATACTGAAAAAAAAACAGCCACAATAAAGACGAGCAGGAAATTAAATTTGAATAATGGCAATGCCCGAAAGTTATCAATAAATTGTTTACGCAAAACACTGTTTAACAAATTTCCGGCAATGCCTTTTCTTTTGTCATGAGAAATGTATTCGTTGATTTTTTTGAATACACGTGAATTTTTAAAGAATTTTTTAACAATACAATATGAAATTTCCGCTTTCGAAAATTTGTTAAGGCTGTATTTACAAAATTCTTTCTGCAATGACACGGAAACTTTTTAATTGTTGTGTACAATGTTTTTACGAAAATGTATCCAAAATTTACGATTTTTCCTGCATTTTTCAAACAGAAAATTGTTTAAAAATTCGTGTATATTTAGCAAAATCAACGAATCCATTTCACATGATGAAGAAATATTCCCTGAAAATTTGTTAAGCAATGTTTTGTTTAATCAATTCTTTCGTAACTTTTGGGCATTGTTTCTTTTTATATTTTCGGTTTTTGTGAATTCGATTGGCCATGTATATGGGGTATTCCATTTAAAATTAACAGTTCATGTACCTCACCCCCTTCGATCTTAATAATTTTTGAGTATGGTGTTCTTATACCGAATCAAAAGGATTTTGTAACTTTTTGCATATCTTTTAGCCATAGAGAAATTTGAAAAAAATCGAACACCAATTCTAAAAACGCCATTTGTCAAACTTTGAAAAAATTCACACTGATTCTACGATTTGAAATACTTTTTAAGCACCGAACGATAACGGGATCTCAATATTAAATATTGTTTCGCACATTTGTGGTTTTTCCATGTCGGAATAGGAGTTTTTTTTTCCTTCTATCCCCCGATCTAAATAGACCACGGAATCATGAAAATGATGTGATTCTGAAATTTATTTAGATCAAGACTTATTAGGGAAAAAAAAAAACAAACAATTACGCCATGGAAAAACTAAAAACTTACGAAGTAAATAGTAAATATTGAGATTCCATTATCGACTCGTGCTCGAAAATCACATTCTAAATCACAGAATCAGTTTGAATTTTTTCGGATCTGCAAAAAAAGCGTTTTCGGAATTGGTTTTGCAATTCTTTAGAAATTTTATCAGTGACTAGAAGAATCTGAAAAAATTCCCGAAATCTTTTTGCGTTGGCACGAACATCGTACTAAAAAATGATCAAAATCGAAGTGGATGAGGTACTTGGGCTGCTGATTTGACATGGAATGCCCCACATACACAAATAAATTCCTCAGAAGGGTGCTAAGAAGTGACAAATAATAAACGTTGTAACAAAATCATACATCGAATAATAATTTCAAATTCTGAATCGTACCGACACACTCGTTACATGTTTACACTTCGAATAATATTGATCGACTGACCGTTCAAGTATCCACCGTATTCGATTTGCGAGCAGTTTCAAACGTCACGATACACTTTAGCACTGTATGTATACATAAACGGCGTTCAAATTTTCACACGAAATATTTGTTCATTAATCATGTGTTGAATTATCATATCTGAAAGCTACAAGGATCACCTAAATATATCGAAGTAAAAAATACTGTAATGAAAAATGAAAGTTCAGATAACAATGCTTAATTTCAAAACGCTTCAAAATCCTCGAAAACTTGACAGATTCGTTCGATTTCATTTTGTGATGGCTTATTTTATTCAGAAGACTATTTTCTACAAAGTAAACGACACAGTTTTTCTTTCTTTTTGTCGATAGTCGGTTCAATATTACTATTTGTTGATCATAATCGTGTAATGTTGTAAAATTAAATATTTAACTAGGTTCAGATTGTGAAAAAATGAACAAAATGAACCATCGTAGGAAAAAATTAATTTTCGTAGCTTGGGAATTTCATAATTTGATAAATACTCGATGTACGACGACCTCGTAATGAAATTAACAAAAAGTATCGATTTTTGGTCAACCAACCTCCTGAAGCACAAATTCTCCTAACAATCAAATAACGTCGCGTAATTGCATTATGATGTAATCAAGCATTCGTCTTCGGCATAGTTTCCATCCCTCGGATGGTTATGCAGTAATTTGCCGTTCCCTTCGATAATTGCTTTCCGTAGGATCGTCTTGAGAGACCCTTGATAAACGAGAGAGTTCGCGTAGTCACGCAAGCAATAATCACTAGGTGTTAATAGTGGAAGGTTTACCATATTATAAAAATATTTCAACCCTTCCTCGGTAAATGTTTGATGATTATAATAATTACAGTTTCTCTATACGTGGACAAACTTGCGGAGGAATATATTATAACCTTACTTATTGATCATTTCCTGTAATCAACCGTTGTTTCACAACCGTTATCCGAGATTCTTATATTAAAGAGATAAAAACGACATGACGTTAAAAATTATTCAGTTTTTTTTCACGATCTGGCCAAAAACTGACGTGCAAAAAGACGAATCCATTCTATTATTCGATGTAACGAAGAGAATTATTCGCACAATCCATATGATCCGGGTAGTAATTACTTACAATCACCAGGTTTGAAAACGGTGATAAAAAAAAGGGATACACAATACGTGGAGTGAATAATAAATACCACGGGGAGCAGAAAATGGAGTTGACGCATCGACGATTTTCGCATATACGACAAGAGATGTTATTAACAAGCGGCTTTAGATTGGCCATGAGACAGCTTCCCAGCTTCTCGTTCTTAGACTACAGGTTCCAAGATTGTAGAGAAAATGGAAGAATAATATCCAATTCGAATTTCTAACTACAAATTCAGACGCGTGATTAACGCTTTTAAAGCCCTCGGATACCATATCACATGAAAATATGAAGATTCGTTTTAGTTTGAACCATTATAATGGATCCATTATTACAAATTTTGAACGTCTGACCTTGGATTCGTTATTGGTGACCCAAAAAACCTCCGCCAACCAATTTCTACCAAAATCGGAATGTTTTTAGATTTATTTCCGCCATATTGGATCGCTTTTTTTAATTTCGCAGTCTCACTTCAGATTCGTGATCAGCCATCCATCAAACTGACGAGTATCAATTTTCATCAAAATTCAAATGTTTTTATTTTTTTTTTCAGCTTATTGAATACGCGAAATTTAAATGTTGGAAATCTAATCTTAGATTTGTGATAAGTGACTCAAAAAACCTCACGGTACCAATTTTCGTTCAAATCCATTCAACCATTCTCAAGGTATCATCATTTTCAAGTGATTTTTTGGGATTTTGTTATTCAAATAATTGAAAAAATACCGAACCAATTAAATCCAAAATCTAATCGATTGACACGAAAATCATTGAAACATCGTCGGACAAAAAATTGATGACGTACAAACAAACATACATACATATCGGGACTATTTCTTGAAACTTGAAACTCAAATGCGCGTGCGCGAGTTTTATCGGCTGTTCATCCCAAGTTTCAGCTGCCAAACTCTGTTTCTAGCGGCGATGATACGAATTTTCGAGGTTAGAATCTCAAATAATTGAGGCAGTGACTCTGAAAGGATTGGGAAACATTTGTTATCGGGTCGGAATGTTGATTCTTCAAAGAACGGTCGAAATTTAATCCTTATACTCTTTGAAAATTCAAACGTACACATTTTGCGTACGTTGGCCCGCCTGCATCGCAGACAAGAATATCGCCGCGGGAAGATTTCGCCGACCAATGAGATTGAATTATTTGGCGCATGCGCGGTTGATTTTCAAGTTTCAAGAGATTGTCCCTGTATGTAAATGCATACTTAATACATGCGAACCACACAAACGTCCATTCGAAAATGGTCGTGGGTGATTCTTTAGATCTCGAAACGTTGAGATCTAGTAAAAACTCAACTTTTCATTTTAATAATTTTTTTTTTTTCTCTGAAAACAGTGAAACGGAAAGCTGGAAAGAAGGCGTTACACGTACGTGATGCGTGAAAGCATTGGGACGGAAGAGTGAGCTCGGATCATTACGAGGGATATAGAATCAGGTATCTGCAACGAAGAGATTCGTTTTGCAATACGAAAAGTGCAGCGTCTCTGCTTGCGGAGGAAGAGGAGCTTTTAGCAGCGTTGCTCTTAGCGCATGGAACAGCCGAACAGAAGACAGCTCGACAGTTTTTTCCTCGGCGTATCGCGAGCATCGGGAACTGTTCCGCACTGCTGTTTCTGCATGGGATATGTCTGGAGGTATGTAGAAGATGCGAAGATCCATAGACATGGAAATCCGATGCCATTCGACACCGATCCCTGTGGCTGGTTGGGGTTTATACGTCATTCGATATTCAGGCTTATGCAAATCCTCGAGCATTAGTGAAAAAATGAAAACGACGATACGTGACCTTGGTTTTTGGGTTCAGCTGGAGGTAGGCGTGACACTGGGATACGGCATAAATAGTTTTTTTAAATCATTGCGATATACGGATACATTGGCGTACCGGAATAATTTCGAAACCGTGCACGATGCCGAAGAAGAAACGGATACACGTGAAAGAAATACAAAGTAAACAAAACTAAGCGAAATTTTTTGAAACGATTTATATCTAAGAAGGAAACAGTGAGTCGTAATAAATTTAAAACTAGAAGTCATGATGTCAGTTTGAACCGGAAGCGTTCAAAGCTTGAGAAATTTCATGGATTATCTTCATTGAATACTTGATTATTCACCCAACTTTCATCCAAATCGATAAAAGAAATAGGATTTTCTGCTTACATATCTTTCAGATTGGTAAGTACTTAAAACCGGTAGGATGAATGATGAAATGTGTTTTCAGATGAAAGAGAACTTGTTCCTTCGAAGCGACGTATTTAGCAATGACAGATACAATAGACACTCGGCTTTGCGATTGTGCCTAAAAATGAGCGGGCTGCTTAAGTGCTTGCGAAATATCGTTGTGGTACAGTAGCTTCAAAAAGCTCGCTTTGCGCAAATCGTTCGCTCAAACTTTACGTTTCTACGACATCGAAGCAGAAGTAAATTTTTTAAAAATGACAACGATATCTCCTTTGGCTGACTTCCGTTGCGGTATCATTTATTTATTTACCTACTATTCTCCGATTCCGACCGGAAACTCCGTCACGCGCCAAGGCTTTTCCGTCAGAGATTTCCGCTTGTGTAGGTATGCACACAGATATGCCATATCTGTATTTATTTACCTCTAGTCCGCATTCCCTGTGTGCGTCATATTTTCATACATGCGGCCGTAAGCTGTCACCAAGAAAGATACCTCGGGTATCATCTCTCGACTACATTTCACAACATTTGCTTATACCTTCTCGGCTCTGCAGCTGGCAAACTTTTCACCATATCGCAATAAAATGAGAACTGTTCTGAGAATTTCTCCAGCTGTAGGCGATAGAAATTTTTTCCAAGTCTGCTCGCTTACGTATAGAAATTATCCCGGACTATACATTTCGATTAGTTCCAATCAAATACACGAATACT
This sequence comes from Neodiprion fabricii, assembly GCF_021155785.1. Classification (NCBI taxonomy): domain Eukaryota; kingdom Metazoa; phylum Arthropoda; class Insecta; order Hymenoptera; family Diprionidae; genus Neodiprion; species Neodiprion fabricii. The sequence goes on along the minus strand of NC_060241.1, from coordinate 7,378,635 downwards.
TTTCTATCTTTGTACAAAAGTTGTGGCATCTGAAAGCGTCGCTTGATCTGATAGAAAAAGTCTTGGGAACCTAATGAAACGAAAAAAGTTAATGAAAGAAACGAACGTTCATACGACGAGGGACAGTTTATCGAACAATGGAATCATTAGGCCATCGTTGTGAAAAAATCCTTACGATATGATTTTTTTTTACCTGAAATGAACTTACATCGAAATAAGTCGCTGTTGGATCATGTTAAGATTTTTTCAAAGTAGCTGTACTGGTGCCAAGTAAAATTCTAAAACTTAAATTATTTCTAAGGTTTGATGTACCTACAGGTTGAATTTTTCTTTTCTATAAACACAGGAGCTTCTTGATATTTAGTTTCTAGTTGTCATCATTTTGATTCAGGAGGCGGTAAATTATGTAGAAAATCAAAATATATCGTCGGAATGAATAAGAATATTGTCCAAATCCGACTATTCTATGTTTTGGTTTTACATGTTTCATCGTTCTACATTTCAAAAATGTTACTATACAAAAATGGATTGCCACGTCTCTGAACTGAACGTTCGACATTGTGACTATTACATTTTTTGATCCTCATACGCTTTCACTCCCAGCCAAACGAACCGATTTATCAACAAAGAGAATACCTTTGCCATACGGTCTGAGACTGCGATATTACTGGTCAGTCTCAACAAGGTTAGTGCCTGGTCGACATTCCGAAACGTCGCGACGTAAGCGATTTATGGAGTTACATACATATAGAAAGGAAAGAAAAGGTATCCGGGATAAAGCCGGTGAATTTTTGAAGCATCTGCACTTAACCCCGTTTTAAACTAGAATATATATTTTATGAGCTTCCCTTTAGTTGCAATTAGAATAATGGAAGGTCTACGTCGACGGCTTCTATGAATAAGGGTGTAATTGTGGATGGGCGGTTTAAAAGCATTTATGCCCTTGTTGATTAGAGAGTGCAGTGGGTGCGGTTACTTAGCTAGTTAACTCGATAACACGGGGTGAACTCGTAGGGAAGTAAATATATTTTTAACTCTTAAGCACCAGCTCTAGGTAAAGGAGAATAGAAATTAACGGCGGAAGTCAAGGCAAGCTTTGGAAAATTAGTGAAGACGATTTTGAACCGATCGATCGGATTCCTGATTACAGTCGTTAGTCGGCTAACCAATCGACGAGGCAGCTTCCACCATCCGCGTTGCATTTCAACGAACCTCGCGCTGCTTTGGTAATGAAAAGCCAGCTACGAGGTTAGTTAGATCCTCGATTCAGGAAGGACAAGTCCGGACGTTGACCGATCGGCGAATTCCTCGATTTTTCACCCGCAGATATAATCCTTAATTCAAACCCAGCCGAGTTGTAACGGATGTATCCGACTGTTTCACCCCATCTGATGCCAACAACGAGTTTATGATGAGCTACTGGAGCACCAGTTGGGCTGGGATAAAAAATATTATTCCACGTAGCGCACAGATCGTTAGGACACATGTACGAATACGTGACGGGAATCTAACGCGCGGTCAATTGGTGCGGCTTGGAAAATTAAAAATGTCCCAGCCATGCGGCAGTCGGTGCAATATTTAAATTTTCCGATGGAAAATAAACCGTGTGTAGAACCGGTTAAATGCTAGCTCATTACGAGTGCAAATCGCAGAAGTCAATATCAAATTGAATCCGATGTTTTTTGCACTGCATGAAAAATTAGTTGTGGACTGATATTCTATAGGCTATATTTTAGTGTCGATATAACACTGTCTGATGTCAAACTAACTCTCTCTCATTGTCATTCTGACACTATACGATGTCAATCTAATACTACATGCTGTTAATATAACACTTTCAGATGTTACTCTAACACTACATGATGTCAATCCTACATTTACCAGATCACATGATGTCAGTTTAACATTATACGATGTGAACCTATCACTATATGATGCCATTCCGACATCATACGATGTGAATTTAAGACTATATGATGCCATTTTGATATTCGATGTCGTTCTAACACTATGTGATGCCACTCTAGCATCATACCAATCAATCAAACATTTACATGATGTCAATTTCAAAATATCTTATGTGAATCCAACACTACATGATGTCAATTTGATACCATCTGGTGTCAATCTAACATTACGCGATATCAGTATAATACTACGATTTTAATCTATCACTATATGATGCCATTCCGATATCATACGATGTAAATCTGAGTCTACATGATGCTATTCTGATACTATGCGATGTCAATATAACACTATGTAATGCGAATCTAACATTATACCAATCATTCAAACACTCATGTGATGTCACTTTGAAATTATCTGATGTCAATCTGAAATCATCTGGTATGAACCTGAGATTACATGATCTCATTATATCACTCTACGATGTGAACCTAACACTATATGATGCCATTTCAACATCATACGATGCGAATCTAAGATTATATGATGCCATTCTGATGTTATGCGATATCAATCTAACACTATGTGATACCACTCTAACATTATACCAATGAATCAAACACTTATATGATGTCAATCTGAATCTGATGTGAATCCGATACTGCATGATGTCATTATAACACTATACGATCTCAATCCATCTGCCATATGATGTTAATCTAACACTATTTGATATTGATCTAGAACCATTTGCTATGAATCATACTATGTGATGTCATTATGACTTTATAGGATGTCAATATAATACCTATACGGTCTCTTGATGACTATACAATGTCAATACAATACCTATATGATGTCAATCCGAAACTATTTCAAGTCAATAATAATCTTGTACGATGTTAAATTTCCGAATTTAGCACAAAAATATAGTTCTATGTTAATCCATACCGGCCAATATTGGTCAATTTTAGATTCAACATTTTTTACAATGTGTGGAGAAAAGTAGTGCATGCGCTCTGATGACAAAAGTTCAGTAGGCGGCTTTATACGCGATACTAACATCGGGTGGGAAAATTATGATGGTTTACTATCAGACCCTCGTACGATGTATTGAATAAAATCGTAGGCGATCATCCAGCCAGAGAGGCAGCGGTATCTTGGAATGTCTCGACCCCTCGGCACTGTGTTATGCAGGAACTCATCGAACTCGATGCACACAATACGTACTCGTGTAGAAAGGGGACCTACAAGTATGCCCTCCTTTTCAAACCGGGTTGTGCTTCGAAGACTGGATAAAGAAACCTGTTTGGAATGGGTCCATCAATATAGGAGAGCTTCCGTGAAAACGATTACTCAAGATCCTTCTTCTCCCGGTCTTTACGTTTTGTGTCATTAGAAGATTTTCTCAGCGGTGTTATTTTCCTGCAGATTGAAAGCTCTTTATTCGCTATATGTATGTAAACCAAATTATTCTCACTTGTGGCAAAATATACACGACGATGTATCATTTTTAAACTAAGTATATTGAGAAAAAAGAGAACGAAAGAGAATCAGATAGAGCTATAGATAGATATATAGATACGTTTATTCGCCCAGGGACAAGTTCCCCCAGGCGGCATACAAAAAACACATACGAGTACAATCAGAATATTTGCATTAAAATTAAGGTTGAAAAAGAATAACTAAAGAAGGAGGTAAAAGTAGATAAAAGTACATAGAACGAAAGTGAGTAAAAAATAAAGTTGGAATATTAAATAAGATAGAGAAATAATGAGTTTAAATAAATAAATAAATAAATAATCAAATAAATAAACATGGCCAGGGCGAGAGAGAGAGAGAGAGAGAGAGGCCTAAATTATTAATAGGCCTAAAAAACTCGAATGAGAGAAGTCGACTTTAAATTTCTATAGAACTAACAATAAACTGCATTAACTGTGTCTACGGACTAAATCCTGATCCAGGTTATAAACCAATAATAAAATCTTGACGACAGTGATTTTGAACACATTGAAAATTCATTCAATAAATAAAATAACACGCATAAATTATTTATAACAGCTCTCCCTTCAATATATAATATCGTCGATCTGCTCTTTTCTTTCATATTTACATTATCATTGGACAGATATTGATATTTTAAATCCCTCGTTACACTGTATTATATTTTGTTTTTAAATTGAATTATATTTTTATTTTTACACTCTGTGCTGTGTATTCGTATGAAATTTGTTAAACTATCAAGCACAGTTTGTTTGCTTACAACGGGTAGAAATATTTCTCTGTTTATATTTATATGTTTTTTATGCGCAATTGAACCGCATAAAATTACAAATTCATCGATGAATAAATTATTAATTCAATTATTGAAATCATGTCAAACGCACTTTTGTGTACGTTACAAGTCCTTTGTCTATTTCATTTCAATTTCAAATTTTCACAAAACGTTACTTCTATTATAATGCCTTCTTTTATTTCGAGGTCATCTTTAATTTAACCGTAAACACTCATCATAGTATTCTCCAGATTGTTTCTCTAATGAAACAGTAGATTTTGATTTCAGAAAACGCAACCAGATGGCTGAATAAACGCAACAAATAAACCGATTCGTTCATTTTTATCTGGTGAATATGAATGTGCTCCGAATGTGTGAAAAATCCAACCGAACCTATCTTGAATACCTGTAAAATGATTTTGCAGAATGCTCTGTCAAATAATTCGAAAATGAAGTAAGAACACAATTGTGTTGGGGTAAAAACATGGAGGAAGATCATAGTTCGATTCCCTGCAGCTACGGTTCGAATCGTCGCGTTAAAACTTGGCCAGCGACCGTGGAACTGAAATTAGTTTAGCGTGTAAACGTGTTAAGTCTAGACTCTGGACCTTCGGTAGCCACTTCAAGATGCCCAGCGTTGTTCCGTCGATTCTCAGACCCCGCTGGATCAGGTCATTGATCGTAAGGAGTACCTACTCGTCGCCTGGTGTACTTGGCCATGTCGATTATCGATTTGCGCACACTTCACCTCGTATTACTTGTGAGACCTGACTTATGGAGGAAGACCTAGTCGAATGATTGAACTTCGATGTACTTGGACCAAATTTTAAAGATGCAGTTTGATTCAATTACTCCAACACGTCCGTTCACCTCCTGTTTTCCTAATCCATAAGATGCGGGTCAAGCTTGCGGGATGTGTAATTCAGGTTTCGGGTCATGTTGGTTGGGATTCCCATCAGTTTAAAATAAAACCAATGCTTCTCGTTTTGGAAAATTTTAGGTTTTTTTTTCTTATAAAGTCTTTACGTATGGGAAAGTTTCTAGAACATCTTCGAATGAATTAAGAAACAAGTATTGTTATGATTTATAAGAATTATTAGGAATTCTAATCTCCTTAGAGTTTTGACCATTCGGAGATTCCACCGTTCGGAGTTCTGACTATTTGTTACTCCGAGTACTTGTTAGAACGTCTGACCATGACGAATTCTGACCATTTACAGATTCAAGGATTCGGACTTTAATTTAGTTCAACTATTCATAGTACAGATCATTTAGATTTTTGACCATGTGGAAATTCAAATATTCCAAAGTGAGAGCATTCGCAGCTCTAACTGTTTAGAGTCTTAACCATTAGGAGCTTTGACCATTTGGACAATTGGGTACTCGGAGTTCCGTACCGTTCAGCGTTCAAAGACTTTTTCGAGTGCCGACCTAATTTGAACATCCAAGCATCGGAAATTCTGACCCTTTGATTAGTCGAAGTCAAGACCATTCAGAGCTTTGACCACTTCGAATGTCTCAACGTACAAATACGTAAACTGAATATTGACCAACTGGAATTTCGACTTATCGACTAACAAATGAACGCATACCATGTATAGGTAATATCCATAGTCAATAACGAAACACAGAGTAGGTACCATAAAATGTATGGCCTTGAACTTTTCTTCGTATCGCAACACCCATCAGATTCGCGGAGAGAGTGCTTTAAGATGGAATTTTCCATCTCTCACGTAGCACTTGGACTCGAAGAACTGGCACATTGTACCAAAAAAATGTGAAAAATGTCTAGGAACAGTGACACTGGTCAAGAATAGTTTCGGATCTTGAATTTTGACGATGCTTGAGTCAATGCTTGTGCAGCCTGCGACGAACAGACCGGGTTTAGCTGGTGTTGCGTAAACGCATTTCCGGGTTCATAAGCCGCACCCATCCCGAAATGTGGTTGGACGAAATGGAAGACGGTAGCTGCAGGGACAAAACGGAGCCGAACCGTAAAACTAAAACATTCGAATGTGCGAGCTTCTGAAAGCTTGCGGGCTTTCGAACCCCTGGAAGGGAACTCCGGTCACGTGCATCCGCGCTCTGTTCTACCGATGCTCTCAGTCTCTGTCCCTTTCCTTATTTTTCTACCGCTCTCTTTTTGCTCGGCTTCTGTCGCTCCTTTCTCACTGTCTCCATCGTCTCGTCGGCTCTCGTGGCCTCAGGCCCGCTTCGGCTCGCTCTTCCGTCGAATTTTCTGACCTCAGAGGAACGAGGGGTCCGTTACGCAGGTAACGCAACGTGCCCGGAATATCCTTGCTGAAAAAGTGCCGGTTGACTCATCATTTTAATAGAAATAGCGGACCGTCCTCGTTTTTACCCACCGTTCGGTGAGCTTTTTTTCTACAATTCGCGGATATGATTTATGCCGCATTACCTACATATTTGAATTCCTGATTCATCCTCGACTTGCTGCTGCCTCCGGTCTCATGACTCGGCCTCGATGTTAAATGGGCCGTGACACTGTTTACTCAGCGGATTTATGAGACATTCCTTACCGCGATCTGCGGATCGTTTTACGAGGCAAAGTACCCACCTACGAGGAATATTATATAATTCGTCTCGCGGTTACTCCGGATTCGGATCGAGTTCGTATTTTATTTCAACCTATTTTATTCATATTGCCCGTCGGAATGAATTAAACGACTATATATAATATGAGAAATCGTTGTAGAAATATCTGCGTCAAGTGTAACGTGAAATTCAGTCGAATCAAAGTTTTATTACAACGAATAAATACAAATCTTACGCACCCCAGGAATCGAATCGTATCAGTTTCAGATCCTCATTCTACTTCCTTCTACACTTCTGTAATTCATAATAAATGAATAAAAGAACATGAATTCCATTGAACCCGATTAATATCTCTCTCTCTCTCTCTTTCTCTCTCTCTTTCCCACCCCCCTGAAACACAACGCATACCGTTGTCGTATAATGACATCGTCGTTGGGAAATACGATTAAGAAGTTTTGTACGATAATTATTAACGTTTATTAAAATGCGCGGCTATAGGCTGTCGGTGCTGACTTTTGGAGCGTGAATTTTTGTTTAATTCGCACTTTTAATACGCCAAGTTACAATCGAGTTGGGTACCCGGAACGTTTACTGCCCCATTCGGCACGCCGTTAACAGAGTAATTTAGATTATTACTCGCCCTCCTGGCCAAACTACCCTGCAGAGTAAACTCTTAACCCTTGGCTGTAGGGGCTTGAACGGCTTCTACTTTACGATTGGTTCTCCGTCACTCATACAAACCGTCGCTCTACGAGCGTTCCTTCCACGTGAATTATAGTGTTGAGAAAATGAAATCGACGGAAAGCCTTCGAACGCTTATAGATTCGTTATTTCAAAATTTATTCCATAGAAATATACCTGAAGCAGTATCTGTGCAGTTTCACAGAGCAACTTTCATTATTTCGTACAAAACGTGTTGATTCGTGTATCCTGGCCAAAATTTTCTACGATTTTCCACGATTTTCCACGTCATTAGGAATTTTCCATGGAATATCGTACTTTTGCGTAATTTATTATGGTTTTTCTTTGACCTCTCTGTAATCCTGTGGTGATGATTTCTGTGATAGTTTACAATTTTTCGTAGATGATCGATCTTTAGCTAATATTTTTTCCACAAGACTCACCTAATTGAGATAAGATGAGTTCAAAAATATACGACAGATTCTCTAAATCCGTTTCCATCGTAGGCTGAAGATGAAAAACATCAGTCTTCGGATATAGACCCAAATGTTATTCGGTACTTAACTTGTCTGCAATGACTTTTTCTCATGAGAGAGATGCGACATCTAGCGGATGCTTTGCGTCCAAAATTGTAATTAGTTTTCGGAGAAAATTGTGGATTTTCATAATTTTCTGCAAAAATTTGAACTTTTCTACGAAGGTCAACGCGGTTCTACGAATAAAAAAATTCGTAATGTTTTGGTCAAGAATTAAAATATTCTTTTATAAAAAGTTGTAGATGTTCGTAATTTTTCGTTAATCCGCGTAGTTTTCTACGAAACTTTACGAAAACAAATAAAAATATCAAATTCTACGTTCAATGTACAATTTTTATATTCTCACAATTTATCGTAGAAATTTGTACTTTGCTACAAAAAATGCTACGAGTTTTCACGATTATCTACAATCCTTTACGCTTTTTACGATTTGCTACTGTTTTCTACGATTTTCTACGATCTGCAATTTTTCGTAGTTTGACGTAGAAATTATTTTGGCCAGGGTACCTGCACGTGAACTAATATATTACACTTGTTGCAGTGATTTCTGCAGTGAAAACCGTCCATTAAATATTCAACTTCGCACAATAGCGTAAATTCAACCATTTATTCACTCTTTCTCGGCTCCCTTTTTCACCTAGCAGTACAGCTGGATGATGAGACAATTTAGCTGCACACTCGCTGGTGAGTAAGAGGGAAAGAAATGGAGAACGAGAGAGAGAGAGAGAGAGAGAGAGAGAGAGGAAGAGAGAAAGGGAAAATAATGTACTAGGGTGGAAAAAAATTCGGGCGCGACTCATTGCTGGTGAAAATGAGTGCTGAAACATTGTCTCAAAATTTGTTCGATGTCAACGTCCCTGCTCTGGGCTCTGATCTGATTGACGGTTAATCGGCGAGTGTCGTGTGATGAAAAAATTACGATACTTTGAAAAATTTAGATCTCCAACTTTTTTTTCCGCCAAAGGCAGAGAGCAGCCGAGACCGAGAATCTGCTTAAGAATTTCTAACGGCAAACTCGGCTCTCCTATTTTCGGGATTATCGAATTTGGAGTTGAGGCACGTTCGTACGGCACGTGACAAATCCATTGGCACACTGCTAATGAAGGCGCGCAATATGACCGAGCTAAACGTTAAGGTTTAGGAAGATGGGTTGATCATGGCCACACTAAGAAAAATTTCGTTCATTATGGTTACGTTCCAATAACGTTTTTCATTTTTTTAATATTAATAATTTTGACATTTCAGAAAAATATGTTACTAGCAATTATTTAGGATAATTCTACATTATTGCCACATTCAATCTGTTTGTTCGGTTTACTAACTTTTCTCAGTCAGTCCTTTGAGTCATAGTGGTAAGTATTGTTATTTTATACCCATTTTTTAGAGAACTTTTCAACATATTTTTTTCAGTTTTTTGCTATTTTTCATAGTATACTAATAACTTTTCTGTACTTATTCAAGATTAATTGTTGCGATTTAATGTAAATTATTATTGTTAGAAGCAATTGATTGAGAAAAATTACGTAAATTAAAGGAATAATTCGTTTCCGAAAACGTTACCACTGATATATCACTGATTAATAAGCGACCCCAAAAATCGTCGAAAACTATCTTGTTATGAAAGTTGACTGAGTACGATAATGTGTGACTCAAGGGTTTAAGTAAGTCCTAAAAATCTGTCTTTTATTGTACCAAATTATTGCAACAATTGAAAGAAAGTGAAGTTGCACAAGTAACGATAATTAATCAATAAAAGCTAGGCGGAAAAAATGGTTTTTTTGCGATACTTTTTATCAAAAAGAAAGCTGTGTAGGTTTATCAGTAGCAAAAACGAGAAAAAGTATCAAGAAAAAAAAAATATGGAAAATGTTTTTTGTAAATAAATAAAACAACTATAAAAAACATAATTGTTCATTTGAAAAAAAGCAATAAACAGGATTAAGTATCTGGTTCACTGGTGAAACATTGAAAATCAAATTAATTAAACCATGGCAACTTTTCATGCCCATCATTCGGTTGTAAAATCCTGTAAGTTTCATATTTTTTCAAAGTATCGCGAAAAAGCTGTTTTCTCCGGCTCGTCACTATATCGGTAATTGGAACGAACGTCGTTTGGAAAATAAAAAAAAAAAATAATTGAAAAACAGCAATTCACTCAGTCTATCGAAAAACGATTTTACCCACTCGAATCGCACAACGACGAACTGAATTTTTTAATTTTTTTTTTCCACGTGTCGTTGCTACTTTTTGTTGGTAAATTTTGGGTAGGCTGAGTTGCCAGTTTCAGTGGACTGTTAAAATTTTATAGCAACCGAGAGGACTCCGGATTCGGTGTAATAAACCCGGTATGCGCGCAGCGTGATGCGAATTCATTTCAGCCCCGGCAACGCGAATAGAACATACCACGTTTAGGGGATAAATAACCGGGGAAATGGTTTTTCTCTTCACCGGCTGTACATATGTGCGCGAACTCTTGTGTTCATATATTTATGATTCGCAATCACATTGTTTCATGCCGTTCACGTATAATACGCGCCTTCCTGTGTCTTGTAATATATATATTTTATAATTTGGTTTTCTTATGTAGAACAGTGTGAACAATTAAAACTGAAAACAGTACAGGACTTTGGTGCAATGAGAGAAATTTTTAGTTCCGGTTAACGCTCAGTCCTTAACTATTTTCATTTTTTGCCATAATCGAAAAATATAGTTCTAGGTACAAAATGAAAATTAGTTTTCTAACTGTGACCGGAAAGTTTAGTATCCGTTACTATTCTTTCTCATTACGATCACTGTTGCTATATTTTCTTGCAACTGTTGCGAAAATTTAATGCTTGTGCAACAATGAATTGATGTTAAAGCCTTGTTTAACTAAAAAAGTAGAGTCAACCGAACAAACTGATTTTGCGTTGCAATTACCAAAAAATGGATCGACAATAGCGTAAAATGGTTACGCGTACCTCGTTTTCCGCAATTTCAACAATATTCAAACAGTTTTTTTTGACGATACCTGTTTTACTGAATTTTTCTAGTTACTGTAACAAATGAAATTTTTCTCAGTGTGCTGTATTTGAATTTGAAGCAGTGGCTCTGACATAACAATTATACACAAACATTAATCAGATCATTCTATCAATCATTCGCGCACATTAAAACATCCATTATCAATTCACAAAAAAATGCATGTAAAGTTAAAAATGTATGTATAAATCACCATTAGTTAGTCTATGTAATTGTATATGTAAATTGCTTCGCTTCAATTTAAATTACCTCTGCTATGTATTGTTTATTTGCAAAAAATCTCTCTTCAATTTAATATTTCACGTTGAAATTTGTTCCGATGATGGCATCATGATTGGCTTAATTTTGTGATGCTCCTCTACTGACGATCTCCAATGGCGACAGAATCGTTTGAGATGTTTCTTTTTTTCTCAAGATATCGCTCCGCCTTTTATTCGATGAGTTTGTAGATCCTTTGTATAAAAACTTTACATTAGAAAATTGTTATAGTTCTCATTCTCGTTATACTTTAGCGGGACGTCTTGTTGAAAGACGATTCAGTACATCTTGCTTCAAAGATAATTTAGCAGAGAGAAAGTTTTCAAAGGCGGACACTACGTGATGGACACCGAGAGTCAATTCCAACTGAACACTGGTTTTGATTTAATGCGGGCTTATTTAAATCGTTACAGTGTTTATGCGTAATAAGGATGTAAGGTGTGTCAAAATTATATTCTAATCAACGTTAGAAGTGGAAAAATCTCTGGACTTGAGATAATATTTCAAAAATTTCGCGAACTATTGGTTACCCAAGTTTTTGCATATAATTTTTCGAGATAAATCTTCTTGAATTCTTCAGTCGAGTTTGAATAACTGCTATTGATACACTAACTATCGCAAATTACTAACAATTGTGTTACTAAGAAATGCTAGTTTGATGATTATTTTAAGCTTTGAAATTTTACAAATGATCCATGAATGTTCAACTGCACAGTTTATTCTACTCTAAGCAATGTTTTTCAACATCTTTCACTCTTAAAATTAACACCTCTGTCCTATCACAGACACAGTCAGAAATATTTCCCCGATACGAGACTCAATTTCGGGTACATAATTGCGAGAAAAAATGTCGATGACGTATACAAATTTACATTTCCGTGAAACTCGCAAATTTAAGGACCGGGTAAACATGACCGTCCGTTTACTTATCATCAGGGGTGCTCGAAGCGTGATCAACTCTCGACAAGTTTGACGGAACTTAGGTGAAGGAAGACAAGGGAAGCATATTTCCCAAAATGAATAAAAATATCGCCAGCAGCCATGATCGCATCTTTCGAGTCTTTACTTTGGGGTTAAAACGAAGAGCCAAGGGTTTGATTCCCTGGCTGTGCGAGGCGTCGTTAATTATTTTCTCTCTCACCTTGCAGGA